>NC_071403.1:36225000-36850000 GCF_017976375.1 Cuculus canorus
AACACGTTTTTAAATGATCTAATGGCAAAATAAAGTGTAGGTCTTTGCAACTGTTCAAAACTTGCTCCAAAAAGATGACTTGGCTCTTTCATACCAAGTTAATGGTGACAAAATAATATCGTGGAAGAAAAACCCATCAGAAGCTATTAAACACAGCAATATAGACACAATTTCTGGCTCAAAAGGTCCTTAAAACGTAGATTACCAAAAGTCAATGGTATGCCAAAACTTCATTTAAGACAGCGAAGTCTATTAAAAGACCAGACCTAGATTGACCAGTATAATCTCTGTTTAATGATTTTATTAATCCAGATGGACTAAAAATGACTTATCGAGGCCTCTCATGACCACCTTTCCGTAAGTCCATGAAGTTCTCTTCAAAGAGGTGAAGGGATCTTGCATATATCTCCTACAGAACAAGTCTTAAGAGGAGTGGCTGAGGGAACTGGGGTTGTTTAATCTGGAGAAAAGGAGGCTGAGGGTAGGCCTTATTGCTCTCTTACAGCTGCCTAAAAAGAAGTTGTAGCGAGGTGGGAGTTGATCTCTCCTCCCAAGTAACAAGAGGAAGTGGCCTCAAGTTGTGCCAGGGGAGCTTTAGACAGGATATTAGGAAATATTACTTCACCAAAAGGGTTATCAAGCATTGGAACAGGCTGCCCAGAGAAGTGGGAGAATCCCCATCCCTGGAGGTATTGAAAAGATGTGCAGAGTAGGCGTTTAGAAACATGGTTTAGTGCTGAACTTGGCAGTGCTAGGTTTACAGTTGGACTTGATGATCTTAAAGGTCTTTTCCAAACTAAATGATTCTATGACAAAATGAATTCCATAAATGTGGTATTGCAGCAATGGAAATGTCTGCAAGAAATGTTACCTGCATAGAAGATTCCATCACCGATACCACCGTTACAGCATCTTCCAATGTCACGGTATCCCTAAACATCAACCGGGCATGAGCTATCAAAAATAAATGGGCACAGAAAGCAAGGGTTACCAAAGTCAAGAAGCAATTTCCTTGTATGAGAAGGAACAGGATACTTCTTTAAATTTCTTAGCTCTTCAAACACTTGCATATGGGCCCAACTTTAACATTAATATAATCCTTTTCATCTTACTGTCAATTTCAACAGGAATTGGAAGGCTTAGTTTTATTAGTAAAGACTGCAACATGACTTCTGGATTACAGTTACAGTGACAGTTCAAATAAAGATGATCAAAAAGCTAGAGTTAAAAAATGCAAAGTGCTGCATATCACAACAGAGTGTGTTATGAAACATCCCTATCTGTATAGGTACACGCCATCACTGCAAAGTAAAAAATTAAGTCTAATTTTCATCACAGGCCAGAAGAGATTAGATTTCCTCTAACCAGTGCAAATCACAAATCTAGTATTATTTAAAATGCTTTTCTGTATACAAGCTTTATTATTTCTTCCTTCCCTTTCTTAAATCAGCAAAACAAAACTGATTTTTGGACATAAACGCAAATAATTTAGCACATGAAGCTCCCCTACTAACTGTCTGTGGAAACACAGTTTTTATTCTGGAACAGAAGGTTAGGTTAATTAATACCATCTATATAATACTTTGAAAGAACAAAACGCTACTAAAAGCCCAAATAATGTGAATGCAACAAGCATGGAAGAAACACTTAATGTGAAAATGTGCATCCCTAACAGTTAGCAATGTCTTTCATTTAAATAGGTTTTGCCCAAAACGGAGAACAAAATATAAAACATCTGATAAAGGAAGCACTACATTGCTGACTGGCACATAGAAGCATAAAGACCATTTATGATTGTTACACAGAAGTACAGTGCACTCTTTCAAATTTATCCCGAAAATATTTAATATGCCATTTTATTAAACACAGCCATGTTAAGACAAAGACCTACTGCTTCCCTTGGTTTTGTTCTTGCATATGAGATAGAATATGAACTCAGAATTGGGACTGTTTAAATCCCATTGCAAAATACAGGCTTCATTACTGATATTTAATGAAACAAAATTGAGTTCTTTTTTATGTTACATTAATTTTAGGATAGAAGCAAATATTTGACACCTTTCCTCAGGCTGGGTAGGATGGCAAGCCAACCCTCAAATGAAACAAAATAAATCCTGAGATTACTTTTTATAAAGATGTGCAACTTCTGAGATCTCTCGAATATGATTTCTTCCAGTGGTTTTAATTTTTATTATGTGTGTGAGACTGATAAAACTGATTTTGATAATCTAAGTATAACACCCTTTCCCACATTCAGAATCTCCAACCCCAAGTCTCTTTAGATTAGAAAGATAAAATCATAGAAGCACCACCCATCCCCACCTATACAGAAAAGGCTCTACTCTGCTTACTGGCTATAATTATACTGAGGATCCACTCATTTTATAAAGGTTAATTGTTAGGCTAAAAATAAAATTGCCATGGCCTTACCTTCTGCAAGGCGTATCAAACTCTCTAATAAGCGAATGGTAGTTCGGGCAGCATTTCTGCAGTCACTCTGACGCTGCATCTGATAGTATCGTACAAGGATCAAGTTGCTCTCATCAGACAGTTTTGGATGTATACTTTTTATAAGGCAGAAGTAGGTTTTCATCTTTTCCATGCTCCAGAGCTTTTCTGATTTGCTTGGGAAACCTGCGTAACAACTGCCTAATGAGTAATCCTATAACAACAGACATCAAGCCTCTTCCCAAGAATTCCTGTTAAATAGACAGGTGACTATGAAAGACACAATACCGGGCATTGTGTCTTTTGGGGCATACTGGGTTGTCTGTACACTCGTCCTCAAAGTCTTGGTCAAATTCCAATGTGGAATCTTTCATACCATCCAATCTCTCTCCTATGAAAATCCACAGTAAAGCCTTCAGCAATTTCAACAGAACAGCTGCCAGACTCACTGCCCACCAGATGGTACAGTCAGTACTGAGTGCTCTGTCTGGTATTCCTTAAAATGTAAAATGCTACATCAATGGATATACCTCCTCTGGCAGCTTTATCCACTTTGTAGGAGCCAAAGGCTGCCTGCTATATTCTGAACATTTTTTTGCAGGGGAACATTTTGGGGAGGGAAGGAAGCTAGCTGAAGAAGTTTCCTCTAACCATAGAATCATAAAATAGTTTGGGTTGGAAGAGACCTTAAAGATCATGTAGTTGCAACCTCGCTGCAATGGGCAGGGACACATCCCACTTGTTCCCTAATGGAGATCAAAGCCACGTTCCTGAAGCGGATGGGGAAGCAGCTGGTTAAAATCAAATCACACTCCCTTCCCTAATTCAAGAGCACAGAGATCAATGTAGGAAACAATACTGTTTATTCTTTGAGCCCTGCAGCACAAGCACCTCAAAATTCTTCTATCTGAATTAAGTTTCTCGTTAACAGCACGTAAAATAGCATGGCATGCAGGACCTGGAGGGGGACTATTCATAAAGGCTTGTGGGGATAGGACCAGGGGGAACGGGTATAAACTGGAGAGAGGCAGATTTAGACTGGACATTAGGAAAAATTTCTTCACTATGCGAGTGCTGAGACACTGGAACAGGTTTCCCAGGGAAGCTGTGGATGCCCCATCCCTGGAAGTGTTCAAGGCCAGCCTGGATGGGGCCTTGGGCAGCCTGATTTAGTGGGATGTCCCTGCCCACGGCAGGGGGGTTGGAACTAAATGATCTTTAAGGTTCCTTCCAACCTAAACTATCCTATGACACTATGATTCTATGATCCATACAAAGCAATGTAAAAGTGCAAGATGGAAACTATCCACTTACTGAGCAGTGCGGGCTGAAATCTCTTGTAAATCACCACAGAGTAAAAGCATAGTGTTCTCAGCTCCCGTCTATTAATTAATTAGTGATCTCTATCTTATTCCTACTTGAAAAACAACCACACGGCATGAAACCACCAAGCAGACACTCAAACACTGATTAATATGAAAGACTCAAAAATAACAAACTAAACTCAAAGGCGTGGAAATAAAAAAACAAACAAAACCAAAACCAATTACCTTGTAATTTAAAAAGACTACTCTTACCTTTATTTTGCAAGATGAAGGATGAAATGATACGGTCCCATTCCTCGTTCTTTGTATCTAACAATACTAAGACCAGGTCAAATCTGCTCAACAGGGGACTGCCAAGAGCTATATTGACGGAGACAGACTCATTAGGGTCGTAATGGCCTTTTGGGTTTGTTGCTGCCAGGATAGTTGTCCTTGTATTAAGCTTGCACACTAGGCTAGACAAAAGTATGGTAGACATTATGGTTGAACTATATCATGTAGGACAAATGATTCCAAAGTGTTAAAAAATATCATGTTTTCATCAAGAGCATATCTTACCTTGAAAGATCAGAAAAGCTAAATAACATACACAACTATTGTATTAGTATATATATATTATATGCAGCGTTTCTCAGTCAGAGAAAAGCAACTAGACAGTGGCTGGGATACCAGAAGTAACTAAGCAATATTGCCATGGGTAGTCTCTATATACAGATGGGTCCTTTATGGTGAAAACCAACATAACTTTTTAGAAATAAATATTGTTTTGCTCATTTATACAGTATAGAAGCAATTTATGATGCAAAGTAACATTTTAGCTTAAGTCACATTCAAAGAAAGGAATGTAATAAAATGTAATATAAACTTGTGTTTTATTCCTGTGTGTAAATATTTCATAAATATGAACGCAACCAAACAATGATGGCAAGCCATATCAACTATTTCTTCAGGGAAACAGCCATTTTCCTCTCTTAACTATGCTATCCTGGCATGTGTTTTTAGATGTGGGGAAAGATTATTTTTATTCTAGTAGTCCAATGTAATCCTGTCGGTTAAGGCAGCAGCAGAAGTATTCTAACTTCGGTTTGTCAGTGAGCTATTTCTAGTCAGCTACTGAGTAACTGCTGCCTAGTGTCCAAGGTTCATCTGTAACTGAGAGGAAAGACCACAGATCTGTTAGCTTATGGCCAATGAGATAAACTCCTTATCTCCCATGCACCAAAATAAGATCTTAAATTAACAAAGTGCTTAACCTGTCTGTGCTATGTTACTACTCAAAAAAATCCTCTTTTTATTTAGTCCTGTAGCAACTGAGGCTACACGCCCAAGTTAGCAAACTGTGTTTTAGGGTCTACAAAACCCAAGCAATTGCAACAAGGAACCTGGCTAAAATATGTTGCTACCTTGGAAAGCAGATAGGACCATTTTGTTTCCAAATCTTTGTCCCCAGCAGCATTACTGGCAAAGACTAGTAATCTCCTAGGTGAGAGCAACAGTATTTGCCTGCTGTCTACAGACAGAGGCTAAAGAGAGATTTGATGGTGATGTTCAGAATAAAGGAGGGGCATGTCAGTTAGAGGAGCCAAGAAGTTATGACTGCAACAAGAGATGAGTTGAAGGCAACAAGGGGGAATGTGGGAAGAGTGACACCTTTTGAGCAGCAGTAATTTCAGTAATACCAGCCAAGAAATTACTTGGGCTGGGCAACAACTGCATACAACTGACAGAATGAAATATGAGCTCAAAGATCAAAATGGAGGGAGAGGGCAGAAATAGCAGATTTGAACACACGCTACTTTTAAAAAGAAAGTGAGGAACTGAAAGAAAGCAAGAATGTATATTTATGCTATGCCTGATCTATAAAATTCAACAGCCTGGAAATCTCTTGTTCTTCTTTTGTTACCATGCACTATTATGTGATTTTGGAGAAATGAAGTCCCATTTGCTGAGTTCCAATAAAAAAAATTCACAAAGTTCCTCCTTTCACATCTGATTATTGTGACCACTTGCATCAAAGGACAAGAACACCAAGTCTTCTTAGGGAAGTGCCCTGGCCTGCAGTGGTAGACTGAAAACTCAACAGTGAAGGGAGAGTATGTATTTATTTATCCCAACATACAGGTGGGGTATGTATTTATTCTGATGGCTTGCAACCTCTTGTCCAGTGCACTGCCCTTTGAAATGCTGACTCTTCTAGTTTAAGAATACTGCTGAGAACAAAACTATTAAGTACAACAAAGAAAACAGATAATCAATAGGACAAACCTCATTCTAACTTGTAAATACAAGAGAAACCTGTTGGTTTAGCACATATGTTAACATGCCACTTACCCTGCCTTTGCAACACTGATTGTTTGTTGCTCCATTGCTTCATGGATACTGGTTCTGTCATGTTCTTTGATACTATTGAACTCGTCAATGCAACAAAGGCCTCCATCTGCAAGTACCAGTGCACCAGCTTCCAAGTTCCACTCCCCAAAGTCCTTCACAGCAGTCACTGTCAAACCTGAAGAATGAAGCACTTCAACCAGTCTTTTCTTTAAAGTGCAGGAGGCCACTCGAGTGAAAGAAAGGGACCTGTTGCACTGCCTTGCACCACAGACAGAAGGCAAAACAGCAGGTTGGCTCCATCACATACTCCTACCACATAACTCACTTTACACTTACTGGTACATCTGACAGGTTAGCCTGGATCTGGGGAGCAGATTCTATTAAGCTTCCCATGTTCAACAGTGACTTGGTTTAGGACTTCATTAATTGAACAGAATAGATAAGGGTTAGAAGACTAAATCTGCCAGATCAAATTGAAAATTAGGGCAAATGAAAAGATAGCAGAATTATAGGACCCAGACAGCTCCTCCTCCCCATCAGCCACTAAAATAGAGAAATATTTTCTGGCTGCAAAACAAAGTTTTGAAAAAAAAATATTATTTCAATTGCTTAGATTCCTCTAAGCATTGAGCTGAAATGAAAATTCAAAGATGCCCAAGGACTAAATGGGGGAGGGAGGGTGGAGGGTGGAATTCCGAACAGGGATCAGTAAATCTACACATGATACAACAGTAGAAGCATGGCAGGTCAGAAACTGCACAACTGTGAAAATGGCCACACATTACCAAGTATGTGCAGCTCGTTTCAAACCCTCTATTCCTTATTTCCCAGCTTCTTCTCTATCTTTAGTTCTCCTTTTTCACTCTAGTGTTCAGCTCAAAATATCCTAGTAGTTCACAAGCTGCAACCAGCGTAATATCTCCTGGAAGGCTACAGCAAAACCTGCCCAAAACTCTGCCCCCCCTCAACTTTCCTTGGTTCAGGGAGGAGAGGCTGCTGAGGCTTTCCCATCACTGTGCACCACAGCAGCCATTTGTGAGCAAAAAGTTACTGGAAGTATATGTTTCCTGCTAATGTAATGTGTACATCAGCTTCTTGTGAGGCATCTCCTCCATTGCCTCCAATCATTCCTGGTTTCCTGGACTCTGCACTGAACAATTCAGGCAGTCACTCATATAGCGGAATTATAAAAAGAGCAAAATTATTTCTAGCCTTGTGTCAGACATATGGAGAATGCAATTAAAATGTGGAGCGAGCAACATATCGGGTGAGTATCAGACAATGGCATTTATTCGCAAATACAAACCAAAAGTGTAATCTACCTTCCAAACCCTACCTGGGCTTAGGGACTTGCTGAAGGGCACCTCAGTGCCATGCTCCCACTGCTCCAGACCTGGGAGCACCCTGTTCCCACCAGCAGGGCTCTACCTTTCCATGCAGGTGGAAAGAGTGGTCCTACATCCCTTCCTGCTGTGCATATTCCACCGACCCAAGATCTCCCTGCAGACACTACTAGAGTTTGGCTCTATGTTTCCATGCAGAACCCGCTCCTGCGATAAGGGCACGCAATTTTCCCCCTAAAAGCCCTGAGCACTTTCTGCTCTTCCCAGTCCATGACCTGGACCCCACAGAGGCAGGAGGCATGTAAAATGGTGCTACAGTGGCATGTCACTCCTCTCTGTCCCTTTGCAGCCACAAGAGGGGTTCCTCTATGGGCCTCCTGCTGCCACACAATATGTCCTCCTCTCTGGGGTTCCTGCACGGGGATGCGTGTTCTGTCACAGCTCATAATGTTACTGAAACTCTTCTTGACAAACATAGGAATGCAATGGCTTCTTAACAAACACAGCAATGTGTTAGTTTCTCTACAGATACAGGAATGGGACGGCTTCTTCACAAACATTGGAACACGACAGCTTCTTTACAGTATAGTGATGTCGTGAAAAGCCAGACTTATTAATCAATGCAAATTTGATTATTAAGTAAGGTATTCTCCAGTGTGATGCTAGGCATGCAGAGGATCGCTCCAGCTAATGTGCGTGTCACTTCCAGTACGATTCACAAAGGCTATATACAGTGAAAGCCTATGTATTCATCACTTTTCCTGGAACAGGTGTATCTATTATAACCAATGCCCAGAATTTAATTACATAAGTTTCCTCTCTTTGGCACACGCGCCCTGCCCTCTGGGAGTCTTCTTCAGGGATCTCTAGATGAAGGCTGTAGTTCTTCCTCACAGTCGAACTTTCCAACTCTCCTTCTTGCACATGCTCTTAGACTCTTTCGGCACCTCTTCAAGGTTGCATCTGGTCCTAGCTGGCTCTTCTTTCTCTTATCATTGCTCTAGTCCTTGTTATCTGGCTTAATTAGATACAGTCACATTCTTACTCATTCTTTTTAACTGCAGCCTTGTTAAAATTCCTTATTTAAGCCTAAGTATCCAGGCACAGGGTAGCTAAAAGTTATTAGTCAAGCTAATCCTATATTTTAGTTCTAAAATCACAAAAACTATACATAATATTGAAATATATAATAGGTTAGCAACTTATTACAAATCATTTCTTCCTTCAGTACGAATGGGATGGCTTCTTGACAGCACGGCTGTGCAGAAGCCGGGCTCCAGTCCCCCCACAGCCCCGCTGAGGGCACTCCTCTCCATCAGCAGGGCGGTGGACCTGGGGCAGAGCAGCCGGGCTGCCCACACTGGGGGCACCCAGCACCCCTCCAGCACAACCTCTTTTATTCAGGGTGCACCTCAGTGACCAAGGTACCAGCTGGGCTCCCCGCCTTGCCACATCCTGGTGCTGCACCTTTCCCCATGAGGTTGGCACTATGGGGCTGGACAGGTGTCGGAGGGTGGCCTCTTGCAAATTGGAGGCCTCTTGCAAACTGGAGGCCTCCTGTAAACAGGGTGGCCTCTTGCAAACTGGTGGCCTCTTGCAAACGGAGTGGCCTTTTGCAAATGAGGTGGCCTCCTGCAAACTGGAGACCTATTGCCAACTGGTGGCCTCTTGCAAATGGGGTGGACTCCTGCAAACTGGAGACTGATTGCCAACTGGTGGCCTCTCGCAAACTGGAGGCCTCTTACAAACTGGTAGCCTCTTGCAAATGGGGTGGCCTCTTGTTAACTGGTGGCCTCTTACAAAAGGGGTGACCTCTAGCAAACTGGAGGCCTCCTGCAAACAGGGTGGCCTCTTCCCCACTGGAGGCCTCTTGCAAATGGGGTGGTCTCTTGCCAGCTGGTGGCCTCTCGCAAAGTGGAGACCTCTTACAGACTGGAGGCCTCTCGCCAACTGGTGGACTTTTGCAAATGGGGTGGTCTCTTGCAGCCGGGGCGCCCTCCTGCAGACGGGACGCCTGCCTCCAGCCGGCAGCCCTTCGCAGCCGGGGTGGCCCCTAGCGGACGGGGGCGGTGCGAGGCACGCCCCCCGGCTCTCGCCCCGCCCCCCGGTGCCGTTCCCGCCTCGCGCCGGGCGGGGGCGCCGGCGGCGGGCGGCGCGCGGCGGGCGGGGGCGCGGCGCCCCTCTGGCTGCCGCTGCTCGGTGGCCGGGCGGCGCGCGCGGGGGGGGGCCCGGGGGGAGCGGGGGAGGGCGGGGCGCGGGGCGGCGCGCGGCCAATGGTGTGTCGGGGCAGCGCGGGGCAGCGCGGGCTGCGGCGGCGCGCGGGGAGCGGCGCGGGGTAAATAAAGGGGAGGGGGGGACGCCGAGTGAGAGAGACGGGAAAGAAAAGTTTGTACGGGCGGCGGCCTCGCTCCGGCGCCGGCGAGGACCCGGCGCTCCCGGCGGCGCCGCGCGCTCTCCCCATTGTTTGGGGGGGTGTTTGTTGTTTTGTTTTATCCCCCCAAACATGGCAAAGGTTCAGGTGAACAACGTGGTGGTGCTGGATAACCCTTCTCCCTTCTACAACCCGTTCCAGTTCGAGATCACGTTCGAGTGCATAGAAGACCTGTCGGAAGGTGAGCGCGGCTCTCCCGGAACGGGATCCGGAACCCGGGCGGGGGGTTCATTTTCCAGGCTTAAACTTTGCGCGGGGCCTGCTCCTCGCAATCCCGCTTTCCCCCCTCGTTCTCCCCCCTCTTCGTCCCCTCCCCAGTTCCGAGGCGCGGGGGGCGCGATCCGCCTCCGGCCCGGTGAAAGTTGCGGCGGGGAGGGCGAAGAGGGAAGGTTCTCCCTTTCTCCGGGGCCGCCGAGCCGAGCCTCAACTTGCGAGGAACTTGTTAGAGCGGCGGTAGCCATGTTTGCCAGCTTTGTGTGCGCGCGCGCGGGGGGCGCCGGCGCCGAGGGGGTTAATCGGGACCGCCCTCCCCCGCGAGCAGCGCGCGCGTCCCCCCATTCATTCATTTTAACACCTTTATTCATCCATTGATTGATTGGTTTGAAGCCGCTGCGGGAGGCCGCGGCGGGCACCTCTCGCCACCGGGGGAGAACGGGGGACACGGAGAGGGGGCCGCCCGCCCCCCGCTATCTATGCAAGTAGCTCCGAAGTTGCTGGGTGCCTTGGGGACCTCGGCGGCGCCGCCCGGAGAGGGGCGCGGGCTCCCCGCCTTCCCCCCGAGGACCCGACAGCGCCCCCCGGCGGCGGGAGGCGCCCCGCGGCGGGAGGTTTGAACGCCCGGCGAGGGGAGGAGGAGGACGGCGGGTCGGTCCCGCTTCCCGCCGGGGAAAGCGGGAAGCGGAGTCGGTGGCTGGCGGTGACAGCGCCCGCCCCCCCGCTGGCGGGAGCCTGGGAAGGGAGCCCGAGGTTCCCTCCGGTCTCCTGCCCTTGTGGCGGGGGGCTCCGTGCCCCTTTCCGGGCTGCTGACACGGCACAGGGTGCTGTGCCTTCCCTTCCAGATGTACGTGGCGTGCTCCTCACTCTCTGCAAGTACCTTAGAATTAATCCAGGACAATTGGGATGAGAAGAACTTGACTGGTGAGGCACTGGCACAGGTTGCCTCAGCAAGCTGTGGCTGCCCCATCCCTGGAGGTGTTCAAGGCCAGGTTGGATGGGGTGTTGGGCAGCCTGATCTAGTGGGATGATCAGAGGGGTGGAACTAGGTGATTTTTAAGGTCCCTTCCAACCTAAACTAATCTATGATTCTATGAACTATAGTGGTCTAAGGCAAAATTCTTGGTTCTCTCCCCCACTAAATGCAGGATAGACTGCAGGATAAGTTCAGGATAAGCAGTGCTACCATTCACATTTAAAAATAAGATGAAACATAGCCTTGCTATACTTCGATGAAAAATTTGCTGTCATTGCGTTAGTTTTCACCTGCTAATATGTCTGTTTACTGTGCTGTTTTTCCTTCAGCCAGTCCTGTGCATCATCAATCTTAAAATCCATGAAGTCCAGCCCTCTTTTTTTTAAAAAAAAGTTATTCAGTATCAAGATACCAAACAGCAGTTGATCAACCTACTAAAAGTATAATTTAAAACTTACTTTTAATAGGCTGTTTTTCAGTACTAAGTACTACTGGTTTAGAATGAACTTCATACTGTTCTCCTAGAATAATAGGCACATATGATAATCTTAATTAGTTTAACCTAAACCACTTCTTGTAAGTGGCAACTTACACTCAGATGCTGATAAGAGGTCTTTAATTGTCCTGAATGAGTAGTCTGCAGTACTGGCAGTAGCTAGCTCTGCATGCTTACAATGTAAATAAAATCTATCCAGTTGTGGTGTACAAAGGAGTAAAATCCCTTCCGAAGCCCTTTTAATTATGTTACTTACCCCCCCCCCCCCAATATCTGCAATGGTGTTAAACATGATAAGCAAGAATTCATTAACGAGGAAAGAGTTGCAATCCTAAAGCAGCCAAGTTCTGTTACAGCAGTGGGGTTTTTATATGCTTAAGTTCTACTGCTGCATCAAGAAACCATAATATAGGCCTTTGGATTTTGCAGAGAATACTAACAGACTAACTATAATAGGGTACAGGTTAATGCTCCTGCAATAGACAATCAAGGCATAGTTTATAAGGAAAAAATCATTACATATGCCATGGAAGTTTTTAAGGTATAGCTTTGAAGCTTCACTCTATTAAAAAAGACTTGCTTTATCTTAAAAAAAACCCTCACACCTTAGTCATGGTTTTCCATAATGATGATTGTTTTTTTCTTTAAAAAGCCAAAAAAAAAAAATCTGTCGTTTAAGATTAGTTCTCTATAAGTACTTATGCATGTGTTTTTAATCAAAAAGTGAAAGTGAAAAGCTGGCCCAGGAGGAGCTAATGTGTGCTAATTGACAGTTTCAACTTTCAAACACCTGTGGTGGAGAGGCTGAGTTAGAAAAAAAAATGAATTGTAAGAAGTGTTTGATTTTGGTGTGTTACTTTAAGAAGCTAGGTGCTATATTTACATTTTTTTTTTGCTTGTAATTCCATTTCAGGATGTGGATAAAATCTAAACACTGATATTCTTGATCAGAATATGATCTAATCATGCTATCACAAGTTTACAGCTGTAAGCGTTCTCAGGATACACAAGTTGCACCAAGGAATAGGGGCATACAGTTAGTGTGCCCAGTGCTCACAGAGTGGGTTTCCTTATTCAATTAATTACATCCCATGATCTATATGATTACATCTGTGAGATGTAGATGTGGAAGGTGAGAATTTCTTTTTGGGAGGCGAGTCAGTATTGACAGTGTTTGATGCGTTGTAGACCTATGTAGGCATTGTCCCTGTGCTTACACGATTCTGACAGGCTTTGAGAAGATGCAGAACTTGGCTCCCAACAAGTACACGAGCCCTGTCCTCTGTAAAAAATTTGAAAATCAACCAGACTATGAAAATAGAGGGATTCCTGCAGTACTGAGTGATCGGAGAGAGATGGTGGGATGGTCTGGTTCATGAGGACATGGGCAGGCATGGATAAACTTTTCCAGTGAAGACAGGTGCTTGTTATTTTAGGCCTGTTGCCAAGGAAGGAATTTTAGACTACACAAAACTATAGATAGGCAAGAGCAGAAAACCTTTAACTATAATGATAAATAACATTTGGTGTTTTCCTGGTTTTGTTTTGCTGTAGATTTGGAATGGAAAATAATTTATGTGGGTTCAGCTGAAAGTGAAGAGTACGATCAGGTGTTAGACTCTGTTTTAGTAGGACCTGTTCCTGCAGGCAGACACATGTTTGTATTTCAGGTAAGCTCGATTTAACTGTTTCTAAAAGGTTTGTGTTAATTTGTTGAAAGATGACTGTATCAAATTAAGAGGCAGCTGAAAAATAATCTAATCTAGAAAAATATTTCAGTCAGCTCTTCAGGTATGATACATCTTCCTTTAAAGTCTGTTCATGAGCTGGTGTTTCTTGCCCCTGGTACCTCCAAAGCAGTATTTTTCACTTGTACTATCAATAATTAGAGACAGTGATGTTAACACTGTTCCTGTAGCTACTGACAACTTTGACCACTCTGGTTTATAAATATATTCAAGATTACGTGGTAATCAAGAGTGCCAACTACCAGGTTTACACTAGCACCATCAGGCTTAACTCTGCTGCAGTTGGTGGCAGTTTCACGCTATCAGGAGCACCAAGTTAACATAGAGAACATCTTCAGAAGATCAGGCCAACAAATTCATTGTAAAACTCTGCCAGACAGTCAGGAGTTCATTTCTGTTTGGCAGAATAAATGTTCAGCTGTGATGTTGGGCTAAGTGTGCTAAATCTCAACAAAATATAGCAATTTGTAAAATACAACAGAATTCCAGTGGCAGATAGCAGGGATTTGGGACATAAATTGACTGTCCAACAAACTCTAGAGCATGTGACAGTCCTATAAAATACTGCTGTTGAAGTTAAAAGGGGTAACAAAGGGAAGGAAAAGGGGGAAAGAGCAGCACTGAGATGGCTTACTAGCCTATTCTGGTTGCCATTTTAAGTCAGGGACGGGGGGGGGTTTGGAAATCCTAAAGCTGACTTGCCTAAATTCTTATAGGTGTGTGGGGTGTATTTTTGTTGGGTTTTTGGTTTTTTTTTTTAATCAAAACTATGATTTAGCTCGCTTCTTTTCTATTTATCAAATACCTGTGTTTGCTTTGTAAACTGAGAGCAAAATCCATCAGCAGAAAAATCAGACTGAAACAGTACAGCTCACTGTATAAGAACCTTGCTATTTTCAAAAAAAATATAAATTCACTTAACTATTTAAGCGCAAATGCGTGCTGGAATATAAGCATTAAAAAAAAAAAGTGCTGGTGAATATGCTTTCTTATTTCTCACAGTTACTGTAGCTGTTTTAAAACAATATCAACATTTGTGAGGCATGTTGATTAATCCTTTAAGTTCCAGGACACTTTTTTCCTCCTTACAGGACAGGCTGAAGGAGTAGGGTTAAGCTGGAAGTTAACATTTATCAACCACATATGTGCAAACAAGTATTGTAATGTTTCTGTTCTGGTTTTGGAGCTGGGCCTAATTTTTCCACACTACAAATAAAGCAGATGTGTAACAAATGCATCATTTATTAACAGTTCTTCCATTATCGAGCTATTATAGCTTATGTCATTAATTGGTCAGAAGTAGTGATCCTCCGTTGCCCTCAAAAGTGCTACCCTGCAGCACTATGTCCAGAAAAATGAGCTGTCATTTACATTTCTAATTTAAAAGATACACTGCTCTCAATTAAGTTACAAAGAGTCATTGTTGACGATGATGGGAAGAAGTAGGAGGCAGGTGAATAAAACTGCGTGTTTTGGCTGTATGATTAGAAAGGCTGTGAAAATTTGATCTACTGGTCTTGCAGTTTCTGTAGGATAAACTCATCACCTGTATCCCAGTTATAACTGACACTGCAGCTAAATTATGACTTGATTGGAACAGGTCCTGTAAGGGTCAGTACTTCTGTGTTACAATAAATTATCACTTCGATTTCTTATGGAAGTACTGTTAGTCTATGTATATTAGATTTCAAAAGCACTGGATTTCAGGTGAGGGTAGGACTTGGTTCAGGTGTACAGAGGAAAGCACCAAAACCCAAAGTGCTGCAATAAGCTTTTCCAGATGAACAAAGCTTTTTTTATTCACTGAACTGAAGCAGCCTGGAACATGGACAGAACTGTCAAGGGAAGGCCAGAATGGAGCAAAGCACAGAATTACAGGGGGTGTATAATACAAAGAAAAGATATTGTGTTCACTAGGGATGGCACAAGGAAAGGACCTTTGTGGAGGTGTCTAAAATTTTCAGCTAATAATAGGCTGTAGATTTTTCTAAATAGGAAAATGGCTGAAGCAGCAAATAAAATGGAGTAGCAGGCAGATAAAAATCCAAGGATGATAAAACTGTCTTTGAAAAGAAGCTGTGTATCAGGTTGGGAAGTCAGCTTTGCATACAGAAAGATGGAAAATTGTTGTGCTTTTTGGATGTACACAGTAAGCCTTTTTTTTTTAAAAAAAAAAAAACCCAACCCTTTTAAAAGGTTTCAATATTGAAGGCACACAGCTTGGCCTGTTTGCTTCTAAATACCAAGGTATAAGTAGTGAAACCTGCTTCCTCTTCTCTGTGCACTTGGGCATTTGTAATAAATTCATTAAAATTTCTTTTTGAGACTACAAGCCCCTAAATAATTTGCTGTCTTAGAGTGGGATATGACCTTAGTTACCTGGTCTGCAGTAATAGCTACGTGAATAAATGTATTATGTGGAAAAGCAAGATAGCGATACAAACATGTATACGATCAGTGATTTCATAAGATTCTGAAGTAATCTCTAGTATAAGAATGGTGTATTAATACAGTGGCTTTTATGCAAAAGTTAATCTACTGCCTCTTTTTGCCTACCAAAATATCTATTTGCAAGTGCTTACTTGTCACTTGGTCATCTAGCTCTTCTTTTTCATTCCACCTGTGTATGACCATTTGTTGCCTGGGCAATTAAGAGGTTTGACATCCAAGGCAGAAGTCCAAGACTTGAACAGACAGTTTTAAATACTGTTCAGTGTCTTTTACACTCAGCAAAACAATGCTTGAGAGTTAAGTAGAATTAAAACAAAGTGTTTCCTTGAGCTTACATCTGTATCATAGGATATTACAGGACATAAAGTGACAGTAGGAGCCTGGAAGAACTAAAATCCCATATTACTGTCAGTTGAGTTTCATGGGGTGTTAAACTGAAGTGTCCTTTTACATTACACTTGTCTGTAACTGCCCACTGTAGAACTTAAAGCAATCACGTGGTCCTGGGCACTGTTAGAACTGAGTTAAAGTAGTGATTCCGTATGTGTTGGCAGTTCTTGTGATTTCTTCAAGATTCTATGCTTGCCTTACTCCCTGGTCATCTTTTCCATTCCTCTGTGCAACTGTAAAGCCATTTGGTCATTTGCTGTTCTCTTCAGGGCTGTAAGAAGTTGTGTTCTACCCAATACCCTCATTGTTTCTCCTCCCTCCCTGTACTTGTACCTGAGGGGTCTGACTCATCTACTTCTTCTGCGAAGTGCTTACAGGTTCTTCTAAAAAGCTAGACTGGTTTGAAGGCTTAGAATTGAAATAGCAAAGAGCAGGAGCCAATGATGCATGACTACTTGGTTCCAAATTTCACAGTGCTGTAGCATATAAATACTGCAGAAAAGTAGGGATGAGAGGGACAGCAGGAATTAATCCCATGTGCCCTCTGTCCTTAGGCAAGATTTATTACAGGCAAACCATTCTAATATACATTTTTAATAGCAACTTGTACTTGCAACACAGGTGTTCATTGTTGGCTTCAGGTCTTCACACAGATTGTAAATATGAAGTGGTTTTATTTCTGCTTTGATTGCCGTTACTTCAAATCCTACAGCAGAATGAGGCATCACATTTTATCAATAGATGTGCAGTTAGGAAGCAATTTAAGGGACTGAGAGGCAGATTTTATTGATTATTAATAACTGCAGAGCCGTGGTTAAGTAGGGATGTTGAGAAAGGTTGTAAGAGTTTACTGTTAATTAGGATTGTATCCTGGCTGAAAATAATGTCCGATGTCTTGGAGCAATGATGCATTTAACTGCATACATTTTAACATACGTAGGCATGTGGAAGGAGGCAAGAGAGAGTAGTACTTAATTCCTTCCCTAGAAATCTGTGGGATAATTGAAACCTCACAGTAGCCTGTCCCTAGTGCTTCTTGCTGAAGTATAAAATGGCAGTCTGTATTTTTGAGGGTTTAATCTTGTTAAAAACACATATGTAAACCAGTTCAACCTCAGAGGTACAAAGAAAATCTTACTCTACTAAGTAATTACTGAGATCAGCTGGAGAGCAATGGCAGTGTAGAACTGGGAGGATGTTAGTACTCTTGCTTGAACAACAGTTCAGCTGTTTGTATATTTAAAAGCAGATTTGGATCAGAGCTGTCTAATCACCCATGAGAAATGTCAGCACACAATATTACTGTATTCCAAGTAGCTCTTTCTCTAGAGGATAGTGTCCTAAATTCAGGGTTGATGTTATGAAAGCAGGTATATTTTCTGGTTAACTTGAAAAGCACTTTTAAATAGAGACTACTAAGACATGCCGCTTAAGATTCTCCAGCTAGATAGGCATGTGGTATCAATTTTATTTTAATCCATCTTTCCCTTGTACATTTAGGCTGATGCACCTAACCCAGGGCTTATTCCAGATGCAGATGCAGTAGGTGTAACAGTTGTGCTAATTACGTGCACCTACAGAGGTCAAGAATTTATCAGAGTCGGCTACTATGTAAACAATGAATATACCGAAACAGAACTGAGAGAGAATCCACCTGTAAAGCCAGATTTTTCTAAGGTAAGGCACTTTTGTTCTAGTTATAGAACAGCAAAGTTATGCTTATAGAAAGAGTTTTTTAAGAAACAATACCAAATCCTAGGTGATTCCATAGAGTGCATGGAAGGAGGAAATCAAATAGTGGAAAAGACTGAGGGGGGACGAGAAATTGCCATAAATTTGGAGAACATTGAGAAAACTGCAGCAGTTTTCAAGAGCTCAAAGCCCCTTGGCTGGGCTTCATTATTATTTTGCACCGACTGTGTGAAATAAACTTTTGGGTTCCCTCTATACTGTTGACAAAGTGGCTTTGTTCCTCTGAAAAACAATAATATTTTTTTCTAGGACAGTCAACCTGGAACTACAATCTAAATATCAATTGAACACAGTCCTTACTGGCTGTTCTAGCATTAAGGGCTGTAGTTTCTGCAAATACTAACAAATGGAAGAACAAGTTCTGTATACAATGAGAGAAGATGGGTAACCTGGTAGGAGCAGGTTGGATGACCATTTCATCAATGGACAACTTGATCCTAGAAGTATACAATTAGGATTAAAATTAGGATTTCTTACCTTCCTGGTAAGAAACCAGGACTGCGATTAAAATATGATGTGAAATAGAATTATTTGGAATCTAATACCTTGGGGAGAAGGATCAATTAAACATCA
The DNA here is from genome assembly GCF_017976375.1 of Cuculus canorus. Taxonomy (NCBI): domain Eukaryota; kingdom Metazoa; phylum Chordata; class Aves; order Cuculiformes; family Cuculidae; genus Cuculus; species Cuculus canorus. Next base: position 36,243,478 of record NC_071403.1, read on the forward strand.
AAAACTAGTCAAAATCCTGTGAAATACTTTACCCAGGCAGACTTTTTACCAACAAGGTTCTGTGAAGCATCTAGGCTTCTTTCATGAAAGATCTGGAGGAGCTTTCTTTTTATAAAGGCTGACGTTCGTCTGTAGCGTTTGGGTTCCAAAGTTGTGTGCTGGTGAAAATTATTTCTCAAGTATGTGTGAATTATATGACTGGATATATGAGAAAATGAAGGGGATAATACATGAATTGTAACGAATACTACAGAGATAATCCCCATAGTCCCCGAAACTGATCTTCAAAACTGAATTAGTATGTGAATGGGTTTTTAAAAGTCGCTTATGATTGCCAATGCCTAACTTAATTTTCAGGGATCAGATGCTCAATATGTTCTCAACACTCAAAATTACGGTTAATTTTGAGGATTCTTAAACTTATAATCCATTTTTTTTTTTTCACTTAAATCACATTTATTTTGGATGTGAATGCCAGAATGTTGACTTTCTTCAAGCACTTGAATTTAGAAATGCCTAGAACTACTTGTCTTAATCCTCTGCTTATATGAAAAGCTAGCTCTGTTTCTGTGAAAAAGAACAGGAAAAGCTAGCATGTATTGCTATAAAAAGACTTTAATGTGACTTTGAGACAGAATTTAAGAGTAGAAAGTTACTAAATTGATCAGTTGATGGGTAGTAGATCCTCCTAGGTTAAAAGAAAGGTTGTTTGCATAAGGGGTTGGGAAATATTTCCTGAGAGGGCACTTACACAAAGCAAACTTTTCCTGCCATCAGTCCTAACTTTCATGAGTGGCCAATAGCAATAAGTTGCCATCCTCCGGTTAATCATGTATTATCTTGAAAATGGTGAAAGATGAAGAGAAAGTGAGTATTTTGTTTTTTGCTACACGCACAAACAAATGCATGTTTTCAAAGGAAGATGAAGGCCAGCCATGAGAATAAAATATGACTGATGCCTAGGCATGTCACTGCAACAATATTGGTATCTTCCAAATCTAGGTCATGTGTTTACTTTTAAACTTTAGTAGATCAATTTCACTAACTGAACTTTAATTTATCTAAAACATGGTAATTTAAGGAAAGGTTGTGCTCTTAAATGAAGATGGACATTTGATGGAAACGGATACAGTTACTGCAAACACCATAAAGCTGATGCAGAATTTTATGAAGTACTGTGGTTTGCAAAATCTTTGTGGGGGCAGTCATTTGCTTTATTAAAAGCTGGCAAAAATAATAAACACTTGCAGTTTACTTGCAGAATTCTTGTACAGCCTTGAATTCATAGAACAGTTAAAAATATCCTCTCGGAAAAACAGTTATTTTGCTGAGGTAGGATATTAAAGTAAATTCAGTGGTATGTGTCTGTAGGCATGTTTCTGATCCATAGATGGTAGCTATAGATTTCACACTTATATCAGTTACAAGACTATGGGGAATAAAAGGGAAAAAATCTAGATGCATGTGAACTACAGTTTGAGATGTACACATTACATAATCTGTGTATTTTCTTCTTTCCTAGCTTCAAAGGAATATTTTGGCATCTAATCCCAGAGTCACAAGATTCCACATTAATTGGGAGGACAACACTGAAAAACTGGAAGATGCAGAGAGCAGTAACCCAAATCTACAGTCACTGCTTTCTACAGATGCGTTACCTTCAGCATCAAAGGGGTGGTCAACATCAGAAAATTCATTAAATGTTATGTTAGAATCTCATATGGACTGCATGTGACTAAACACCACCATTTTGGTACTGTACATGTGTTAAACTGTAAAAACAACCAGAACTATTTCCTTCAAATTCCATAAGTACATAGTTGACAAGCAATGTGAAGAACTTGTTTTAAAACATCCTGTAGAAAGTTTATAAAAAAAATCAGTATTTGAGCAAATTGTGGAATATAAATACAACTATTTTTAAGTAATTGCCTTTTTTCTCTAATGTGTTATTCTGTGTGGTCTAAACCAAACCTGCTTAAAGTATACATTTTCCCCCCCCCTTTACTCTGTAAGCACTACTAAAAGCTGAAAACATGAAAGTTAGAACATTCAGGCAAAATGAAGGAATAATGCTCTGTCCTCATCTCTGATATCCAGATTGCCAAATGTAAAGTGCCCTTTAATAGCAGCTTAAGAACAAAACTGTCATTAGATGAAGTGCAAAGAAAAAAGTATCTCTTAAAAAAAAAAAAAAGGTCCAAAAATGTCCTCTTGCTGTGAAAGCAGGCAGCACAGTATAATTTTAGGTGCAAGCTTCTTTTCCTTTCAAGGCACATACTTGTTACTTAAAGCATGCAATTTGAGATTTACCATCTGCTATCGTGGATGTTAGGACTCTCTTTAATCTACTGCTGCTGTTTACTCAAACTGTGGTTTGTTAAGGACAATGTTTCCTGTGGATTTGGGTGGGTACTTCACGAAAAAAACCTTTTCAGCCACCCTAATAGTGCGTGCAATTGGTTGGAAGGATTCAGACAGTTAATAGAAAATTTAAGCACCAAAGCTATGGCGGGAGTATAAAAAAAAAATGCTGTTTTGCAAGATTATTATGGACAACTGCTGGTTGGTATGTTTATTTTCAGGTATGCTTTATTCCTGTGGTCTTTTAAAGTAGTAATGCGTTTAGATGCTTTCTTTCAGTTTTTTTTAAATGTGTAATTGAAAACTTTTCTGTTTTCTCTGTACCTTTTAAGGCAGTCCTATGCACTGATATAAATTAAGATGCAAACCCTGTTGTGGCAGGCATGACACATTCAAGAATACATTGACAGCCCTGAAGCGCTTGCACTGAGGCATCCCTGTTACCTGGGGCATCCCTGAAGATAAAAAGAACAAGCAGTAAATTGTAAAGACTTAAGACATTATTATGACACGTTTAGTTACTCCCTCCAATCCTCATTAGCCTTATATGTTTACCGTGACTATATGTGCATTTAGAATTGTAATCTGTCATGTCAGATTACAGGAGTATAGTTCTGATAGTTACTGGTAACTACCCAAACTGTGAATAATGGTGGATTCTAGGCCCTTAAAAACCATAGACTTCACAGTGACTGACAGTATAGCTCTGAATAAAAATAGAACGCTCTTTTCTTTCTGCTTTCTCTAATGGGGACGAAGATGCCTCAAGAAGCTAGCACTTCTGTCTTTCCACATCATTAGTGAAATTGTCTTCATTTCTAACTGAAAGGAACGACCTGATCTGAGCGTATGTGCACATTTGTTACTTGTATGGGAACTCAGCAGTACATAGGGTAGCTGAATGAATTAATGAAACTATTAATATTTGGAACCTCAATGTGTGTTCTTAAAAATTCTCTGTAACTGTTTATGATGCTGATTAGCCATTTCAAGATATTAACGCTGTTAACATTGGTATGACTTGACACAAAGAACTGGTCCCACAGACCAGCAGTTGCTTCACTTGAGGGCTGAAATGACGTGAGCTTTTAGGAAAGATCTTTTGATTTTCAATTATATTGCAGCTTCAGTGCACTTTATTGTTCTATTTATAAATCTGTTTTGGAGATCTCTTTTAAATGTAAGCATGCAAATAACTTTGTCATCTGCTAAAAGACTGTCAGGCTAATGAAGTCTGGCTTGAGCTAAGGCTACAGTATTTCAAACCTTTGCACCTACTGATGATTCACATGAAAACATGATCAAGTGCAAGCTGTTGCCAGAACCTATCCAGCAGTAGCATGAAGGCTTTTTAGAAACGTGTGCCACGAAGTGATGGAAGCAAACAGTATTACTGCCATTGCAAAGTCAACTACAAAATACAGTCAGCAAAACTATGTCACAGAATTAATTTAGAGAAATCAGAAAGTGAAGATCTATTTTTCTGTTTAGGAGGAAAAGTCAACTGCACACATGAACTTGGGTGCACTAAACCTCAAAACTAGACTGGCTGGCATGATGCTGCAGCAGAATTTGGCACCGCTTTACCTGATAGACTAATACATCCTAGATATAACTGATGCGCCAATTACAGGAAGAAGAATAACCGTACTGTGCTTGGTGAAAGCTGGAGAATAACAACCATATCCTGTAATCTTTGCAAGAGAAATGGTCTTTCTGTGCTTTTTGAGAGACTGGATGCCTCTCAAGTTTTCTATAACTTTGTCCAGACCTTAGCAGTCCACACACAGTTTTCTGAACATGACATTTCCTGGCAAAATCACATTCTAGAGACACGGGATTTGAGAAACCAAATCTTGATACTCCAGAGGCTTCAGGTCTGATCATCAGGCAACATCACAGAACAAAATTAGTGGTATTAAAAGATACAGCACTTATAAGGCATCTCTCTGAGGACTTGTTCCTGATCTCTGAATGTTACAAAACAGCAGGGCTGTACACGTGATAGACAGCTAATGCAGACAGCACAGCACTACAATTTCAAGATCAAAGAATTGTGGAGACCACCAAAATGCAAAGGAATGCTACAGCTTCTGTTGACAGGACTGGTGATACATCTATCTCACTCTATTTTTACCTCTGATGGGCAAAGTAGACTCAAGTCCATTAGAAGATTGTCATAATGCTTGTCAGAAGTTATTCACTTACAAAGTAGTAAACGGATCAGAAAAATTAGTGTTACAAATGAAAAACACAAGTGGTAGCTTATATCTTAGTTTGAAAAAATCTTGTCCCTTTATATTACAGTCATTGTGATTTATTCATGCATCAGCTTCAGTTTGAATTGCTGTGATTCTGAGTGTGAAGGGGCCAAAAAGGCCTTGCTCCATCATAATGGAGGTTGGTGAAGTTTAACCTCTCCTGTGGCTATACAAAGCTCCACTGAAAAAGCCAATCTCTACTACCAATCTTCAGGACTGCAGCTACACTAACCACAGTAACTTTATAGCTCACCAGAGAATCCATATTCTTGAGATGTGAGCAACAAAAGTCACAAAACCGAATCTTATGATCTGGCAGTCCATGAGTTTCTTTGTAGGGCCTCAACTGCTAATCTTCTGGAAGTCAGCTCAGACTGGAGACCAGCCACTTGCAGCTAGAGAAAAATTGTCTACTGCCATCTGAAAATGGTAGTAGGGAAGAAAAAGGCAAAAAAAACCCAAACCACCAACACCCAATGCATGTACACTCCTGGCAGAAACAAAACTTCATTTACCACAGACTGAAAACCAGCAAAATGTCTGAGCTTCTGTCTGAGCAGCTGCAGGAGGTCCTTCCCATACTCACTTAACTACCCTACCCCTTATCAATAGCACAGTGGTCTGCCAGCCTGAAGATTCTCTCATTTTTTTTGAAAGCCACATAAGTTTTGTTTGGAGATGATGTGTTAATTATTCCTGTGGCTGCTGGCTGCAGGGCTCTGCTCAGTGCCAAATGGGAAGATGCAACAAAACTGACTACTACCTGGCAGCGGTGTGTGGGACTATTCATGCTGCACCTCCCCCCACTTGTATTTAATTTTCTATTTAAAGTTCTGCTTCTTAAAAACTGGTCTTGTAGTGTGTGTGATATGAATGTGCAATAAGGCTGCAGAAGGTGGAGAGATTTTTGCTTGATTTTTGGTCCAGGCAGAGAAGACTGAATAAGGAAGAAGAGAGAGCTAGAATCACTAGGGAGGTTCTGTTAAAGGCAACACCCAGATTTGTATCTGGAACTTAGAAAGCAAAGGCCCTTTCAGGAGGGGATGAAGGGATGATAACACTCCAACATCTCCAGCTTTTCGTAATGCTGGCTTGGAGTCATGGCTGGGTGCTTATTGTCCATGGCATGAAGGCTGTGACTGGCCCCACTGCAGATAGAGGACATCAAAAGAAGGAGGTGTGTGTGCCTCAGAAGCGCTATACCAGACATAAGAGACAACAGCTATGTGCCAACAGCAGAGGTAAGAACTGGCTGAAGCGTCAGGAGCTTTTGAGAAGTTCTTGGGTCTCCCTCCAAAACACCCCTGGACCATGAGATAAGGAGGCCCACCTTTCAACAGAAGCGGGCCCTCTAGTTTCTTCTGTCTCACTAGAAAGGTGTGGCAGACTACACTGGTACAAACTGGGATGAAGCAGAGGCTTTATGGTATGGTAAAGGGAATCCTGAAGACAGGATATCCATCCAAAAAAACAACTGCTTGAAATGCCTGCCATTTCAACAGCAGGATGAAGCAGTCTGATGAAGACTTGCCTGGACACATTATGCCAGAAGTATGTAAGGCCTGAAATGTCCAGCCAACATGATGAAGATGTTACTCCTGCAGTATTTCCTGTGCATCCTAACTGCAGGCTTTATATATAGATATGTGAACAAGCCAAAATTTCTGAAGACAGATATCTACTTGGCTAAATAATCTTTTTCATGCAGATAGTCAAAGTAAGCTCTCTCTCAGGACAAAGCCATCCTGAAGTAACATTATTGAGAGGTAACTAAGGGAATTGAATGACTTACAAATGATGAGACATTGTTACAGATGTGGCAAATCTGACAAGGTTTGATCAAAATTCATTCCTTCAAGAAGTTTAGCAATCTTCCTACAGAGTTAAGGCCTCTTCAGCTTGAGGCCCAACTCTTTAACAGCCAATGAAGTCACGTTCTCAGGAAAATATTTTCAAGGTATATCCCGACAGAAAATACTTCATGTACAATTATGACTATACAGGAAAATAATGAAGAATCCTGTGGTAGAAGTGGAGATTAAAGAAGAGTGGGCTACAGGCTATTAACCTTATCAGGGCCACAGCATGAATCCAGAGTGGAAAACTGTTCCCTGGCACACCTTGGCCTGTATCAACAACAGAATGCCCCGGGGACAATTTGGGGAACTACAAACAGGGAGAAATACCTCCAGTTTCAGCATCTTGTGTACCTCAGAATACCAACACCATAACCATAGCAGGATGGCTCACATCAGCTACTTTAGTTGGTTTCTAATGGACCAGGAGAGAAACAACTGCTGACACCTGGAGCCCTCCTGGAAATAGAGGCCCACTATGAAAAAGAAAAATGGTTGTTTCCCATTGAATTAGTTGTCTTCAATGAAAATCTAAAAAAACCCCAAACATAGTAGCAAATTGCTGGTGGCATGATATGGACAAGGTCAGCCTTGCAAAGTGTAAGCAAAAAGGCAGTACTCTCAAGGCTCTGTAGAGGTTGCAAGAGGAGAGGCCAGAAGGCTGCATTTCATACAGCTCAAGAACGCATATAGTACAGAACGGGAGAGCTAGAGGAACAGCTGATAGTCTCCCAGATTTTTAGACAAGCTGTTCTAAACACAGTTCACAAAATTCTTGAAGCAGTCCATCTGTAGAGGGACACAAGACCAAACAAAACTTTGTAGAAATGTTAACAGCTAAATGTACACCATGAAGCAGCAGAATGACTGGCCCAGATGTCCATAAGATCCTGACTTGCCAGCAGCAGCAGGAGGCATGTGTTGGTTCTTGTCCCTCTGGAGTCAAACACACCACTCAATCTATCACCGCAGATCTCAAGGTCCAGGGAAAACGTAGTATTTTTTACTAGTCATTATCTCATCCAAACAAGCACAAGCAGCACTATGGCTCTGGGGACTGGATGACACGGGGTTAAACTCAGTGGTAAGGTGGGAACACACAGAGAAATTTTGTTAAACTTCACTAAACCTCTATCTTTCTGGAAAACTATCTCAATTTCTAAAAAATAAATCTACCTGAATGACTCCCTGTGATTCTCAGGTGAGAGCCTATTTGGGTAAAATGAAACAGACCTTTGAAAACCCTAAACACTGCAGACAGACCCAGACTGTGGGACAGACGATTCCCCATCTTTTACTTACAAATCAGAAAGTCCTATAGCAGTCAAATAAATTTTTTCAATTGAGTTGTTGAATATGGGCTGGTCTTCTGGCTGCCAATTCATTAAAGAGATGCAGGAGGAACAAATCCTGATTCCTCACAGAAGTCCTAAACGTGCAGAGAACTCTCAACATAAAACTTATACCAAGTGTTTGCAAGAAAGGCAAATAAACTCAGAAATGCTATTTGGAGAGTGAAAGTAAATGTCTGTTTTTTTCCAAAACAGAGCAGATTATTGGTCATTTGTAAGGGCTGTTTGCAGCAAGCGGGAAACTTGAGCCTGTTGGCGAGATAAGGAAGATGAAGGTCTGCCATATGATTCACTGGAACAAGAAAACAGAGTGTTAGCCTGGGTCTTACTTTATGAATCAGGCAAAGCACATCTGATGAAGCAGACTGTGTTTAAAAAACACTGGGGGAGACCAGAACCTGATTGAAAGAGCAGAGGCCCAACAGCAAATCAAGATGCAGTTAGGTTGCTGTTTTCTGCAGTTTTGTGAGGGAATTCTAGTTAGTTCTGGATGGGGTAACAGGCTGCAGAGGGCACATGACACTGCAGGACCCTGGAGGATCATAGTGGACCTCAAAGGACATGATACCTAAGATAGAACAGGAAAAAAAAGAAGTTTTGGCACAAGGAGAATGTTAATGATGTAATGCGCTGTCCTGTTATCAATAAAAGCTTGTACAGAAAACCAGGGAAAACTGACATGACATGACATGATATTAGGCATGATGTATATGTGGCACAGCACAGTATGGATTGGTATGATAGGTTTGGAAGCAGAATTCTAATTCTACGGTTGATAAATAACTCGTGTCCTAAAACAGTACCGGATGGGTAGAAGGTAGAACATGTGTTAATGCACAAAATCTTATAAAAGGTTGGTTAGGTATTGGTAGCTTTCTCTAAAAGAGGAATCCAAATAGAAGACAGCTTTTAGCAACTCTCCAGGGTTTACCAGATCTCAGGTATATCTGTCATCCCAGAGCTAGCAATTAAACTGCAATCCAGACTGTTTCTTATATAAAGAACTAGTTGAAAGTGGAAGTTATGGGTTTGGTCTTTGTATACTGGAGCGGAAAATATGCATTAGGACTCTCCTCTCACGTGAAAGCAGAAACCAGTAATCCCAAGCGTGCAATGACAAAATGTAAGACAATTTAATAGTTCTCTAAACTCACCATCTGGAGCTTCTGCACAAAGAGCAAGTTGACAAAATCAATGTTAGGTACAGTTACGAACATATTCGTAAGACACTCGTTGCACAGGGAAGGCAAAGAAATTATTATAATTCAAACTCCTGGACTAGAAATAAATGCTTTAGTCCAGCAGTTCTAGTCATGGAAAGACTTCCTGAAATTAAACTAGGAATAATAATATTTCTTGCTATAAATTCAAGTTTCACTTGTGATAAGGGTCCAAAAGAATTTTAAAGTGGAAATTTGGTGCACCTGCTGTCCTGTTTTGGGGAAGGGAGGGGAGCAGGCTTTTTAAAATAAGAAATATTCAAGTGAAATGTAGATGATCTAAACACACAAGATGATCCTTTCACGAGATGAAGCTCCATTTCCACACACCCATTACAGCCAATTCTATGGCACACATACCACAGTAACCTTGTGAAATGGGAAATGTCTTTGAACCAAGCTATCATGGCTGAGCTGGAAACCAGATCACACAGAAAATGAAGCACAGCAGGGAGACGTGGTGAAGAAGGCAACAGCAACATCAGAGGCCAAGAGCAGCTGACACAGGGAGGTTACTACTGACACGAGTGGGCAAGGTCACATTGCAATGCTTAGCAACATTTCACTGCAGGTCACTGTCAGTCTCCTAGCAAAATTTGAATTATCCAGCCTGTTCTCAGTTCTTAACACAGAACAAAAGGTTATGCTCAGCCAAAACATTCTCCCTGGCTTCTCTCCAGACCTATCTGTCAACAGTTTGAATGGAAAACCAGAAGCATATATGTTTCATAACAAGTTCCCACTACGCAAGTGTGTTTATATTGAACATCATGTTCCGCTTCCACAGCTACAGAAGACTCAATATACACATGTAAACATAGCTACAGAACTGGGAAACATTTATTCTCTGGTTTCCCATGTATAAATAATGCCGTTTCCCATACAAAAAAATGAAATGCAGCACTATCTGAGAAACATTCAAGTTACACATGCTAGCTGAGACACCGGGGTTTGTCCCTAATTATTTCACAATTTAGAATGTACTAGTAATATAGTCATTTGCTCAAATAAAGTCATTTGCAGAGGTAATCTGATCCTGCACCTGGTCCCAGAAGTTTGTAAGGATACCTAGCATTCAGAGCCAGCTGGGACATACCTAAATTTAACACACAAACAAAAAAATATTTCTCTCTGAAGCTGTCATTATGAATCAGAAATAATTCCTCGGCGCAGGGGTGAATTTCAGAAAGCAAGCAGAAATCACACCGGCACCCAGCCAGAACATGTAAAAGAACAGAAGAGAAGAGATTATCTGTTCAGAAGAAACCAAATGATGTTAGCCCACCATACAGTGTGAACTCTGGAAAGACGTCAGATTTGTCCATAGCTGGACCCACGTGTAAAAATGTAGGTCCAGATCATCCTCTGCCAGCAAAATGAGCGGTGCCTCTGGAAAAGGCTTGAAAGGTTCCCTGTTAGAAGCTCATCACGCTGCTCCACTGATAGAGAAGGGACAAGACTGCCCTGCTGTTGAATCATGTCAAGCCTCACATGCCTCCACAGCAGCTCTTTGCTTCAGCTGTAACCATACAACCTGAGCACATATGTTCATATATATAGGCGGCCTCTATATAAACATGCTTGAGTGAAAAAAGTAAAGCATTCGAGCTGAAAAACCACATACCTGCACTTGTAGATCCAATTCCTGCAGTAAGAACAGAGCGTGGAATAATCTTTACTGCATACTTGAGAAACTGAGATTTCCCTGTACCTGGGTCTCCAACCAACAAAAGATGTGATTCACCTTCGGGAAAAACGTTGATGTAAGAGTAGATTGTTCATAGACAGAGAAAGATGCACACAAAATACCCAGAATTAAATAAGACTTCTCATTATTCACTCAATGTTTAGCACTACATATACTTTACAATATGTAATCCTATTTGAGATGACACTATTTTTTGGGTGTAATAAATATATTGTTTCATAAAAGCATCTTGTCATATTGCTGCACCCTAGCAAAACATTTAGCAAGAAATATTCTAAAAGTATTAGCAGGTATTTTACATGCTTCCCATAATGTGAGTTCTTACATTTTAAAACACTCATTTCTCAGACTTAACTCACTCTTGACCATGAAACAAAAGGATACAAGGGTTTAGTTATCATTCCACTCTTCAGTTATTTATGTTACTGCAAAAAAACTAACAAAATCAGCAGGTTGTTCTTCCTAACTAATCCAGTTACATTGCCAACAGCTACACAACTTAGTAATTTCATAACAGAACAATGGTAGAAGTAAATAATCAGACCACTCTGACCTCACTGAAGTGGTCTAAAATTATTTCATTGTTTTCTACAAGACATTAATACAACTTCAACTCAAATATAAAGCCTGTAACTTTATTTAGCTGATGGAGCATTAAGAAAATCCTGCATTTGTATATACACACATATTATTTTAGAATTACTATGACCTACATAGATTATGACCTGTGTGCCACCTGGCACATGGCAGATTTGCCATCTAATAACAACAGAAGGAGAATCAGCAGGCAGATAACTTACAGTAACAGAGCTAAGTGAGATGTGCTGACAATCACCCATAGAAAAGTCTGGCATTAGGAAGTAAAATGAATCCTTTAATTTTTCCTTTCAGAGTACTACAATGACCCACATTAAGGAAACATTAATATTCCATCCTTTGATGCCAAATACTGCTGGGAATATTCTACTAGAAATCATTTCAAAACGTCACTTATACAATAAAAAGTGAGTTTTAAGTTTTCTCTAAAACAACTGCCTTTAATATTCTACCTAACAGAATAATGAATGTCTGCTTTTAAACGGTTTTATTTGGGAAAAATTAAACTATAAAGAGGATGTCTAGACACCCACTTTATTTGTCTGAGATTCTGGAAGAATACTCAGCATTAATCAAAAATTGCTCTCACTCAAGAAAATGGGATGATTATGCTTCTGAAACCTTACTGGTTTGATTTTGCAGGGCGGAGGGATGTGGGTGAAGACAGGGATGGGAATAACTGTTAGAAAAGATGTGATACTATCACAAACAATACTAACCTCTGATTCGAGTTCCAGCAGCATCAGTCCTCTGCACACCACCAGCAAGCACCATGGCTACAGCCAACTTCACCAAGTACAATCCAAACACTTGAGGACATAAGCTAGCCAAAATTTCATTCCTCCCTAGAACAGGAGCAAAAATTGACAGTCAGCATTGCTCTATGAGTAAAACTTGGTTTCCCATGGACTTCTATGTACACTTAAAAAGTCCCATGTACAAGTAATTCTTCTATGTCCACAGTCCTATGTAAACTCACAAACAATTTGGGTCTGTTTCCTGAACAAGAGGTACAGGGCAGAGAGGAGATTATTATTATTATTATTATTTTTTTAAATGGGACGCAAAGCAGTTCTCTACCCAAAAATTCTTTGTTATAAAGAAGTTAAGTCTTTCAGTGTGATAAGCACCAAAACCAATCTTATTGGAATTTAATGAATGTATGGTCTAGATATCTTGCAAAAAGGCACTAATGAAATGCCACCATGCAAATTCTTTTGTTTCATGGGTAAAGGTGTAGTGGCTACAATGGATAAACTTAACAGTTTCCAGACTTCAAAATAACCCCTTCAAAACTGGTGCATTGTATAGTTAAGCAAAGTAAGTAAACGTCTAACACTTAAAGTATTTTGCCCTAAATGTGTAACCCACAGCATCGTTCATTTTCTCATTTTTATCTTGAATCTCCCTCTCCTTTGATCCTTCTGTGTCAAAGGTCTCCTTTGACCCTCTCCTTCTCCCTACCATAGTCTACCTCCAGCAACAGAATATTTCAATCTGGTATGATAATGTTGTTGGCTTGGGCGGTGTGCAACAGAATTAATCCTGTCCTTTGAGATTCTGACGCTAACAGCACATAAGGGATCACAGCTTGAATGCCATACATTACTCCCATTGCTAGGAACAGAGTGGCCAATTTTTAATTCTTAACTTAGTGGTTTAAATTTAGATGCAAGTACACAGTACTGGCAAAATATATAGACACCTAGCAGATGACTTGAGCCATATGTATTTCTTGTGCAGGTCTTCTGAGGGAATTAACACATCCTTGTCCAAAAATGAAATTTGAAAAACTTTGGTCAGCATAACTCAAGATTTAACTCCACGGCTGCCTCTATTTGACTTCAGATTAATTTCCCTTGTCAGTGCTAAGCAGCTCAGCAGTTCTGCTTCCTCCTAGATTGTATCCAGAAAAAGCAGTCACCTGTGTAAGCCCTCTCAAAAGCCTGCCCCAGCAGACTTTCTCAGGGCACCTAATACAGAGCATGAGGAACTGACTGACATAAAAACACAGGAGTAACTACCATTACATACATCCTGTTGCAAAATGGCCTATACCTTAGACTCCCCTTAGTCAAATTTTGATTGACTCTAAGCTTAGTCAATCAACCCTCTATCACCTTCATGCCCGCTCTACAGTAAATCCAAAGGAGGGCCATGAAGATGGTCAGAGGGCTAGAGCACCTCCCATACAAGGGCAGGCTGAGAGCTGGACTTGTTCAGCCTAGAGAAGAGAAGGTTCCAGAGAGATCTTACAGAAGCCTTCCAGCACTTAAAAGGGGCCTACAGGAAAGCTATGCTCTTTATCAGGGAGTGCAGTAATAGGGCTAGGGGTAATGGTTTTAAGCTGAAAGATGGGAGATTTAGATTAAATATTAGGAAGCATTTTTTTCCTGTGAGGGTGGTGAGGCACTGGAACAGGTTTCCCAGGGAAGTTGTGGATGCCCCACCTCTGGAGGTGTTCAAGGCCCGGTTGGATGAAGCTTTCAGCAAAGTGATCTAGTGGGAGGTGTCCCTGCCCATGGCAGGGGGGTTGGAACTGGATGATCTTTAAGGTCGCTTCCAACCCAAACAATTCTGTGATTCTGTTCAATTTGATCTCTGCCCTCACCTGAGGGGACTCAAATTCAGGCAAACGGCCAGTCAGGGTCCTTTTGATTTCCACCTCAGTTTTCTTGTAGTCACTTGATACTGATTTATTTATTCTGAATGGGTTAATATTGCATTAAATCACATTGTTCCCTGCAGGATTCCAAAAATTGTCTTGAGAATGAAAGACTGAATGAGACCTTCAAAGAGGATCCTGAATTACTTTCTGAGCAGTTCTAACCAGGGTGATAAGAAATGTTCTCATTCCAAACAGCAGGAGGAAGCAATGTTCTTGTTCTAAACAGCAGGAGGCTAGCAATTACATTGCTTTCCAGGAAATGCAGTTCTGAAGAATCTTTGCCATTGACAAGATCACAAATTTATTATGCAAGTGCTCTAATTTTTAAGCTGACATGTGCTACATTCCCACCCGCTTTTCCTCCTGTTTGTCTTTTAAGAAGAAAGATTAAGCCCTTTTCATGTTTTTAAACAGTGGAGTGTTAGCCTGAGACAGTTCAGTGACAGAGATCCTAAAGAGTCCACTGAACTTCCCCCAAGGTTCAGGAGAAGGCACTTAGATTACAGAGAGGGACAGAGTTCTAGGCACAACTCCTGCCAGTTCCTAAGTGGCTAACTGCACACCATGGTAAATTTAGGAGCCAGCATCCTAAATACTCTGGCTGTTCTGGAAGCCACCGTGAACTGAGAGAATCTCTACATATTTGATAGGAGGCTATACAGCACCTTAGTCAAGGCATCCAAGAGTTAGGGCAAAGATGAGATGCGCTAAGCTCTGTGGCAAAGACTCACAGCTTAATTTGGGATGCAGAGACAGGGAGTCAGATCTCTTACCCCAGAGTCAACTGCTGTGCTGACTAAAAGCATATCTGGTCCACGCTATTTCTTCTCTAAAAGGTGTGCTTGTTCTTTCTTGATTATAAAAAGCTTTTCTTTTTGTCCCTGATACTTACATTATTTCTTATTAATAAATGTTCCACAAAACACTTCACTGGAAAGCTCAAAAGAAGGAAGATAAATGCAGTGTGTTTGGTATTTTTTTTTTTCCACCCAGTAATATTAAAGTAAGAATCTCATATTCCTGTACTAGAAAAAAATATTATTATTGGAGGAACAGGTGGTGGGATAGGATAATTGGGAAAAAAAGTGTTCGGTCACTATATCTTCACCCCTGATTTAATCTATATCTGGTCTAGTGTCCTATTTAAAAGCTTTCAACTACTAACCTGCTAAGGGATCATTCCTATGCTTTTCCCAGAAGTCTTTAAATTCCTTGCGGACTTCCTCATCAATTGCAACCCCTGCTAGCTGCTCATTGTTTACTCTAATGTAGTTGGCTTTCAAAACAAGCTCCAAATCACAGCGTGCATCCTCACGGAAAGGTTTCCACCTCTGCATTACTACTCCATACACTGTGATGTCATCTCCTGGAGGTAATAACGAAAATTAGTAAAGTAACATCAGACTTCACACATGCAAACATGTCAGTTAGCTGTAGTGCACAATAATGCAACTGAGATCTTGTGTTACAGTTCATAAGGTTAAAAAAACCCAACAACAAAAATCAAACCTCCTGCAGTTAGTGGGATTCTAAAGCAAACATTAGGTAGATTGCTTGTCTGTGGTGGGAACTTGCTATGACTTTCTCATTCTGATCAGGGCAGGTGAATTCTTAAAGGCATACCTCTGCTTGTTTCTTCTTTTAGAAAACAGGAATTCACAGTGAACTGTAGAAGCTCTTCTTTCTATTAGATTTACTATACAAAAAAAACCTAGCCAAGGCTAATTTGACTTCTGGTAACTTTTGTGAATTCCAGAATCACTCATTTACATTCTGGACACAGTGTTCTTCTAAGAAGGTTCAACCAGAAATTAGTTTCCTGTGAGCATGTGCCTATCTGAGAATTTTTAGTCCATACACCCTCTTGTCAATTAGCTTCCTTTTTGAATGCCAAATAGCTTTTTCCACCTACAGCACTCCTTAGATGGAGGTCAGGTTACCCAGCTCTCCAAACCTACAGAGGCACCACACGCTGGGTGATGGTGTTGACCAGTTTCCTCACCACATTACTGTTCTTTCAAACAGTCAAGATATAACATGGGGATGTATGACATTTTCTAGAATAGTCTTCAAATGCCGTGCTAACGTCCAAGCTGCAACAGCAACATGACAGATGAACATCTCATTCAACAAGCCCTCAGCACTGACAGCCTACTTGGCAAAGATTCATCTCAAATGGAGAAATAAAAATGCTTGTGGTACAAATATGCGATACACGTTCTATTCTCACCAGACTTGCAACTATCCACTAAGTCATCTTCCAGAACAACCACCATGCAGCGAGGGATGCTTCCAACACACAGTCTTTGAACCTAGGAGATGGGAACGAAAAGCATTTCTTGAGAAAGGCACCTTTCAAAAGCCCTTTATAGCTGCTCTGGCTTAAGGACCGATATTCCTTTCCTGGAACTGAGGTCAGTCCTAGCGTTTTCTCACAAAACTTATACAATAAACATGCCACTCCTGCCACAAACTTAATAATGGAAGTTTAATGCCGATATTAATGGAAATGGGATTGGGTATTAAATTAGATGAAGGTACTCTGTCCTGGGAGGTGCTGTGCGATTTCAGCATCTTGCTGAAGAAAAGCTCACTAAAAGAAGTCATTTGAAAGAGCAGTTTGTTTTTGTTTTTTTTTTAAATGCTTTGAGATATTTTTAGATACTTCTTCAATATGCAAAGTTTACTTTGGGTACTGAAGCATGACCATGGGTTAGATAACCCTTCAGTGAAGTATATACTGAAAGATTATTCTCTGTATTTTTCTGGTATTTAACCATAATTTGACAGGTTGAGACAGAAGTTTACACCTAGGTGTCAAAGATTAAATCAACAACAGGAAAAAAAACAAATCACACACAACCAGACAAGCATATATTGACAAATGTGCCAGTAACTCCTTTTCTCCCAGGCGAAGTCTATGGAGGCTTTTCACAGTCTATTTCCAAGCAGCAATCTTTCCATTTACACTTAAAGCTTGCAAGAGTTTTTAGACTATCCACTGCACAGGAACAATGATCAGAAGTACCTTTTCATTCTGCACCACAGGTCACATGTGCCAGAATTCTAGATTTATTCACTCTATAGTGCCTAGCAAGGTTTATTCATCCTTACGTACTATCTAAATGGCCACAGGCAGTTCGCTTCACTGTCAATACTGGTGGCACATACACAGTTACTTGCATAACTCTGTAAAAAACACAACTGAAATTTATTCGCAGTTTAACTTTGTGTTTAATAGACCCATGCTCCTGAAAATCCTTTCTGTCAGAGATCTGTGTGACAGTAAAACAAGAAAAATGCCATAGAAACCATGTGTCAGAAACAATCATAATATAAATATGCAGCATAGAGCTTATTTCCTAGAAATAGTTTTTGCTATTCTGAACTTTAAAGAGCTTCATTTCTAATGTAATTAATTTCTGTTTTCATAATCTTGCACATAGATTTGCACTACTATACTCTTAAGATATAAAAGCAAAACCCTGAAATAACTGACAAGATCTCAGAAAAGATCTATGACAACTACTCTGAACATATAAATAAATGCAGAAACATAGCCTGCAATATACCCTACTTAGTCTCAGTTTTCATACAGTATAGATTTTCTTGTGCCAGTTTTGTCTTAGTTACGCTCTAGAGTAAAGGGGCCAAATTATTTCTCCAGCACAGCTGTACTTCTACCCAGGGCTACCTTCAAAAAACCAAATGCATATTCTGTGAGGAGCATATATTCAATAATTGTTGAATTCCATATTGATTGAAGGGAGACATTTGCAGACACCATACTGCATTGCTACAGCTGGCCTTGGCCACCACTGATCTAGCTTCAGTCCTTAGAGGAACAGCATAAACTTGGTGTTACAAGGATTCAGCCCTAAAATTTAACCCATGCACAGGTCCTGGATGTTCTGTACAATCTGAAATGAAGTTACCTAATAAAGGAAGTCTAATCAAAAACTTAATTCTGACACAAGCATGAACAGTTTCACTAAACTTAGTAGAGGTACCTTATTCTAGCAGGAAACTAAGCCCTAAATCCTTCCTTCAGTAAGTTAATTATTTTGGTACTTGAGATGTACTTTAATACCCTTCCCTTTTTCTCCATCTTATTTTCTTTTACCTGTTCCTGAATTTTGATTTCTTGATAGTCCCTGCAGCAGGCAGGAGAAGAGGCTGTTCCAGAGAGGCAGGTGAACTTGGTTGAGTTGCAGCCTTCCTCATTACGACAGGCTGATGGACGACAGAACGCGTAGTACTGTTCAAAGTCAGCCTTGACGACAAATACATGCTTGCACTTATTGCAGATGTAATTCCGTTCAAACTCCAAAACTTTCACCAAACTGGTACGTATGACAGTCCCAGTAACAGACAAAAAATGACCCACATCCCTGGTTTTAGGAATGTGCTCTCGAGTCAGCTCTGGGCAAACAGGCAAGCCTGAAAAATGAAAATCAGCACAGCATAAGGCTATGTGTATAAAACATGGACTGACAATGCAGTTAAACAGAAAGACTAGAAAGAATACCAGACACGTTAACAGTAGCCATCATTCTTACTGTTTCATAAATGTGATTCAATAATTCATCTGTTGTACCGTAAATCTGATTCACTGCCTCAGATTGTGAAAAACATCCGATGCTGGGCACGCTAACAGAAAATGTTGCCATTTTACTCTCCTGCCCTTGCCAAGGGCTGAATAGACATGATCAGTTCCCATTCATGGAAATAGGTCTCGATGTTCTCAGATCTCTTTATTAATTTAAATGATCTTTTGGCAAACGCCATTTATTCTACGACTCATTTATCTGCATTATAAAATTTTACTTATGCTGCTGAATTGTGGTTCGATGTTATTCCCACAGTTAAACAACTCCTAATCTTGTGCGAATTCTTGAGTCGAAGCAAATTTAAAACTCATAGTCAGTGAGCATTAGACCTTAAAATCCACACTGCATATCAGTAAGTCTTAAGAACAAGGAAGATGGTATAAAAAGAATACAAAGGGGTTATGAACACAACCAAAGCAAATGCACTTGTACATTCAAATTAGAAGTGACAGAACATTTTCTTGGCACTTGCTCTCCATTAATTCCACCCCAGCAGCCAGTTCTGTGGTGTCCTGATCCTGCTCCAGCTTTCACCCATGTGGCCATCACTTTGCATCACAGTGGCTAAAATCCTCAGAAAGATTACTCTACCTCAACAGTCGACAAAGTCTTTATAGAAATAAATGGTCTCTGAAATGCACACTTGAGGATTGCATCAAAATATCACCTCTTCAGAAGTTAGTATATGAACTACATGTTACTAAAAATTGTCAACTTAAAAAGAAACTACCTGCTCTTAAAATAATTTCTTAGTTTAACTTCCAAAATAGAGGTAGGAAACAGAGATGTAAAATAATAAACCTGCTGCAAAATGATATTTCTAAAGAGACCAAAACTACTTGTGCATTTAGGTGAAATCTTTTTAGTAGCTTTGGCAGCTAAAAACCCCACATCGTATATCTATTTCAGCATTTTCAAATTCAATTGCTTTATTTCAGGCATGCCAAACTATTCTGTTTTGATTCTCTTAAAAACAGTGTTTGATCTTTTATTTTCGTTTAGAGAAAATACTTTTAAATATTAAACTCATTTTAAAAAGTAAAAGAATAAAGTAAAGAAAAAGTAAAGTAGAAAGAAATAAAGTATTATACAGAACTGCAAACATCTTTCTCTGGCTGACTGTAACCCATCTATTTACATATTCTACCAAACCTGTCTTTTTCTCCCACAGGTTTGCATGTTAATTCAGTTCAGGAAAATAAAATTTAAAATATATATATATTTCCATTATTTTCCCAACTGTTTAGCATATTTTTTCCCAGGTAAGTATTGGTACAACTCAACAGCCTTCACAAAATATAACACAAATTACAGTAGAGAGAGATGCAGCACTGTTGTCAGGATATTGAATGTAATCATCTTGGTGATTGAAGAGACAGGAGTATTAATGGGGAAAAAAAAGAGCCTTCATTCTGATCATATTAGACTGGTTGACAAACTCTTGACTTGAGTATGTGCCTCTTTGAATTGGCTTTCCTGTAATCACGTGCAAAACTGAATTACTAAAGCAGTTTGGCCATCAGTAAGACACAGCAGGGGCTCAGGCTAACAGCAAGTAAGGAAAAATCTTTTAGTAGTTATGTAGCAAAAGGAGAATTTATACAATCACATTCCTGCAATGCTAAAAATTCAGATAAAGAACTTAATCTTTTACCTTCTTCAATGAACCTGGGGTAATCATCCATTATTAATCACTGCATATTCACACTCATGGAGTCCTTCTTTAAACTCCTGGATGCCCTTGTCATTACTGGCATAAGTGTGCTAAGATTATGTTGTTAAACCTAGCATAAGCAAAAATCACTCTTCCTCACTTCAATTCAGGCCTGAATCATACAACTGCTTGCTTGGAAAAGACCTTTGAGATCTTCACTCATACCTGACCACTACTAAACCATATCCCTGAAAACCTCATCTTTTAAATACCTCCAGGGATGCTGACTCAACCATCTCCCTGGGGCCTCTTCCAGTGCTTGATAACCCTTTCAGTGAAGAATTTTTTTCTCATGCTTAATCTGAACCTCCCCTGGCACAACTTGAGGCCATTTCCTCTCATCATATTGCCTGCCACTTGGGGGAAGAGACCAGCACCCACCTCTCTACAACCTCCTTTCACACAGCTGTAGAGGGTGATAAGGTCTCCCCTAAGCCTCCTTTTCTCTAGCCTAAACAGCCCCAAGTCCCTCAGGTGCTTCTCATAAAACTTGTTCTCCAGCCCCTTCACCAGCTTTGTTGCCCTTCTCTGGACACACTCCAGCACCTTAATGTCCTTGTAGTGAGGGGCCCAACACCGAACACGGTATTCAAGGTGTGGCCTCACCAATGCTGAGTACAGGGGAACAATCACTTCCCTGGTCCTGCTGGCCACCCTGTTTCTGATACAAGCCAAGATGCCAGTGGCCTTCTTGGCCACCTTGGCACACTGCTGGCTCATATTCACCTGGCTGTCAACCAATACCACCAGGTCCTTCTCCAACAGGCAGCTTTCCAGCCACTCTTCCCCAAGCCTGTAGCACTGCATGGGTTTGTTGTGTCCCAAGTGCTGGACCCAGCACTTGGCTTTGTTAAACCTCACCCTGTTGGTCTCAGCCCATTGGTCCAGCCTGTTCAGATCCTTTTGTAAAGCCTCCCAGCCCTCAGGCAGATTGACACTTCCTTCCAGTTTAGTAAGGGTGCACTCAATCCCTTCACCCAGGTCATTGATAAAGATATTGAACAGAACCGGACCCAGCACTGAGGCCTGGGGGACACCACTTGTGACCGACCTCCAACTGGATTTAACTCTATTTAACAGCACTCTTTGAGCCCAGACATCCAGACAGTTTTTTACCCAGCAGAGGATGCACCTGTCCAGGCCAGTGGCAGATAGTTTCTCAAGCAGAAAACTGTGTCAAAGGCTTTACTGAAATCTAAGTACAGTACATCCACAGCTTTTCCCTCATCCATTAAGTGGGTAACCTTATCACAGAAGGAGATTAGGTTAGTTTGGCAGGACCTGCCTTTCATAAACCCATGTTGATTGTGCCTCATCACCTGGTTGTCTCGTGTGCACTGTGTGATAGCACTCAGGATGACCTGCTCCATGATCTTCCCTGCTGAGGTCAGACTAACAGGCCTGTAGTTCCCTGGATCCTCCCTCTGACCCTTCTTGTAAAAGAGTGTAACATCTGCCAGCCTCCAGTCAATTGGAACTTCCCCAGTCAGCCAGGACTGCTGGTAGATGATGGAAAGGGGTTTGGTTAGCACCTCCACCAGCTCCCATAATACCCTTGGGTGGATCCCATCTGGCCTCATAGACTTGTAAATGTCTAACTGGCCAAGCAGGACTCTTGATTTCCTCTTGGAGCCTTGCAACTTTGTTCTGCTCTCCATCCCCGTCTTGTCTCAGGAGACCGAGTACCTAGAGAATGTCTGACCTTACTATTAAAGATGGAGGCAAAGAAGGCATTAACTACCTCAGCCCTATCCTCACCCTTTGTCACTACTGTTCCTCCTGCATCCAGTAAAGGATGAAGATTCTCCTTGGCCCTCTTTGTGTTGGTGATATATTTGTAGAAAGATTTTTTATTATCTTTCACAGAATTGGCCAAGTTCTAGTTGGGCTTTAGCCCTTTTGATTTTCTCTCTGCATGATCTCACTTCATCCTTGTAATCCTCTTGAGATGCCTGCCCCTTCTTCCAAAGCTCACAGACTTTCCTCTTTTTTCCAAGATATACCCAAAATGAACCTGCAGTGCAAAAAAGGACAAAATTCTCTAGTATCAATCACAGCTTCCAACAGTTCATTCCAATTTTAGAGCATGTAATTTTATAACAATTAGTTAAGCAAAAAATTTGAAAATCTCAGATTAAATTGTTACAAGACAACTCAGAATTTAGACTTTGCCTCTTCTGGGAGATGACTGGCACCAATAAAATCATAAGCCAACTGACATGGTAAGGAAGTCAACCTGCAAGAAAAATCTACTAATATGTATCTTCCCATAAGACTTTTTTTTTTTCCTTTAGACCTTCTGGCTAACAAGAGAACTAATGCGAGACCAGCTGCTGATTTGAGGAGTCTTTTTGTCACAGAAAGGCTTTGTTCTAAGGCCTGATCCAACAACAAACAGCAACCATTGCAGGCACTCCCTCAGGGATGGCCACAGCTTTTTTTCTGATTTGGTCTATACAACTTCATGTGCTTGCATATGTTCTTTTCTATACAACAAACACCAGTCATTCCCTACCACTTCAAAAATTCCCTACTGCTTTGCCTGGTGGAGAAGGACCTGGTGGTGTTGGTTGACAGCCAGGTGAATGAGCCAGCAGTGTACCAAGGTGGCCAAAAAGGCCAATGGCACCTTGGCTTGTATCAGAAACAGAGTGGCCAGCAGGACCAGGGAAACGATTCTGTCCATATACTCAGCATTGGTGAGGCCACACTTTGAATACTGAGTTTTGGGCCCCTCACTACAAGAAAGACATTGAGGTGCTGGAATGTGTCCACAGAAAGGCAATGAAGCTGGTGAATGGGCTAAAAAACAAGTCTTATGAGGAGCTGCTGAGGGAACTGGGTGGTTTAGGCTAGAGAAAAGGAGGCTGAAGGGAGACCTTATCACTGTCTACAACTACCTGAAAGGAGGTTGTAGAGAGGTGGGTGCTGGTCTCTTCTCCCAAGTGGTAGGTAATAGGATGAGAGCAGATGGCCTCAAGTTGTGCCAGGGGAGGTTCAGATTCGACACCAGGAAAAGTTTCTCCACTGAAAGGGTTGTTAGGCACTGGCAGAGGCTGCCCAGGGACGTGGTTGAGTCACCATCTCTGGAGATATTTAGAAGACAGGTGAATGGAGTGCTTAGGTATATGTATAGTAGCAGTGAGGTATGGTTGGACGCAATGATCTCCAAGGTCTTTTCCAACCAAGTGATTCTACATAACGCTGAAATTTCAAGGATTACTTAACTCCTTCCCATGACACCACTACGCTCTGCTTCAGAGTCAGGAAATCTGGCCACACCAGAGTCAGGAGACACCCCTGGTACCAGCCTCTGCCACTCACCCGAGACCCTGGCATGGAGGTTCTGCTTCAGGCTGAGCCCCGCGGGGTGTGGGGCAGCCTGCAGCGTGGCCAGGGCTGCCCTGCGCAGCGCACTGTCGAAAACCGTGAGCACCTCACTGGGGAAGGCGTTGAAATACTCCCCGATCTCCATGTTGGTCTCGAAGAGCGTCAAGGCGTCGACGACGACAGGGTAGTGCGCCTCGGCGTCGGGCTGACCCAGGATGCCCAGGAGCTCCTCCCTGTGGTGCTCCAGCACATAGGACTCGAACACCTGCCCCACCAGGCCCACCTGCTCCGCGCTCAGCGCCATCGCCGCGCACGGCACCGCCTTCCCGACGGATCACGCGGGACGCTTCGCTTTTCCCTCGGGAAAGCCCATGACGAGGCCGGCCGGGAAAGACCTTCATCACAGCGCGGCCCCGGGCCCGCCCGCCGCCATCGCACCGCCCGCTTCCCGCTTCCCTCTTCCCTCTTCCCGCCACCCGCCGGCCCCGCCCTGCCCCGCGCCCGCCGGCCAATGGGCACCGCCCCAGCCTCCCAGATAGCTCCGCCCCCATCCGGCCAATCAGCCCCACCCCCTGCCAGTCAGTAACCACTACCCCGTCCTAATAAACCAATCAGCTTCACGCCCCAGCCAACCCGCACAGCCCCAGCCCCTCAGCCCCGTCACTAGCCAGGCAGTAAGCCCCGTCAGTCAGTCACCGCCGCCCCGCCCCAGCCGGCCAATCAGCACCGCCCCCTGTCAGTCAGTAAACACCACCCCGTCCCAAAAAGCCAATCATCCCCTCCTCCCAGCCAATCAGCACCGCCCGCGCCAATCAGCCCCGCCTCCCAGCTAATGAGCAGCGCTCCAGTCAATTAGCCCCCCCAACCAGCACCGCCTCCCAGCTGATCAGCCCCGTCCCCTCCAGTCAGCACCGCCTCCAATCAGCACTGCCCCAGCCAATCAGCCCCGCCCCCAGCCACTCAGCCCCGCCTCCCGCCAATCAGCACCGCCTCCCGCCACTCAGCACCGCCCCCAGCCACTCAGCACCGCCTCCCGCCAATCAGCACCGCCTCCCGCCACTCAGCACCGCCCCCAGCCAATCAGCACCGCCCCCAGCCACTCAGCACCGCCTCCCGCTAATCAGCACCGCCTCCCGCCACTCAGCACCGCCCCAGCCAATCAGCACCGCCTCACGCCACTCAGCACCGCCTCACGCCACTCAGCATCGCCTCCCGCCATTCAGCACCGCCTCCCAGCCAATCAGCGACGTGGCGGCCAGGCCGAAGTAGGCGGGGCGGGGCTCTCCTCCCCCTTAATGCCACAAAGCGAAACCCCGAGGCGCCGCGCTCTGTCGCCTGAGTGGCGGGAGAGGAGGGGCGGCGATGGCCCAGCCCAGCCCAGCCCAGCCCAGCCCAGCCCAGCCCAGCCCAGCCCAGCCCAGCCCAGCCCAGCCCAGCCCAGCCCAGCCCAGCCCCCGGCAATAGAAGCGGCTCCGTTCACTGGGCGCCTAGCTTGGGGCGTCAGCAGCCACAGTTGTCCGGGAGCACCTGAAGGAGCAGCGGCTCCGGCTGCCCGCGGGAAGAGGAAGGCTCCCTCGGTGCGGGGGTGTGGAGGGAGTGGAAGGAGCATTAAAGATCGGGCAGGGACACCTCCCACCAGATCAGGCTGCCCAAGGCCCCATCCAACCTGGCCTCGAACACCTCCAGGGATGGGGCAGCCACAGCTTCCCTGGGCAACCTGTGCCAGTGCCTCACCACTCTCATCAGGAAGTATTTCTTCCTAATGTCTAGTCTAAATCTTTCCACTTCCAATTTATAGCCACTCCCCCTCGTCCTATCACTCCAGCCCTTGTAAACAGTCTCTCCCGACCTTTCTTGTAGCCCCTTCAGGTACTGGAAGGTCACTATAAGATGGCCTTGGAGCCTTCTCCAGCCTGGGGTTCAACTCTCTCAGCCTGTCCTCATATGGGAGGTGCTCCAGCCCTCTGATCCTCCTTGTAGCCCTCCTCTGGACCCCTTCCAAAGGCTCCAAATCCTTCATATGTTGAGTGTTCCAGAACTGGACACAATACTCCAGGTGGGGTTACTTGGGGGAAGTCCTCCAGTGCTGTATGGAGGAGCAACGCCCCTTTGTAATGGGGGAAAAGTGACAGAATTTTAGGCACTAAGTCTGCTGCTGCACCTTTTGTCCCTAGGGGGCAGAACCACGGGAACAGGTTGCCCAGGGAAGCTGTGGATGCCCCATCGCTGGAGGTGTTCGAGGCCAGCTTGGATGGGGCCTTGGGCAGTCCAATCTAGTGGGATATCCCTGCCCATGGCAGGGGGGTTGGAGCTGGATGATCTTTACGGTCCCTTCCAACACAAACTATGCTATGATTCTATGAAACAGCCTCAAGTTGTGCCAGGGGAGGTTTATATCGGATATTAGGAAAAATTTTACTGAA
The DNA here is from genome assembly GCF_017976375.1 of Cuculus canorus. Lineage (NCBI taxonomy): Eukaryota > Metazoa > Chordata > Aves > Cuculiformes > Cuculidae > Cuculus > Cuculus canorus. The sequence continues at coordinate 36,269,581 of NC_071403.1, forward strand.
AGAGTGGTAAAGCATTGGAACTGGCTGTGCAAGGAAGTAGTGGAGTCACCATGCCTGGAGTTATTTAAAAAGTGTGTAGATGTGGTATTCCGGGACATGATTTAGTAGGCATGGTGTGTTGATGGTTGGACTTAGTGATCTTAGAGGTCTTTTCCAACCTTAACAATTCTATGACTCTATGCTATTCAGATGAAGGAGGGGTTCTGTGCAGCCAGGGCAGCCCCAAGGTAGCTGAAGCTCATATTTGCTGCTGCTTCCTACACACACACATATATCCTGGTTTACAAATCCCATAAAGTCCAAATCTCGCTTCTTTAAAGTGAGATGCCTAGCAAAACCAGTCAGTTCCCCCTCCTTAAAGAGTGCACATCAAAGTCTGAGGAGTTTGGGGATTTTATTCTTAATATAACCAGGAAAACAGAGTTTGCTGGAGTCTATAAAGCTTTCATGTTTGCCCAGGATTTTCAGGATGTTCTTTTGAATAGGTTCCTAGCTGTATGTTCTTTTCTCTGAGCATGTACTACAAGACAGGAACATGCTTTAACTACCTGAAATATTTCATCTTTTAAATAGTTAATTCTGTCTTAAAATTGAATGCCAGGCATAAAAAGAGAGACTATCAAGTCCTGTGATATCAGAGAGAATAAATTAATGTCCTTTTACCTTCAAAGTGTTTGAAGGATTTTAGAACTTCTTCATTGAGCTCCTTGCTCCCATTGCTGGGTTGTATTAATTATGAATTATTGATATGAAGCCTGGTAAATCAGTGGATAGACTTCAGTTATCTGTCCTGCGTTGTTTGCAAATACAAATGTCTTCAGTGTTGCCTGAATCCTCATCTGAAGGAAACAGTGTTTACAACAAAAGTCTAAGACTCCAGGAGCTTGTAAAAAGGAAATGTCTTAACCCCTAGATATGTCTCTAGAAGGAAGAAACATTTTGCTGCTTCATATTCTTCTTCTTATGAAAATTCAAAACTATTCCTGGTAAAGATTGTCTTGTCTCCACAATACACTTTTATTGTCAGCTCTACTAAGTTTATGGTAATGTCTTGCAAGGTCGCAAAACCAGACAGCTTTCTTCTTATGATGTGACTCGGCAGCACAGTTACCTGGCTTCTGGTATGGCACAGATATAATCTTTGTGATTTCCTGGAGGTGTTCATCTATGCTTCCTCAATGTCTTGGTTTTGGCTAGGATAGAGTTACTTTCTTCCTGGTAGCTGATATAGTGCTCTATTTTGGATTTAGGATGAGAATAATATTGGTAACACACTGATGTTTTAGTTGTGGCCACAGTGCTTAAAATAAGTCAAGGGCTCTTCTGTTTCTTACAGCACCCTGCCAGCAAGAAGGCTGAGTGTGCAGAAGCAGCTGTGAGGGGCCACAGTTGGGACAGCTGACCCCAACTGACTGAAGGGATTTTCCATACTGTATGATGTTGTGCTGAAATACAACTGGAGGGAGTTGGCGAAGGGGCTTGGCAGCTGCTGCCCAAAAGCTGGCTGGGCATTGGCCAGCAGTGATGAGCAATTGCATTGTGTGTATATTCTGTTATCATTATTATTATTTGCCCTTTATGTCCTATTAAACTGCCTTTATCTCAACCCACAAGTTTTACCTTGTTTTTTTTTTCCCCGATTCTGTTTCCCATCCCACTGCAGGGACAGAGTGTGCGAGCAGCTGCGTAGTTCTTAGTTCCCAGCTGGGGTTAAACCAGAACACTCAGTCTCTGCATTTTGTAGCCTAAACAACCAGAACGACAGGATGAACAAGAATGCAACAGCCGGAACAGGTAATTACAACTAAAGAGCAAGTAACTAATATTGGTCTGTAAATGCTGCAATTAGGCTCCTACCAGAAAAAAAGGACATGTTTATCATTTTATTGTTATATAATAACTAGTAACAATTATGTGTTTAGCTGAGTAGCAAAAAAATATTTATGCAATAAAGAAGTCATCAGAAAATACATCACGCCCATTTGAAAATCGATGAGGTAGCCTCTTTCGAAATAGTGATACAAAATAGGACAAGAAAAAGTAATTATATTACACGAGTGGATGGAGACAGTGCTGGCTGTTACCTGCCTGAAAAGCTCTTGTCCTGGGCTCAAAATGCTTTTTCCTGTTTCGTCTCTGCTTTCCAGTATGAATGGCTCTCTTACACAAGCCAATATTACTGTTTTTGCTTTCAGGACACTTCTGATAGTCGTGTGTGGTTATGAGGGAAAAGACGAAGACTTGAAAACTACTCTAGTTTTCAGTTTTTCAGAATATAGTGTGTGCCCTCAACCTGGAAATGTCCCAGGAGAGTAAAAGAACTACCTACTAATGCCGTGGTCAGAGTGGCTGGTACGTGTCCCACTCCAATGTGCAAGTCTGCACTAGTGCTGAGAGGGACTCATGGGTCCCACAGGTTAGGTACAGCTGTAGACTAAGCAGCGTGAATATCGTTGAATGGTCATATGACTGCAAAACTTTGGCTCCAGTCTCTGTCTTGAGGCGTGTCTGTTGCCGGCCGTCACTGATGTTGTTTATGGCATTTACTGCCTGAAGTGCGCTGGCTCTTCTTTGTGCCCAGCCATCACAGCTGATGATCTGTAACTGAAGTTAAACAGCTATAGTTGCACATAAAAAATCAGCTGCTCTCTAAAATTTTCTGTTCATCCGTAAGGTTGAAGATGGGAGGATAACTTCCAAAAGTACTCACTGTCATAATGAAGCCAGATTTTTGGTAGTCATTATTGAATTATGCTTTCATTTTCTTAAGCTCAGCTCTTCTTGTTTCCTAGCAACATTGCTATCGGTGCTGCTGGCAGCAGCTGCTTCTCATTGTGTTCAGCCAGCTGTTTATTGTGAATAGGCCTCTGTACCATGCTTCACTCTGAAAATAACTGAGTTGCCTTAGAGACAAGCAATTTATAAACTCATCCTTAAGACTGTGGAGGAGTCCAGAGTGGATCAGTGTTTCACCTCATGGGTTCCACTGCTAAGCTAGGAATTTGCAGTGTGCTTTCTACAGTCGACAAAGCTTTAGTTGCCTAATCATGTATGTGCTTCAAAATGATAAGTGTTAACACAGTTGTGCAGTAAAAGACCCCAATGTCACAAGTCCTGTTTTTAAGAGCAATGGACTTCAGCAGCTGGTCATGCTGAAAAGTTCTGTTTCAGCATGGCTGCCTGGTTGTTACATGATCCCAGTACATAAGGAAGAATTTCTTCACTACGAGGATGGTGAGACACTGAAACAGGTTGCCCAGGGAAGTTGTGGATGCCCCATCCCTGGAGGTGTTCAAGGCCAGGTTGGATGGGACTTTGAGCAGCCTGGTCTGGTGGGAGGTGTCCCTGCCTATGGCAGTGGAGGTGGAACTAGATGATCTTTAAGGTCCCTTCCAACCCAAACTACTCTATGATTCTGTACTGTCCACAGGTCCTTCCAGTTACTGTAATGTATCTAATGAAATGGGTGTTAATTTGCATGACCAAAATACACTGCAAAGTAAATTAGCTTTAGAACTACAAGCTGGTTTCTGTATAGAATTGTATGCAGAAATGAGTCTATTTCCATTTAAAGATTTTTGCCAGGGAATGTATACCTAAATAAAACTGATACAATGCCCAGTGGTAGCTGAACAACAACAATACTATGAATTAGAGATTCACCTATATTATAGTAAAAAAAGCTTTAGCATTTGCCTAGGAAGAATACTAACAGTACTTTATTGGATTACATTGAACATATGCAGAATAAAGCAACACAGCTCCTGTAAAGAAAATTCTTTCAAAGCTGGTATCCTTTTGCAAAAGTTGGTTAAAAAAAAATAAATAAAAATTACAGGCTTGGGTTCCTCACACCTAAAATTAGGTACTTTGATTTGTTGTTTCTCTACAGTGTTTATGAAATCAGAGAGGTAATTGAGCTGATTCAGCACCCTTGAAGCTGCCTGTTGACTGCAGAGGAGGTTGAAGATGACTCTTTTCTTAAGTAACGTGATTCAGTCATTTTCCTTCTAAAGGAAGTAAACTACAGCAAAGGAGGGAAGCCTGGTGTCTAATTTTCTCCGTGCAGGATTAGTGAAATCTACCTGTGAATAGCATAAGGATCATGTAACAAAATTCACATATAATGTAAAACAAAGCTTAAACAAGCAACAGATTGCTCTGACACCATGATCAGGTCTGATTTCTAATGTTACTAGTGAGGTCTCCTGATATTCACTAGGAATTTCTCATGTCCTATAGCTTTTGAGCAGAGTAATACTAAAACGGGAAAAGAGTGAATGTTTATTAGTTAAAAGTTAATATTGGGACTTTCTAGCTATGGTTACTGGGACACGGAATTTGTTAACAGTTTAAAGAAAAGACCCCAATTTCTTCAGCTGCCAAAACAGAAAGACAAATGCTGCAGCAGGGCTAAAGCACTGAATCCCTCCATATTCTGTTACAGGAACAGAAGCACTTTTCCCCAAAGAGACTGCTGCTTTCAGTTTCAAAGTGCAACTCATCAAGGAGGTCCTTTATAGAAAGTTTTCTACTCACATCAAGAGTGAAAAGATCTTACATTATGCTTTAAGAATGAAAAGAAACATTCTTGCAACATTATAGAAAACTTATAGGAAGAAAAGATGATAGGTACATCCTAAAAGACAAAAAAAAGCGCTAAGTATTCTAAATTCTACGGTTTTATAATACATAGATATTCTTACTCTTTAAAGCAACCAAAGATTACAGATCTAAGACATTTATTGTTCAATGTAGAACTACTCAAACTAGTTAGAAAACAATCCAAGTTTTTTCTTCCAAAATAACAGATCATGACAAAAACAGAAGTGAAATTTTATTTAGACTAAATTACAATCTTAAAAATTCTATGATATTGACCTCTGTAGCTTATTGCCAATACTTCTCACAGGATTAATGTTTTCCTTGAAGTCTCAGGTAAAAATAGTACACATGCTGCAGTAACTGAAAAAGTGCAAAGGGAAGGAGTCAGTCTGATCACTAAAGTGATTTCTATGTTAGCACTGATTGCAACTTGTTTTCAGTCAACTTTGGGCTTTTTCTTTTCCCGAGTATACCTTCTGGCTACAAGTACTATTGCAGAAAAAAAGCCTTGTTGTTATCAGGATAAGATTTTTCCTGGTTCTATGAGATCATGTCAGATGGGTCGTCTGGAGCTGTTTTCTCCTAACCTGGAAAATTCACTGGCATTCAAACTCTTATCACAGAAGTAAATGGAGCAATGCAAACTGACAGGCCAAACCTGGCCTTAAGATTGATTATTATGAGGATATTCTGATGAAATTTAGGATTCTTCTGCATTTTGGCCCTGTATCAATTATAGCCTGTTACTTCTTTCTTCCATAATAAAACATAGTAAGGATTTAAGTCTTACATTCTTTATTGTCTGCTTTTTGAATTTTATTAGTCTTTCTGAATAAAACTAAAGGGTCAGAGGAATTAGTTACACTAAGTGCCGATAATGAGATTTAATGTGTCAGAGAGCAGAGAGCTCCTGAGAGCCAAAAGATTTTCCCACCATTATAAATAATACTCTGCAGCTTCACACTTTGTACCTCCTTACTCTGAGTTGACTGTTGAGCTAGAAAAGACTGCACGCATGTGTGAGCAGACTTTGCAGAATTCTCTGCACCGCTGGACTCACTATTATGTGCAACTTTATTTTTCCAGGATATTTCCAGAATATTCTGGTATTTTTCCAGAATACCAGATCCGGCAAAGATCAGGAACACAATGGTATAATGCAAGTTCCTGTATTAATCCCAAATACCAGATATATCTTTTTTTTTCAAGAATATATTTTACAGAGTTCTCAATGCCATTTGGTGGAAAATAAATTTTTTTCCTAATTTCTTCAGGTTGCTTTGGGGCTTTTTTGCTTAGTTGGTGTAAGAGACTGATTCGGTAGTGGAACAGCTGCTGACTGTGGTAACTGAGTGCTTCTTCACTTTCTTCTCCTTTCCGAAAGACAAATGCGTACTAGCAAAAAGCAAATGGGCATACCTTTTACAGAGTCAGTAAAGTAAATGCAGATATTATCATCTTCTGATTGCTGTTCAGTTATTAATTCCATACATAAAAATGTACAAATGAAGTGGAGGATGGGAGAAAAAGGCTGAGCCCTCGCAAAGCATGCAAGAAAAAATACGCAACACTCACTTCAGAATATTATTACAAAATGAGCCAGTGTGTTTTATTTTGGGTAACAGCCAAGAAATCTGACATTTTGTCCAATATGGCTTTCTTCTAAAATTAAAAAGTTGCATATACCTACAGTTAAGTCCACCAGCTACAGAAAATCTGCTGTATACATCTTTAATCCACGGCACCATCACCAGAATACAGCTTTCAGTGGAGTTTTCAAGCTGAATTCTAAGATAGAAGTTTTAAAATGTTCATTTAGAAGATTTTATTTTGTTTATATGAAAACATACAAATTTTTCATTTATACATACACTACATATAAAACTCTTTGTAATTAGCAAGTATTTTCATCTGGGTATTTACCTTTGTGCATGTAGCGAAAAAGGATGTAGTTAGGGCTTCAGATGAAATAGTAAAGTTCAAGACCTTTGTATATGCTAACTAAAACCTTATTCAAATAACTCAAACATTTTTTTCCTGCTTTTAAAAGATAAGAGATTCAGCTTAAAAATACATTCATAAAACAAAGAGACAAATTTCTCCCTGAGACTACCGGTGTGAGTTAACTTTGTGGTAATCTTTGAATGAAAAAATATAAAAAAGACAACAAGCTCTACTTTTCTATATGCTGCAGCAAATTTCTGGAGCAACACTGGCATCATAAAAGGTGTAGACTGGAGAATCATGCTCAATAGCTGAAAAAACATTTTTATATATCAGTTTAAGAGGAAGAAAAACAATAATATAGACAAGGAAAGGTAATTAATTTTTTATGAAAGAGCTGTATCTATAGTATGTATAAATGGGGAAGAGTTGTGTGATGTTTTAGTTTTGATTAATTTCAGACATGAGTTATTATCCAAAGCAGAACAATATGCTCAAAATGTAGATTTTTGATTTATGCAGATACTTAGTACAGTATTCTAAAATGTTTCGAGCAGGGTTTTCTTTTGTTAATAATTATCAAAGAGATACATAACTTGTGGGAACAGTTTCTGCTTCAATTCAGTGGCAAAACATTTGGTTATAACTAGATGGCAACAGTCTCATGAGGAACATGTTAAGAAGTCAACATTCCCCCAATGAACAGCTACTGTTTGGCTGCTTTTTTTTGTCCTCTTGCAAAATTACTCTGCTCTGAAGGCTAGCAGCTACACTAGTTTTGATTTATTTCACATTCTTCCTTTTAAATGTCACGAAGTTTTTAAACTGCTGCAAATTAACAGACTAGAATTGGGAGGTATTAAACATATCCTGCCTGAACTGGTGATAGAGTGAGATATATATATTTTTCCTCTTACAATTTAAATTATATTTATAATAATCATGCAGTTATGTTATTTTTTGGGGGAAAAGCCTTACCTGAAATAAAAGAAAATCCATTTATAGGAAAAAGGGGAAAAGCATCGTTTGTTCTACCAAAATTTATTATGTAGTTATTACAAATTTTAAAGATTCTTCCATTTTAAATAAAAATAATAGTTATAATTACACACATTATATAGTACCATGTCAAGTGATTCCAACAAATATAACATGAAATACAGTGCAGTTTCAAATTAGAAAGACACATACTTTCTCATTCACAGTGTTTGACAAATTACAGGAAAGCTTGTTCACATGAGGGTTTACTTAAGATCATGCTCTTATAAACAGTCCACATCACGCTGTGCTACGAAAACAAATCATCTCTCAGAACGTGAAGTACCGGGCAAACCACTCCTGCCGTTGGGGATCTGGTGAAGCCACTGGTGAAGCATCAGTCTGAGGAGGGCTAAATTCACAGAGAGAAAAAGAAACACAATTATCCCACAACTACAAAAAAAAGTACAAATGTTACGAAAGAAAAAAAAGGAATCACAGAGAATATTCAGTAAAGAACACAGTCTATTTTTTCCATGGACTAATTATCCGTGTGCCTCAGGACGTGATTTAATGTCTCCCTATGTAATCTGTGATCATCCACTCCATTGGAGAGCATCAGCAGCATGGACAAGTCAGTTCAGAAGCCACATTACACGGTGGGCAAATAATATTTTGGAAAATGTAATTTAAAATCTCAAACAGCTGTAGGTTTTCAGGAAGAATAAAAAGGGTTTTCTTGGAAAAACTTGACTGCAGAAGGTCCTCTTTTAGCATCCTTTTCCTGTGGTAAAGTTAATTTTCCAAAATATGATGCGAGCATCATATTTGTAGACATGTGCTCACAAAGACTGGCAACTGAACAAAAATACACACTTTTCATACTTAACACTGATGACAAATATCACTTGCATTATTGTTCATGCAAACATTTAAAAAACGCTAATATACTGGGAAAAAAGAAACCGCTGCACTACAAAGAAGATTTGTTTCTCCTTTGAACACTTAAAATTCTCATAAAATGAGCAAGAGAGAACACTTAAATCTAATTTAAATTTAATTACACAAGTCTCTTTATCAATAAAAATCAGTAATAAAATCATCCCTACTGTATTACTGGATAATACAGAGCACGAAACAGTTTGGAATGGAAATTCCAGCATCACAGTCAATGAGTTCATGCACATGCACGTTATAGATATCTGAGCACACTCATGCACATTGCATGCACAGAAAAAAATAAGTAACAGTATTTTTCTTCATAAGACTGTTTCCTAGAAATAGACTCTTTTGCCGTATCTATTCTAGATTCTATTATTTGTTTCCTTTTATGATTAGTAGTTGCTAGGGACGTGGTCTTCCACATTAAACCAAAAGTGAGAATTAACAACCGACTGTACAAGTGGTAATTACACATTGCTTTAAGTTGCCAGCTTAGAGGTAAGAGATCAGCACCTACTGAACACAAAGCACAGCACTTCAGTACAGTTAGAGTAAGTAGGCACGTAAAGCCAAAGACTAAAATCCTGCCTCCAAAATGCGATTTTTAAGTTATTCAATTCACTCTGTTAATTTGTGAGAGAATTACTTGAAACTTTAATGCTGGTTTTGATTACTGGAAGCTCAGCATTAGGCATCCAAGCATGCACATTTCCTGTTGCTGTAGTAAGGTTACTCCTATGAAACAATGTGATACAGGTGAGGAAAGGGGAAACACAAAACGTTCATGTAGCACTGAAAATAGTTTTCTTACATAAAAACCATTATCACATAATACTGAATAAAAGAAATCCTGTGCTAGTATTAATTCCTAAACGACAATCGGTAAATAACACAAACATTTAAAACAATTGTTCATATATGTAAACAATTGGAAGCACATGAATTCTTTTCAAGTATCTAAAGAGGTTTTCAAAGTTCAAGACTTATCAAAAAGTGAGAGAACACTCCACATTTCAACAAGGTCTACAATAAAAAGGAATACTATAAAGAGGTTACAAATAGAATGTAAAAATTAAAAATGCCATGAGTACTTGTACCTCTGAAAGCTTCATTAAGCACGTGGGATTCAGCTCAATAGGAATGCAAAATTTTCCTGAGTTAAGAAAAAAAAGAAAAAAAAGAAGAAAAAAAGATTGGTGAGGCAGTGCTCACCTCAAAAACGTCTTGGGCTCTTTGGGTGGCATTGGCTGTGGTAGTGGTTTGCTGCTGTTGAACTCAATATCGTGGATGGGTGAGTTAGGAATGGGGTCCAGGCGGTTAGGATGTCCATTGCCCACCACTCCGCTAGATTCCACAGCATTTAGATTGGGGACACTCACAAACCTGTTTGTTGATTTATCGTTCTTCTTCTTTTGCTGCATTAAAAATAACAAATGTAAGGAAGGCTTCTGGCACCAGGACATGAGGAAACTGGCAAATTTAAAAGTTGCACTGATGGCGGCTGGTTTGGGGTTTTTTTTTGAAGAGGAGCAATTGGGACAGATTTGGCTTTTTTTCCAGTTGCAGGTTTACTGTTTGCTTTTGAACACCACAAATTTTCTCAGAAAAATCAAATTTCTGATCAAGATGATTAAGTTATTAAGACTTAGTGTAATAATCAATTAATATATTATGTGAGATCTTTCCAATATAAGATTTTGCTCTGTTTAAGACATTAGAGATAGGAACATTCTGCAAAATTTGTCATTTAGTCTGTTAAACCTTTCTTTTTTACTTAATCTTTTCTTGACATCAGTGAAACAGCTTTGCTGTCAAATGTAATTAGAGCTAATGTCAATCATGAAAAAAAGTGAATCTCTCCCAACAGTTTTCACCCCCTCACTGAGGCACATTTCGGTAAGTAGAACATGAAACCTAGAAAAGCAGCAACGTTTCTTTTAAAGCAATTGCACCCCCATAGTTAGCAAGATTTATAGCAATATTGCTAAAGGTAAAAGATTATTGTAGAGGAGTTCTGTTTCTTGCACACAAAAAAGACCAGGCTTCTAACACTAATAGAGCTACCGCTCCTAGACACCAGATGGCACAACTGAACATTTTTATTTTCTTTATACTCCTGATAGTCAAGGGACTCAAAAAATAGTGAAGAATTTTGGTCTTATATCACTTTTTTTTACTGTCCATAATACATCATACAAACAAATCAGTATTTATCTTCTTTACTTTTATAGATACTTCAATGTAGAAGGATGCTTCAAATACTTCTATAGCTTTTAAAAACAGCTATGTCACAGGCTGCTATGTATATTTTCTGACTCCTATCAAATATTTCATGTCCACAATAAAATATTAATATTAAAAAGCCTTATTTCCAGAAATAGGAGTTTTGAATGAATGGATTCAGTTATTCTTATGAATTATGTATTATTTGAATATATAATAAATACTTTTATTCAATTACATATATGCAACCCTAACAAAGCACCTAGGAGTAAAACCCCTTGAGGGTTTCTGAACTACACAAATCTGAACTAAATAAAGTGAAAGACAAGTGCAATCTGATGTTGTTTCTACATAATATTTTCCAGGAGAATTCCACTTGAAACAGAAAAGCTGCTTTATTTGAGGGAGAGCATGAGTTCAAAAGGAGAGGGACAGAGCGTCCTATTGTTTGTTCGTATTTTCTTCTGTTTAGCTCTTCTCTAGCTTTGATTTCAGTGTCTGATCTCCCCAAGGTTAGCAGATGCAAATGCTAATTGTAGCCACACTGCTGAATGTGTTTGTCAAAATACAATTAACCCCCACAACAATTCAAGAGAAAACTATAATAAAAAAATGGCTTTTTAAAGCAACATGGTGAAAAATCATTAGCTGCAAAGGATTAAACTAAGATTGTCTCATACACTTCACTTATGTAGTAGCCAAAAGAAGCAAGAAATAACATTATGGTGGGAAAAATACTTTGGTAAAAGTTACCAACTGTATGTAAAATACATCTGTAAGGTAATATACACTGATTTAAATGGCATGTTAAACACACTGTGAATAAATCTGTGCACTTCATAGGTGGTTCATTTCTGGAAAATATGTATTATCTACATAAATGCTTAGAGAAATACTACCTTTTATATCTTATCCCTTATAAAATAATCTATGCTTCTAAAGCAGTCAGATCTGGAGAGGCAAAACTGTGTATTGTTTCCATGAAATTCATGCAAAGTATTAAGAAACTTCAGCTGTAACAATGTAACAGATCCATTGCATAAATTAAAGAAGCTGTAATACACACTGCAGTGGCTGTAATTTTGCATTAATATGCAAAGCCTGTAATAACACATAAATTCTGTCTTTTTTTTTTACAAAAAAGATAAGAGAATGAGATTTTCAGATTCTTTGTAATTCATTCTCCAATAATACAGCATGTGCTTTGACAAAATAAAGTAACATAGTCCATAACTCATGAAATGAGAGATCAAAATGTTCTGGCATATGAGACAGTTTTAAAGTCTAAACAGTTTTAAGTGATAGCAGCATATTATAAAAATATATGAATTATCACTCTGGAAATCTGATCTTGAAGTACTTTTCCCAAACACTTCAGATTTCACACAAACCACAAGCTTATATGTTTGATGGTTACATTTCACGTCTTTATAAATGAGTGGTTCAGACAAACTTCCAAAATTTTCGAACATTTATCACATAAAAACAAAGTATTCAAACTGTATCTGGCAGTCCTGGTACTGTCTCTGCTGGGCCCAAACTAAGATCTTTTATGCAGTTATGTATAAAAGTTAGGCATCCACAGACAAGCCTGTGAGAGCTGCTGGACTCCTGAAAAATGTAGAATATTGTCAATTTGCAGCAGGTTATGTGCAGAAGTGGGAAATATGCTGATCTGACGTGAAACTACAGTAAGGCTTAGCCAAGTCACACAGCCTGATCTCAAGTAATGGAGCCAGATCTCCTTTTAAATTACAGAGCCTGGACCTCGATGACTGACACTCTCAGGGATCTGAGCTGCTCATCTTATGCCCCTTGGGTTACCCTCTGCTTCAAAACCTTCTTGAGTTCTTCTGCTTCTACAGCTGGGACAAATCTCTTCCTTTTCCATGCAGGTGAAATAACCTACGAGTTATCACAAGGAGGAAGGAAATGTCAAAGGACTCATTCTTACTCCTGAAGTGGTGAAAAGAAATAGAATTAAGGTACTCCTCACGAAAGAATGCTGCTGGCTTCTAAACTGACAGAAATGCTACCGTGTCTGCTTGTGCAGTAGCTTTCAGCAGGATGGAGAGAACTGGAAAAGTTTGCTACTGAAGTGTTTTCACTCGTATAGGTGGTGACAGTAACTGAGAAGGCTGGCTTCTGTCTCCTGCTGCTCCCACAATCCGTACCTGGTTTGTCACTGCAGTTCTCCAGTATCACTCTGTCTTTCTCCATTCCACCTCATTCCATGCCTTACTCTCCCCTTTCCCCTTTTTCTTACCCTTATTCCCTTTGTTTAGAGTCCCCTCTCCCTGCCTAACTCATGGTCTACCACTATCAGCACCACCTAAAAAATGAAATTGCCCTTGCACTTTCCAGAATAACCAAGAAAAATTATGGAACTAAAACTGGTTATGGGTGTCACCGTTCTCTATTATACGCTACAGTCCTGCCCTCTGTTGCCTTTCTGTCACTTTTCTGGTTCAATTTTGCTGTTTTGTGAGAAAGATCTCTGTTTTGTCATATATGTCTAGCAAACTAGGGCAACAATATCAGTGGATCTCATGACAACAGAAAAGAAACAAACTCACACAAAAATAAGTAGAGACAAATGGAAAACTATGTTCCTTATTTTGAACATGTCCTTTAAGTGATACATGCAGGCGCGCACACACACACACACAAATTTCTTCTTTTCACTAAATCCTAAGTTTAGATTTCTTTTTCTTCACTTTAGCAATGAAGTCCATGGAACATACCTTCACCAATGGATTAATAACACCAACATTAGGGCTTGCATTAAACATTTTGTTGTAGTTAGTCTCCCTGTTAACTAGCTCCAGCTGATAGAACTTTTTGTCCTCCTAAAAAGAAGAACAAATAGAAACTTCTTTTTATGCATTTCCAATCAGTTAGTGGCCAAATCTGCCTATAAAATCTCAAATAAATTTATGTTTATGTTTTAAAAGAAAGTAGCAATTCAAAAAATTGCATTTAATATTTAGTAGTTTTTCTGTATTATTCTATGTAAATACTAAATGATTTCTGTTTCTGCAATTCAGTTGCAGTTTTATGCATAGCCTAATGGATAATGCACTGGGAAAGCCTTGGTATAACTAACTTCTGGTCTCTAATTGCTTTGAATTTCCCTCTTCCTTCTTGCTTCTGAGTCAGGATCTAATCAGACTAATCTGAGTCAGTGTGTTGTACTCTGAATTTGGGAAGGTCAGTGGATCAGAAATTGATCTTGAACACCTCAGAAAAGAGAGTATTTCTTATATGGCTGACATGGCTGGCTTGTTCCAGGATTGGAAATTGGAGACACCTGATCAAGGCCATACTGAAATATTTTTTGTATTAATGTATTATGCCCGATTGTGCAAAACTCTCTGTATCTGATCAGTTTTATTGTTATGAGTCACTGTAACCACAGGAATAGTGTGATAAAGAATATGAATAACATATAATGCTAGCAGGATTGGTTCTTTAAATAGATTTCAAACACTCTGAATTAGATTCACTTTTGTATTTGTCAAGATATTAAGCCAAGAGAGCATAAAAATCTTACAATCAATTTCTTTATGAGTTGGTCCCGCTCTGCAATTAGGTCTTTCAGTTCTGAGATAAGCTGCAAGTCTTCTGGTCTTGATTCTCTGTTTTTATATTTTTCTTCCATTTCTTCTAAACTTTATAGGAAAGAAGAATACCCCTTTTAGCCTGATCCGGTGTTAAACGATGAGTGAACAGTCACATCTTTAATTAATACAAAAGGGCTTGGGGATGAAAACCAGAAGATTACTTTCTTACCACCTTAAGGTAAATTAATTTCTATGTTATCATTCAGCTTTAGCTAGTTTTAAAAAAAAATCAACAATAACCATAACCTTTGATTCAGTAACTAATAATCTGGGAAAAATTCTAAACAACATAACATCCTTCTTGTGCATGCAGAATTAAGTGTTTGAAAAAAGGCCTCTTGGAAGTCAGACTGAAAATAAGGCATTCAAATATGGACAGAAGAACTACAGAAGACATAGCTAAGATTAATTCTTATGTAAAACACAGGGACTGCATTGCATGTATTTAATATTAACATAAATTTTAAAAGCTGGCAATTCAGACAGTATCATTTTTCTTTTTATAGTTGACTACTCTGAATAAAGACACATGCTTGTGATACTGAAGAAACTGGACAGACAGACAAGGCTGGCGCCATCCTCCTCAGTTCATGTGGAACATACTGGGGCAAAGATATCCAAGAACAGTGAAGACTAATACGTAACTAATTCCTCTCCACAAAAGCAACTTAGTACCATTAGAGATGAAATAAAGGAATGAGCTGCAAGAGAAAAGCAATAACACTTGGATATTAGGATATCTGGGTTAAGAGAAATGTACAATTGATAAACACTTGAAAAAAATGGGAGGGAATTTGAAATGCCTTGTGGGAAAGCATTAAAGGAGAGAAGTGAAATAAGCTAACTGAGAAAGGAATTGTACAGGTAACTGCATAAATATCCTTGTTTCATCTTCACGATGCTAAGCATCGTTCCAAAGGAAACTACTAAAATATTTGTCTCATATATTCAGCCCTCACATGGATTAGAGATCCAAGTTTCAGAACAGACTCAGGAAATTTAGCAAGCTTAATGAAAACAAAAAATCCCAAAGAAACCCTGAGAAAAATCTATTAATTTAAGGTGGTTTAATCAGCTCAAACTTAATTCCACAAGACACCTGGAAGTCAGCATAATTTCTCACTTTAGATAAATATTTTCCCGTCAGAAACACCAATGATGTGATCTTTACTTTTGAGTTGCGTCTGAAAAAACATCTCACATTAAATTATATTTATGACCTTCAAATAACTTGTACATAATCCGAGGAGATTATCTAATATATTTACATAAAACTTTACAAATGTGAACAACAGGACTGTTTTTATTTGTAGAAAAGGCATCTGACTCAGCAGAGCAGAAATATACTCAGCTGACTTAATTTTTGTCTATAGATTTTATGCTGAGTTAAGCTACTGTATCCAGATCCCCAGAGTTCAGAACACAGTTATGCGCAGCTGCCACTTTATTTTCAGATATTTTAGAGAACTGGGTTGTTTCTGTTTCAAAGACACAATGTGCAATTTAAAGACTCCATTTGGAGAGTCTAATTAATGATCCCCACTCTCAATTACTGTAAAGCAGGTTCTCCATTTCATAAAGGCCATACTTTAGGTGAGGCCAAACCTGGAATCAGCTACTTAAGAAATAGCTGCATAAAACTTCTCTGCTTTTTTTTTTTTTTGTTTAGTTGGTTGGGTTTTTTCCATAGTTCCCTCTTTTGATGACTCCTTGCTTTGGTGTAAGTAGAGAGAACACACTGAAAGCCAGGTCAGAGCACACTGGATAAAGTTTGCTGTCGCTAGGTCAGTGGCTGCTTCCTGGCAGCTCTAAGCTGAGCAACAACCAGGAGCAGGGAACCAACTAAATTCAGAAAATTTCAGAAAACTGAAAACCAAACAACTTAATGGGGAAACAGTTCCAAAACCTAGTTCTGGTGGCTGCTCATCAGCACACTTCTCATACAAGATAAATGCAATAAACAGGAGGTAATTTACACCTACCTTACTAAATGACAAGTTGCCTCATTTATCAGGGTACAAAAGTGGGCATGTGGATGATTACAAGAGATTAAGAACTAGAATTTTATACCTATCTTACTTGTAGATAACTTCTCAATGCTCATTATTAAGACAGAATTAGATGCGTTTGGGCTATATTGTCCATTTTAAATTGATATTCCTAAAACCATATACTTAGAACTAAGAATTTTCTCTGCCATAAATCTTTTTGTGCTGCAAATACATATCCCTCAGTGACAGCTTTGTCTCAGGAAGCCTCTTATGCACTATGAAACCTCAGCCAGAAACTCTGACCAAATGTGTTACATCACAGACTAAGATGAACAATGAAGGATGTGGAAGACAGGAAAACACAGGCTAGATGACACACTACTATACTACTTCTGCCCAGATCTGGCTGGTCTAACCCCAGGTGGCATTTTGACTCAGAGGCACTCTAGGTATTCTGTTACTGTTAAGCTCATACAGTCCATTTCAGACACTAATTTTCCTTATGTTACCAAGCCTGAAAATGTTTGCATCATTCATGCTACAATCAGACACCTAAATAGCTAATATTGTACTGTTTATAAACTTGAAAAAACTTTTTTATTCTCAAAAAGAGGTGTATTTAGTGTTTGACAAAAAAACCCTGCTATGTTTTCTCCAATTTTCTAAGAACTGTACGGACTTAATACCTTTCTTACTTGAATTTTTTTGGCTTCAAATCTCTAACATTTTCTCTCACTAAATTTCTCTAAACCTTGTAGAACTGTGTTGTCTACGGAACGCACGATTAGGCCCCATATTTGAGGTTACTGCACCTTTGCACATCTGCAGTATCTTCAGCAACTTAGGGAAACCAGAATAAACTATTCACTCAAACGCAGCTACATACAAACTTTTTTAATGCAACAAAACTTACGAAATTTGTAAAGCTGAATTAATTTCCTTGAGCAGCTCTTGGGTCTTATTAAAATCTGCCAGCATGCTTTGTTTCTCTCTGATGTGATCTGCTGTCAAGACATCCAGCTCTTTCTCAAGTTTCTTGCTTAAATCTTGCTCATGCATCCTGTTTAATTTATTTTTTGTTAAAAAAAGAGTTATTCTAAAATCAGACTCATTTGTTCATCATGATTTTCTGCCATGCTTCTTATGGCTTTTACATAATATCAGATAACACAGAAGGATTTACTGATTCATAAAAACCCAATACTTACTGTCTTCCAATCTTCTAGCTTATTTCATAGAAAATGCATCTCCTTTAATGCTTTTTTTTTTAAATAAACAAGTATAATGAATTAAAAAAAAAGGCAAAGAAAGCCAGAAGCCAACGCTTCAAGCAGCCTGTTGCTAGAATACGCCAAAATGTATCGCTGAAATGCAGCTTAACTGTATGGTAGTATTCACTAACTTTACTAGTAATAGGCATAGCTTTTTCTGAAGAAGACTAAATGATACATAGCATCACTTGATTAAGAGGATAAACTAAAAGATGCCAATGGTAAAATTTCTTAAGTAAAATAATACATGAAATCATACACATTTGAGTTTTAGAGTGGAAAAATTCATACCTGATCTGTTGGTTGGATTCGCTGCGTATTCTAAGAACTTCTTTCCCTTTAAACTCTAATTCCTTGGTCAATGCACTTATGTTTTCATGAAGATGCAGAATCTCTTTGTCCAGTTCAGCTATATGATGGTCTCGGTGTCTCAGTTCATCTTGTAGATCTGATATTCGGCATAAAAATTCTTTCTCCTATGATGTAAGTAGCCGCAGCAAAAAATATTTTAAACAGACTTGTCTCTCAGAAGCACACTACTTGCTTTTGGAAGATAAGAACTCAGCAGAATTTTTCAGTCAACAGAACTTTTTTTTCAGTTTTTCATGCTGACACAAGTTATATTTAAAACTGAAGTGCTTTTTAAGGGGTACAAGTACAAATAAAGAAGAAATAAAAGTTATGTAACAAACAATTTCCATTTGCAAGAAAATTTAAAGCCTCTCATTGTCATTGCCTGTTGAAGTTTGTGTAGCTCATCACATTTTCCTTTTACCCACACATACAGCAAAACCAAATACTTCTCGGAAGCAGAGGACTGGGCATTAGGCATTTTCTACCTCTTCAACATACAATACAGAGAAAGTGTTTTTCCCTTTCCATACCCGTACAATGGAATGAAATAGCTCAGGGTGTATGCTCTGCACTGCTGAACACTATGATTCACAAGTCTCCCATCTTAGCTATGTATGAGTCATAAATAACTCACAGCAGAATACATGCTAAATAGTTTATATAATATTTATATTCTGTCCAATAAATCCATAGAAGTCATTGTTTTTGCATAAGAAATTCCAATGAAGTTAACATCTGGAAAAATCACCTGGAACCCATCCCAATGGTTTTGATAATGATTGTCCTCAGTTTAGAAAAAAAAACATTTTAAAAATCAGCCTTTTTTTGAGTTTTTCATTTCTATCTATTCCACTACTTACAGTTTCACAATAATTAATAACCAAATAGTATGCACAGACAGGAAATCAGCAGATATTTCGAAGTAGTTTTACATATAATTGTGGTTTGTGCCCTCGTGCATGCAGGTAATACAAATATATTCTAATGCACAAATTTTCTAGGACATCTTTAAGAAATGACCTTTAAAAAGAACTCTCTACTTTCCTATAAAAAGACTACATTAAAGTTATAAGAAAAAGCAGTGGAAAATTTATATCCATATATTGAAATATTTCAAAAACTAGCTTACATAATTGTCCTGCTCAGACCTCTTTGCATCCAGTTCAAATCTGACCCTGAGGACTGATCATTCTAACACAGAAAACACAATCAGTTGCTTTTTCCTTAGTAAAACTAAAGCTTGTGCTTAGCAGGTCATTCTCATGAGGCCAAAGGTTCATGGCATTTGGTTGGATTGCACTTGCTCTTGTACTTTGAACTTTTTTTTCTGACATCTTTAGGTGTCTCACTTTAGGCTTGAACAACTATATCCTTCTAAATCCTGCATGGTTTTGTTCAATGCTGGCAGCACCACATTTTCACCTCTAGTGCTCACACTTTTAAACCAGCATGGAAGAGAAAAAGAAAGGCTCCTCTTTGACTGACTGGTTTTGGGTAAAGGCTTATCCAGCAATACCTGTGCCCTCTGTTAATATATTTCTAAAACCACTCCACCTACTTGGTGCTGAACTATCAGTAAATCAGTCCTGAAAATCTGTCTGTTATATAGGCAAATAAAAAAGTACTTTTCTGGTCCTGTTATTTCCAAGCGTCTGTCTTTCTTTCCATAGACATCACACTTCTATTTTTTTAGTTACTACTGGAAAAAATGATCATGTATAAAGTGAAAAATTCTGCTCAAAGCAAACGTAGTCCATACTGGCTTTGGGATTTGGGGGTTTGTGTGAGGTTTTTTATGAAACAGTTGCAAGCTGTTATGTCTTCTCTGCTTTCTTTAGATGCTAATTTATCTTTTCCAATTTGGCTCCTGAAAAAAAGAACTTACTAAGCTATCTCTTAAGTTTAAAGCAATGATTTGATTTTAAGCAACCACTTCTTAGTCATATCACTTAGGCTTGGCAAAGAAACAGCATTTTCCCTTTTAATTCCTGCTAGCAACTGGGAATGAGTAGAATTTTGCAAGAACTGGCACTTTCCTCCCACAGCAAGCAGAAAAGAACAACTCTCCGTGACCAACTCTCCATGGGACACCTATACCTGGTTGACTCTTCGAAGGGACGGTGCTATCCAGGGAGTGCTGAGCGCCTGGCAAGAGCTTCCATGGATGTTTAAGAGCTTTATGGAGCTCGGTGTGTGCTGTGGGGCGAGGACTGGCAGCATCCACCAGACCGCTTGCAGCTAGGTGCTCCCACGTAGAGTTGGCCATGTAGAGGTGTCCCACACGACAGCTGGCTTGTGGACAGTTGCCCGTGGAGAATTGTCCTAGACCCCAGGGCAAGCCTGTGTGCTCCCAGACAGCTGCACAACTCTGAGAGGAAACTGTCTGATACAGGAACTGTTACTCAGCTTTGAATGAAGTTTCCTGACAGAAATAAAAACTGAGCAAGTAAGTTTAGGTAAACGGGAAGGGATGCATTATCTGCTGGTGCTGACTGACTTAGAAGGATTACATTTGTTGTTTGTTCACAACAGTTCTTGCCTCCAGCTAAGAGAAAATGAATATTGCTAAAGCAATTTTACAGTCAGTCGCGTGCAGTGCTGCCTACCTGTCGCCTGCCGAGTTCTATGCTTCTTTCAAGCTCCATTTTGGCAGCTACCAGTTCTTGTTGATGATTGTGCCTTAGCTGGTCAATTGCTGCTGCATGTTGATGATTTAGCTCAGAGCGCAAGGAAGCTAGTTACCATGAAGAAGAAGAAAAGCTTATTTTGCAAATGTTTACATTAATTAACAATAACAGTCCACCTCTGTCAAGTATTGTTGCTGACCTAACACACACTGGTAACAACAGCTAAGCAACTGCCCTCTTGTTCTGTTCCTGTTACTTTCTGACATATTCCCATCATGAAATGTAGTTGATTACTCTTTTCCCAGAAAAAAACATTAAGGGTAAGAGTTCTTAAAAGTGAACAGTTTGGGCTTACCTGTTAAAGCTTGTACTGATGTCAACAGGAACAAATAAGTCAACCTTGAATGACTGAGATACGCTACAGCGTTATAAGACACACACACACATACACACATACACACATACATGTGCATATACATTTGTATGAGTAGAAATAATGTTCTTGGACCCACTTGCAAATTCGAAAATATTGTACCTAACATAGCTTTTCCTTCATCCTCCAGTTCAAATCGTAGAGTCTGAAGTTCCTGTTCCATCTCCAATTTGAAACCTTCCATAGCTTGTTTATGTGTTTCTTTCAGTGCATGAAGTTCTTCTGAGTGCTTCTGTTGTAAACGTTCTTCTAATTCCTGCGAAATGCAAATTAACAAAATTTATTCTATACCAGTTAAGGGAATTTATAAAACATTAAACAACAAACCACTAGCAACAAAAAGCAGGCACTGGATACTCTAGAAATTACTAAAAATGCACTAATATTGCTCATACTTTCTTCTCTCCGTAGGTTATTCTACTGCTATACTTTTTCTCTTCACTGGTTGATGGTTGCCAAGATTACCTGTGCAAATGAAGCCCTGTTCTGCTCACAGTTCGAAAAGATAAAAGAACAATCTATAGTTATATTTGCAATACCAAGCAATGGTATGAGGTGCAGATCCACAGACGGGTCTGGCATGCACGCTTTGGGGATTTTTGCTCCCCATTGACACCCATGATTACTCCCTCTTAAAGTGTATGAAGCGTAATGTTCCTGGTGTGCATCTTTTAGTTTCCTTTTGAACAAAACTGGTGATTCTATGACGCTATGATTCTAAAAGGAATCCACCTTGTGTGCTCCAAGATCAGTCTGTCACGTGAACCAAAGTACATTAGGTGGGGACAATGTGAAAATTGATTGCAAAAATATGCTTTAAATCTGAACTTAAAAAAAACTTAAGGCACACACCCTATTAAGTACCATGCACTACCAAAATTTTAATTTTAAAGCTGGTTTAGTCAAGCTTTTAAAGAAATATGTTGGATGTGACATTGTTTTGGACATGAAAATTATCTTGCAAGTTGCCAAACATAGCTTAGAGAATTTTTAACAGAATAAAAATAGGAAATACGTTACAAAAGGAGTAAATTGACAAGAAATATCAAACAATGTATGCAAAAATAGGTAACTATAATGGAAAATACAGAGAAACCTATTCCAAATCAAAATCAGAATATATTGTTACGGGTAACAGCGTCAAACTATTGTAAAGAAATGTGTGCTTAGATAATATTTTTAGATATATGTATACATGCACTTATATCTATATATATGCAGATACTGGTAGAGTATAAAGCAAGACATAAAACAATGTCATTATTAGAGATTATTTTCAATATGTCTTCACCAGATTTAACTGGATAAAAATGTTACTATAATCCACCAGCTGAAAAGGATATTTAGTTGTTATGGACATACTTTACTGATTCCAACTGTGCACATTAATTGCAAAAATGGCAACATTCTTTACATAATTTGGAATATCCATGCGAACGTGCCTTTTGTTCTTGTTCTTTTGTTTCTTCCATGTTTTGAAAGGCAAGGATATGGGCTTCCTGAAGGGACTTATGCCTTTGCTGATGCTCCTCTTCCAATTCCTGGATCTCCTGAGTAAGCCTCTGTCGCTCCTGACTGAACTGGGCTTGTAGCTGTTGCAGAGAGCTCTGTGACTGGGAAAGCTGCATCTCCAGATTCTGCTTCAGTAAGGAGATCTAACCCACAACAGAGCAGCAAAGATCCATTAGTCATTAACACTAACAGCAATTCTGCAAAAAAGTTCAAAAGAAGAAAATGCTTGAAATTCTAAAACTAGAACGTTAAGTAAAAGAGAGACAAGCAATGTCATCCATCTACTAAATTTGTTGTTAATATTATGTCTCAGAGATACAACAACTACATTTAAGTAGTTTTGTAAGAGTTACCACATCTGTCAGTTCATACTGCATCACTACCTATAACACAATTTTTCATGGCTGAATTATCAAAATTTACTTGGTTTTTTGTATAAATATCAATAGAAATGACACTATCATGGTCTGAAATCAAACACTCAGTTGTTAAAATAAACTGTTCTACAGAGGATTCTGTAAGGAAAATCCTGCAGTTGATAGGGGAGGATACCCTGTGACATCTAGAATATACAGAGTTTTGTATCTTGTGATATGATACGGAACTATCTCACTGGCAGTTTTCTCACTTAAAATGAAATGGTAGAATACCACTCAACATCACAAATAAAATGTTATAAATTCCCTCCCCTGCCTTTTTTTTTTTTTTTTGTTACCTCGGGAATACTATGAGAGTGATTTTTCTGCTGGTGTTTAAGATCTAAGCAATTTGAATCACAAATGTTCGTTTTCTTAGAAACAGCTGATTTTACAAATGATGCTTTTCACCCAACAGATATTTTATTACATTAGATTACACTGTTCTCCTTGTTTATATGTTTTTATATGGATAAAAAGTTCCATTTTCTTTTTATACTAATGCTATATATTGTTCTTTACATCAGATAGCATCTTTTCAGATGAAAATACTAAACCTGTATTCTCTTTAGAGCCAAACAAGAGAGATATGTCCTCCAACTCTGGAAATAAGATTTAACAAAAAAAATATTTCACTGCAGTGACTCACGGGAAGGAAAAATAAAACTGTCTTGTGACAAAGAATCTGATTGAGTAAGGATATTTTTCAAGCCTCAGAGCATTACATAAAATTGAATTATAAATGAAAGTCTGATAGTGTCATTTGATTCAGCATATCTTAAAATTAATTATGATAAATTAATGACATTGCACATCGATTTATTGATTTAAGGAACACTAAAACCCACCACTTAACAAATAATTAATAGCAGCATACCAAGGACAACTTGCAGCATGAACATTATTGTTGGGCATGTGTTTTTTTTCCAAAAGGACACAGCTAAAGCAGATTTGAAAGAAAAGAAAAGCTACATTTAAAGTAAAATCAGCACTAAAAGAAAACAAGCAAATTAATTTGAATGAAATGACCACAGCTCATTGCATTTCAAATTCATCAGGTCTTTGTGTCTGGGTATATATACTCTGTCTTCTACAGATACTGTATGAACAATATTTTATTCCAGATATGTTTGAAGATTAGCCACAACTGAAGGAGTATAGTGGGGGCCTATACTACACCCTGTAATGTGAACTATACATATAAAACCTTTTACTGAGTACATTAAGTATAAACACCACATACAAATTGTACGTCAGACCAAAGGTTTGTCTAATTTCCTGTTCTGCCTCCAGAACAGCAAAACTTGGGTCACCCAGGGAAAAATATGAGGTCAAGACATATATGCAGGGATCTTGACTCCAAAGCCCACAAGCACCCAGCAATCCTTCTTCAAATAGAAGACGTGATGTTTTGGCAAATTCATGGAAGAAAGATCCATTAAGTACACTACCTGAATTTATATAAGCTTTTAGTATCCACAATACCCTGTGGCAAGTTCCAGATCTTTAATAGATGTGCCAATGGAAATGGCTGTGTGATGGTAAGGAATCAAAATAAGTTCCTTTTTAATTTACTTTGTTCTGTGAGTGTTTCTTTAGATCTCCATCATTTTCCTTCTTACAATCTTTTCCAGACTAAATAGTTTTGGCTTAATGAGTGACCCCTTGTATGAAAGCTATGTCATATCTGTCATCATACTTCTACTTTTGCCCCTTTACTCCTATTTTTTTTCAAGAAATTATACTGTGAGTTGACTTTGGCCCCTCTATTCCTTATGTTCCATCCACCCCATACTCCAGTATCTTTCCCCCTCCTCTCTCCTCTTTTGCTCTTTCTTCTTCCTAACTCCATTTTTAGTATTAATATCATAGGAATGAGCAGTTAGGATAGTCTTAAGAGATTATTCAGTCAAACTACTTGCACTAGATGAGAACTCCATACATAAATCACTGCTTAAAAATCTTGTATGAAGGAAATCCCACAATTTGCACTCAGATCCTCTTTCTCCTCCTCTGAGAGCCTGTGGCAAAATAGTGAGATCCAGGAAAGACGGTCTGTCCACTCTAACTTGTCCCTTTCACAGTGTTTCTGTCCCCCAGGTTTCTCACCTTTGCCCTGTCCAGTACACCACAGCTACTAGGAGGTACGACACTAGGGGAACTCCTGCTCAGTCTTGCATAACCTCAGGTTTAATCAGCATACTCTAAAACTCCTTTTATGGAGTCCACCATGCTATCTTCACTGAATTTTTACTTTATTTATTTATTTTATTTAGAATTATTATCCCAATTCTGATAACTATCAGTATGTCATCTATATTTTTAGCATGGGCCAAGGGAAAAAAAAAATTCTTTTAATTTCTTTCTTTGAAATGCAGGAAACATTTTAACTGAAACGACCAAGAGGAGTCTGACATCTGGAGCCACCTTAGAAGAGATCGAAGTACCTTCTCAAAGCGTATTTCATTCCTCTACTGGATTAAAGTGACTGCAAAACCACTGCCTGAAATGAGTTTATGTCTGGAGAAGCCTATTTTCATCAACAGACCATAGAGAAAATAAAAGACAATGAGGATTAAATGAGTCTAACAGCCAAGTCAGATTAGTCTACCCTAATACCCAAGTCAGATTAATCTATCCTAATACTTTGTTGTTGTTGTCAAAAGTACAGTGAATATTAAACATCTGACAGCTATTTGGAAGACTACATAATTTTAAACATTATTTTTGTTATTCATTCCATATACTGACATCCTTTAGTGTCTCCCTTTCCATGCCTTTGGAGCATTCCTTCTATGTACTCCTGTTTTGAGAATTCAAAAGAAAACAGCTCTAAACACTATTCTCCGATCTTTCAATACTTTTGTCCAAGGTTTTAAGCACATTAAAAATATTGGTAAGGATTTAAAAAAAAAAAATGGAAAGAAAGAATATTTTGGCTTCAATTATGACTTGCATTGCAAAACTGCAAATTATAATACAGCATCAACCTCATGCTTTGTAGAAAGCTCTGCAATACACATTTGCACTGCTCACAAGCTTGCTTGCTTTAACAATCACATAAAAATGTTGCTTATATTATGACCATGTATGCAGTGTTTGATGTCCAGTGATATATACATTTACACAGATGAATGGATGCAGAACACAAGCTTTAGATAACCAGCGGCAAACATTCTCCTCTCAAATATTACCATGTATTCTACTTCATAGGCTAAAGCTCCAAAGCAGTATTACAGGATATGCAGATTTATTAGTGCGCACATGCCCTGTTCACAATCTGTAAGTGCAAATCACTTACATTGCTGATAGATTTATGCAAAGCTTCACCAAGACAGTGCCGCTATGAAGAAAAGATCACAGGAATAAAGGGAAACATTCAGAAATCAACTAAGTAAAAGAAAAAGGGATAAGGAAGGGAGAGTAAAACACAGAACATTAATTATAATTTGATCAGGGAAAAATGAGTTGAAAACTATCTGGAAAAAAACCAAGAATATGTTGCTTTGATTTAGTACATAAACTAACACAGAAATGAGTTATGCATTTTCCTGTGTTATGTTATGAACATACAGGACAGCATTATCTCTTCAAATAATGTTACTGTATACTCATATATAAAGCAGCTGAACACTTTAGAAATTATCCAACTGTTTTCTTTTCTCCTTTATGGCAAATAATTTTGGAAAGAAATCATTAAGTACACCAATTTGCATTACTATTAGGAAAGATGTTGCATAAAGACTCAACAGTCAGCTGTGTCTCTGAAATATCACAAGCATATTAAAGACATAAAGATCAAATTTCACTGCTAAAGGACAGAAAATTAATTTAGTCTGTAATGAAGACATACATATGTTAAAATACTTTTCTTTTTCTTAAATTCAAAATGGGATGGGGACATAAAAGACTCTTCCTGAAAGTCTCCACCAAAAAATTACTTAATACACTACTGATAATAGTGTTAATTGCTAACGAAAAGCAAAAAATAAAAACATGTTGCCAAGTAAATGTTCCACAAGAAATTTTACTGATCATACAAGTCATATGTATCATTCATATATATATATATAAATGCCTGTGTTATTATATATATGTGAATGGTGTAGATAGGTGCACACACACACAATAACGGTGTCATTAGAAATGACGTGAGAGCAATTTCGAATCCACTAGGACCAATTTCCCCTCTTGGCACAGGTCAGTCAAGAGGATGGCTTTCTCCAGGAGTCAGCAGGTATTCTGACACCAGCTTGGAAGCCTGTAGTTGGAAACTTTTAGATAATACTTTGTCAAAATACAAAAAGAAGAAATGATTATTCATTTTCCTGAATCTACAAGAAAGGTACAACATAAAAATACATTAATATGCAATATCCAATACATCTTATTAAAACTGTAACTGTTGCCATCATGAGTCTCACAGGGGCATGCTTAGTTATCAAACAGTGTCGTTTTACTCAAGGAAGAATTTTACTGCACTACTGGCATCTTCATTCAGTGGCACCGTTTCCTGCAGGACATTAACTTATTGGATGCATGGAAGTCCTCTCAATTCATTGTTTCTCTCGACTAAAAATTACTTTCAACCAGGTTACAGAGGCTTGACACATAAGCTTAGCATCAGTCTTCAAGTCACCCAAAGATCAGTTATGTAACACTTTCTCTCATTGACACTTCAATGTCAAATCAGGTCAAGATCTGACTTTGGTATACAGTTTACTCAGTTTTCAAAATACTGATGGCAACAGAAATTCCTGTGTAATACCAAAGACCCTTAGTGGGAAAGATCCAAACTTATCTGTTGTATCCAAGCAGATCTAGATTGCTACACAGTCTTTGCCTCATTTTAAGAATGACCTCCAATAGATGCTGCTAACCTTTTTGAAGAAAAAAAAAATCTATATGCATTCATCAGATTTTAGCCAAAGAAATGAGTTTCCAAGATGCTTACTGAAGAAGCTGAATGGACCTTTGGCACGAGTCTATTTTATTCAGCTAACAACAACAACAACCCCAGAACTCTCCCTCGAGATATTTCTTTGGTTTGAAGAGAAAGACTGATTTGTCAGCAGATGCACTGTCTCTGGCTGCCTCGTGCTTACGTGACAGATGACTCTCCAGAGATTTGGAAAGCAGCTGTTTCCTACTACAACATTTTGTACTTGGCTTGAGGCTTGTGACATGCTAGGAATGAAAGAGCTGCACCAAAGTTTGCCCTCTCTGGCTGGTAAGAAAATGCTATGTTTAGAGCTCCTTCTCCTTCTCTCAAAACCCAACATTTTTCAGTTGAGGAAAATAAGGCATACACAAGGCATTCTGAAATGCATGACTGTCTCTGGGGTCTCTCGGTCCTGATTTCCTCAAGTTTTTGTCGCAACCCTGTACGAAGGTGCTGTGCCCAGTCTGTCACAAGCTGGATTGCTTATCTTGTTGCTTTAAAAATATGGAGCTTCTCTCTTTTCCAGTTGCAGGAGTCTATCGAACAGCCAGGCAAAACTCCTAGGTATTTGGACATATTTTTGGATAGTCTGGATTATAGGCTTTTAATCTGTCAGACTGTAAATTCAATGGTCAGAGGGAAAAGGGGATCATTTGAGTGTCCTGATAACTGCATCTTGACTAGTCCTTCCTGGAGCACCAAGGTATCTGTCAAGAAATGCCTTTAATCTAGAATTTTATTCACGTGCTGAATCTCACACAAATTTTGCCCCACGTCTCATGCTCCCCTCAGGGTCCATAGTCTACACTGATTTTGAGCCTATACAAATGCTACTTAAGCGACGACATTCTGGAGCAAAGGGGCTTAGGGTAATGTTTTAAAACTAGATTCTGGCCAGACTTTATCTTATATTTAAGGGGAAAACATATAAAGTTATAGAATTAAAATTTTATTTGGGGACTGATATCACTGTTGGATTTGGCTTCGATTTCTATTTACCAGTTTTGGAAGTGTAATCTTAACTCCAAATATCAAATTAAACTGTTTTCTGACTCATGCATCATTAATTACATACTGTACTACGAATTTAATGTTCTTTTCATCCACTGACAGGTAGAATTAAAAAGTCTTTTAGTCTCCTTCAGATTTATTAACTCAAACACTGCCAAACAAAATCTGGTAATACTAAATTCCAGTTAAAAGTTTATGATCACAGAGATGAATTTTTTTGGATATGGACCATAATTTCAAACATCAGCCTAGATGTATTTTTAAATTTAATTAAATGTAGCACCATGAGAGAAAAAAAATAAATGAAGAAGAAATTAAAACAGAGATGAAAAAGAAGTTCAGTAACACATTTATTCTTTAACAGCAACAAAGCTAACATTAGTTAATATTCCCATCATATCCCACTGAAAATATTTTGAAAACTCCAATTCGTGCTGTTGCTTTTATTTATCTTTATTGCTGAGTGTCTCTTAATTGTAAACAGTCTTTAATGAATTTCCTCTATTAGATTCAGAATCTTTCAAACAGTTAAATAACAAAAAGAGCGCAGTATGGGCTTGAACGGGATCACCATAACAAAAAGCTCAGAAAAAGAAATAGTACAGCTGAATCTTATGCATTTGTTCTCATGTTCAAGCTTCAGCCACAACTATAATCACCAATGTGGACAGAAGAAATGCACCAACCAAACTTCAGGATCACATCTCTGCACAAAATAGGGGGGGCTGTTTTTACTGAGAAGCACAGACAGTCATGAAGGTGAATCCTTAATAGATGGCCCCCTGAGAGCCACAGTGACTCTGGATTACACAATTGTTCACATGTTCATGTACAACAGTCTTTCACTTGCTTAAAGCACAGGTTTCCCACTTAGAATACAGGATAACTGATTATTCTAAATCAGTGGTGCGTGGCAGGATGTTTAAGGACACTGGGTCTAGGCAGAAACTCCTAAAGCTCCCCTGATTCTCCCTGAGGCCCACAGGAGTTGCAGCACAGTCCCCTTAAGAAGGGACTGAGAGCTGTGGACACTTCTGAAAAGTTTCCCAGAGCTGCAGGAAGTGATGCCCATTTGGAAGAACAACAATCTACAAATGAAAGAAGAGACATAAAACCTTACCCTGAACTGCATTCCTGGTCCCCTCTATTCTTTGCTCCCTCCTTGGTATGATTTTTGTTTTTATTCTTTCAGATGTGAGCATTTCATAATTTTAAGTACTTTTTAAATTTTGCCCAAAACCCTTTACCATCCACTAGATGTCATGGTAGGCTTACTAGTATTACTGAACGTAAGAACGAACAAAGAGAATTAGGATGGAGAGGCTACTTGAAATTTACTTTCCCTCTGTTTCTGGCAGACAAGCCCTTACATAGCGTGTTCAGAACAATATCAAGTGACAGTCAGCAGAATAAAATGATTTTGTGCCAAAAGTTAATTTCCCTTCTTTCAGGAAACTGACCAAAGGTACATGCAGGTTATTCTTTGTGGAAAATTCCAGCACCTACTAGACAGCAAATCTCCTAAAGCAAGGATTTCCCAAGGCCATGGAACAGGCTAGTAGTAATCCTTGTGCTGGTGAAAGCAGTATTTCCCAATTCTGCTAACGTGGAAGCACATCAGCTCTGGGATAAGCACCGCCACACTGGCAAATACAGACCAAGCAATAACTGCCCTCTGGTAGAAGACTGGTCAATGGGCCTCAAGACATGCACGCAGGAGCTCTGTGACCTTTCTACAACACTCCACTTCATGAAAAAGAGTATACTCAGTGGCCAGGGTTTTAAGATTGAGTTAAAAATTGTCTGAAAAACTACAATTTAAATTATGTCTACATCAGAAGGAAATATTTACATTTTGACATATTTATATTTTTTTATAAGTTTAAAACGGAATACAACATTGTAGAAACAAAGTCTGAACAGGAAACTTTGCAGCAGGAAAAACAAACAGCTACCAAAGTGTATGTAGTATACTTCTGTCCATTCTCACTGCACTGCTTCCAGTATCTCTATTACAGAAGATGGTATATTCATGTGCGAAAAGCTGACAAAGTTAGAAAGAATGCCACACTAATGCTTGGTCACAAAATCGCATGAAGCTACATAAGCCTGTAAAAAAAGGCTGACAAAAACATCTATTTTATTGGAACAAGTTTTACTGCAAAGTAAGGAAGATGGGAGAACCAATACTTGCTCAAATACACAAAAGCCCATACACAATCAGAATACTTGATTCAGTTTACAGAAAGAAATACTTATCACAAGAAGAAATAGATAAGAAGATCACAGGTCTCAGCCTGTACATTTCAGTGAAAGGAACTGAAGGTTGCACAACATGGAGAGGCAGAAGCGAAACATGCTCATTCTTTAAAAAAATAAATTTGTGTTATTTCGTCCATGGCTGAATCCTTCTCAGCAGTAAAATGTTTTTAAGAAAAGCATTAAAAGCCCATTACACAGCTAGAAAAATGGAAAAGAGCTAGCGCATCTGAATTCACTACATATTTCATTAAGAAACTCTCCCATGGATTGATGTAGGAGTACTTAGCACAGTTTACAGGAAAAGAAGCAAAAGCACTTTCTTTTTACGTCTTCTAGAGACATTTCTCATATTGGAGATAAGAACTACACACTTGGTCTCTAAACACTGATCTAGTTAACACGGCAACCACATTTTAACTGTGGATGGTAAGTGATGCTTTGCAACCGGCAAGAATGTGTTTAAGCACTTAATCACCTGAATAGCATTTTCTCTCAGGATAATTATTTCACTCATAACAAAGTTTTACTGTTACAATAACAAAAACTTTACATGCAATCTATGAAGAACTTAACATTATTGGTATAAAAGTGAAAATATTCCTTTGCTTTATGCATGAGCTAAATCTCACGTATGAAATACACAACAACTAGTCAAAGGTGGAAATTTATAAATCAGTGTAACATTTTTTTTAAAAAAAAAGAACAGCTTAGTGCACTTCATGGGCGTAAGTTTTTTGATTGATTTTTTTTTAACAGTTGCCATATATATCTGTGTCTCTTCCTTCAGTTTTTCCAGCACCAGTCAGCATTATTCCAACATGGGCACACTCTGCGTTGTGTTTTTCCATGGTTTAAGTAACTATACTGTGTCACTTCTCTCCATTCATTTAAACCTGTTTGTTTTCAACACTTTGCTCAACTATTCCTATGCTTCAAGTTAGGGGCTACACTAGATGCATGAATGCGTATTAGAAAATTACGTACCCATATTGAAATGCATTTTATTTCTGAACTCAACCTTTCTGAGCAGCATTTACACAACTAAATGGTAAAGCAGTAGGCACTTTCTCAACATAGAGAGCACATGTAGATCGCATTTTCTGCCAATTAGGAGTTTACAAATTATTTAGCAGAGACCCTGGTCTTGTACTATTTTGATAAATTATTGTATAGTACTGCTGGTACAGACCAGACCAATGTGTCAGGTGTAAAAATCTGAATTGCAGAAAAAGCAGTTGGATCTCTGCTTTCTTTTCTTCCTAATTCTTACACAGGTGTCATGCCTTTCGAATGGATTTTAAATGCATCTTCCCACTAATGAAGACTGGGTCTGGGTGTAACAAATTCACAATTTTATACCCCTACTGCAGTACCTCAGGCTATTCTAGTCAGGGCAGTTGAAAGGAGACCGGTATGAAAGATATATTTCTCATGGACTGAAATTTGAAATCTTCCCAGTGCTGTTAACCTTTTTACATACATTAACAGCATAAGAATCTCACTTTTGTTACTGTCTTCAGTTTATTTAAACTACACTGTGAATTCTCTTGGGTAAAGAGCCTTCTTGCACATTTACAGATAGTCAAGCACAGCCAAGCTTATTGCAGTAGTTTCCGTAGTGTCAAAGCGGGTCCAATGCATTTTCCACTCAGAGTATCATCATAATATAACCAAAACATATAGCAATCTTTGCATTACAAAACACATGTAAAAAATCTTGCACTCAAATCCATAATGAAAATGCTATCTTTTGTTTTCTTCTATGATGAATTTACTACATCTGTGGATGAGGGGAGATGTTTGCGACCTCAACTTCAGCAAGATTTTAACATCCTTGTATCTGATTGTACCACAACTCGGATAGCAGGGCTAGTAGATAGATGAGAACTGGCCACATTATCAGGCTGAAAGGGTAGCAGTTAATGGTTCACTCTATCTGAAAGCTTGTTACAAGTGGAGTTCCTAAGGCCTCTGTTCCAGGACACATTCATTTTAATATCTTATTAGTGATAGGATGTAGGAGACAGATAGTACCATCACAGAGTTTTTGGATGACACCAAAACAGGAGTAGAAGAACATAGAGCACAGCACGGTGAAGGGGACACAATACATTGAAAGGTAAGTCTGCTATCCAAAGCTATAGGTTATAGCTATGGGCTGATAAGAACCTCACAAAATTCGAAGTCCTTCGCATGGGATAGACTAAACCCCTGTACTGGATCATACTGGGTTATAGATCTCCTTCACATAACCTAGTTAACTGTAGGCTAAACAAGAATCAGCAGTGTGGCCTGGCAGCAATGAATGCCCGCAGCCTACTGGGCTTTAGCAATAAGCAGTAATCTGAGGGAAGGGATCAATCCCTTTGCCTTGGCACTTGTTGCACATCACCTGAACGACACATGTTGCCTTCTCCTCCTGTTCAGTGAGCTTTGGTTGCCATAGTACAAGACAAATGTGGACAGACTTGAAAGTGTTCAGTGGAGAGCTACTACCAAGATGGCAGGAACTGGAGCATACATCCTGCTGAAGGAACTAGGCTTGTTCAGTCTAAATAAGAGAAGGTTTTGTGGGACTTAATAGCTTTCCAGTACCTATGAGGCACTTACAGAGAAAGTGGACCCAGCCTCATTCACAGTGGAGCACAACAGGACAATGAGACACAATGATCATAAACTGAAACAGAGGAGATTCTGTCTAAATATAAAGAAAAAACTCTCTACAAGAGATAATGCAGAGAGGTTATGGAATCTTTATCCTTGGAGGTTATTGAAGACCTGACTGGACAAAGCCCTAAGCAACTTGGTTCAAATTCAGTGTTGACTGATTTGAGCAGAAGGTTGCACTAGATGACCTCCTGAGGTCTCTTCCAACCTAACTATGGTTCAGGTGGGCATAACTCTTAGAGGCTACCCTTTGTGTACTGCAATCATGGGGAACTTGCTACAGATCGATTTCTCTAAGAGTTCAGTTACCCATCTTGAATGGTATGGTCTGTAATTCTGTCTCCTCCAGGACTAAATGTAGATTCTTACAGAGGAAGAAGCTTCATTTCCTACTGCTCGCAATAACTTTTTGATCTTTATGAAATACCTATCCAACTCAAACATTGATATAGAAAAGCAACAGCTGTATAAAAATAGTGAAAATTAGTTTATTCATCTTATTCATCCTCCAAACACACATACTGTTCCGAAATGGCACAGCTCTTTGGTTCAGTAAAAGGAATGAAGTTAAAAAAAAACCCACAAACCCAGCCATTTTGCATAAGCAGACCATTTCTTATGTCTACAAATTCTCTAGTAAAACTCTCCCTATTTCAGTTAGATTCCTTAGCTTTCCAATTCCAGAATTTCTTCCATATACATTAAAAAAATGGTCATTTGCAACATACTAATTTTCCATTCTGAATCTATAGGTTAGATTTTCTATGATATTTTTAAAAGGTAGAGATAAGTAAAGTATTTTAAAAGTATATGAAAACTACAGAAGGTCTAACATATCCCTTTCAAATTGTACTTTTAGAGAAGGTGCTATCTATAGCTAATAGTAAAGAGAGTAAATGAAGCCTGGGTAAAGGCAGTAAATGAAACTTAAAATCAAATGAGTCCAAGTCTTGTTACATTCACGTTGTAAAAAGTAACAAACCAAGAACTTTAAAAACCTCCAGCTTTTATTAGCCTAAGACTTTACAAGCTTAAATGCCCTTGTCAGCAAAATAAACTGTATAAGCTGTATAAACAAATGCAGGTTATTAGACTTCCCAAATTAGACAGCAAATTAAAAGCCATCCCACAGTAACACTCTGAAGTTGTAGTCATTTAACAAGTTCCAAAATCTGTTTCTCTTACTTTAAAATGTATTTGCTCATTATCAGCCATTCTTTCAAACTGCAGATAATAAAACCAGTTCCATAGCATTGATGGTTTGGAAAAAGTACAAAACAAGTATTTTCTGTGAATTATCTAACAAACTGGGGTTTATAAACACAAGTTGCATTTAAAAAAACTCAGTATTTATAAAAAAAGTCTCAAAATAATGTTCAAAATCACTTACGAGAAGACATAGCTGTAATAATCATGACAGAACATGAGGAATATTTTGACTTCCCAGTGACTTGTACAGTGTTATTATTGTAAATATAAGGGATACCTCCAAGTCCAAACAATTAGCATTGGTAAATATTTACAATACCATCGGTGAGCAGACAGAGAATCAAAAAAATCTTGAAGAGATGAAACTCTCAACACCCTCCTACTCCCTCTAAAAAACACTGTAAAAAGTTTTATTCACTAAGATATAGAGCACATTCATCTATTTTAAGGCATCTTCATATATTAGTGAAGAGTGTGATACTGATTTAGTTTAAAAAGCATTATGTTAAAAAATCTCATTTCAAAGACAAACGTCACAGCCAATTTCATGTCGTTAATTGGGCATAAACCACCAGCAATGAAATAGCAATGACCTTCCAATTCTCAAAGAGACCATAGTTACCTGGTCCAAAAGATCTTCAACTTTTTTTTGCCATCCATCCCTTGCTGCATTTTTTTCACGCTCTTTCAGCTGCAACAGCTGAGTCATGGCTGCCTTCTTATCCTCTTCATGCTGAAGCCTCAGCTCCTCACGAAGCTTATTACACTCCTGTCTAAAGGCAAAGGTCAAATAACTACATGCAACACAAGAAGTGAAAGAGAATTAAGAACTCAGTAATAATAAAAAAAAGTTTAGATAATAGCAGAAACCTTTGCTTTACATTTTGCTTGCATGTAATACATACGTCATTTCTTATTAAAGAATTAATGAAAAAAAATAATACTTGCCGAAGATTTTCTGTCCATTTTATTTCCAAGTCACGAGCCATTCTGTCAACTTTAAACTTTTCCTCTTCTCTCATGGCAGCAATCATTGCCTCGTGCTGTTGTCTCTCCTGATCTAGTTCTCCCTGCAAACACAAACTTCACAATAGAGACTGATCAGCAGCAAAAAAGTATTTCAAACCTCAAAAGAGTGTATTTACAATAAAAACATCCTTTTTTATTGGCCTATAAAACTTGAACTGTAACTTATTCAGTGTGTATTTCCTAATCACACATAATTAACATCTACACATCCACTGACATATCTTACTTCTGGAACAGAATTCTGTATTCTTATAAAATACCATAAAACCCCTCAATTTTCCCATCAGTCATCCTGGAAGTAATCTTTCCAAATATCACTACATTGAACCGCAGAATAATTTATGTTGGGAAGAACCTCAAAGGGTCCTCAAGTCCAATTCAGCGTAGAACTTCCTTCAGAATTAAAGCAGGTTGCTTTGGTTCTTGTTAAACATGTTTCGGGTTTTTTTTTTTAATTTTTTTAAAATTAGTAAATATTCAGTATTTGAATTTCAAAGCTTGAACTATGTGGATTTGATACAAAGTTCATGTATCTTCTTTCTGTTGACTGGACAAACCTGCTAGAAATAGGATTTCACAGTGTGAACACAAAAAAAACCCCTTTAAAATTCCTATTAATTTCTGTTCGAATTTTACCATACTAGAATAGTATTAAGTACTACCTAGAAATTATACTTACATGAATGTTTTTCAGCAGTGCTTGCTTCACGAGAAGCAAACATGGCCATCTAAATTTAATGAAGATCTTTTAAAATGAGAATTTTTCTGTAGGATTTTTTTCATTTATATATTTTTAAATCTGTCAAGATAAATGTTATTGCCTGCAACCAGGCAGATATGAATATTTAAATGTTATAACAGGTGAAGAGAGAAGCATGCAGTAGTTCATATGAACACTTGGAGATATTATAGAAAATACAGAGGAAGTTATAAACTTTAGTAAGTGGTGCATCTAATGACCATAGCTGAAAGAAAATAAAAGAAAACCCAAAACAATATGCAGTTTCAGGCTGGTTTTGTTAAGAAAATAACATCAATATAAGAAGAGGTTCAGGGAAGGGTTTGTTTTTTAATATTTGCAGCCCTACTTCAAATATTGTTGTGATGCTGCAAGCGCATATTGTTTACTGAGGAAAGAAAAAGGAAAGGTTATACTTAGTATTAAAGTCAATGAACTACTGGCAGATTAACTGACAGTTCCAGTCCCACCTAAGCCAACTAATATTTGTGCTTAGATAAATTGCTTCAATTGTATAAAGTAATCACATTTTCTTGATGATAGCCTGCTCTCTCAAGATATCATAGCATATATCTTTAAACTACTCTCTTGCATCTTCTGAAATTACAGTTTGAGCCTGAAAGAAAGGCTGTGCCCATTATTTGAGGAAAACATGGTATGCATGTATTAAAAAAGCAACAACAAACGTTTTAATGAATTCTAGTGCTAGCAAGGTCTGGATCTTGTTTTGCATCAAGACATGAAATTGTCTGGATCACAGCACTAGTGTAATATGTATCCTCTTTACATCCCCATGAGATTCAGCTATGCCTCTGACAAAATCCAGCTCTGGATACATTTTGCACAAACATGCTTTGACAGCTACAATTTGTATTAACCACAGAAAGTGTTTTGAAAGCAAAAAAACCCTCAAACCCAAGTAACCAACCAACCAAAAAACCCCCGAAACAAATCCATCCTAGTTTTCAATGTTTTTTCTCTCTGCTTGAAATAAAAAATTAAATCTATTAATGAAGCCGTACGAAGTTCCTTCAATGTGTACACTGTAATACTTGGCATTTTAAAATCAAGACCAAAATCACTATGACTGTACTTTGCATAATTTATTCTCCAACATGATGGTTACCTCAACGCTATACAATGAATCTGTGGTCTCTCGCAGTCTTGCTCTGGTCAATTCTAGTTCTTTCTGGAGTATTTCCTGAGCTTCTTGAAGACTGGAGATATGCCCTTCTGCTGTACCAAGGCCTTGTTCACTTTTTCGTACTAGATCTTGCAGACGACACACCTATAACATTAAAAAAAGTTGTAATTTACATAATTATTACTAATGGCAGCCAAGTCATCCTGGTTTCATTTTCTTCCAGTGTTTTTTAATTCCATAGTCTGTTCTCTTTTAATATCACTTAATGTTCCTGTATTAAACAAATTCATGTACTATTACAAAATCAAACAAAGATTCAATTAAAGGATTTTTTAAAGTAAAAAAAATATCCAACCTAGGTTTGAAGTATTTTGCAAGGAAAGAGGTTACACAAAAATTTTGAAGTTACCTGTAATTTTACTGTGAGAAAGCATATTTTATTCAAATTAAAAGAATGAGAATTTCTATTTCAAAATACATAAAACTTTAACTGAATGGCTAAATTAACTTGTGCTAGGCTACATGTTTCTCTGTTTTCAGACTGTTACCTGTCCATAATGTAACCCATTTAAATCTCAATCTGATATCTGTAGAGTATAATCTGATCAGTTCCTTAACTGCTGTGAAACAGTACGTATTTTTCAGCTCCTCCTTATCAAATGATGACAGTTCTTCACTTCAAGTAAAAATGTTAAAATTGAATATTATTCACCAGCTGCAGGAAAGGTAAAACTTTAAAAATGCATAGGCTGGAAAAAAAAGAATAACAGTAATCAGGGGGAACAACAGCTAGTGGGAACTGAAGTTTTTGCAGAAGTAGTAGTCTATGCCATTGCCTTTGTATGTTAAGATAAATTCACTCACAATAGGACAGGTTTCCCAAGAGAAGACTAAGTTTTGGGTTGCAGGTATGAACAGGTAACAGTTGTAACTATTCTTTCTGGGTTTTTTAACATAATTTTATGCAAATACTGCTTATAGCATACACAGGTGCACGCACACACACACATATACATGAGTATGTGTACACACACAGAGCCCTCCCAGAACTCTCTCCCTCTGTATGCAACCCATGACGTGTTTAAATAGAGAGGCTTTTCCTTTCCTCTCAGCAAGGAATCCAAAATTTCTTTGGCATGACAGATCTCAAAGAAACACTAATGTGATCTTGAGCACAAGTCTATGAGCTCCTCTGCATTATATACAACTAGTAATTCCCTACAAAGCACTACTACCTCAAGGAGACTTCCTACATGAAAAACTGTGCTGAAAACTGCATTGATAACCTCAAAGTCCACCATTCTCTGTGTATCTGGTAGCAGCACACACTCGTATGAAATGCAAATAGCTGCCTATAGATCTCAACGACTGTAAAAAGCAACTTCTTTATTCATGTTTGGGGCGTCTTAAACACTGTCTGAGTGCACAGCTGTGTACACCGAAGGGGCTTATCTGTGGCTCCTGGTTAATCATAGAATCATACACCTTTGCATGGAGATGGTCAGTCCTTAGACTATTCTGTCAAGTGACACAAACAAAGAGTTCTAAAATGTTTTAGCTGGTCAACAGCGAAGGGAAGCAAATCTATAGAGCAAACAGCCAGCCTCATCCTGGTATACGTGTGAAAAAGTTAGTGTCTTGACTTAACCAGAACTCTTCAAAAGATCTCTGGCAAGTATTTAAGATTACACTATTCTTAAATAGTCTGGTACTAGGAACGAGCTAATAATGAGGCTTGAATCTTCCTCATCCTTTAGCTAAGATAATTGCTTTCAAAACGTATGTCAAAAAGAAAAGGAGATGGCATAGGATCAAAGCCAGCTTTCTCAGCAGGAAATCTAGAACTAAGCTAATAACCACAGAATAAATATATGCCTACTGTTAAATGACATCTGTAACTTAAAACAAAAAAGGAAGCAGAAGCAGCAATGTAAGAGCTAAGCCAAGGGTGTGCCAGACTTCACAGGCAAGTTTCTTCCAGGTCAGTGGAGACATTGAGAAACTCTGGTTAGTTGTCAATAGAGAACCAAGAGTATGCTGTGGTTGCAAATAAAGTCTCGTGTGCTTAAGATAAACACAGCAATAAAATAAAACATATTGTCTCTGTACTACATGGAGTGGATTTACAGACTACCCTAAATTTATTGCCTCTCCACTTTCTCTCATTCTCTCAATATGCAAAATACACTATTACCTTTATCCTGGCATAAGAATGTATATAATTTCAATTACTAAATAGCAGCTGGTCCTAATACCCTATTTTATTTCATGTTAAAGTCATCTATTCCTTAGCTATGCCTCTGTTTTCTTAATTCAGTGTGCCAATGAATTTTCCAAGCCTCAACTTGATAGCAGTTAGATAATGAAAATTCATTCTTAAAACATTTAAAGTTACTTCCTTCAAAGAAGGAGCAAGTTTACCACATATAAATTCAAGAGAAGTTGATAAAGAGTAACTAAATTAAAATCTATAGTGCTGAATGATAACACAATGGCAACAGTGCTCTCTTCAGATCTAATCCAGAAACAAGGACAGTTAACAGAGAAGCTAAAACTAAAAAGAAATAACAAAGCTTTCTGTAATTTTGAAAGGAAAAATAAACCCATCTATGATCTTGTTAGCATATATAACAAATACATCACATTTTAATAAATTTGAACATAAGCAAGCAGTTCCAGTTTCAACTTACACCTTCCCCAAGGTCTGAAGCACCGGCAAATGCACTCACAACTACCAGAAGGAAAGAGTCTCCCGTTTAACAGGTAGTCATGACTGAGACTCAGTGCTGTTAAGCTCTAAAGTTGGTACGTTTAACTTCTCCAGTAGTATATTATCTGGGGTGCATATACACACACCCCTCCCACACACATCCTGACAGGTACTACTCTGAAAGCATATATTAATATATTAAGCATATTAATATATATTTGAATGTATAATTACTTAATATATTTACATGTATGTTAATAAAGTGATGTAGTGGTGCATTAATAATATATCAATATATATTAACATATAAGAATATATCATCTAATGTAACAATAATTTAATATTTGCCTTCTGAAGGCCAATCACTCCCATTTACTATGAAGAAGCAGTTTTTTTCTAAAGCATGTTTAATATTTGTGCAGGTTGCAAGCCACCAGAATTAGACTAGCACCTGTCATCTCCAGAACTTGTACCATAGATAAAATGTCAATTAAAAGTACCGCTGCAAAAAAGTACTTAAATTCACGTTTAAGTCTGTCTTAAAGAACACACTGAAATTGTATGTATGGCTGATTGAACAATGAAGCTGATGAATTATTTTCTTGAAACAAGGCAAAAGAGAAGCGATGTTTACAATATCAGTGAGATTATATTTCTAATTTAATAATATTATATGATGAGAAGGTGGTGATTTCAAACTCAAAAAATTAAAACTGTATTAAGATATGATACATTTAACGTTGATTGCACATATCAAAATATTGCAAATAATTTGGGCCTTACTATAAATATTTCATGTCATCTTTTGGTGGAAATACATGAAGATCATCTGCAAGTCAGGAAGCTGAACAGGATTTACAATATATTATTTGTAAACACATATGGGTTAAAATACAGGAGCCACAGGGAAAATTAACTGAAGTATTTTGTGTAGACATCTGTGTAACTGATGAGAAAACAAGCACAGTTAAATCAAGAAAGGCTGTGTTTGTCAACTGTTTTGTACCTCAATCTCTTTTGCGTTGCTAATTTTGCAAAGTACAATAAAATCGGTGCTCAGAAGCAGTCAACTTATGTTGGAAGAATACACCATTTTAAGTGGTGATACAGCAGAAAACAGACTGCACAGTCCTAGCTCTGTACTGGACTCTAAGTGCAAGATCATTATTGATGAAATGTGGCCTAGTGCACAGCACCATTAGCTGATGTAACTAAGTTAAACCTTGCCTCCTGATTGGCAGAAGTCAGTTTCGTTGTCAGCTCTTCCTTCAGGTTTTCCAACTGCTGTCGGAGCTGATTCTTATCATCCTCTAAATGCAGTTTCTCCTTCTCAAACTGCTGCTCCAGCTCCTTCAGAAATAAGAAGGATGAAAGGAACATTAAATACTTGCCAATTGTTCACCACAAAGTACAGCTATTCCACATCAAAATTATTCCTCTGGCATAAATATTTCTGATTCCAATCAGGAATTGTCCCTTCCTTGAAGTGTTAAAATGTGAATATGTATTTCCTTTTACGATGGATGCCTTATTTTTTCTGTTCATTTTCTAATCTAACATGCTTGACTAATCACAAAGACAAACAAGACTTTCCTCTCAATTAATAGTTTCAGTTTGCACCTAATTATGAAAATCATTAAAACTATATCTACTTTCATAGTAGATGCAAAAGTTTTCATTTTAATAGAATAAAACTACATTGATAACATGCTTATCCTTTAGCCTTTACCCACCTATCTCCTACACATAATCCACACAAAAAATAGTAAAGCTTACAATGCAGACTGAGCTGAGGAAGTTTTTCAGGCCATTACAATAAATGAAAAGAAGTTCCACGCCACGTCTATAAAATTTATGTAGAACCAAAAGAAATCAACAATTAGTCTTCAAGTTCAACTACATAAAGAATGAAACAACACCTGTTTTCATTCAGTCTCTGTGGAGTAACAGCCAAAGTCTGAAAACAACTGTTGGATTAATTAGATTTCTCTTCGATAAGCCTATGTTGTACATGTATTTGTTAGAAACTTTTTTCTTTTTTAAAAATCTATAACTTATGTTTCAGAATATATTTTCAGAAGAACAATTT
Source organism: Cuculus canorus (assembly GCF_017976375.1). Classification (NCBI taxonomy): domain Eukaryota; kingdom Metazoa; phylum Chordata; class Aves; order Cuculiformes; family Cuculidae; genus Cuculus; species Cuculus canorus. Next base: position 36,312,302 of record NC_071403.1, read on the forward strand.
CTGTTACAAAATACTTAATTTTAACATGTTTCATGTTAAGAGCTTTATTATATATTTCAGTGGACTATACTATATATTTTATTTTACCATTAAGTCTTCCTGAAGAAAATTAAGGTTGCCATTTAAGGTGCTCGAGAGCCAAGTAGTACAAGATTCAAGGTGGTTTATGCAGCACAGAGGCTCCATTACTAACTCCCTTCTAGAAGTTCCGCTGTAATGCAAGGCTTAGCTATGATTCAGTACCTCTGTGTAGCCCCGGACTCAGATTTCTCAGATATCAATAAAGTCTCAGAAACAGCTATGAAAATACATAGACCAGAGCCATGTATGAAACGAAAAGTACAGTTGCAGGCACTGGTGAGACTGTGAAGACAAGGAGAGTTAAGCGCTCAAGAATATAAGAGGGAAAAGACTGCAATGAAAAGTTATAACAATCAAAGAAAAATCAGGGAGATGGAAGACAGCAACTTAGTGTCATTAAGCTCATTCTCAAAAGCAATGGAGGCCAACCTTTCCTCATGCAAAACCAGAGCCTCCTCGAGGTTCTGCTGGGGTTAGTAAGCACATTAAGCAGAAGCTCGTTAGTTCTAGTATTCCATCAGAGGGAGCAACAGGCAATAAATAATTTGTGTATAAACTGCTTGCACAATTTCTTTGTTCATGGTAAAAAAAACAAGAGGGTTGCACTGTCAATAATACATTGCCACACGATGTAACTCAACCAGCACGTGTTTGCTTCACCAGGCTCAGATCAATCACCACGTGGGACACATGATGCTTGCTAATTGAGGCTTCCTTGATTTTTCCTGTTTGCGCTGTGAAATCTGCTTGCTGCAAAACTTCACTAGTGCCATTCAGACCCTATTCTGATAACCAAGTGATTAGTTCTTTTATGATACTTCTCAGTCCAGCTGTGCAGTGCAGCAAAATTATTAGCAGCTTTATTTTCATAATCCTCCTATGAACTGATGCCATTTTGACAGTTCATTTTATGAATGGAAGAATTGAAGGAAAGAGGTATATTTAAGCCATTTCTCGAGTCCTATTCTCATTCTTTAAAATTCTCTTCTGTTCCATTTTTCCCAAAGATTTCCAATCCCGAGATATCTTTCTCGGTCTTTCAGTCCCAATTTTACATCCGCTACCCCAAGGCTCCTTGCACCCACGTGTCTTCCTCATACTAAATCCAACTTGTCTCCACAGCTGAGACTGATTTTTTCCTCCTTGAATTACTCAAACAACACATGGGCTTTGTGAGACAGGTTTGACAGAGAACACAGTATATTGATTATGATTTACTGAGACCTTGACCCTGACATCTTTTCATACTTAATATTCCTTTGCCAAAATCAAGATTTCTCACATTTATAGAGGTGTTATCTATTTTAGCTAATTCAATGATTCAAGAACAAATATTTGATGATATCCTTTATTTTATTCTCTACATTATTTTAAGAACAAACAAAAGAAAGTAAAAGAAAAAGAAGCCCACATCTTACTGATAATAAAATACTCCCAGAAACCCTTACGAGTTACTGTTTTAATAATAGGCAAGTTTAAAGTTACAAAGAAAGTAAACCTGAAGGATCAGATGCCTGTACGTCTCAGAGAATTACTTGCATTACTGAGAGACATGAAAAAAATAAGGAGATTTATTAAAAATAAAACTAAGAAGCAACACATCAGCAAAATATTTTTTTTTAAAAAAACAACAAAACCCAACAGTTTAAGAAGCACATTGCTAACTACCACACTGTGTTTCTTCATATATTTCCTGTGAACACACCAGAAGCGCACAACGTCTTCGTATTTACGTCTTCGTATTTACTGTATAAGGCAAAACTTGTGTATACTGTATATACAATCAGATTAGGAAATAACACTTCAAAACTGGTCCTCTCATTTATTCCAACAGAGAAAGGCCAATGTTGTAAAAATGTTGTAAAAATCAAAAAGCCTATCAATTTCAAGATTCCAGTCAATGAATGAATAGTTGATATACAGCTAGCGCAATTTTATGAAGTAGGTTAGGAACCGCTGTTGTTGTCTTCTGAGTATACATACAATAAAATGCTAATGTAATATTTTTTTTTTACTTCTGGATTGCTTATGAATATTTTCAATAAATACTAGAGTAACATAATCTTTCATTCATCTCCTTCAGAAGAACTGATCTTGACTGATATACCAACCTTTCTGAATGTGAGTCACAAGACCTGGAACAACACACCTACCATACTCAAAAATAAAGTTGTATTGATTGGAGAATTTCTCTTCTGCAGGCAGACAAATGCTTTCTTTTTAAGCAATATAAAGGTTATTTTAATAAAGGCTGAGCGTTTCTTCAGAGAGCTGCAGCAGATCTGCAGGCAATTCCAAATAAAACTTGCCACACAATAAAACCATGCAGTACCAGGTGCAAACTCTAACATTTGCTTTTTGTAATATGCTTGATTATTATGAAAGCACAAACCTACCATCTGCAGTTTTTTCTTATCCTTATTAGCATTACTGTGTGCAGCCTCAATTGCAGTATGGTGTTTCCACGCCAATTCTTCCAAGGTCTTGGAATGAGCTTCCTTTAACTGTGCAGCCTCACCTTCCAGTCTTGCTTGCAACTTTACCAGCTCCTTCTCATAATATTCACGTTGTGTCTCCCTTGCCTCATGTACTTTCTATAAAAGACGGCGAAAAATGAAATTATTTCCATTAAATGGTAAAATCTGAACAGCAGGAGGAAAAAATACAAAATCATTACTGGTGACATAAATCTACATAAATTAACTTCCATACAAAACTTGAGTAAACACTAAACATTGACCAAATTAATTCAACAACCAAAAGGTAGTTTCAATGCATCCACACAAGGCAATATAGCCATATTAAAATCTATTTTTCGCTCTGTTTAATCTGGGGAAACAGCAATCAATTATCAAGCCTGCAGAAAATGTCAAGTCAGTATTTTCAAACACATTCAGCACATTTTCATAGAATGGATTTTTTAAATTGTTTTTTAACCATTTCACCTTTCTCCTTACAGAGACACATTAGATACTAGCATCTACACACGAGGACATAAATTAAATGAAATTGTTAGAAGTTGTCAAAAGCAGTCTCAACACCATGTGACCTGATTCCCCTCTAGTCTCACTTTACACTCTACATTAGTCATTCTATGTTTCTACACGATACATACTTGCAACATACTACTACTGGTCCTAATCCAGCCATATCAGATATCAATTAAAGCATTATTAAGTAGGTTTTTTCTGACATTTCTAAGTGTTTTGGTTTTATTCAATTAAATCCAATAAGCTGTTTAACCTTCTCCAAGGCCAGAATTTGCTGCCTTTGTCGCTCATCCAGACTTTGCGTTTTGCTTTGTAGTAAGTTTCTTTCCTCCTCCAGTTGGGAAAGTTTTTCTTTTAATCTAGACTTTTCTGATTCCAAATCTCTGATTGTAACTTCTTGAGTCATTTGAGTAGCTTGAAGCATTCCAATGTGACCTAAAAGCAAAAGAGCTCTTTAAAACCACACAGCACTGGTTTTGCGTAATTGAAGTACACATTCACACTTCAGTGATTTCTACAACCCCAGCGGAAGCTTTCATATGGATTTCCATCATCTTCACTGCAATGCTTACCTTCCCCTCTATTTCTCCCTTTTTTAGTTTTAGTTTTATCGTAAAACTCTACAACAGTAGAGTGCTTAGTGCTGGGGCTCTTTTGCTTTCAATTTTCTTGGTTCAAAGTTGCATATTGAAACCAAGAGAAAGCAAAAGCAGTCAACAGTATGAAAACAGGCAGTCTATCTTGAAAAATTTCCTCCAACTTACACCTACACATATTTACTCCACAACATTTACACAACAGAAAGCAGAACATTGAAGTCTAATGGTAAAGATGTTACCGTTTAAATTGAACTCATAATTTAACCAGCATGCTAGGTAGAGCAGCTAAAGCTATGTAAAACTTCTGGAATTACACTTTATTTTGTTTATTTCTCTATAGACTAAGAGATGTAACAGAACTCCTCCTCTCCACAGTAAATTAGGATCTAAATCCGTGCAGGTTAGAGGCTTGCTTTTAATTTCTTTATATATATTTAAAAACAAAAAATCTACAAAGCTAGACAGTAAAACCATCTGTCCTTCACATCGTCAGTGGAAAAAGATTTATGATTTCAGAAATTTTTGGCCTTATTCTTCTGGATTTATATGTGTATTATTGAAAATGCCACTACCAGGTAACTGGCTAAACCAGTGCAACTTCTGTTATTCTAGGTAAGGCTTAGGTGGGGATAGAAGACTATTTTGGAAGAGAAGATGCTCTTAAGTTTGTTCAATTGAAAGACAAGAGAAGGGATATTGTCCCATTATTTTAACATCTTTGTAAAGGCATCATGAAGTCATACCTAAGTTAACATTCCATGTTGGAACAGATACTTTTGATAGGAGTTTCCTATTATCCCATTCATAAATTGCATGACCTAGACACGTTTGAAAGGCGCCTCTTAAAAATTAGCATATGATAAAATGAAATGGCAACTAAACAGACTGTCAAGGATTATACAGAAATCATTAACAAATGCACATAAAAAAAGCATCCAGATAAGAAACTTTATTACTTACTCAGAATATTTTCATTGATATTTTTGTAGCTACAACTTCTAGTAGAGACTTCAAAAATTATACATTACTTGAGTTTTACTAACAAAGAATTGCTTTTAAATTTAAGTTACTAAGAAACAGCTAAGAAAGTGGACTATGTGTCACTTTCTCACAAGACCACTGAGCCTCCAGATTCATTTCCATCTGCAGTTAAAGCAAGACATGAGGCAAAAAGGAAACCGTTTTAGCCTTTGTTGCCTGTGGACACTGATGTAAAGGGAAGGACAGTGGGATACATAATGGAATTTGGCCATGAAAAATGCATCAAAATTAGTAGTAATTTAATAAGCACTGCACACCTCTAATTGTACTTAGCCCTTAAGGATTCTGAGAGTCATTTTGGCATTTTTGTTTGATAAAACTGAAAACGGAAGAGAAAAACTAGAGATAACGGGTATGCTTAACTTCTGTAACATTTTAAACATCACCTTATGTCAAAAGTTCAGCCATTTATCAAATGTATTTGCAAACCCAGATTTTAGAATGTAACAAGGAGAATAATTATACAAGAACTTCAACTTCGTCAAGAAGTATTATGCAAACAAGTATTTTATTGTAAGCACACACACACATTGGTCTAGAGCTTTTATCCTAACAATAAAGACACACAATCGAGGTTTCCCATTCCTCATGCTCAATACAGAAGGTATGAATCACAGCAGTTTCCTTTCAAGTTTGGAATGCCAGGATAAATGGAAGAAGAATATATTCTTTTCCCACAATTGACTTAATACAGCATTCTCAAATTGCAATACAATGAATAAATATTTTGTATGGTAAATAGTATGAAAATTTAGTTTCTTTGGGTGGCATTTTTGGCTTCATAGTGTGAGTTGAAATTCAAAGGGGATGGCAGTGACCCAGCATCAGAAACCATTTCCGAACAGGCTGGTAATCAATTATTTCACACAGTAAAGGTTTGGTGGCATGACAGGGCTCCTGGTTCTTGCTGCGCTGACAGTCCACTGAGCTCATTAAAAGCATGGACACATGGGAATTTCTGGTAAAGCTAAAAACTTTGGTGCTAGACAAAACCAGTGCTGTACTCATAGTCTAGCTGACTCCATGCATCAGTAATATGGGATACCAGCCTGGATATTTGTTTCCACTAAATCTGGGGCTGGCTGCTGAACCCTTCCCATACTTCTGCCTAGGGAAAGAAACAGCCTATGGGCAAGGAGCATACAGAAACAAGTCTTTTTCCCCCCTCAATAGTCTCAGGTCACGAAGTTTTGCAAATGCCTCACACATTAAGTTTTTGAAGGGTGAGATTCCCCTCTGAGATTCATTATTTGAGATGCTCTTAGCAGGAAGCCCATTCCTTTTAGCTATTTACGCATAGTAAGAGCTTGCATTCTTGGGTCTTTGCTGTTGTCTATATTGTCCAAACACCCAGCCTAGACTATTTCTAGCCTTTTAGCTTAGCTAGCTCATCTATGCCAGTTGTCCAAGGCGTGAAGGTCTCTGAGGCAAAAGACACAATCAGTCCACCTGTAGGAACTGCTTAATTATTTAAAGGACAGAAATAAAGCCTTCATACAGGCTACATTCACATACACAGTCTGAGGGCTAAGCAACACGTAGCCATCTGTAATAGTGAACTACTACAGTAATTGTAAATAAAGTATTGTAAATAGTATATAACATAAATAGCAAACTATAACCACATTTGCAAGTTAACATTGTTAAGTATTTTCTGGCCCTAAGGCCAACTGGCACAGTCCTGCAACATCCCAGCCTTCAAAACAAGGTGATCTTATCCAGACTGACTTTTGGGAAGGGCCCTTGGGCCTGTGCTAACTTGTGTGGAAAATAATCAGGTATTTCTATCACTGGTCTAGTTGAACAAAGCCAAAGACAAGCCAGGGGCTTACTTTAAACCTACAGTCCTACCTACAGTATAATTAACCAAGTTGGAGTACTTGGGCCCATGCCCATTCCCTACCACTAAGCAGTTTACGAGAGAGACAATACCAGTAAGTTAAAACTCATATGTGTACAGGCAAATCTTAAACCATTTTCTATGCCTTTCCGTATGCCAATGAGCCAAGAGAAGTCAAGAAAACAGCTATCAAGAAAATCCTAACAGATTTATTAACCAATAAGCTGTAAGTCTTCTGGCAGAAGGTGTAAGACAAAGTATCACAGTCTCAGCCAAAAGACAAGGAAACTGAAAAAGGAGGGAGTGCCAGGAAGGACGTCTCAGTGACCACACGGAGAACAGACAGGTACACAGCAGAAGCATTCTGTCAAAGTGCAGTTAAGGCAAGAAATTCCAAGGCCTGGAAGATGTGCACATGCCACACAAAGTAGCACAATTTGGACAAATAAGTACACAAAAGAAATCTAAACTACAATGCATGCAATATCAAAACAGACAAAAAAACCACAAAACTTGTCATAAATTTCTATGGACAGCATTGAATTGTATTTAAGAACTCTAAACCTGCACAAGATTATCAGGAAAAAGGAAAGGCTAGAATGAATAGATGAAATTCATTTCCAGATTACGTTACTGACATACATACTGGCTTTGAGAACAAGATCAGTGGCCTGTTGCTGTAAGCGCTCTCTAGCAGCTGCTAGCTCACTTTCCACTTCTTTGTGTTTGCTTAACAATGACATCTCCTCCTCCTTCACATCATCTAGCTGTTTTTGAAGAACCTAGAGGAAGCACAGTATAACGCCCATTATCATGATATACTACCACGTTTATATTTTAACCTAATGCTCATTTAAATTTACAGAAAAGACCAGTATATATACATAGTGATTAAGTATATATATTTATCTGTAAACGTTTCACTCATATACATGTTGAAATCTTGTAATATTTACCATCATATTTATTTTGTACTATGTTTTCTTTCTAAAAATACTGTTGAAGCATTACAAGATACTGGATATATAGCATGGCAAAGATACAGAAGAGAAATGTGACACTATTCAAAAAATTGTATGAAAAATAAGAACAGTAACCCGGTCCACAGAGTTTGGCAGCCAATTAGAGAAACCTGATTTCTGGTATCTCAAAGTTCTTCAAACTCAAAAATACATTATATGTTCACAGCAGTTTTCAATGTCCTTAATTGCAACTACAAGTGTTTAGTACTGACAATGCACATGGATATACATAAAATGAGACACAAGTAATTCGTTAAATAATGTCTTAAGCGTGATGCACTGATTCAGAAGAGCAACTCTGGGATAGTGTGATGATGGTGTGCTCCAAGCAGTACAGGAAGGAAAAGCAAAACTTGTTCCATTTTAAAAGGAAAGCCAGATCTGTCAGCATTTGAGTCACTAGAATGGTCAAGGGTCATTTTGGAAACCAAAGTAGGATTTACAACTAGGGAAAACACTGAACAAGACTTTTAATGGAACATGGACAGCAGAAGTGGTGGGATTATGACTTTGACCACCTCATCCATGATGATCAGAATAGGACCTGACTTTACAGTCTGTTACAAATACTGTAGACTCTTCCTTGTAAACAAGGTGAACTCCTTTATTAGAGAAATGATCCACACACAGTAAGTAGGTTTCCTCTGCACTGCAGCTTGCCAGAAACCCACCTCCTTGATGTAGTCAATTGAAATGCAAGAGGTCTGCTTCATTAACTGAAGCGAGTTGGAAATGGCCTTTTGGAAGGCTCCTTGGGAAACTGGATAAGTATTCCAAATTCAACATCCAATAAAGGCAGCGGTCCTTTTTCACTATGCCCTGTAGTCTTTACACAAGAAGGCAGGGTAGTCTAAAAGATGGGGTGGAATTAGATTGTGAATGGGAAAAGCCCATGGTCCAACTTGTTTCTACCCAAAGATGCTTCCAAAATTACTATGACCACCACATTTAAGGCATTTCTGGCTTTGAAACTTGAGGGTAACTACAAATGCAAAAGACAAGACACTTAACCTTCTCACAGAAATTACTGTTCTCCAGACCTCAACATAACTATGGAAAACGAAGAAGAATTTCACAGAATCTTCTTCAAGCCCAGCATACTCAGTCCTATAAAATCAGTCTTTGTATTTCTCGGATGCTTTGTCCTTCTTTAAGGACAAGAAATTTTAGTATCTAAGTAACAGTGTTATGGTTTAACTTGGTAGGCCACAAAATAACTCTCCCATAGTGGGACAGGTGAGAGAATCAGAAGGGTGAAAGTCAGATTATTTGTGGGTTGAGATGAAGATAGTTCAATAGGTAAAGCAAAAGCCACGCATGCAAGCAAAGCAAAACAAGGAATTAATTAACTGTTTCCCATTGGCAGGCAGGTGTTGAGCCACCTCCAGGAAAGCAGGGCTCCATCATGCTTAACAGTTACTTGGGAAGATAAAATGCCATAACTCCAAGCATCCCCCATTCCTCCTTCCTGCCCAGCTTTATATTGCTGAGCATGATATCATATGGTATGGAAAATCCCTTTGGTCAGCTGGGGTCAGCTCTCCCAGCTGTGGCCCCTCCCAAACTCTTGTGCATCCCCAGCTTACTTGCTGATGGGGAAGGATGAGAAACAGAAAAGCCCTTGACCCTGTGTAAGCCTGCTCAGCAAGGAAAACATCTCTGTATTATCAATACTGTTTTCATCACAAATCCAAAACATAGATACTAGATGAAAATTATCCTAGCCAAAACCAAACTAAAAATGAGTACAGTATTTCAGATACTGCTTATGAAGACATTATAATAAAAACATCAAAATATTCACAAATTGTCTTTTTTTCTTCTCTACCACAAACTAACTTTTAACACTCAACATCTTTAGGCAAGACAGTCACTAAAGACCTCCATAAGCAAGACTGCACAGAATAGTCTTCATATTTATACCCTCAATTGAATGACACTACTCTGAAATACATTTCTGCAAGCAACTGTACAGTTTAGATAAGGGGTTTCACAACTTTTCTAGCAAGTATTTCAGTTTGTCAGCATAACATCTTAAATGGTACCAGCCACCAACCTTCTCCTTCCCTCTCCAAATCTTTTTTTTGGAAGGGAGCGATGAGTTGTGGAGACCTGATGCAAACATAGTGCTTAGCTCCCCTTTCTCCCCCACCACCCTACATTTGGAGAGAAGGGAATAGAGTTTGGTTTGGGTTTTTTGTCTGTTCCTCAAGTGGCAACAGTTTTGAGTAGTCTATTGAGTACACTACACTTTGAGTACTACAAATAGAACAACCAAGTTCTGTTCATGAACAGCTGAAAGGAAGGAGACCAAAACTTTCTCCTGGGTAGAATCTAGATTCTACTGGAATATAAAGTAGTATCAACTCAGTGCTAGGAAAACCGAATATGTAATATAAATTTTAGAATAAAAATAAATTTGAAAAATTATAAGTAGATTATAATCAATCACAAGGGACAGAAAAATAAGGATACATATTCCAGTCACCTCTACCTACCAGCCTCATGGGAAGAGTCTAAATAGGCAAAGAAAATTCACAGTCTAGGGAGCAACATATCATTACTCTCACCTGAACATTGTTTTCTGCTGTACCCAGAGCCACCTGAAGTTTTTGGCATTTTTCCCGTAGACTGGCAGCTTCATCCTGGACCATTTGCAGTTCAGTTTTAAGCTTTCCCAGATTCTTCCGTAAAATACTTTCCTGGTTTTGAAATTCTTTTCTTAGTTCTGCTTCTTTTTCTTTGCAAGCCTGCAGACTTTCTGCTGTAAAAAGCTGAGATCTTTTCAAAGAATCAAGTTCATGTTCGTAGAAGGACTGTGCTTTGCTGAGTTTGCCTTCATAGTCCTCAATGAGTTTTTTTCTTTCCAGCCTTAACTCTTCAACTTTACTGTTTAAGTCTTCCAGTTCCAGTCTATGCAGTTCCTCCAGCTTTTCTTGCCCCTTACTTAAAGTAGCATTCTGACTCTGTTGAGTCTTCAGAAGTTCTTGAATCTCAAGCCTGTGAGCAGCTCTCAGGTCTTCCAGAGCTGTACGCTTGTCCTTCTCATATTGCACTTGCAACTGTATGAAACTTCGTAGCCTTTCCTCAAATTTCTTTCTGATCTCTTCTACTTCTCTTGACATGGTCACTACACGCTGAACATGCTGAGCTTCTGCACAAAGCTGCATATCTTCAACTCTATCCTTATAGGCTTCAAATTCGGTCAAGGCCTGATGTTTCATCTTTTTATGATCTTCCAATGACTCTTCTAAAACCTGGATCTTTCTCTTGAGATCCATTTCTTCTGCAACTTTACTTTTATACTGCAAGATCTTCTCTCTGGTCTCTGCAAGAATTTGCTGGATTTCTTCTTCATGAGCATCCTTAAGGGCTTGGATAGCAGCTTCATGTTCATCATTTTTTGTGTTCAAGGCATATATTACCTACAAACATGAAATAATATTGTATTACAGAAAAGGCATTTGAGTTATCTATTAAATCATAAGAAAAATCACCTAGGCTCTCTAAAAGTTACTTTGACAATCTAGAAGGTTTTTATGATACAAATAATACACCAAACATTCTCATGAATATGACTACATAAACGTTGTATTAGTCAGTCCTATATATTTTGTAGAATGGCCTTTCAATACTTTATAGCCTATAACTTTGCTGATGAAAGTTTTGCCCTCATATGCATGCTGTTGCTGTATACACCACAGGAAAAAAAAAAAGCACATTCATCGCATGTGAAAAAATGAAAACTATTTATTTAACAGAATTAAAAGCATCGTCTAAAAAGAAATTTGAACAGAGATTCAAAGATAAGAAAGCATGCACACTATATGTATGGAGTAAGGAATTTTAAGTAAGGAATTTTAAAGGTACATTCTGAATTCAGCATTGCACATAAGCCTGTTTTTCACTTGGAATTTTCAGTGAGGGTCCCGTTGCCAAATCTTAATATCCTTGATAATACTGCACGATTTATACTCTCTGGAGATTACAGTGCTACATAACCTGAAACTGGAACACTGTCTGAAGCGCTTCTGTGCACAAGACAGGGTTCAAGGGATATTTCGAGCATGAGATTTGTCTTAGTGTTCTGCAAACACTTATAATAACATGATTTTAAGAGTGATTTATTTTTTTACAATGCTTTTTTAGCTGTTATGTCTAGCTTCTCTAGCCAAATCTAGGGCCACCTAATGCATGTGCTTTTTTACAAAAATAAAACAAACCCCTCGGTTCTCAAAATGTCTCTCATGTGAAAAAAGGACTCAAGCAGTGGACACCATTTAAAGGACACGGAAATTAACCTTTGGGATCCAACAGCTGTTCAAATTTTATTTCATGTAAGGTTGTAGAAGTTGGAGGAGGGGAGATGATAAAACAAGTTTTGTGCACTCTGTTTTCAAATTAGATGCTGAGCCATTTCCTAAGCGTGCTTGTAAATACTTTTAAAAACACTAGTAGCTTTTCCAGTACAATTGCATACTACTAAAAAGTTACTAAGAAGCATAAACTGTTCATTTGGGCAATTCATATCTTTTTCCATCTCCACTCTAAATGCATCATACACACTGCAGTTCTCATCAGATGACTGAACCCCCCCCCTAAACTGTGCTTTACTGTATTTTCCTTTAGCATACCAGCTAAATGCCTTAACTCTTTTTATAGAAAACAGTAGCATAATTAACTATCAACAGGAAACTACTGAAATACTATGTACTTTGGTCTGAAGAACTAAAACAGTCAGTTAGTAATGATAACAGGAATAACCCTTTTTTACACCAATAACTAATTATCGGAGTGCTTAGCTAAATTCTTCCTGGTGAGGGTAAGCAAATCTATTACTGCATTAGCTTTGGTGTCTTCAACTACCATGTAGTACAAACAACAATCAGTGTTCAACACTGCTTGTGGCTGAAAGATGAAAGTTTTACTATTTGGCTGAGAAAAGTTTTTGATTCCAAACCAGATGTTATGATCTGGAGAGCCGACTGACTCTTGCCTTGTCAGCTGTGCTTGGTCAGCTGCTCCTGCCAGCAACTGAGTCACAACTCTTCTAATTAAAAAATAACATAATTCACCTTAATACTAGCATTAGACGCCAAATATATTGGGCAGCACAGAATACATCTGCAAAAATGCATGTGGCTTATTCTCTTTAAGTTTATATGGAAACGGGAACTGAAACCTATTAGGAAAGGAAGAAAAAGATCATTACACATCCTGTACAAACATCAATCTTACGTCTCTGCTAAGCCTTCATTTTTGACTTACTATGTGGGTCCCTGGGTCAGAGCACTACATCTGGCCTAGTTCAGATGCGGAGTCATTCACAGTGTTGCTGCCCGTGAGCACTGGTGCTGTCTGCACCCAGCAGTCTGAAACACCAGAGCCTCTAGATATATCGCAAGACTTTGTGCACGTGCTGCACACCAAAACTACGGTGCCAAAAAGGAATTGCTCGTGCATAACCAGTTAATGATTTGGAAGACATGGACTGACGTGCCTGACAGCCAGTCTATGGGTAGGTAAGAACTGAGCTGCCAGACACAGCCAGAAGTAAGATACACTTTGGAAGTTTTTTCTAGAGACAAGTCACACTCCAAAGATACACTGGGATACAAACAGAAAACTTTAGTCTACAACATCAACAAGAAACATCAAAAAACTTCCAGCCATTATTATAAAGCAGTTTTATGTAGAAGTGTGCCCTCTACTATAGTCCAGATCACTCATACTTTTTGCTACAACCAGTATTGCATTCATTTTTCCCCTTTTCTTCCTGTTGATGAAATAAAGCCAAATAATGAGAAGTCTGTTATATTTAAGCATTTAAAATGTATGTATTATGATCAATGAAAGGTCAATTTAAGACAAAATAAATAAAATAACCAATTTAAAAACCAGGAAAAATCTGTTTTTACTAGACAAATTTCTGCTCCTTAGTGCATCATAAAAATAAAGTAATACAGGAAAACACTTCAAAGTTATTTAAAACAGTCTTTCAGAAAAACTGTCCACAATCACAGATTACATTCTTACAAATGCATTACTAGGTACTAAGTAGACTGAAAATTATAACATAGCATTTTATTCCTTCTTATGCACTCTTAATAAGGCATTGAACACAAGGTAAGCTCTCAAGATTTTTTGTATAATAATATTTGAATTTACATTTTTTTCCTTAAACTGTAACCAAGAGACAATCCCCCTCAGAGCATTTAATAGGGATACCCAAGTTATTGCTAAATCTGCAGCCTCCTTTTAAGAACCTATATCATGAATACAAAAAAGGATCCCAACTCCCAAACCTATGTATGTCCATCTCTCTCTGTTTTGTTTTTTTTTAAAATAAAATAGAATAATTTATCTACAAAGATCATTAGTTCCCTTATGGAAAATACCACAAATACAGATGCTTTGTCAATCCAGTCCTTTGTGTTGCTGGCAACAAAACAGAAACAAGCCCTGAACTTTAGGCCACGATTGCTTAGACATCATAAAAAAAAGGTGGAAGGAAGGCACTTTTTCTTCAGCTATGTGGTTCACTGAAAGTCTTAAAATTTTCGGGACGGTATATTAAAGGCATAGCAGGATGAGTAGCCAAGGGACAAATACGGTTTGCAGCTGTAAAAGTAGTGTCCCTTGCCAATACTATATCCCCAGAAAAGCTGGTCTGACTACATTAGTCTTCCTTTGAGATAAAACCCATAGAGGGCGAGAACTTGAAATTTTTCCCAATACATTTCCACAGAAAATTTACTAAGAAAACACCCTTTAGCTGCTCAACAGCCATCATGCATTAGCCTAACTTATGCCTAAGTAAAATTTAAGTACTTAATTCCTTTAGAAACTCTGAAAACAAATATTGAATTATTTCTATCACAGCAACAAGCTTTCCAAAGTAATCTCTAATGTCTTCTGTTACTATTAATTATTTAGAGAATATTGCCATGAAACTCAGCATAACTTATTTCCAGGAACAGAACATTAAGAGATTTCCACTTCTATCTAACATTCAACCTCTGAATGAAAACAGAATACAAACATTCTTCATTGTCACACTTGCTGCTAAATAGCTAGGCTTAATTTCCTATAAAAGACAAGTCTTGGTAAGTCAGAGGGCATACACTGTTCACTAACATCTATCCTCATAATTAAACAGGGGAAGCAGTATTTATTTTGTACTTTCAGGTTTATTATGTCCAATACCATATACACAAGGCATAAAGCCTCACAGGGGCACATACACCTAAAGACACTGTCCTCATGCTCCTAAAAACATGCTCTTAAAGTCCCTATAATCTCATGTGCTGACAACCCATTTCTGCTTTCAGAACTGCCACGTATAGCTCAATATCACATCAACTACTTGATTTACACAAACAAACAAAACACAAAACCCACACTGAAATATCAACTCGTATTTGTCTGAAAATCCCACTGGTTGAAAAGATCCACTTGCATATTTGTAAATGATTACAGGACCTGTACCTTAAAATTTATTTTTCAGAAAAAGGCATGCCACATTCCAAATAGCCATGGGGTAGAAGATGTCCTCACCTGAAGAACAGATACAGAGCATGTCTCACCACAAGGACAGAATGGCCAGAGTCAAATTCGGTCATTCACTGTTGCTTTTTTCCTTTCTCTTAGAGCTGTACCAGACAACAAATGATAGGCTTTCAGGGAGCTAATCGGGAGCTTTACATTACAATAGCCTATCTTGGAAATACGCACTTGGTCCAAATCCAGAAACAGGAATAACCATTAACAAGTCAACCAGGTAATAGAAATCAAAGCCACGCCAGCAGGTAAATCTACAGCTGTAGAGCACTTGCAATCAAAGATTCACAAAAATGAGTGCATCACCTGCACCACATGTTATAGACCAACATGCGAGCAACAACAGGGAGACAAGGTTCACACATTCAAAAGCTATGCAGTCTGCTGCCAGGAGTCAAAAGAGGTTTAAACCTTACGTCTCTGGGCTGGGACGCAACACCACATTACTTTCCAAACAATTTTAGCAAACACTGGTGAATTGAGAAAGAGTTCACTGATTAAAGTGGGCAGAGTGAGTGATCAGGCTATGTTGTTCCTTCTGCTCTAGCAGCTGAGTGTCTCCAAGACTGGGTCTCACCAGTGGAATGCCACCTTAGAGGGACAAAACGGGATTTGCATAAGCAACACTGACAGTAACAGATACTTGCAGGAAATTCAATTTCACTCAATACAGCAAGGCCTTTGACTGGATGCGTGGGATTCACAGAACAGAAGGCATCTTGCTATGCCTAGCAGAAATTTCTTTTTTTTTTTCCTCCCTATATGTGTATCCACGTACGTGCTGCAGAAAATGAACAAGTGAGATTTTCCTTACCCCAACAACAAATTATAATGAAGCAAAGGAATTTGTAACAGTGATAAGTTAAGGTATGTCAGAGAAGGTAACTTTACCCAGGTTTCTGAGAAAGAAAAGAGAGAGGATATCATTTGCAAATATTTATCAAAATATAATTTAAAAATAGGACCCCTCAGATACAGCTTTTCCTTTCCAGAAAACAAGGCAGCAATTATGGAAGGCACTTCATGTTTGATGAAAGGGTTAAAAAGGAAAGATTGCATGCCAATATGCAATTCAGATTGTCAGTTTAGGGAACAGGTGAAGTTGTTCCTCTCAAGACAAGAAGAAGACAGAAGAGCAGAGAAAAGGAGAATAACTAATGTGATATAACATGCATTGGATACAACATGCAGGCCTTATATCCAGAAAACTATTCTAATTTGGTTTTCAGAATTTTCATAGCAAAGTTACTCACAAAACAAGTAAACAGCTTAACACTGATTAAATATAAGTTCATTGTATAAAGGCTTTTAAAAGCATCATGGCCTGGGTATGGCATGACAGACAATGCTGTGCTCCCCAAATACAATACAACCTACAGAATATCTTCATGTGAGGCAAAAACTCAAGGTGCAAAGCAAGCAAATGTGACGTCACACAAACAAAACATACAGATTAAATAAGCGTGAAGAGCTCTTTGAAGATAATAGCATAGGACTATGAGACATGGATTGAATATTCATTTGAACATTAGCCACCAACTAATTAGAATAGAATCATAGAATACAATCATAGAATCACTAGATTGGAAAGGACCCACTTGATCATCGAGTCCAACCATTCCTAACACTCCCTTAAACCATGTCCCTAAGCACTTCATCAACCCGTTCCTTAAACACCTCCAGGGAAGGTGTAATGTCTAAGATGCTCATTCCAGAATGCTGTAAATGCACAGCCTACTGGCCAGGTAACTAATTTTTCAGGAGTAAAATATCCCAGAATTATCTGCACCACCTTGAAACAAAAGTTTTTACAAGAGGAAAAAGTAGACTTGAAGATCTTGACAGAAAGATGAGAAGCAGCTGCATACAGGTAAAGCACACGTCTTTACTAGAAACCAAATTATACAGGACTATTTCCCCAGCTATAGGAGAGACATCACCACTACTGCTTTGTATGACCTGGCACGTAATCCCCCACTTGGCTACTACATGACATCTGTTTCTGAGAGAAATGCTCAGCTGTTCTGCACTTGCACTGCTGGTTCTAATGGAGTTATGTAAGTTTATAGGTCTCAGCAATCTAATTCTGTACATTTATATTATGCCATTCTAAACTACAGCTATTTCTAAACAGTATATTATTGTCATGATTAAGCGACATTTTGTTTTGTTAACTGCACATAGTTTGCTTTCGGCACCAAAGTGTAAAACCAACTTGCAGAATAAGACGGAACACAGTTTAATTTAAGCTTAAATCTGATTCCAACATCAAAAATATTTTCATAATGACACATCTCAATGCAACCCAAGAACAAATTGCAGAAAGACTTTTATGAAAGAGGAAAGAAGTGTTTAAAAAAGCCTTCAAAAGTTAGTCAGAATGAGAGCAAATACCCATAGAAAATAGTTTGACTGTCCTATAACCTGTCCTTGGAAATCAGTACTCATTTTTCAACTTGGCCAATATCTCTAAATCAAGCTAAGCAGTCTAAACCTCTTCATTGCTTAATTGATAAGGAGAGTTCTGCTATACAAATGTTATCAAAATATAGCAGTTCTTTAGAAAGCTTCTTAGACTACTTCAACACTATGACTAATTATTTGATTAACCCTACATCATCATCATCGTTTCAGAACTACATTACTGAAAAAAATACAGATGCATCATTTCTATCTGCTTTAGCTACCTGCCAGCCACAATGAATTGCTCCTTTCTTTTCTCAGTTTCAATATCTTGTATCATCAAACTAATTATCATTCAAGCCACAGGTAATGAAGCTAGACTTGTTTTTCCAGAGTTAATCTTATTCCAAAATTCTGCCCCCAACAGAATTTTATATATATATTTTTATATATTTTTTTTAAAAGGAAATCACATTTGCTCATTCATCTCTGCATATTTTTCCTTCTTCTAAATAAAAATCAATTCATATTTCTCCTTGAAATAGAGTCCACATAAGAAAAGAAAAACAATCTTTTGGTGCAAAATACATGACATGTCACCTAAAAAGTGAGTTTTCTTCAGTGGGATCAAATAGTATAAAGGATGACATTCACTGATATTGAAGCGACAAGAGCACAAAAAGGGGACAGTTTTTCCAAAATATTTCAACAACAAATCCATTACACATACAGATTCTTAATTTAGGGTGAAAAAACATTCATATAAAAGGAGTAAGATTAGTCAGCTGATTCCATTTATTGTCTGAAAGGAAAGCTTAAATTCCTCTTTTGTTCTAAAATCAATCCATTTTTTTTGAAAGGGCCACTATAAAAACATATAACACAGTCAATATCATTTATGTCAATATAATTGTTAAGTCTCCCATTTTTTTTTGCCTAGACTTAGCTACATCACTCTTGATACAATCACAGCTGTACTTTCATCAACTTTCTTTTCATCAGAAGAAAACAGTTGTTGTGTAGTTATTTGTACTAGACAGAAAAATGTCACAAGACTTAAAATATTCCAAACTCTAAAAGCTGCCATCATGTTTTCTTCAAAATCTATTTCCCTGGTTTACCATTCAAGCTGAGTGTCATTATAACTCAGGTCTTGAGAAGACTAAAGACTTCTAAGACCTTAATCTGTTCTTTGACACAAAGGCATGTTGCTGCCTCATGTTCAGCTTGTTGCCTTTCAAGACCCCAGGGCCTTTTCTGAAAAACCGCTTTCCAGACATTCAATCCCAAGTATGTACTTGTTATTCTGCCCTAGATGCAGGACTTGCATGAGGCTCCTGTCAATGTATTTCTCCAGCCTGTCCAACTGTGAAGAGCAGCTCTTTTGTCAACCACTCGTCCCATTTTTGTACCATCTACAAACTTGCTGAGTGTGCATTCTGTCTAATCATCCGAGTCACTAACAAAGATGTTAAACAGTACTGTCCTCAGTATCAGCCTCTAGGGTACACCATCAGTGACTGGTCCCTATCTGGGCTTCATGCTGCTGATATCACCCTTTAAGCCCAGAAGTTCACAGAGTTTCCAGTCAAACTTAATATCTACTTGTCTAGGATACACCTGAAGAAAACACACAGGCATGTGAGAAACAGCAGTGAAGACGTATCTAATTTTAAATGTCCTAAAAATAGTCCCCCAAGAAAGACTGAATACGCTTTTTTCCTAGTCTCTAGTCTACCTATCGAGATATTTAAAGTTTATGCAGTTCCTTCTACCACAGGTTTTCTGAGCCATGCAATTAAAATGGAGAGAAACAAACAAACAAACAAACAAAACTAGACTGCGTATACTTAAGTAGGAAAACTGTACTATCTCCATTACAGACCTACAAAAAATTGATGTCCTGGTAAAATCATACAATTATATCACTTTGTCCTACAGCTTCTCCTTTCCATTTCTCCCATTACTACAGTTAAGAGGAACTCTGTGGTTCCTCAACCTGAACACTCAGCTACCAGTTCAACACCTGTATTTTCTTATTACAGTTATCCAGTTGGATCCTATCTTCTGGAGAGCTACACTAGTGAAAGTTCTTGAAAAGCCATCCTACACAATTATAATAAAGGCTTCTACTATTCCTGCTGTCTGACAACTGAAATACAATGTGTTTAGAGTACTTAGAATCATAGAATCATTAGGTTGGAAAAGACCTTAGAGATCATCAACTCCAAATGTATCTGTCTACTACTAAATCATGTCCTCAAGCACTTCATCTACCCACCTTTTAAACACCTCCAGGGGTGATGACTCCATCACCTCCCTGGGCAGCCTGTTCCAGTGCTTGATAACCCTTTCTGTGATGAAATTTTTCCTAATGTCCAATCTAAATTTCCCCTGACGCAGCTTGACACCATTCTCTCTTGTCCTATGACCTGTCACTAGGAAGAAGAGACCAATATCCACTTCTCTGCAATCTCCTTGTAGGCAGTTGTAGAGAGCGATAAGGTCTCCCCACAGCCTCCTCTTCTCCAACTTACTTATACTGCAACTATTCACCAGATTTCACTCTTTTACAATATTCCACATTAAATGGGAGACTAACTCCTACTGTTACAGCAATTCATCGTACGGAAGAACACAGATATATCTGCTCAGAACTTTTCACCTCCAACAAAAACTCCCCACACCTGACGAGTCAGCAAAATAAGGATCTTTGTCAAGACCTCAAGTTTTGGGCCTGATGAGCTGTCGTAAAAAAAAATCTGTGATATCTAATGATAGAGAAAGAGGATTAAAGGAAAACCAAGTAGTCTTCTCTCTTCAGCACACGGAAAAAAATTATCTCGAAAATTCAGCAGTTGAGAAAATAGTGGCAATCTTAAATAGAGGAGCACATATCAATCACATAAGTAGACTTGCAAAAAAAAATTACTGAGTGCTTGCATGCAACTTCACATTAAATAATTAGCTAAAGGCCTCTGGCCTTGAGATAGGTTCAGGTCTGGATCATGCACATGTCAGTTTATATATATCCAGTCTCTGAAACAAATGTGCCTCGTTCTGAGCGCTACTGTAGAAATCTCCATTTTTACATGAAAAAGAAAATTTAAAATTAGTTAAGCTGGTGGTATATTGCAAAATACATCATATCCACACAACCCCACACACTATCATTAGCTCACAGAAAATTTAAGAATGATCTGAGTAAGCGATATGCCAAGAACGCATTCATAGAATACTGAGAATTTATTCTGAGTTTTAAGAACTCAGTTTTTTAAGTTTTATTCATGTTTTAAGACTATTCTAGGCTGCAAAACACAGCTTTCAATATACAAGTTTTATTTCCATAGAATTATAAATGATGTCTTAACTTTAAGGGACAGCACAGAACACTTTGCTTTGCAGACTAAAACAGGTAATAGTGAACAACAAATTTGCTGAAATTTTCAAATACTCTTCCAAAGTTCAATTTCAAATTCAGCTAGCAAATATCATTTATGCTTTGGTTTGTTTGTTGTTTTTTTTTTTAATAACCGCACTTCTACAAAAGAGTAAGCACTAGTATCTCTAGCAATTAATGCACTCCTCTTGTAACAGAGTAACCAAAGGTTCTAATAAAGAAGACAGATTTTGATATTTAGCTTTCTGCTCTGCTTTTAGCAGACCTCCCACTATATTAAAAGAGAATTTCCATGGCATTCTTCCTGCAGTTTAAGGGACAGAAAGACTGTGTACAGTACAGCTTCCAAAGTAATAATTTTTTCCATGGAATTGTAAAGATTATTTATGATAAAAAAACATTTAAAATGAGACAGTTCAGTGCATACCAACCAAGCCACGTACATTTCAGAAATGTCTCCTTTTACAGATACAAAATTAAATAAATGCTTGCACTTGTTAGTTTGCCAGAGGGTTTTCACTAAGTTCCTAATATTAATATACCTCTTACAGATCAGAACCAGGATATTACCTCGATCAGAACCAGGATATTAAATGTACTAGAATTTAAAGCAGAGTTTCCAATAAATTCATTGATGTGCCATTAAAATTGAACAGTAGTGATATCAATGTATCATAACAAAGAAGGAACATATCCCGCCAGCTCCAAACATTAAGATTCCAAAAAGAAGCAAAAAGCAGTAAAGGATCCATTACCATTATTAAGTAAAGATAAATCCCCTTGCACTTCCCAGGAATTAGACTTACTTTCTACTCCATTACAAAAAAGCCGCAACACAACCTAAAGAAACCTCATCATCTGTGTTTCTCAGGCCACATAAGAAAACTTCAGTTCGCAATACTTTGCGAACATCTGCTAGGAAAGCCATACAAGCTGCCTTACAAGGTTCTTAAACTATATTACATAGAGGATGCTTGTCTGGTAATACTATACTTCAGGAAGCAATATATGAATTGAGTTGCTAATGCTGAAGCTCTGTAAGCCATACTTCCCTTACTGTACAGATGTTCAGAAGTGAAATTTGCTTTGTACATTCAGCTTCCACACTATCCCAGCTGCCTGAGAACAGACAAAAATTACCTAAAAATAAGCTATGCCATCTACTGTACTACATGGTTTCTGTATGAAAGCAATGTAGTTCTCTCTAGAAAACAAAGGAAGGTATAAACTGAGTGAAGACATAAACACCACGAAACTCATCTGTTTCAACATCTGATACAGCCTACTGGGACTCTCAGATGGCAGGTAATGCTCCATTTAAAAAGGCAAACACAAGTTTATAGGAAAAGACCAGCTATGCATTTTACTTCCCCAGTTGTCATGCAATAAATCAGTGACTTGAATTACGAAGTCAAGCTAATCAAATTACTTCAAGTATGCTTATTTTTACAGAGATTTGAAATTCCACTGTGATAAAAGACAGACTTGCAGAAATAAGTCTTTCACAGCTCTCTAATGAACAGGATCAGCTTAGGTATTCCTTCTGCATACAACTTGAATCAACTATTTCCTCCTGTTACAGAGTGGTTTAGCGCTTAGTGGTTTAGCTTTATACAACTGCAACCCAAAGCCCTTGTGCTGGGAGAGGTGTGGCTACTGCCACCAACACCCAATGTAACCCCCTTTTTAGTCCTGGGATGTTAACTGCTATCCATCAGGTTATGCCAGAAACAACCACTATAAATCTATAACACAGTTAGCTTTAGGCAACTTCCTAAGACAGTTAAATCTTGAGAAGCATAGGAGGGCAGAGGGATGACAAAAACAAAAAAAAAGGAGAAAAAAAGATATTTTAGTGACAGATGCACGAATTCTTCAATCTGCCTCCTGGTGAGAAAGAATCCCATTTACCCTCTAATAATCCATCTAGAATACAGTTGACACATCTGCTATATGATTAGACCTTAAATTGCTGCAAGGAAAACAAGACCGGCCACAGGGTTACTCCAAGTTGTGTTTTAGTCTATGAGCTGCATTTCCTTAACAATTTACTTCTTGAATACTTGCACATTTGATTAGAGCCTTTCAGGTACAGAGATCCCTAAAGGAATTTAAGGTAATATGTTTGTATTGTATCTATTTGTAGGCATTTAGGCTCTGCAAAATAACACACTGGAAAATTCTCAGAGCTAGGCAACTGACTTTGCATTGAGGAGGTAACAGTTGCTTGCCCTTGGCAAAATGAAACAAACAAACAACATTATGAAGATCTTTGCTCTACAAGGATTGTTCCAGATACAAACAAATTAATTTTCTCACAGTAGAGTGATATTAAGTCCAGAGCTTCCCAAAACAAAAAGTAGCAACACCTAACTGATGAAATAGGATGGAAAAGGTAGTCATCTTAGAGACCTGTATCACTGCTTATGATTAATTGACAAAATAAATACCTAAATAGCTGAAGTGACAGGGCCCGACTGACAGTCCTAAAATGATATAGGCAACCCATAGTTTATTTGTATTTAGACCAACGAGATGATTTTTATATTGCATTTAGATTAGAATGAATTAATTATTCAAGATACAAATCCTCCGTGGGTCAGAGGACCGAATGAAGCGACAGAGCCTGATCAACAGGCCTAAAACAATATGGGTGACTCATGGATGATTCGTATTGTATCGCTACGTCTACTGCTCAATCTCTAACTTTTCACATTGCTATTATCAGTAGAGTTCTTAATACATAAGAGTGTGAGAAAACGTTTCATGATCAGTGGAACTGGGCCATGCCACCTTAGATGTAGCTTCTCAAGTATACAAACTCGAGAAAACTATCAACACCCTGGCTGACCAATCAGCACAAACATGGATGCTATGTGAAAAAGAGAGTAGCTGTGCAGGACTGTTGCATCTCTACGGTCCCTTAGCTTAAAGAGAAGAGATATCCACCTGCTTCCTCTTCTCCTCTTTTGGAGAGATGGCCATGTTCCAGCAGGAGAGGGGGTGGTAAGCAGCTGGGGCCATACTCCGCTTTTTGGAGTGATGTAAGTTGTTTATTCAATGGTATAAAAGTTAAGTCCCTTGTGTCAACTATTTGGAGACCTCACCTACAAGTGGATTCACTGCATAGGCCTTCCCAATTGTCCAGGGACAGGGTCTCTAAATCCATCCTGTGAAAAAGGGGCTCCATGGTCACTGTGGATCTGGACGATCATAGAATCATTAGGTTGGAAAAGACCTTTCAGATCATCACGCCCAACTGTACCTGTCCACTACTAAACTATGTCTCCAAGCACTTCATCTACCCACCTTTTCAAGATCTCCCTGGGCAGCCTGTTCCAGTGCTTGATAACCCTTTCAGTGAAGAAACAATCCACAAAGTCCAATCTAAACTTCCCCTGGTACAGCTTGAGGCCATTCCCTCTTGTCCTATTACCTATCACTTGGGCAAAGAGACCAACAACCACCTCACTACAACCTCCTTTCACGTAGTTGTAGACAATGATAAGGTCTCCCATAAGCCTCCACCATTCTTCCCTGGCACTGAGGTCAGACTGACAGGCCTGTAGTTCCCTGGGTCTCTCCCTCTCACCCGGGCGTAACATCTGTCAGCCTCCAGTCAACTGGAACTTCCCCAGTCAGCCAGGACTGCTGGTAGATGATGGAAAGCGGTTTGGTGAGCACCTCCACTAGCTCCCTTAATACCCTTGGGTGGATCCCATCCAGCCCCATATATTTGCAAATGTCTAATTGCCCAAGCAGGTCTCTGAACACTTCCTCACAGATCACAGAAGCTTTGTTCTGCTCTTCCTCCCTATTTTCTGGCTCAAGAGGTTGAGTACCCAGAGAACATCTGACCCTACTATTAAAGACTGAGGCAAAGAAGGCATTAAGTATCTCAGCCTTATTCTCACCTTTTGTCACTATTGTTCCCCCTGCACTCAGTAAAGGATGAAGATTCCCCTTGGCCCTCTTTTTGTTGTTGATAGATTTGAAGAAAGATTTTTTACTATCTTCCACAGAACTGGCCAATTTAAGTTCTAGTTGGGCTTTAGCCCTTCTGATTTTCTCTCTGCATGATCTGACTGCATTTGTGTAGTCCTACCAAGATGCCTGCCCCTTCTTCCAAAGCTCATAGACCTTCCTTTTTTTTCTGATATCCACTCAGATTCTCTCTGCTCAGTAAAGCTGATTTTGTTCCGTGCTGGCTCATTTTCTGGTACCTGCTCCTGCACCACCAGGATTTCCCTCTTATGGGCTCCTTTGCCCTTAAGGACTGTCTCCCATGGAATTTTATGAACCAGCCTTCTGAACAGTCCAAAGTCTCCCCTCAGGAAGTCCAAGGTGGCCATTCTACTGACTGCCCTCCTTACTTCTCCTAAAACTGAGAATTCTATCATCTCATGATCACTGTGCCCCAGGCGACCTCCAACCATCACATCTCCCACAAGGCCTTCTCTGTTCACAAACAGCAGGTCCAGATGGGCACCTTCCCTAGTCAGCTCACTTACCAGTGATGATGATGATAAATAAGACAATTGGTGACATATCTTTCTTAATTACTATACTTATTCATTTCTAGTAATGATTAGAAGCACTGCCTTTAAAAGCTGTTACTGTTACCTTGTTGTTGATCACTATGGATCATCTGTTACCTGTTCTTGCAGAAATAAGATGAGTAAAACTTGATTTCACAGAGCATTCGACAGTTTGGGCTTTCATGCTGATAGTGCTTTGTGATAAGAACCTTTGTAATAAAACAGTAGCATATAACTTCAAGACACAATTTGCTCTCCTTTTGAGGACTATAAGGACTTCTGATCTTCTTCTGAATAAAATATATTTCTTTAACAAATTTCATGACAAAAGTTTTTCCAACTTTTTAAAATACTTATAAGAATGCAATTATGACAGAATTAAACCAATTATAAAATAATAAATTATAAATAACAATTATAAAAGAAGAGAAGGCTCCAAGGAGATCTTATAGCGACCTTCCAGTACCTGAAAGGGGCCTACAGGAAAGCTCTGGAGAGGAGCTATTTATAAAGACTTGTGGTGACAGAATGAGGGGGAACAGGTATAAACTGGAGAGGGGCAGATTTAGACTAGACATTAGGAAGAATTTCTTCAGCATGAGAATGGTGAGGCACTGGAACAGTTTGCCAAGGGAATCTGTGGCTGCCCCATCCCTGGAGGTGTTCAAGGACAGGCTGGATGGGGCCTTGAACAGCCTGATCTAGTGGGATGTCCCTGCCCATCGCAGGGGGGTTGGAGCTGCACGATCTTTAAGGTCCCTTCCAACCCTAACTATTCTATGATTCTAAATCCTTTAGGAAGTCATCAAGTTTGTGCTGCATATTCCCTGAGTCAACTTCAGCAAATCAAATTTGCTCTTTTAAAGTCTTCACAACATGAATAAAAAGCTGTGCTCATCTAAATATACTCAAACATTTCTTAATATGCTAACTGACAGAACTCCCTGAAAAATATTAGTACTTGTTTTTCTTTTTTTTTTTTTTTGGTCTATTTGTCAGGCTTTTGGAAATCCACTACCAAATAGCATGGCATACATTTTCACATAAATAATTCACTTCATAGTGTTCAGTGTAATCAATGTTATAGCTCATAAAACTGGCTACATAAAAGGACTAGGCAATTGTAGTTATATAATCATAGAATGGTTTCACTTGGATGGGACCTTAAAGAAGGGATCATATAGTTCCAGCCCCCCCTCACACACACACACATACACGCACACTGACATGGTGGGCAGGGACACCTGGCACTAGATCAAGTTGCTTATAACCTCATCCAATCTGTTCTTGAACACCTCCAGGGATGTGAAATCCATGATCTCTCTGGGAAACCTGTGCCAGTGCCTCACCACACTCACAGTAAAAGAATTCTTCCTAATATATAATCTAAATTTCCCAGCTTTCAGACGAAAGCCATTACTCCTTGTCCTGTGATTGCACTCCTTGATAAAGTGTCCCTCCCCAGCTTGCCCGCAGGCCCCCTTTACATACTAGAAGGCTCCTGTAAGGTCTACATAAGCTGAGCCTCTGAAGAGATCTTGCTTTCAGGGAAATGTAGTAATTTGTGCAGCAGGAACTGAAACTTCCTTGGTTTTGACATCAGCACCAGCACAGGCAGCCCTGCGTTCAGCACCACGGAGAGCGACCGGCTCTCCCCCTTCCCACCTCTGCAGCAACACAGGGCAAAAGAAAAACCCATCAGAATTCCAACACAGCCAACAGACAAAGCGTCAGAAAAGGTTCTCCTTCACCAGTCCTCCAAGAACAGCACATACACCCTCAGACGTCACTAAAATATGTATCATGTTCTTTCAGTAAATTCAGTTCTTGTAGAGAAACTTGAGGATGCTTTCTATTCTTTGAGAAACTGCTCTTTTGTTATAGTGCCAAGACTAGAGAATTTTCTTTCTTTCTTTGTGTACAGTTAAACGCTTTTCTGTAATAACCTAGAAGACTCACCAACAGTGTGCCTAGGTTGCCAAGAAGGCCAACAGCATCTTGGCCTGTATCAGAAATAGTGCAGCCAGCAGGACTAAGGAAGTGATATCCCCCTGTACTCGGCACCGGTGAGGCCACACCTCAAATATTGTGTTCAGTTTTGGACTCGTCACTACAAGAAAGACACTGAGGGCCTGGAGCATGTCCAGAGAAGAGCAATGAAGCTGATGAAGGGTCTAGAGCACAAGCCTTATGAGGAGTGGCCAAGGTAACTGGGGTTCTTTAGTCTGGAGAAAAGAGAGCTGAGGAGAGACCTTACCAGTCTTTACAACCGCCTGACAGGAGGTTGTAGTGAGGCAGGTGTTCATTGCTTGTCCCAGGTAACAAGCAATAGGACAAGAGGGAATGTCCTTAAGTTGCACCACAGAAGGTTTGAACTCGATATTAGGAAATATTACTTCACCAAAAAGGTTGTCAAGCACTGGCAGAGGCTGCCCAAGGAAGTGGTTGAGTCACTGTCCCCACAGGTATTTAAAAGACGTGCAGAGGTGGCACTCAGAAGCATGGTTTAGTGGTGGACTTGGCAGTGTTGGGTCTACAGCTGGACTCCATAATCTTAAAGGTCTTTTCCAACCTAAACGATTCCGCGATTCTGTGAATCCCTTTTCTATATATAAGAACAGAAGAGGCTCAAGAATTAGTAACAAATCTAGAGTTAAATAGTGTACGTCAATCAGGACTTACAGAAAATCTTATCAAAGGGGCCACACGTACTGGAATTTCATGCAGTCACATAGAGAAGCATATGTATTTTATAGTGAGGGGATATGTTACTTCTATCTCCAACTTCACCAAACTAATAGTTTTCTGAAAGTAGGAAATTTAGTTTCCCTCAGGAACAGGGAACATAGGCCCATAAGGGGAAAAAAATATGCCATCAGAGAAAAAATTCAACTACACAAACAGCTATGTCATAAAATATTCTGGGGAAGGATTTGGAATATAGCTAACTCTCAAGCATAGACCCGTAGCTAGAGAAAGCAATACAAATCAACAGAAGCTAATCTTGCTTCAGGCTCTTCAGGTGTACAGAAGGTGCAAGGATACTTAATATAGCAGTGCCTGTCCAAACATAAATAACAAGAACTACAATCTCATGTGCTAGGTATTTGGAGGTGAGGCAGGATATATCCAATATAACAAATTGTGAATGGTCTATACTGTTGTTTGAAAAGCTACACACGATAAAGTGTGAGGCAGAACACAGAAATAAAGGCAAGACAAGAATAGTGGGTGTAGAGAGAAAGGCCAAAGAATCTTCCTGTATCAGCAATTCTTCACAAGTCCGGTCCTGTTTTAGGATATATTTTTGCAAATTCTATCTCAGCTTAAAGCAATCAGTCATACACTTACAAAAACAAAAAGAAAAAAGAGAGAAAATATATGGACTGACTTATGGCACAGGAACTTAAATGGAACTATAAGGTGATGCTATGTTATATAGAACACGTAAATCTAGGGAATAACTCAACCAAAATAATGGATCAGAAATTTCAAATAAAATTCTACCACTTAGTGGCACAACACAGAAAGTATTCTTTTTGATAAATAAGTAATGTAGTAGTATACATTACTATATTGGCAATACAGGGTAAGGTTGCAAAAAATAGACATACAGATTTTCAAGGTGTTTCAAAAATTTTTTATCCTGTAAACATACCCTTGATTAATTATTAATACAAACTAGAAATAAACTGTATTTTTTGAAGTATGAACCTTATAATTACACAAAAGAGATAAATTAAAAAATCCAGTCCTTTCCTCTAATCTTTATTAGAGAAATAATTTTCATTTGTCAAATTTTAAAAGGACAAAGACAGTCATAGGAGATTACTGAAATACATTTTAGTACAACCTATCCAAACATATCAGCATCCATCCTGCAAAATACTAGATCTGAAAAGACAGTGTCAGACACCCTTTACTAAAAGTTATAGCTTTCAGTTATGTAGCGAGCAAAAAGAATTGTTCAATTAAAAATCTCTGGACTATAGTACCCCCATTTTCTAATCATATTAGAATTCAGGTTTCCAGAAACAAAATTTTAGGAAATCAGCTGGAAAGATTACTTTAATCTAATAAAAACAAAAATAGAAAGCAAGTATTTCTTATTATCACCTCATACTATTTCTTCTGGCCAAAAGGTTGTCTTTCATTTAATAGGACTATGTCAAACAAGGAGGACTTCATGAATTTTTTAACAATAGCTATTTTTAATGGCTGTCATTTTGAACCTGGCCA
Organism: Cuculus canorus; assembly: GCF_017976375.1. Classification (NCBI taxonomy): domain Eukaryota; kingdom Metazoa; phylum Chordata; class Aves; order Cuculiformes; family Cuculidae; genus Cuculus; species Cuculus canorus. The sequence continues at coordinate 36,342,015 of NC_071403.1, forward strand.
AGTGACAACCTCAGCAAAAGGTTGCTCTTCCTCACAGCCTTTTAGACTCAGTAAAAAAAAGCCAGACCAAGGAAACAGAACCAGGTAATATGCAGTAAGTAGGACAAGATGGTGAATAGCTTTAGACTGTGTTTGTTTCTTCTGGTTATTTTTGGAACACAGTGCCTTTGGTTATCGGTATGACATCAGCATTAGAAGAATACATAGAAGCCTGGCTTACTACTGCCAACTTTGTATCAGCCAAGAGACACACATCTGATTTCATAATGTTATGTTGAGATTTGCTGGATTTATTTATCAGTAAGACTGCAAACAGTAAGAAAAAGTTTGTGGTTATTTAAGGCAATGTCCCCCTCCTCCACACAGTTATCAGGAGAGTAATATTTTCAGTGGAGACTTGGAGAGGTGGGGATATAACAGTATCACTGACAAAACTGGTGTTTTTAGTAAAGCCAATGCCCAAGTTTAGAGAATGAGATATTGACAAAATATCAGCGGTTAGAAGCTACTTAAGGCTGGAGGTTACTGTACCAACACAATGATTTATGACAAACAACATTTCTACAGATGTATTAAATGCACTATGCATCCGACTGTACTTCCAGACTTCAAAACATGAAGTATGTGTGACCAGTAGGTTGCATGACAAAACAGCAATGATCAAATGCAAACAATGCTGTTACTGAATACAGTTTTACAGTGTTTGAAGAAAGTACAGAACCACTACAATTAAGATTAGAAAAAGTAAGACTGCAATTTAAAGGAGTGATAACACATATTTTTGAAACTATTTATTTACACTTTCATGGTACTGCAGACATTAAAAAAACAAACAAACAAATCAACCTATCCCCCAAAACCATCTGTTTTCTGCTGATATATTTTTATAAGATTTGACAAATGAGAACTCCTTGGAGGACTGAGTAGTTCAAAGTGATTTGTTCACGGTACTTTACAAGTGTACAAAGAAATTAATCAATAAATACTTTGTACAATTACATAGAGCTCAACCATCGATTTTAATTTTCAAATATACATAAAAGACACTCCGGTTTACAACTTTAGCACCCAGAGGAAAGCATTTTAATATTATGTTCTTAACTCTGAACTGGCACGTTCTTGATTTTATCTATATCAAGATAATTGCAAAAGCCTTCTTTTATAATGCAGTACTTATCTGAGAGCTGTCACAACATCGACAAAAAAACCCTCTATATGATCAAACTAAATTTCAAATATTTTTTCATAGGGTTTAGGTCATCATATGTAAAAACCAACTTGACAGATTTTAAACTTTATGAATGCTGTCAAACCAGGATTCATTTATGGCCTGCACATTCTTCATTCTTTAGTTTTTAAATTTTAATATATTAATAACATTGAACCTTGTACCAAAATCCTCATCTTTAAGGTTGTTTTCTTTTTAAATATGCTTAACTGATGTATCAGATTGAACAACTGAAGTACATGTAAGTGCAATAGCATCTAACAGTTTTTCAGCTCCTTGTGATTCTATATTATTTAATTATAGCAATAAACAAAAATAAGCATAGAGCAAGGGGATACATAAAGAATAATTTAGGTTGGAAAAGATCCTTAAGATCACCAAGTGCAACTGTAAACCTAACACTGCCAAGTCCACCACCAAACCACGGCCTTAGGTGCCACTTCATATTATTAATCCTCTCCTTCAATTTCTCTCTCTCTTGATTTTGATTATTCTATAGGATGTTTGTAAAATGTGGGGGGAAAAAAACCAAAAAAAAAACCGAAAAAACAAACAACACCCCCCAAAAAAAACCCCAAACCAAACTCAAAGCAATGTCAGAGAAGCCAATATATGCAAAAGCATATTAAAGAGGCATTTTAGAGTAGCAGATTATGTGAATGTTTGATTAGATAGTTTTCAGCATCACATTTTCATTTACACACACATACTGAATGTATCTTTAGAACATGAAGCTGTCGTGGTCTCAGAAGAACTCTTAAATTAGTAGTCAACCATTAAGACCACACAGGAGAAGAGGAAAGGAATCTCATTTGAGCTAATTTTTTTATATTAAAAATACTTAATTCTTGTCCTACTTCCCACTTTCTTCTTGATGTATTTTGACAAAACACTGTAAAGTCATTGACCTAATTCACACATACCACAACACTGAACTCTAAAATATACCCATATCAGGCCCATACAGCACCCTTGTAATTTTACTCCCATTCAAGGGATACATTGTCCTGAGGTCTTCAAAGTAAGAGAATAATGAACTTTTTTCAACTAGTCCTGATTGGGAAAAAAACCCCAGCATTAAATAAGTGTTCCCAGGCTTCAGATCAGGACCATCAACTTTTTTTTTTAAGAACCCTGATCTCTTCTCTCAGACACAAAAAGCATATTAACTACACTACCAAATTCCATAATTTTTGTCCTACAAAACATAGAAGGTAAGAAAGAACTCTTCAGGTCCAAATTAGAATTCACAGCTGCTTTAAAGCAATTCTAAGTGCTTCAATGAGCAAGTATTCAGATAAAGACAATAACTGCTGATTTTATTTAAGGTCCGAAGAAGACTGAGAGCCTGAAAGCTCTACTTACTTTTCCTGAACTATACCTGATGATATTAAAGACATGCCATTTTCACCCAGTCCCATCTTTGTCCTTAAACCAACATGGGTACAGGAAACTTCAGTGAACATCCTTTGTGAAGATCACAACCACTGCAGAATAAGGACACAGTCAGAACACATGGACAAAATTAGAAAGGAAAGATGGAGGGACTATACTAACATGATCAAAAAAGAAAAATCATAAGACGCCTGCTTCAGAAATATTTTCTCTCTCACTTTTTCAGTTCCTACCTTCATTCTCTCCATTTAGAGGGCTTACTTCAGCTATCTTTGGAATAATTAATACAAACCAAAACTAAGTATCTCCAGAGAAATGCAAAATAATTTAATAGCCAGTATTACATTTCCATATCTTCCAGTTCTTGAAAACTATATTTATGTAATAACAAAACAGAACATTTATTCCCCCATTCCCAGTCAGAAGCATATGCAAAAATTCTGACATTCAAATATGTAGGCAAATCACACCCGCCTCACATTTTCAGTTCTTTTCATGCAATCCTGGAAGTGTTAGCAAATACTGGCCTCCTGCCAATGTTAACATACATTGGAGAGATGACATAAGGTTGCTTAAAAAACTAAAATCCAAGTTTTTACAAAACTGTTAACAGCATCAACTACCACATGATGACAGCTAACATCAAAACAGTTCTACAGGTTTTCTAGATTTTAATTTCTTCCCTGTTTTTATGGGCTCTTCTTTCAAGTTTTCTTATAATTCTATGCACAATGAGCCTTCTGCGAGAGATTTAGTTGTTTTGTTTCCTCAGGCAGAATATTTTCAAATAAAAGCTGACAAAGTTTCACTGGAAACATTTGGTTAAGAATCATTAATATAAATTAAACCATATAGCTCTTATTTCCTTAGCACTGCATTCTGCAATAGCTGAGGGAGATCTTTAACCATCTCAGCAATATTGTCCCCACAATAAGAAGCATAAGCATCTGAATTAAAGAGCATCAAATTTGCTATAACTTTATTCTTTGAATAAATTTACTACCTACTCCAAGCAACTCACTGAGCTAACTACAATATTAACACCTATTCTCTCTAACATGGGAAGACAGAAAGGAAAAAAAAAAAAAAAGGAGAAATTAGAAATTTAATCTTTTGTTATTTTTTAAAAAAGCAGTTCTCCAAATTTACACAACAAGCTGATGGCAGAGTTGAGGACAGAACTCTGGTCTTAGGAGTCCTACATTCTAGTTTCTTGTTTACTGAAGTATCATGCCTCTTGGTTGCCTAGTCTTTGAACTAGCTGAAGTTTCTTGGAATCTTTCTAGAGCTGAAGTACTCAGCTCTAAGCATGTACCAGGGGAAAACACCAGCGTTTTGTACAGTTTTCTCTTTTTGTTAAATAGATAGAAACAATCACTGTGGGGTACATATCAACTGCATGGCACTTAAACTCTTCTTCCAGTTCATGTAAAACTTCTGCAACTAATGTCATGCAGCCAAATCAATGCCGAAGATTCTCACTGCATAATCTCAGCGCACATCAAGTAGTTATTCCATAAAAGTCAAATATTCGTGTTGATGTCACAAAGCTTGTACAACAGATTTTGCAGACAACTTTAGGATATTAATTTTTCCATCACAAATGCTCAAGCTGTAAAATGCAGCACAAAAAGCAAACATAAAAAAACCACTTGAAGTTGTTCTCTTCTGGCAATTGTAAAAAACAACCCCATTCTCCCCTACTGATGTAAACATAGAAGGAACTTGCTTTTTGTTTTCTATCCCAGTTGTCTTATGCAAACTAATTAAATATATATATATGCATATTTTCATCTGCAGCAGGCATAATTCAACACTGCATTAGCACTCCAGGAGCACAAACAGATATATGCAATCTTTATTTCTTGGTTTTAATCTTTGCGTCAGATGCTACTTTATCCCCAAACTGGTACACAGATCTTTCAAAATGCCTAAAAATAAGGAGCTTATACTGAAAAAGAAGACCTTAAATTGCTTCAGTTAAAATTTACTGCAGTCTTTAAACATGACATGGAGTATCATCTTATTTTTTAAAGCTGTATTCCTAACTACTTGTTTTACATTCCCCTGTGACTTAAGCATATTAAAGTTAAATCAAATAAAGTCTTTTTTGTCCTCTCTCCACAAAAGTAAGAATACAGTTAAGCACTTCAGAAGTGTTGTGCTTAGTGAAATGGATTTGTACCTCATTTTGCCTCACTCCGAATTACTGATTAAATCTGGTTATTAAACAAATTTCACCTTTTCCTTTGTGTTCCTATACTGTTTTGACTGAAACATCAGATTCTCTCTAAGTAATGCAAAAATGTAATAGAGGAAACCTAATTTTGGAATTTTACATTTACCTCATGAGTGACCTGCATCTTCTGTGGGGAAAGCATTTTCTTCTGCTGCTGCTCACAGCTCGTAATACAAACTGTACAAGGACAGGCAAAAACCCTATAGAATCACATCTCTTTTGACAGAAGACAGAAGCTTTCTGGATAATCCCTTTGGCAATGGGAAAAAAGTTGGAACATTTGCGAGAAACATCTTATATATAAAACATTAACTTATTTGATAAGCACAATTAAGAACAGTATTCTTAAGAATTCTATATACAAGTCAGTAAGCACTTGACCAAGCTAGAACAGCAGCATTTGGTCACAAGACCTTCACAGAAATATCCTAATCTCTTTTTCGCATCAGCTTATTTGCATAAATCTTTTGCAAAGTGAAGTTAATGCTTCTCTGACAGTTAACTCTCGCTTACAGAAATTAAGTATCTTGTTTATATTTTTCCTCTGTAGCTGCAGTCCTTTCTCAAGGATTAATTTCTTCAGCCATCCACCCACTCGGGCTTCACATTCTACAGCAGGTTAGAAAGTTTGCATTATACTTCACCTAGAAGATTCTATACTTCCTTTAAACCTCCCCTTCTGAAACGTCAGATGGAAACAAACAGAAATGTAGGAATCAAGCCCTCTAACTACAATACTGCCAAAATTTGCACCTCTATCTCAGTGAAATCATTGCTATAGAATACTTCTTATCGTAATCTCTAAATTCTTTATTTTATTGTTGAAATAGGTGCAAGAGAAGTATTTTTATTATACATCTTGGTTTACATCTAAAAATACTGTTCTTCACTACAGACCTTAAGTCAGTATAAAGATCAGCTGCTTTTCCAAGTTTTCTCCCTAAAATGTGAAAACAGAACAAACCCACACAAACTCACATATCACCAGAATCTGCAAGTCACTGGGAAACAACACAAGATTCCAGTTCTGCAAAAGTCTGATGCACATCTAAACTCCTTATACAAACATATGGTTTGCAGTTATTTCAAATACACAAGTAGAAGACAACTCATAGCTTTTATTTGCACAACTCGGAAGTCTTTGGCAGGACAGACACACTCAATTTCTAGAATTTTAGGAGAACTCTACTATGGACTATAAAAACTTATAAAAAACCCACAGTACTTATTTTCACTCACTTTGTGTTTTCCAATACAGAAGTTCAATATATTCCAACACCATGCACTTAAATCCATAATTACCTCTCATCTACCCAAGCTGTCTGACACGTAATAAGTCAGAGAGCACAGGGCACGTGCCCAATGAAGCGTAACACATTTGTGGAACACAAATGACTTCACAACAGAAGTGGAATACTGTTTCTGAATTCAACTATAAACTGCTGGGTGAATTCCTAGAGAAAGAATGAGAAATATATCAAAGGACACACACATACAGAAATTATTATTTGAAAGCATTACTTTGCATATGCGCTAGGCCTTAAGGTGAAACTAAAATACGTTTATGGTCTCCAGGTGATTTTTGCACACTTTAGGGAGCATGAGCCTGTAGTAATATCTTAAAATATTTTAATTAATAATTTGTATGCACATGGAGTAAAACTGAAGTGATCCCTCAGCTTATTTTAATTCTACTTTTCTCCTCATGAAATTACAATTTTAGCTCTACCAATGTTAACATATAAAGAAATTGGACTCTGAATTCAAAAGACAAGACAAAATATCCCTCAGTCATCAGTTTTCCAATACATTAAGGTGGACGGTCTTCCACAATAAATACTGTTTTTAACTGGTCGACGGTGCATCAACTGTGCATAAATATGAAGTGCCTCCTCTGGGAGACTGCCAGCAGTCTTAACTCTCTTCATTCTTAGTTTCAATGAAATGTCACCTTCATCCATTTTAGCACACATTTGAAGAATACAAGCACTTCCCACGGTGCTTTCAAATTACCTTTGAATGCTTCAGCTGTGTAATTCCTGGCAGAAATTATTTCTTCTGCTTTCTCTCTAACAAAGACAACCTGCCTTTTGCTTCCTAAACAATGCTGTTCACCTACGGCTTGAGCATCATACCAGACAGATCACTGCCGCAAAGCATTTTTTTTAAGTTATTCTAAGCAAATCACAGCTACAGTCACATCTGAAACACAGGGCCTATCAACCTTAACACAGTACGCTTTTAAAAACACTTTTAGTTTGACCTTAGCCTTTAACAAAGACACACTGTATTTTCTGTACCGTGGGCCACACTATATTTGCTTTACTAGGAGCCACGCTGGGCTTTCTGTACCTGGGGCCACTGTGTTTCCTGTACTGGGGGACCACACTGCATTTTCTATACCCAGGACCACACTGTATTTTCTACACCCGGGCAGTCCACATTGTGTTTTCTATAGCCGGGGCCATACTGTATTTTCTATACTGGGGGACCACACTGTGTTTTCTATATGGGGACACCACACTGTATTTTCTATACCCGGGGCTACGCTGTGTTTTCTATATGGGGACACCACGCTGTGTTTTCTATACCTGAGGCCACACTGTATTTTCTATACTGGGGGGGGGCAACCACGTTGTGTTTTCTATACAGGGGGACCACCCTGTATTTTCTATACCCGGGGCCATGCTGTGTTTTCTATCCTGGGGGACCACACTGTATTTTCTATTCCCGGGGACCATGCTGTATTTTTTATCCCTGAGGCCACACTGTAATTTCTATATTGGGACACACACACTGTGTTTTCTGTACTGGGGGGAAAAGCTGCATTTTCTATCTTGGGCAACCGCACTGTGTTTTCTATACGCGGCACCACACTCTATTTTCTATACTGGGGGGACACACACACTGTGTTTTCTATACGGGGGGACCACGTTGTAATTCTATACCAGGGGGACCACCCTGTATTTTGTATACCGGGGGATCACACTGTGTTTTCTATCCCGGTGATGATATAATGGAAGCTGTTCCATCGGCAACCTAAGCCCAGCGCGATGCCCACACTCGGCCCTCCCCATCTCGGGCATTTGGGATGCTCCCAGGCACCCTCAGTGCTCGCACTTCGGCAAAAGGAGAGCGAGCATCCCTCGAATTTCTCCACGTAAAAGGACTCCAGAGGAGGCTGCCCGCCGAGCTGGGAGAATTCCCGGGAGCGCAGGGCCTGGCGCGGGGCTCGCCTCCCGCAGGGATCGCACACGGGTCCCGCCGCGGGGATGTTTCTCTCGGACACGACCCCGGCCGTGCCTCGGCACCATCTCACGCCAACCCCGAGAGCCGCCTCCCCGCCTCGCCGAGAAGCGAAGGGGGGGAAAAGAAAACCAACAAACGCTATAAACCCCCTCGGCGATAAGAGCCCGAGCGGCCGCCGACCCACCTTGGTGAGCTGCGCGATCTTCTTGCTCATTTTGAAGTGCAGGTCGGGGCTGTGCTCGGCGCCCGCCGGGCCCTGCTGCCACCCCGTCCCCGGGGCCGCCATCCTCCCTCCCCGCACCGCGACAAGGGACAGCGACAAGGGACACCGGCCCCGCCTCGCCCCGCCGGCCCCGGCAGCGCCTCCCGCCCCGCTGACGCCGCGGCGGCTCCGCCCGGGGGGGCGGGACAGGGGCAGGGATAGGGACAGCGCTGGGGGGGTCTCTGAGCCAGGGATGGGCAGGAGGGAAGGGCAGGGAGAGGGCTCTGATCGACCTGGAGTGCTATAGAGCGCCTCCCATGCGAGGACAGGCTGGGAGGGTCGGGGTTGTTCAGCCTGGAGAAGAGAAGGCTGCGGGGAGATATTATAGAGACCTCCCAGTGCCTGAGGGGGCTGCAGGAAAGCTGGAGAGGGACTGTTTACAAAGGCTTGTGGGGTTAGGACTAGGGGGAATGGGTATAAACTGGAGAGGGGCAGATTTAGACTAGACATAAGGAGGATTTTCTTCACTCTGTGAGTGTTGAGGCACTGGCGCAGGTTGCCCAGGGAAGCTGTGGATGCCCCATCCCTGGAGGTGTTCAAGGCCAGGTTGGATGGGGCGTTGGACAGCCTGACCTGGTAGGATGTCCCTGCCCATGGCAGGGGAGGTGGAACTAGATGATCTTTAAAGTCTCTTCCATCCCAAACCATTCTGTGATTCTATGATCCACACAATACCGCTGTGCCCACTAAACCATGTCCTAAAGTGCCACATCTATATGGTTTTTGAACACCTCCAGGGATGGTGACTCAGCAACTTCCCTGCGCAGCCTGTTCCAATGGTTTACCACTCTTTCAGTAAAGAATTTTTTCCTAATATCCCGTCTAAACCTCCCCTGGCACAACTTGAGGCCATTTCCTCTTGTCCTATCATTTGTTACTTGGGAGAAGTACCGCCTAAAGCTTTTCTTCTTGGAGAGCCCTGAAAATGGAGCGGATACTGGTGGGAGTGCAAAGGCAGAGCTGGAAAGGAACCAGGGTGCTACAGTTTGGAGTGTGTGAGTGGATAAAGTGGGTGAAGTCTGTCTGGCCTCTGCTTATCTGTAGGTCTGCGATGGAGTAGGTGCCATTTTGTCACAGTAGTAGGGTGGTAAAGGCAAGCAGCACCTTAAAATTGTAGCAGGTAGTCAATCAGATAAGTACTTGACTGAAAAATGAGTTGACGTCTTGGGGGAAGAAGCAACACAGTGCTCGTGGTAGGTGGGGAGGCTTTCCCTTGGGCTGGTGGCTGCTGGTGTGTCTGTCTCTGCCTTTGCAGAGTGCTGTGTCCCAACCCTGAGCTGTGAGCACAGAGCAAAGACCCCTTCCAGAAGGAATTCACATCTGAATTTAATGCATCCTTTAGCTTGGATTTGACTGCTCTCTTCTTCTGATTCCATCCTCTGTAACTCCTCTGAACAGCCACTCTCTTAAACAATTTAACATCCCTTTGCTAGGCTCTGGCCTTGTGAGAATATATATGTATTAATGTGGTTGGACACATTTGATTTCCTGATTAACAGCCTCTGCACTCATCTTTTAAGGAATTCTTGGTACTCACTGTTCAGTAGTTTATCTTTTTACTGCTTTTTTTTTCTTTTTTGGTGCTTGAAAAATCTTTTCTTTGCCTGCATTCTTTGTAGGCAGACGGAAGTATCAAAGAAAGAACGTAATATCAAACATTCAAAAATACATGGCTAAATTTGTTGTTCTCAACAAGGCTATGGAGAAAAGTATTACTTAGAATCTGCAAATGATAGAAATAGGTAGAGTAGTAAATTATAAGAGTTCTGTATTACAGACCAGTGTGCTTCACTGGCTGATAGAGATTCATGCTTATGTAGTATGATACATAAATAACTAAACACAAACTGCCAGCACAAAACTGAGGTCATGGGGCAAATAAGATTCTCTGATGTATAGATGGGACACTATCCGGAAGGTACAATTAGATGTTGCTACTTTTGTACAGATTGTGATTATACAAGAGAAATGCTTACATCGATGTCTGGGGTCTGTAATTTCCATGCATCAACACCCTGGAAAGGTGTTCAAAAAAGGACAGGAAGAACCACAGAAATTCTGGGGAAAGTCTCTTACTGAAAGACATAATAAAGCCGAACTAGTTTGAGTAGTGAGGAGTCTAAGACATGATTTATTCCCAGCCTTTAAGTAGCTGTGTTGCCTTAAGCACAGAATTTTATTGTTCAGGAAATTCTGACACTGATTATTATTTTTTCCCTTCTGAAGTGGCCTATTCTGGCAACAGAGAACAAAGGACAGATGGTGCCTACCCAGGCAGCGATTCATGCAGATGAAATAAAAGGGAAGAAAGAATATTAGGAGCATCTGTATCAAATCTGTGTCCATAGAAGACATCCATGAGTAGCATATACTGTTAATTCTGTTTTATCAAATTAAAAATAATTCAGTGGCGGAAGACACTGATTTTTCGTGTCTCGGGAGGTCAAACTACTAATTAAAGGAGTAGACTGATTGTGAAGACTTAATTACAGACAATGGTTGTGTCTGGCTGACTGTGTGACCTTAAGCAATAATCTTAATTCTTGTGCAACAGGGCCCTTTGTTCAGCGTACCTAGTGACACCTCTGACATTAAGGAATGGCTGGTCCAAGTTATTATTGCTCCTAGAAATTGCAAAAATCACAGAAATTATTATTTTAATTGTAATCTACACATTTTAAGTGTTTTGGATATACTTGTTTACAAACAAATTAGAGTGATTTGGATTTATCAGCTTTTCTTCTGAGACAAAAAGCCTCGCTGTTTTATTTTTTCAATTTCTTCTGAGGAGTATGCATACTTGCCGTGGTTGATATTGGCCCCAAATAATTGTTTTGAAGCATTTTTAAGTGATTTATATCAAATCAGTCAAATATGTTTAATTTTTGTCTCCTTGTTGTACTGAGTTTCTAAATACTAAGATCCACTTTAAAATTAAAAAAAAGTCATTAAATATTCGTTGTCAATATTTCATGTCCCTTTTAGTGGTAGTTTTCCTATTTAATTTTTTTTGAAGCTTCTGTTTACACATTTTATGCCATTAGAGCTCAGACAGTGATTGCTAAGCTGTTTTCTGTTCAGGTCTGTATGTGTAGCATAAAGCCTTTTTTCTTTAAGGTTGCTGCTGAAAAGAGACTTTATGCAGCAGAACAGTCAAAACCCTAGTGCTTTTCTTTCTTGGTGAGATTTCAAGCCTCATCAGTATAGTAGGATCCGTAGGGCCAAAGGTCTCCCAGGGCCCAGGCTGAGGGCATCCAGAGGCAAATGAGGAGAGTGCCCAGGGTTTGCTGAAGGGCACAAAAAGCAATGGAATGAGGCCGGGCTCTTGATATGTATCGTTACTGTGAAAGCTGTACGGGGGAACCTATAGTGTCTCTATTAGCACAGGCTTACATAAGTGACATACAATTTATGTCTATCCAATGTCTCCATGTGAGTGTAGGCACTGTGTAGGAGTGCTTGGTATATGTATTTGGAAGATTTTTTTATAGATTTGAAAGTATTGTAAGTGAATATATGCTTTCAGGTTGCATTTTTATGTATCTAATGCATATATAGCAGCATATGTGCAAGACATGCGGTGACTTTATAATTTTGGTTTTTTTGATGCAAAATCAACAGCACCACCTATGCGAACATCTGCCTGAGCTTTTTTATCTTCTACTGTCTATCTGTTTATTTGCTTACTTGATGTTCACATGTTTTGGTATGTGTGTGTGTTTTCTAAGCTGATGAAATATCATTACAGGGAAAGAATTTCATTTGCATGCAATCTGCTGTAAATGTTATAGATGACAGATTTCCATGTGTACAAACCCCCTTTATTTATCTCATCACAGCTTTGACTAAGATAAATGTGTGCAGTCACTGTATGCCTTATTTTCAAGCCATAGGCACAAAACTCCCTTTCTGATTCTTCGTAGACAGAAAGTGTTACAAGGGCTAAGCTTGCTTTGTGATAATGCCTTTTGACAACTCTGACGATGTCAGAAAGTCGGCAGCTTTTACTGAAAGGACAGTTAACAAGAAATTTGACCTACTCTCTCTGCAGGTTTCTGCTGCTTAATTTGTAAGCTTGCAGCTGCAACTCTTAACAGTGAGTTTTCAAATTTTCTGCAAATGTATATGAACAAAAGTGTTTTTATGACAATTATAGTTTTCGTTTTCATTGAATGGTTGAATTATGCAAGTATTTAGTAATTAAATACTTATAATATGGGGACTCTTAAGAAAAAGGCTGTGTATTTCTAGTGGAATGCTAACCTAACCATTTATTATGTATTCACCCTAAGTTTATATACAGGTTTTATTATTGTCATAAAGTAATAATTCACCTTTTAAAAGAATAGTATCAAATACTCACAATAACAATGTGGCTTAAACATATCTGTCATTCCTGCTTTAATTTTCTGATCCAAACAAACCTGGTGGAATATAATAACTGAATAAGCCTGTGATGTCCTACTTTAACATAAAGACCTCATTGCTCAGGCTGAGGTTAATCTATGATGCTGAGATTTCTGTGCAAGAAATCATACAAAACAAATTTGTTTTTAAAGTGTACAAGTAACAAGGGCTTCTTCTGCTAGCTGTAGTTAATGATCTAAAGAGGGGTATATTTTCAGATCTATAGAGGACAAAATAGTAGCCAAAATTGCCTTGCTGTGGTTCCACATATAATAATGAGGGATATGCAGGGAGCAGGTAAAGAACCAAACAAAAATGGAAACTAAATGCCCTAATAACTTTGAAATAATCTCATGACTTTTTAATTTGTGGGTTAGCAAGACTGTGAACTTATATTTTAAAGAAAATAAATACAACTTACAGAGAAAACACATATCTCTTTTACAGATGAAGTAAAAAAAGGCAGCAAGAGAAGTGGGAACAGAGGAAAACTAATGCCTTGGCAAAATGTCCCACTGCTTACACATGACTGTCCTTTAAAGGTGGGAGTCACACAAAGTAAGAATTGGTCGTATCATGTCTTTTCTGAAAGTTGCTGAGATACAGCTGGGTAAAAGATGCTCTAAGAGTCTACCTAGTGTAAATTATTTTTTTCTCTTGTTTTAGGAAACATTATCTGGTATATTTCTGAACTCTAGCTGCACAGACAGGGAAAATTGGATGAATCCTTGGTTAAGGATCAGTCTTAATGTTTCTATAGATTTGTAACTTTTTCTTTGTAGAGTGCAATTTCAGTCTAGTCCCTTGCTAATTTACCAGGACAGGAAGGCATTTACTAGCATTGAGAAGGTACCCAGACACATAAAATATTAGCTTTTGTGCTTTTCCTGATCAAAAGAGAGAACTAAACAATTCTGGACAGAAGATTAATAAGACAACTGGTCATTACAAGCCAAAGCTTATGCTGAATAATTCTTATAAGTGTTAATTATACTTTCATTTTGCCTTTTCTCAAGGATTGTTTTTTTGTTGTTGTTTCAATAAATGGTATGCATTTGCTCTAAGTGGCCAATAGAGCTCTTAAGCAGGATATGATAGTCCTTACATTCTTTCACGTTACCTGCAAAGATTTGACATATTAGCTCTCTCTTTAAGCTTTTTCTTAAAAAATTATCTCATTTTATGCTGTTCTTTTTTTTAAATTATGCATGAGTTTTCAGATTGAAAACATTAGATCTAAAGCAGGGAAGTCTGCTGGGGGCGAGTACTTGAGAGAAATAGTGAATGGATAGGAGGAATGGAAGAGAGAGGTCTTTGTGTAAGGCTGGGACCTCTTGGGCAGAGTTGGCCTTTATGGTGAGGAATAGGAGGCCGAGGAACTTGATTTTCGAACCAGGTGTGCCCCACCTGTTCCCCTCATGGGGAATCTGGCAGACAACTAAAACGACTGCAATCCCTTCCTGCACAAGCTGTGTAAATCAACCTTGTTTCCCACTGCCTGGAATACTGCAGACCAATTCCTGCTCTTAATGTTACAAACCAATCTTTCTAGATTTATGTTGCAGAGCAAAGAAAGCTTCTTCTTTTCAAATGCAAGTTGCAGGCACTTTTCTGCACATGAAAACACAATTTTATCAATATATGCTAAACTTAGCATAATTCTTATTATGCTGACTTATCTACTGCAGAGGTGGGATCTGTTCTTGTTTTCTACACTGGAATACAAATTTAACCAGCTCTCTAAGGACAGTTTTATCCAAGGAAGTCAGAAAGAGGTTTTGATTTTTCTCGTGCACAAAATAGTAGATGGGACAAAAATTGATATATTAACTGGCAGTTGAATTTGAAGGACTTTATCATAGACTGTTACCTTTTACATTCTTATGCTCTTTTGGCACTAACTCATTAAGGAGACTGTTCAGAGTGAAAAAATGAATACATTCTGGTAAATTCAATTAATGCATTCTTATTTATCTTCATTAGGATAAAAGAATTCCTATTGAAAGGAGCAGTGACCTTTGGTATATTTTCGGAGCTTCTTCTGGGGATACAGTAAGTAACCTTGCTAACATCTGTAATGTTTCTCTGAGACCAGAATTAGATGCAAGGGAGTGCTTTGAGTGGGGCTGGGTTGTTTTTAATGCAAGTGTTGTGATGAACTCAAAAGCAGACAAATACAAGGAGATCTGCTGTGGCCTTTTGCTAGCAACTGGTAGATTATTTTGATATAGTAGTAAAACTTGCTTATCTGAATCCTGACATTGTTGAAATATGCTAGACTTGTTGTACAGACATGTAATGCATCTTTATAGGCTAAAATATAAAAATAATTCTGACTGATAAAAATAATATTCAGAATATAAATATATGATAAACAATACTAAACAATTATGATTGAGAAGAAGACTTACAACATTAACCTTCCTGGGAAAATCTGACTGGCTGAAGATCATAGAATCACTAGGTTGGAAAGGACCCACTGGATCATCAGGTCCAACCATTCCTAACAATCCCCAAACCATACCCCTTAGCACCTCATCCACCCGTTCCTTAAACACCTCCAGGGAAGGTGACTCAGCCACCTCCCTGGGCAGCCTGTTCCAGTGCCCGATGACCGTTCTGTGAAAAATTTTTTCCTGATGTCCAGCCTGAACCTCCCCTGGCAGAGCTTGAGGCCATTCCCTCTTGTCTTGTCCCCCATCACTTGGGAGAAGAGGCCAGCTCCGTCCTTTCCAGAACCTCCTTTCAGGTAGTTGTAGAGAGCAATAAGGTCTCCCCTCAGCCTCCTCCAGGCTAAACAACCCCAGCTCTCTCAGCCGCTCCTCATAAGACTTGTTCTCCAGCCCCCTCACCAGCTTTGTTGCTCTTCTCTGGACACGCTCCAGAGCCTCAACATCCTTCTTGTGGTGAGGGGCTCAGAACTGAACACAGTATTCGAGGTGCGGTCTCACCAGTGCGGAGTATAGAGGGAGAATAATCTCCCTGGACCTACTGGTCACAAATGTTAGGAGCCCTTCAACAGATAAGGCTGCCCACTACAGTTAAGCCCATGGCTTAACATAATGTTTGCTTGGTTTTGCCATAGTTATTGCAGCTGATATTTATCACATCTGTTATGCAACTTCAGGGAAAAAAAGCATCAGAAGGAAAAAGAAGCTATAGTGACAGCCCCTACTTTGAGTGTCACTGCGCTCTCTGGCTTGATCTAGCATCATAGACCTGTTCATTATGAGACAGCTGGTACAGAGTTGAGCTGGGTGAGTGTTAAGTTCACTGCCTTTTGGTACTGGCGTTCATATTGTCTCATGTATGTGCCAATTTACCTCGGGATGCTTATAAAATACATGCCTTCTTGCAACAGGCATTAATGGATGAAATGTGGATTTTTTTTCTTCTTGAGGTTATCAGTGGGAGGTTGGATGGGACAGCTGAGAGCAGCCCTGAGTGGCACACCTTAGAGTGGCACACCTTAGGCACACCTACACCTTAGGTAGAGGCACCATAAACACCAGGACTGCTTAGGTTTTTCTTCTCCCTCAGTACCAACAGGATCACTTGGAAGCAACCACAGAAATGCTCCAGCAGGAAAGTTCAAACAGATGGTTGGTGTAGCTCTGATCCTGCCCTCAGGGTGGTTCTGCTGAGCAACACAGGCAACATTTGTAATCTATATTTCTCACCATGTCAGTATTGGAAATGGAGAGATTCATTGCTTGAAGGGATTTACTTTGAATGTGGCTAATTAATCTCCAACATTGGTTCAGGATTTTCTGGTCTCCATAGTTATCACTGGTTTATTCCCTGACACATATGATTTCAAATTCATATTTGGCTGCATCTTGCCAATGTATTTTAGGGGATTTGAATGTACAGGTTTGGAGAACAGACAGGATTTTGCTTCTGCTTCAAGAAAGAAGAAAGATTGGTTGGAATCTATCCAGAAAATTAGCAATGGTAGATTTATGGTTTTGCTAAAATTGAATTGAGGCCCCAAAAAGCTGCACAAGTGTCGATATTCAAATTAAAATTTCGTTTGTAAAGTTTTTGTTACCTTCAATTAGTTGAAGGCTTCTTAAGTGCAATGAAAACTGCAATATTTTAAGATGAATTTGCATATGCAGGTTGCTGACTGGAAGTTCCATTTTATGAAAGTGCTCCATAAAAATTGTGGTTAAGGGAGGATAAAGAAGAGCACTTTGAATTTATTACTCATCTTTAATTAACCTGTCATCCCTTGTACTTCTACATAGTGTAGTTCACTGAAACTGATACAGTGACTAAAACCATGGGAGGTAGGGGAAAAAGAGGAAAGTTCATCTGCCCTGAATAAGATAACGTGCTATAATTATAAGATCTGGTGACCGTGCTTATTATCTGGTGACTGTACTGTTATTATTCACAGGGGTGATGTTTTGAGACCTGCCTGCCAGACATACATGTTTGACTTGAACAATACAGGATCATTAACTATCGGGATTAAAGTGAATTAGGCCTGAAAATATCATGTTACACTAAAAACTCAAATCAATGGCGACACAGCTTGCGTTCAGCAGAATGTTGGGTTCCCAGTTCTTGCCAGGAACACAACTGACTCAACAATATTTAAAAATTCAGAAGGTATCAGCATTAGTGTTGCACAGGGCTCCGTCTGGACAAAAGCAAGATATTTGCCTTGAGAATGGAATGTCTTTGAAAGCCGAAATAGATTCCTCCCCAAAGCAGCATAAACTTGTGTTTTGGTATATCATGCATATAATTTCATTAAGGGCATAGTATCAGTTTGATGTGTAATCAAGCTAGTTTCATAAGCACAGAAGTATGAGTAGTTTTAACTATTATGTGAAAAGTTTGTAAATAATTTACTGAAAATTGTTCTTGAGACTGAGTGAAAAGATGCAGATGATTTCTATGACCAGAACAGTCTTTAAATTTACAAATTATTGCTTATACAGTTTAAGAACAGACATTTGAGACAAAGTGAAGATCTATGCTTTTCCACACATAGCATATAAAACACTCTTGAGCATGTTTTGAAAATTATGAACACTAGGACAAAATTGTAAAGATTACATTTCTCTGTGACAGCATTTTTTATATCAGTGTTCATTTTTACTTTACTTCTAGTTAGAAGTGCCCATAATTACTATAATAAAATCTAGTTTACTTGCTTGTAAGGATAGTTTGCTGTTGTTGGATGCTAACAGAATAATTTTGAAATCATTTTTAGTCTTTGTATGCTGAGCGAGTTACAGCAGAGTTTATCAACTTTCACATAAAATCGTGTTTTGAACATTAAAAGATTCCCGATTTGTAAGATTAGGATTAGGTAAAACTAAATAAAATATGTACAACACTTAGCAAGGAAAGTAACAAAACAAAACAGCATCTGAATATCAAAAGTTACTCCACGAAGAATTTCTTAAAGTCAAAGATTGTGGTGAAGTGATGTGGTGTCTCAGAGTAGGAAACCTGAATGGCATGAAGAATTCAATCCCAGCCTACGTCCAGTTTGAGTAAACTGGATGATTACAGCCTCAGTCTAGCAGGTACATTCTTAGCTTTGAGTATTCAAGTGATATTTTTGAGATTAGCTTTCACCTGAATAAAGTCTTGCCACACACCCCACCAGCCAACTGCAGAAATGTACTTCTACTAGCTATTTTTACTCTCTATTTTTTAAGCCTACTCTAACAGAGAATTTTGGAATGGAAATCAGTCAGAGAAATATAAAATAATTCAGTCTCTTAGTCTTCCCAGCTAACCTTTAGTTAAACAGAAGAGATCCCATTTAGCAGCCTTTTATAGAAGGCTAGAAGATTTTTGATTTTGCTTTCGTTAGGGGTATTATTTCTCCACAGCTAAGTTACAAATGGCTTTTCCTAACATCATTCAGGTATGATATTCAAAGGGTTGAATTGTACTTTAAAAGTGTTTCTTTTTCTTGCCAAGATTATGAGAACCTGTTGAATTATTTGAGACTGAAAATCCAAAAAGCACAATAAAGCTAATAGGAGTAATTACACCTTAATCTCTTGATATCTAAAATGTTGAGGCTTTTGAAACTTAATATTCAAACCAAAGTTTGAAGAAGATCCATTAATTCTAATGTTCATGACAGTCCAGTTTGTCTTTAAAAATCCTCCGCTTTTTGTAAAGTACTTTAGGGAGTATATCTGTGTAATTTCAAATGCTGGGTTTCTGCTTATAAGATTTTTAATCTTAAGTACAGTGCATATGCAATATTAACTGAGGATAATATTTCGTTCACTAAAAACAGATCACTGTGTTTTTAATAAACTCCACTTTTATGGAAAGCTCTATCTTCCCATATACTACGCAACTGGCTTCTGAACTATTTGCCACAGAAGCTTTTTAATGCCAGACTACTCTTCCTTACTTAATAACTACCTAGAGAGGAACTTGGGAAACTCTCTGGGGATGTACAGTAGCTTCACATACTTATATTATAAATTTTGTCAACCCTCATAAAGACATTTTACATCTCTAACACTTAGTTTAACTCGGGGCAAAACCATTTGCCTTTCAGAAGCTTTTTTTCTGAGCCACGGCTTCTGCTGCAGCACAAATGGGTCCATCAGAGAAGCAAGTAGCTCTCAATTTGGCATCCGCCCAAAACTGAGAGCAAGGCCGAGCAGATATTGAGAAGTAAGGGACTGATTCTACTCCATGTAGCTGTCATACATTGTGTACTCTGGAGAGATGTCAAATCTGCCAGAGCAGGAATTGTAATAAAAATAGGCTCAGATCAACTCCTGCAGAAATAGTGGAAAAAGCCTTGATCCTAAAAGATAAATCTCTGCAATATCCTATCATTTCAAAAGACCTTCAGGGCCACGTGTAACTCATATTTGTGTAGGGGAAAAAAACCTAACTTGTGCTTGCCCAGGTGGAAGGCCACTTCAATAAAACAGTACTTTATGCTATTGAGCTACAGTATGTAAATACACAGGTAAATGCAGGTTTCCAGTTTACATTGTAACCCACTTGACACACATAGGAATCCAATACTCATATTCTAAAATAAAATCCTTGTAGTAAAAAGGCTGTGGCACAATCCTTACTCTGTTTTTAAGACATCTGGAACATCTAAGTCTAGTAAAAGATCTGCTTCATATTTGGGGAAGGACTATAGGAGTTTGGTGTCATATGGTATATATGCAAAATATGAAAACTACTCACGGGTGTTGTATGAAGATCTACACACAGCTGTTTTTTAATTAAATTACTATTCTAATTCTTCATGCAAGAAATTAATATTTATTTGATTATAATACATAATTCAAGTGCTCAATTGTCGTCTAACATCACTCAGAGATAAAGGTGTCTAATTTGGAAATAGTGCCCACTACTCAATCTCAATTGTCATTGTAAACCACCCCTTTCAGAATTATCAGTCAGCCTTACAGGCTTATTACGCACTTCTCACTGTGTTTGCTTTGTAAATTACCTTCCATTTATTTTCCTTTTCAACAGTGAAGAATGAAGGAAACTTATACTACTGTCTATTTTTGATCCTAGTGCTCAATTGTTTCAGTTAGTCCATAAACATTTAGTTAAATTGGATTTTTCTGGTTCCTTGTTTTGTAAATATTTTGGTGTCATTCAAAGAGCTACACAATAGCTACAAGAGTTCAAATTAGTGTGCAGGTGCATCCCCTCAGTGGTGGAAAAAGAAAAATTAATTTCAATGGTATTTACGTCCTGGTATTTACTTCCACAATAAACTTCCCTGTGGAGAATGAAAAGTCTAATTCCAAATTGCAGCTGAGAGAACTTGCTTGGCCTGATCAGGTGATGTGTTTAGGGAAAAAAAATCAATGAACTGAAAGAGATATCAATATACTTATTTTCAACTATGTCTCTTATGAAAGCATGATGTCTGAAAAAGAGGGTTTTAAAAAAAAGTATGATACTATCAGTGGGTTACTAATACCTTCCATTAGGACCTGAATTAAATTTATTTCTGTTTTAATAATAAGGCTTACAGCTAATTATACATTTGTACCTGTTTATAAATAGAAATTCACTTGTTTGCACATATCTTAGAGTTTGTACAGTTTGCTGTGTAGCTCACTTCTGTCTTTCACAGTACCAGGTAGGAGATCCACACTAAAGAAACAAATGTTATGCCAAACACCAAGTAATTTTAAAATCCATTTATAAAAAATTACTTTAAATATTTTATGTAGTGTGCTGTTGAAAATGCCTTCTTCTGTCACACCATTTTGATAAAAATAAAGGGAGAGGAGAAAGCCATATGCAAAAAAGTTGCATGTTTACTCAGGAGATATGATTATTTCTGCAGCTCCAATTATTTCTATATTTGAGAAAGTAAGTATGAAAAACGGAATGGGTTTGACAAGGCTGAAAAGAAGAATTCATGCTCTGTCTGAATACCCGCATCTTCTGCATTTTATTCCTCTTCAGTGAGCATAGTGGTGAAACTGCCTTCACCAGATACAAGTCCTAGCAGAGGATCAAAACAGCCAGAATATTACTTCTTACTAGAGGAAGACCAAATAAACTATCAGCATTGTTTTCGATGCAGAGCTGATACAGAATATCACTAACAAGCCTCTTTAAGTGACACCTGGCACTTCAAAGAATCAGTAGTCCTAATGTTGTAGAGCTAACTTAGAGTATAGGCGATAGTTACTTTTTTGTCTGGCAGAATACCAGAGTGGCTAGGGAGACTGAATATCCTTCTGTTTTACAGACAATGTCAAATCTTCAGTTCAATCTGTATCATCTAGAGAAAACTATTTTTACAATGCTGTTAGAAGTTCTTTCTGCTATCAGTTTCATGTTACGATCCCAAGACAAGTGTACAGAAGAAGAACAGGTCTAGGAGTCTAATTACATGGTACTAATTTAATCAAGATTTGACATCTTAGCAAGTGAGAAATCCCTATAACTTTACATGACTTGTTCACCAAGTATTACTACCTCACTGTTATATAATGCAGCAAAGATTTCTCTCTTTTCTTGGATCTTTTCATTTTCTGTGAGATTTTTTTGTAGTTCCCGAACAATTCAGCTATCCTACAGCATTTAACAAATCTTGTACTACTTGACTCATCATCCTAAGTGATAAACTTTCTCTTTTCCTAGCAAAGGATGATATCTGAAAGAATAGATGATGTTTTTAAAATAAGAATTTAACAAAACAGCTCTTAAAGGTTATTGATATTTTTCTGTGCCTTTGCTTCTCCTAATTTAACAATAGAGGTAATTCTGTGGCCAGGGTTTGAGGAGCAAGAGAAGGAGGAGAGCAAAGAGATAAAGATGGATTTCTTTCCACTAAATCAAGTGTTATGGAAGGCTTTTTTCCTTTAAGTCCGTCTGTGTGGGAGGTGGAAAGACAATGGGAAGAATTCTTTCTCAGACACATTTCTTTCAAATTTTGTATAACAAAAAAGAAGTGCTTTGCTTCCAGATGTGATACCAAAGTGAAGCCTGACCGGGACAGCAGAAATGCTTTCGTATAAAATCATCATATAAGATGAAAGATACCTCTTTCTGTAGAGATCTTGCTTCATAGCCCTTTATAATATTTGCCAGACAGCCCAGAATCTACAAGATTAAACCAAGCCTTTAAATTAAGGTTTCCAACATACGGCCTTTCTCATTATGAAAATACTTTCTTAAACAAACACGACAGAGGTATTGGGAAAGTCTTTGCTCTATCTTGGCAACAGAAAAGTGCAAGACAAAACTAAAAAAGGGCTCCTCTCTAGAGCCTCACCTGTGTACAGGCACAAACCAAGTCAGCTACGCTCGGGGTTATACCTAGAACATGTCTCAGCTGCTCACAAGGTCAGGAGGATGCAAGTGTTACCATTATAGACAGAATCCAAGGCAAAAGTATTTTTTATGTTGCCCCAAATGTTATCGGAGATGGTGTTTTTCTAACTTATTAAATACTGTATTGATATGCTACAGAATTTGTTACAGCTTGACATAAACTTTCTCTACTCTTTTTGAAGGTTTTGGCAGAGGAAATCCACAAAAGAAATACTGACACCAAGTAGGTGGGATCTGTGGTAATGTTGGCTGAGGCACTATGTCAGCCTCCCGTTTCTGATTCCACACAAGCAAGAATCCATTCTTTTAGGGATGCACGGGAAATATTGTTTACCAATAAACTGTCCACTGTATACACTTGTAGTGATAACAAATCCACTCATGTTTTTTCAAGGTAATATTACAATATTTTTTAAAAGTAACTGAGTTATTCAGCTGCCTCTTCTGGCTGTAAAATTTCTATTTACCACTTTAAAATTTCAGTCTTTCTTTGACTTGTCAGAGAATTTATAATGCTGCTCTGTGGTGAATATATAGGATGAAACTAGGTCACTTCAGTAACCTGGGGCTGTCTTTGCTCTGTCTCAGTGAACATTGTTGGGCCATGGTGAATGAATTATTCCTTTCCTTGACTGACAATAGAAGAAATTATTTCAGGAAATTTTATGCGCAGTTTAGACCGATTATATATTAACATGTAGTCCACTAAGACTTTGGAGACAGGAGCAGAATATAGTTGGTATTTCGTATAAAGACTACCTGGGAGAATCCCAGTAAGATCAATCTTTGCTCTGGCTCTGTACAGTGTCTACTTTTATGTCATTTTTATGCTAACAAGTAGACAGATATGGAGGTAACCCTTGGGTCTATCTACTTTAGCAGCATCAAGTGGACAAAAGGAAGCAAACAGAGTAGGATTTTAGCCGGAATGAACTTTTTGTGTATGGCACCTGTGAATAACATTTAAATTCTCTGTAGAAGAAATGATAGCATCCTGGTTTACAGAACTGACTTCATCTGGGGAACAACTTACTGTATCCCCACAGGACTGCAGCACTGCAACATACCTGAAGTCACCAATATAGGCAACTGCCTAATCTGAAACACGTCCATGGCAGCAACTACTATGATCAAAAGCAACCTTTCTCTATTCCTGATGCTACCTTCCTTTATGAGGCTACACATTAGAACCATAGAACCATAGAATCATAGAATAGTTTGGGTTGGAAGGGACTGTAAAGATCATCTAGTTCCAATCCCCCTGCTATGGGCAGGTTCACCTCTCACTAGATCAGGCTGCCCAAGGCACACAATCCACAACTTCCTTGGGCAGCCTGTTCCAGTGCCTCACTACTCTCGTGGTGAAGAAATTCTTCCTTATATCAAGCCTAAATCTGCCCCTCTCTAGTTTATACTCATTCCCCCTCATCCTGTTACTACAAGACTTTGTGAACAGTCCCTCCCCAGCTTTCCTGTAGCCCCTTCAGGTACTGAAAAGTCTCTATAAGATCTCCTCTGAGCCTTCTCTTCTCCAGGCTGAACAACCCCAACTCTCTCAGCCTGTCCTCGTATGGGAGGTGCTCCAGCCCTCTCATCATCTTTGTAGCCTCCTCTGGTCCCATTCCAACAGTTCCATATCCTTCTTATGTTGAGGATTCCAGACTTGGACACAATACTCCAGATGAGGTCTCTGAGAGAGGAATAGAGGGGCAGAATCACCTCCCTCGACCTGCTGGCCACGCTTCTTTTGATTCAGCCCAGGGTACGATTGGCCTTCTGGGCTGTGAGCGCACATTAGGGTTTCAGTCCATATTTTCAAGGTTCTTATATTTATAAGATGCTTGTGAATATGAAATTTCTCATCCAGACTCCACATAAACGTCAAGGGAAACTTCCTAGCACTGCGGCAAAACCTTAGGGCTCTCTCCTTCCAGTACTTAAAGGGAGCCTGCAGGAAAGCTGGGGAGGAGCTCTTTATCAGGAAGTGCAGTGACAGGATGAGTGGTAGTGGTTTTAAGCTGAAAGAGGGTAGATTTAGTTTATATATTAGCAAGAAACTTTTGATTACACAGGGGAAGCACAGAATCATAAAATCCCACTCATATTAATGGTTTCTTTGTACAAAACACAACTCCAACACCATTTAAAAAAACCAAATCAGCCGTTTTTCATAAGCCTTCCAGTTCTTGGTAGTATTTGCCACCTCTGTGTCCTTTCCCAATGCAGTCCTCCCCAAGAAAGCGTTCAAACGGGAGCCTCTGAGTCCAAAGCCTGCAATGTGCTCCCACTCGGCCTCCAGCCTCCCACCCCAGGTGAACTCTGCGCTCCCACCTGGACTGCTCCAAGCTCTGGGCTCTCCCAGCACAGCAGCAAGGCAGAAATGCAGCCATCCCTTGCTTGCCATGGTGCAAGCAAGCCTGGCCACGGGGCTAGCCCTGCCTAGGGCTGTTACCCACTGGGATGAGGCGGGAAGGCTCTCCATCTTCCCACCTGCTGTTACTATGGCTGCCTCTGGCTTGCTGGGCTCCCATGGTGCCTGCACATGCCATCCCCAGTGCATGCATGCACCTTGATGCCATAGTTGCTTCCTGGTTTGAGGGGTCTGGCATCTGTGTGACTCCCACGGGACCCATGATGGGCAGCCAGGAAAGAAGGGGGTGGGGGACAACAACGCATGTCATCTTGTTCCATCCTTACCCAGCCCAACACATCCCATCCCATCCCGTCCTATCCCAATACATCCCATCCCATCCCATCCCGTCCCATCCCATCCCATGGGGAGTGAGAGGCTGGAGAGCATCCCTGCAGGAAGGGATTTGGAGGTTTTAATTAACAGCAAGTTGAACGTGAGCCACCAGTGTGCCCTGGCAGCCCCAAGGGCCAGCTGTGTCCTGGGGTGCATCCAGCGTGGCATTGCTAGCCTGTCAAGGGAGGTGATTGCCCTATTCTACACTGAGCAGGTGCAGCCTCACATTAAGTACTGTGTGCAGTTTTGGGTGCAACAATATAGAAAGAATATCAAGCTACAGGAGAATGTCCAGAGGAGGATCACAGTCTTTGAAGGGTTTAGAGGGGAAGCAGGATAAGGAGTGGCTAAAGTCACTTGGTCTGTTCAGTCTGGAGGAGTCTGAGGGGAAACCTCATCACAGTTTACTGCTTACTCACAAGGGAAGGAAGAGGAGCAGGCATTGATCTCTTCTCGCTGGCAACCAATGACAGGACCTGAGGGAATGGCCGGAAGATGTGTCAGGGGAGGATTAGTTTGGATATTAGGAAAAGATTCCTCACCCAGAGGGTGGTGGAGCACTGGATCAGGCTCCCCAGAGAAGTAGTCATGGTGCCAAGCCCAAGAATATTAAAAAAAACATTTGGACAATGACCTCAGACACATGGTGTGAATGTTGGGGTTGTCCTATGCAGGGACAGGATTTGGACTCAGTGATCCTTATGGGTTCCTTCCAGCCCAGGGCATTCTATGATTCTGTGATTCCATCCTGTCCCCCGGTGTCACCTGGCTCCTGGGCAGGTACCTGTTTCACTGAGTGCTGCTGAAACTCAACATGTTTCTGAATGCAGTTAAGGAGCTTCCGGTTTATCCATTCTTGATGACTCTGGGGATGGCAGGTGCTTCAGGAGGACTGTATGGAAAACCATGCAGCTCTGCTTGCTGCTTCTTCCAGTGCCCTCACAGCCTGGGGGTAGGGGGGGCCTCAGGAGCATTCAGAGATTCTCGGAGTGCTTTGATACATCCATACTTACCTGTAATTGATTTTCAGGGGGATTTTTTTCTTATTTTTTATAATTTGAGTTTGAATGCTTTACCTAACAACTACACAGGAGTGTGAGCATCCTGCAAATACCTGTTGTGGCGTGGGTGACACTTTTCAGACGTGATGGCTGGAAGGGCTGAAAAGGAGCCCCTGTTTGGTTATGGCTTACTTATTCCCGCTGTGATTATCGCCAATCCTTTCCAGTGTGCTATTTCTAAAATGGTTTTATGCCAGGCCTGATAACCACCATGTCCATCTGAAGTCTGGCAGAAGTGGCCAGAGAAAACAAGAAAAAGCAATTTTTTATGAATTCAAGACTGTATCTCTCTCCAGCCCGAGGCAGCCCACACAGTTTTAACACAAACAATTGGAAGCTTCCCAAACTTGCTCTTCAATTGCTCATCGCTGTACTGTTCTACAAATTAGTCTGTTCAGTCATGGCTAATGCCATCCACCCACTTACAGCTATTCTTATAGAAAACAAAGTCCTTTCCCACTGACGCACATAATTTGTGTCTTCTGATAATTGTGCATCTGATACATGGAGAGAAGACAATAATGGATAAGGGCTTCAACTTGATACTATTGGAAAAAAGAGGCAATGGCTTAAGTTAGTGTGTGTATACATTTTGCCTGAATGATAAATAAACAAATGGAAAACTTCCATTACGCTGTTCAGCAACATCAGTAATATTCTGAGTTTATAAATGGCTGGAATGCCATCAAGTGGACAGAGATGTACAATTATAGGTATAATGATTTTGACTATAGCTAACTTGCAGCTTTTTAAGGTGAAAAGTTAAAAAGCATTTCAGACTGTACAGGTGCAGTTAAAATGCCCAAATTGCAAGGTAAAATGTGGCATGAAATAGTCTTAATGGATTTTTTTCTTGTTAAAGGGAACATTGATTTCTATTTGGTAATACTATGAGACTTCAAAAATTACATGTTACTTATGCAGTTTACCTGTTTATTCAAAGTAATAAAGCACACAATTTAAAAAAAGAGATTTGTTCATCATGCATTTCGAGTTCAGATTCTTACAGAAAGCATGGAGAATTGTACAGCTATAAACCATGGGTGTTAGGAGGCTTGGAAGAATTTTCTGAGAACTTTGTGAAGTTCCTAGTGACTTTTGCAAAGCATATTGAAAATCTGAGGAGCTGAGATACAGAACTTCAAGGTGAAGTTCTAGAATTATATGTTTATATGTCTACTTACAGCAATGTGAAGTTCTTCTGTGTTCTGTATTCTGCAAAAGGAGTGGTCATGGCTGAAGATAAAGTATGCCATGCCTCCCACCTCACCACACAACTGCTTGACTACCAGCTTGTGGCTTGCTTGGGGGCTGCTCCAGAGTAGACTCATCAGGCCGAGCCTGACATGATGCTCACCTCTCAGCTCTGTTGAGGTGACTTCAATTCCTGCAGGTAGCGGGTAGCTCTAGCCATGTTAGGAATATGTATAGAAGTTTGAAGTATACAAAGCTGCTTCTCAGAGCTGTCTTTGGCAACAGGGAAAAAAAGTTCCATTGGAAAATCTTTTGCAACAGTATACAGGAGAATATATGTTTACATATGAAGATATCAAGAAAAGCACATCCTGTTGTCAGTATGTAGAATCATGCACCCTTTGATTTATGCACATTCCATTAGGTAATTTCATACACATCTTTTCTCATATGTAAGGCAGAAAGTATAATGTGATACTATGTGGGACTATTTCCTACACATAGTCACTTAGGTGGAAAGTACAGTAGGTGTTAAAACTATCTGTAGAGAAAGAAGCAGCAGTGAAAATTTTCTGAAAAATATAGGTCACGCCTTTGTGCATTTTCACAGTTCACTGCCAAACCTCCTGCTGTTTTACCTAAGGAGGGTTGTATAGCTAATGCAAAATGAATAACTGGTAAATAGATTGTGTTAATGTTATTTAGATATATTCTTGACTAATTAAATTGAGAGCAATATGGCTAAGTAACAAGAAATACACTGGACCATTCACACAATGAAATTAGAGTAAGTATACAGTATTAAGTAATCAGGATTAAATGCCTTAAGTATGCTTATAGGTACAGCAAATGCATAGTTGCATTATTTGGTAAATGTGACATAGTTGTTGTATCTTTTAATACTTCATTCTAATGTAGAAGCCCAAATGGATTTTTTTTTCCTGTTAGATTTTAGGAAATGGAACTTAAAAAGTCTTCAAAAGATATTTTTGCCCATGACAGTAAGGCACCATGTCTATATCTAGTTTTGTTATCAACTCTAATCACAGACTTCTGGCTGTGGAGGGCTTTTCAATGTACTCCTTTCATAAACATAGTGCAAAATTAGAGAGGTAGTAAAAATTCCACAGCTCAACACTGAATTTGCACTTTATTATGAAGACTATAGTACATCCTCTGATGAAACTGAAAATTCGTCTTGGAAAAGCTGGCTTTTTTAGCCTGTATCAATTCTTTGATAAGACTCATTGGAGGGCAGTGCAAATGCCAGCACCAGGGCAGGGGCTTGATGGTGGACAGAGCTGCTGCTGTTGGTAGCAGTGCCAGTTTCTGGTGGCTTAAAGTGTTCATTTATACACAGCTTGGGTATGCAACTCCATAGTGACTGAAGTCAGGCTAGGCTGGTGCTGATACGGTCACATGAGACCGTATCCTTCCTTCCTTCCTTCCTTCCTTCCTTCCTTCCTTCCTTCCTTCCTTCCTTCCTTCCTTCCTTCCTTCCTTCCTCCCTCCCTTCCTTCCTCCCTCCCTTCCTTCGTTCCTCCCTTCCTTCCCTCAGCTGCACAATCTGAACTTTCTTTTTGTTGGCACATGGTTTTTACCCCTTTGTGAGCTAGTTTGGGTAGTGAAAGGGGCAGAGAACTGTGTACTTTTCTTTCCAATTTAATTTTCTATTAAATAAGCTTTCCAATCTGACTCATCAGAAGGTCAAAATGAACACTATAGGCAGCAGTATGAGAGCACAAATCAAAGCTGCAGGTGGGATTGCAGCATCTGACTTGTGTTGGCTTAAATTACCTTGGAAGTAAAGCTGTTTTGTCACAGCCAAAGCTTACCTAGGATAAGCTGCCACAATCCCTCTCTTCCCTGGCTTTATGTTTCTGCACTTTTTTCCTGTAAGCATTCAGGAAACTGAATTTTTCCTAATATCCAATCTAAACCCACCCAGAACAACTTGAGGCTGTTTCCTCTCATCCTGTCACTTGTTAGATGGGAGAAGAGACCAGCACCACCTGACTCCAACCTCCTCTCCAGGAGCTGCAGAAAGCGATGAGGTCTCCCCTCAGCCTCCTCCACACTAGCCAGCCCCAGAGCCCTCAGCCACTCACAGAACCCCTGGGCTCCAGACACTTCCCCAGCTCCATTCCCCTTTTCCAGACATGCTCCAGCCCCTCAATGTCTTTCTTGTACAGTGTGGCACATCCTCAGCTTCTGTGCATTCTTCAGCACAGAGCAGACTCACAAAAGCAGCACTGGGCATCCATAACAAAAAGCAAACTGGCCAGATCAGTAAAAAACTAAATACTGGTTTTTGTTAAGTAAAATTAGTTTTCAAATGGTCCAGCTCCTGAACCAGCTCCCTTTCTGGTCACATAAGCACCCAGTTTAGGTTTATTTAAACTGCCAAGGAACTGCTTTTCAGGTTGATATGTTTTATTCACCTAAAGATCTTCTCTGTTGGATGAACGAGTCTGGAAGTGAAAGCAGCCAGAGACAAGAGCTCTGAAATGTGTGAATTGCTCTATTCTTCCTGTTGGGTGCTTTCTCTTCCCACAGGCAGAGCTTGTGGGCCTCTGATATGTGTCCACTGAGCCTGAAAAAGAACCCAGGAGAAGCATGTTCCTTAGTTGCCTACTGAGATGAATAGGAGGGCTGAACTCTGTGCACAAGTTGACATTCACTTAGTGTGAATGCTGACCTTCCCGGTGTGTTCCTGCATTTCCAAGCTATATCACCCCAGTCTGTAAGAAGTTAATGCTGTCAGCCACTGAGATACGTGACAGGGAGAGAGCTTCTGTTGTCCTGGGAGGAAAAGTGTTCTGTGACCTGTGTACCTTCCGACAGGCTGCAGGCTTGGCTGTATTTCTGACTCACAGTCTATAGGCAAAAAATAGAGACAGCCTTGAACATACAAATGCTGAAAGCTTTAAATAAGTCAGATTTTTCTGAAAATCTATCTTGAGAGCAACATGGCTTCCTTGTACTGTAAAGCCTCTTTTTAAAATGTGCCAATGAATTTGCATAAACATGCTTATGTTAAACTTACATAAATAAATTGCATATACCACAGGTAGTTGTAGATAAGCACAAAACAGAATGGAAAAGAAAAGGAAAATCCTGCTTTGTTATGTGTATATACAAAATAATGTTGAAAAGTGGATCTGATATGTTTATGCATTTCTAAGAGTTGTGCATTTTTATGGAAAAGCATGTAAGATGCACTGAATTTTAAGAGCAAATATATTCTTTGTATTTACTGTCTCACACATACTAAACCACAGCTTTCCCTAAGGCTGTTTTCTTTATAAATTCATACTTATAAATTTCCATAGAGTTACTCTGAATAAAATTGCAAGGTGTGGCAAGAATAATGATTAAAAAAAAAATGACATTTCAACAGGAAATACTGTAAAATAAAACCTGCAATTGCCTTTAATTGCCTCTTAAGTTACCAAGTCTCACAGACTGCATTTAGAATAGAAATAATACTGAAATTACAAATGTAGGAGTATCAGAATCGATTTTTTTAAGAAATGTTGCCTGGGGAGGATGAGTGCTGCCCTTCTGCTGCTCTTCACAGCCAGTAATACCTGTGCTTAAAACCATTAAATTGTGTTGTGATGAGGCTCTGATGAAGACCCTGGAGGCTTCAGAAGGAACAAGCTGTTTCGTTTTCAAGGAATTTTTCTCACAAGTCTGTGGCAACGCAGAGAAAAAGTCATTGCATTTTGAATTGGAAGATATGCAAGTGGGAACCTGTGTCGTATATCCAAAGACCTGACATCTGTGTGTGTCCTGTGTGTGTCATGAAACCTTCCCTTTCATCACTTCTAATGTTGGCATTCCTGAACTGTCATGTCAGGGATGTATGCTGTAATTGAAACCACAGAGGGTCAAAGACTAAAGCAACAAGGATTGACTCAATAAGAGCAAGACTGTGCTTTTAACACTGTTTCGGGTATACTATAAATTTTGAGGCATGATTTTTTCCTTTGTTGTTAATTCCAGTTAGTTAGAGTGTTCACTACTCGAGTTTGCTCTAATAACTTAGACTAATGGGCAGGGCAGTAGAAGTGTAGATACACATTCCCTTTTTTCACTGCTGCTACTGGGGCAGCATCCCTTAGCATGGGGACAGTGTAGATGTCTGAGGATTTAGATTTCCCTGCAAGATTTGCCAGAGGACATCTGTCAGAGCCCAAAGAGGTAACAGCTGCACAGGGCAGGGTGGAAAATTTTAAAAGAGGGTGAGTACTGTTAAGGAAAGAGGACAGCAATTTTTATCTGCTTAGGGCAGCAAAAAACCTTGCATCAGCTCTGCTAAGTTTTAATACAGATTTTATTCTGGTTTTGTTTAGTTTTCCCAGGGGATGTTGTGATGTGTGTTTGTATTGCTTCTTCTCACCTTATTCAGTATAGGGAAAGGTATTCTAAGCAGAATACATTCTAGAATTACTTCTCAAAATGCAAAGAACATCGACTTAATAAATACCCTTTGGAAGAGTCCTGCAATCGAAAAGCCATGTTGTTTCATGCCTTGGTCCCTACCTGTTTGAAGGCAGTATTTAGAGACATGGGAAAAGGTCCTTGCTGCTAAAACTAATATCAGGGAAGTGAAGGAGAGATATAAAAAAATGTGTTGCCATAATAAACTGAGGCAAAGCTACATATCTGAAGATTGCCAGCGTTCAGTGTGAAAGTTTGATGAAAGTTATATGTGTTTTTCCTTCCTTCCAAGATCCTTGGTATTTACTGAATAAGCTCAAGTCTATAACTTGCAGAATGATAAAAGCTGTAAAACAGGATAGTACAAGTTCAACGTAGAGATGATGAAGTCAATGATCCTCAAGAAGCTGTAGTACCATCCAGTGAGTACAAACTGGTCACTTTTCTATAGTTCAACCAATTTGTTCAATTCTACACATACAGATGGAAATAAAATCAGTTTTCCCCAAATGACCCTTAAGGATGTTATTCAATATGTGCATTGGATTGTGCTTGGAATGTGCCATGTCATGCAGTGATGACAGAAAACTAATTTACCTGCAAAGACGCCTGTGGGACTGGAGAGTGTCTTGCTTCTCATTATGCACTCAGTACAAGTCCTTCCAACAGCAATCTTCCTACTCCAATGCTAAGAGTAAGTTCTCCTTGCCTCAGAGAGCTCATAAAGAAGTATCATTGCCAGCTCTTCACCGTGAAAGATAGTTTTCCTGCCTTTTTCTTGTCAGGGCTATTTACTGCCTAGAGGATGAGCTGGTTCCTGCGGGTGATCCCAGTGCAGTCCCTGCCTGACCCAGTCTGCCTGACCACAGTGGGCAAAGCTGTTGGCCCTGACAGGGTTCATTGACAGCCCCTGATATGGAAAGTGAAGAACAAGGGCCAGGGCCCATCCAGGGGCTCCTGACAGGAGGCAAAGCAGAGGGGTCTGGAGGAAAGACCAGAGACAAGGCTACAACATGGGTACAAAGTTTGTCCAAGGGGCAGAGCCAGAGGCAGGACTGGAAACAAGCAGCAACTGATGACTGAAGGGGCCACCAAGGCAGCCCACAGCACAGGTCCACGTGCACCCAGAAGGAAGGGCCAGAGGCAGAGGCAGGACATTGGCATGGCTCCAGCACAGCCCAGACAGGGACTGACAGGCACATGCTGGGCTGAAATGGACAGAGGGGGAGGGAGGCCAAAGACAAGGCTGATCAGGGCCTATAAGACCTATGCGTGCTTTCAGGGTCCTGACAGTTCTGAAGGAAACCTTTTTTGAATTGTAGTTCTCATCACTCCTAAAGAAAAGAATACAAAATCTCAGTAACTCTTTCCAGAAGACATGGCAACTCTGTCTTTCACCCTCCTCCTGTTACAGAAGCAGCATTGTAATGTTGGGTTTGCTGCAGGAAGAGCCCTGAGTCAGGCAGGGTCCGACAGAGCTCTCATGTCTCAGTTCCTGCTGGGCTCAGTCTACAGGAGTCCCACTGAGGCAAGATTCCAACATGAAGTGGATTAAAAGCAGAAAGCCTATTTGGGAAACAGCCACTCCAAAGTTCTTCTAACTTCTGCCAACATGCTTTCCTTCCATTTGGGGAAGAAAAGAAGCCAGCTGTTTCACTGATCATCAGACGGTTGCTGGGTCGCAGATTTATTTTAGTATGAAATCTTCACTCCACTAATTTCATTCACAATTTTAGCATTGACTTCAACTTTCTTTTTTCCCTCCTGTTATCTTCTTATAGATAACAGGATGTATTGGTGCTGAGGAGTGTACAAAGAAGCCATTCGTAAGTACTAAGAATCAGCCCATAGACCTGTTTTTAAGCTGATGGATTAAATACCCACAGTTTCATAATTTTTGGAATCAAACTGGATTTTTAATGCATAACTTGCCTTTTGATAAAGCTTTGCACCTCTGTTAAGATGCATGAAAATACAACTCCTGTGATCTTGCAGCCATTCAGGTAGAAAATAAAATAAAAACTAACGGAAGTTTAAATAGAAATACCCATTACATCAAGGAAAGACGCGTATACATGTAAGACAAAGATAGGAGCTGAAGTAAAAGGGAATGGAAAAAACAATAAACATTTTATCAAATCACCTACAGCAATCAACTTTGCTAGTAATTTATCTATGACCAGTACTCGCCTCATGGTTTAGAGGACAGTAGATGTACCTCTTTAACCTATATAGGCTTGTCTGGATGTGAACAAAGTTTTGTAAACAACATGGATGAATTGAAGTTGTTGGCCTGCCTTTCAGTGATGCATGGGCCCAGGGCTCCCCCTTGGTGAGAGGATAAGAATGAGCCCTAAATTCCCCTCATGGGTCAAAATATAAGACCTGATCTGATCGCTGTCTACAACTACATTGTCTCACTGCTTCTTGTTTCAGTGATGGATTGAATGCCGCATTTCTGCTACTGTAAGTTGTCTTAGGAAAGTATAGAAATTAAGAATTAGATGTTTAACACGGAAAACAAGCTTGTCCTCATAGTCCAAGGTGATTAAACAATTTTAGGATTCCTGGAAATGCCGTCACGTTTTTATTAATGTACCTACTAAGCTCCTGGGTTTAGATGTGTTCAGAAGATCATCCTCCCTCTCTGTTTTCCATGTCCTGATGGTTGCTACTTATAGCACATCCCTAGCTCAGCGATTCCTTACAAGCCCATCCCTTGCTAGGGTGCATGCACTCTGGCACGCCATCTGTTTCCCCTCCAAAGGCAGATGTGGTTTACCTTTCATAGTTTTTATTCTTTTAATTTCCTCACCTCCCCTTTCCCTGACCCAGAGTTTACGTTTGGTGTTTTTTTTGGTGCATGGGTGTGCAGACTGGTCTCCTGGCTGGAAATTTTGCTGTCTCCATTTTGACCGATAGCTCTCTCCATAACAGTGTTGTCAGTCGATGTCCCCTGATTATTTTGAATTAAATTATGAGATAAGAACATGTAAGTGTCCTGTTTTACCAGACTTCCTTCCTCCTCCTGTTACCTGCAGAGCTGCAGGGACTGCTGGAGGGCCTGACAGAAAGCAGGAAGAATCTACAGCCCATACTTGCTGTCATTTTTTCTGGGACTCAAGTGATTGGTGTGTTCCCTGGAGGAGTTGTCTCATCATTCACTGCCATTTCGATGTTTCTAAAAACTCCTGTTTCCATGAGCTATGTCACCCTCTAATTTAGCAAATGTGTGCTACTTTTTAAATACAATTTTGTTAATTTCTAATTTGCTAAACCGTGTTTTTTCTTCTTTGTATATAGATAAATTACCTGGGTGAGACTGCAGATATATTTGGAGGTTTGCTGCCATCTGCAGTTGAAATCTAATATTAATCCCTGTTTACATAAGAGATTCTTCCTTCCCAGTGTCTTCAAAGACTTTCAAATCTCAGACAAGCCACAAAACATGCCTTAATTATTAGCATTCTGTCCTGACTACCAAGTTCCTGCTCTAGCAGAAAGGAGAAGAAGTGTTTATATAAAATTGTTTAACAACTTCTCGCTGGAAATTGACAATCCAAGTAGATAGTAAACCCTTGCAGTCATCTCTTCAGCTGTCTTTGTGGTCAATTTGTTCAGTTTCCAGTCTATAAATTCTCACAACACAATTCCCCTCATTTGAACTTTGAGCAGGAACTCTTAAGAAACTTTTCAGCCCTAACGTAGAATTTGAGAACTTTGAGAGTTGAACATCTGCATTTTCTGAACTGGACTATCTCCTTGTTTCCTCTCTGAAAGAAAGTAGGAAGACGGTGATGTAAGATAGCTCTCCCTCTACTACTGTAGTAGGTTTTCTCATTGAGACATACGGTGGATCCTAGTAGAGAACAGAAAGGCATTAAAGCCTGCATGCAGGCTCATGTAGAACAGAGTAAGAAAAGTAATTTTAATAATCTACAGTACTGAAATCATTCTAGGCACCAAAATATCCAGGAAAATCTAGATGCATCAAAGGAAGTTTGGGATACTTTGCAAAAAATAACCCCAAAACAACCTAGTTAACATTTCTATATATTTTAGAATTTTGTAGATAATGCGTATAAAATAGTAGGTGACAAAGTCATGTCACATATCTGGCAAATAAATAAAGAAATAACTAAGTAAGTACATAAAAGAATGAGAATGGCACAAGTAGGGATGATTAAATTGTTGTGGCATGAACATTTTCTAAGTATGTCTGGATAGTTTTGTAATTTTTATTTCAATTTAATCTAGTCAAGCAACTTTACTGAGGTGTTATGATAAGAAATTATTTTTGACTGCATAAGAAAGCAACATATTAGTTTCTATAATATTTTAAAATCCTTCTTGTCCTCTAGTAAAATAAGTGTATCCCATTTCACAGGTATTGGTTGCAACTCCTCTAATACTGTGCATTTACAAGTTAGAAACCTCTATACTTTTAAGGATCTAATATGACAATCTCTTTTGATTTTCCTATCTCTGCAAACCATAGGAAAAGGAACAAGAATTGCAAGTCTGATCACCAAGAACTGTAAATTAGTTTCTTAACTGAAGCCAATGGAGAAAGACTGATTTGTAGAAACAGAGGATCTAGCCCTAAATTTTAAGTGTTTGTTTGATAAACACTTCACTCAAACTGAGAAACATACATGATGATTCAAATAATAATTTGCCTTCTGCATATTATAGTTTATGCTCTTTTGCCCAATTTGGAGTACTTAAAGTATCAACAAATCTAATAAAATTACAATACAACAGTGATCAGTCTGAAGTGCATCAAATTACTATAGTTTAATCACTGAATGAACTGCCAGCTTGTTTTTGCCATCACACAAAAGCAATGTCTTAATTTCTTCTGACAAATGGATTGTTACTTATGCAGATGGTGCATAGATGAAACATGAGTGATTAATTTTTTCTGCTTGTCTTTTTCCACAGATTGCTTAACGCAGCAGTCCTAAAGTTCACATAGTAAAAAAACCTGTTTCTGTGCTGAAATCAAGGTCCGAAATTGTAGCCACTGTCAATCCATACTAAATGAATTGTCTGTATGTTTGAGAATTGGTTGTAAGGCATTTCAGGGGATCTGGAAGTGTTTCTTTTCGCTATGGAAATGGACATTATCGTCTTTGCCTTTATTTTCTCCCCTTCCTGTTCATGGGAAGACTTCACAATTCCCAGATATGCAGAACTGCACAGGCTTCTTGTTCGGCATCTGAGAGTCATGGAGATCAGGTTTTGGATATGCCATCATCTACTCTGGGACCTAAAGCAAATCACTTAACTTCTTTTTATTGTTTAAATTTAATTTTCACAACAGAAGGTCAGTAATACCTCGGTGACAAGTGCATTAGAAGGTTCAGCTAATGAAAAAGTTCTGGGGCTTTTGACTTAGTGTCCTTCAATAGCTCCTATTGTGTATTATGGAATTTGGCTAATAACAAGCACATTCAGAATTCATAAAAACTGTAGGCATAAAAATAATCTATGATAAAACTATATTTTATATAAATTAATTTTTTTATGGTAATGTGTCCGGATTGTATCTTGAAAAAATGATAGCATGAACCGTTTTCCCTAGACTGCATTAGTAAAGAGTATAACCAAAATGAATATTGAAGTAAACTTTAGTTTGCTTGTTTCTTAAACTACTGCTACACTTCAGAGTGCCCTGAAACAAGCTATCAATAAAAGAAAAATATGAGGAAATATCTTACACTGTATATTACACTTCTTAGTGACTAAAGCTGATGTTTCTTTGGCTAGTTCTGTACTACAAAATTTGAGTTATGAACTTTCTTAGAGATCACAAAGTTTTAATTTGCATCTTGGTTCAAAGTATTGCATCTACCATAAGCCCAGTATATGTGTGTCAGAACTTCAGCTTCACTTAGATCCAAGATTCAGGTTCTGTCTGTGTTCTCTGGTTTTTGGTTGTGGAAAAATTCCTCCCTTAAGGAGAGCTCAGTGACTCTTCTTCATATAGGAAAAAGACTTATAGGGAGAGCCTTTCCGTCCAACACAGTAACATCAATTTAAAAGTGATCAGCTAAAATAGCATTAGTATGTGTTGTAGGCCTGAGCATTACAAGCAGAAGATTTCATGGCAACTTTAAAATAAAGCCTATCATAAATTGTCTGGTGCCATTAGGATAGACTGTCTCTAGAAAAATTCAAGCTTTGCTTCTGCTTGACCCCACTTGCCTTTATTCTGGAAAGCTGTCAACAAAGACTGCTGCTGAAATCAAGCAAAGCTCCCCTCTTCTTTTTTCATGGTCAGGTTCAGTTGACAATGAACATGAAAAAAGGCAGAAATGGGGAATAAAAGATTATGAGTTAACTTGAAAAAGAGGTGAGTTTGCTCCCACTTCTTCAAGACTTGACCAAAGAAAAGAAGGGAGGAGAGAAGGGAACTAAAAAGTCCTGAAGTGCCAACTAACTTGCAAGATTAGGAGAGAAAAGTAGTAGGAGCTCTTAAAACTGTCCTTATGGTCTGGAGAGAAAACATGTAAGCCTGAGTAAACAAAACTGGAAAGAGTATTGGAGACTGCTGGGGCTTAAAGGCAACTGTGAAGTCCTGTAACCTAAGTGATGGTGAGAACTTTCATACTGAGGGTCAAGATAATTGATACAATGTCCCTGGGAATATTAACAATCGATTTTGCCATGTAGCTAGCCAACAAAGGGAGTTAAAAAAAACAAGAAAAAAAAAACCAAGAAAAACAAAAATATATCAATTTTGTTTAAATAATTCTATATTTTCAGGGTCTGGGAAGCCAGGAGCTGATAGAAAGACACCACAGACTTGTTTTCTTTGACATTTCCTGAAACTGTATCCATGTGAAGTCTGAAGACTCCATATGTGGCCCAGGCCTCCTTAGACCTGCTGAAACAGGTCTATCCTATCACTTTGACTGTGGTAGAATAACTGAAAACATTTTGTGGGCACACAGCTCTGCAGCATGCACCCACCCAGTCTGGCACACCTGGGAGTCAGTGTACCTGCTGTACACGTGTTGCATGCAATGTAAGACTCTGCAGTGCATGCTCATCAAGTTCGGCATCTTTGGAAGCACCAATCTTGCTGTGAATCCCAGGAACAGCAATAGGTACAGTTCTGCAGAGATATGCCAACAAGAATTGCACTAATAATGTTGTGAAGTGGTGGGTGATGTTTATGCTCTTAGACCTCGATTGAGCATCAACATGATGACACTTGGTCCATCTGTCCAGGTACTCCCTGGACAGGCAGGGGAGACACCCACCCGGCACCTGTCTTGTTTTCCAAGACCGTGGGAGCAGGCCTGACCCCTATAATATGATCAGCATAGGACAATGTTTATTGTCCTGCTCTAACTGCAGTGATCAAGTGCAGGGCTGCCTTACAGGAACACCCTAACAGCAGCAGACACACGATCAGCAAGCTGCGTTATCCTTTTCCCTGGTCTCCTGCATTTGTGTCCTTGCATCTTCCCTTCTCTACTCCGGTTCCCTCCTGAAAAAGCAGTCTGTTCCTAATTGCTTTTCCCACAGTGGTCCTTGTTTTGATATATCTACTAAAATTTGGTATTTCTGATACCATTACCCAGGTGAGCTTGGCCTTTTATGGAAATATTGGTAACAATAACCACCTATGTGATATTGGCTTTGCAAGACTGTACTCCCCAAAATGTCCTCATTGCTCCCCTCCAGTTCCCTGTGAAATCCACCCATAGATCACACATGTCCCCCATAGTCTCCTCCAGTGTTCTGCCATCCACCGGGGCACTGTCCATCATGTGTGGCTGCATCTCACACTGCTATAGCCACCTCCAGCCCTGTTTCACCAGCAGTGCCTCTCCATCTCCTCGGTTGGTGGGAGACTCGGGAGTGGCCCAGCCACATCCTAGCAGCCCTGCCAGCTTCATGGGCCTCCGGGTGGATTGAGCTTGCCTGGCTAGTCATTGTCTCCTTCTACTCCCAAGGTAGGTGGGTGCAAAGAACAAGCCATGGTGAGCCCAGGGGTCTGCCCGAAGCTTGTTCTGGGTGAGGAAGGAGCCATCTTGGTTTCTCTGGGTGTAAAGAATTTGTTCATTTGTTATGCTGTGGTTGATTTGGTTGCAATTTAGTTCCCTTTTGGGAGCTATGTTTTATGAGTAACCCAGTAACTTGGCATGACTTACTTTTGATGGTAGCCCAGAGCTAGCTACTGAGGGTAAATAGGAAAGAGCCAGATGAGGGAAAAGTTGTAGAAAGATGAACAGCTGGTGGTTACTGGGGTGACTGAGGAATAGAAAGCAGTAAATAAGGACGTTTAGATTAAACTTGTTCTTGCTGAAGAGGCAATTATGTTTTCGAGAGGGTACACTAATTTATCTATGCAGGGGTTTGTTTGGTTTGGTGGCGATTCACACACTATTTGAGAGCTGTGTATTGATGTGAAGATGGAGGCTTTGCAGCTGAGGGTGTCTGGAGGTGTTTTATCTTTGCCAATAGTTGCGGGATCTGCTGGGTAAAAAGAAGGGGCAGAGCTGAACCAGAAAGAAGAGATTAAACTCAAATGATCAATAACTATTGCGGCCTATTAAGTGGACTAACGGTTGCCCAAAGGTTGCTGTAGCTGACTTGCTTTGAAGGAACAGCAACTAAAAAGAATGAAGGATGATACAGTGGTAGTGTGAAGGAGAAATGGACTAGAAGTTACAAGTGTTAGTATGGTAGAACAAAAGGAGCAGTCTGCCTTACTTTTTAGTAAAGTAGTGCAATTAAGTACAGATATGCAGTTAGAACACAATTAAATGAGGCTAAAATCGAAATTTTCTATGACAGGCTTTGGAAATATAAGTTTATCTGGTTTAAAAAATTCAGATGTTATCCTAAAATAATAGGAAAATAGTACATATGCTGCTAAACAAAGAAATGTGAGCCAGATTGCTACAGACCTGTTTGACTGGTTGATAGGAATGGTTGGACTCGATGATCCTGGAGGTCTTTTCCAACCTAGTGATTCTGTGACTGTCAAAACATACACACCTTGATAACCAGCTTTCACGTAAGAATATGTGGAGACTTGTACATCAATGGAAAGTAACATGAAACACAGGATTTTTATCAGCCATCTGTAGTTCAGTAAAGCACTTTATACAATGCTAGGGAGCAAGCTATTACATAATAAGACATAAATTAGTAGAAAAATCTGGAACTGGTGAAAGCCTGACAATTCACTGAGGTGCACAGTTGTGGGTTGGAAGGCAAAGGACACAAGTTGCAACAAGAGAAATTCTGATTAGATATTATAAGGAGAGTTTTTTCGCAATGAGTGGGGTCAGACAATGGATCAATGTGAAGATAATGTGAAAATTCCACCTTTGAAGAGATTCAGAGCAGTGCTGCATATGGGCATGAGCTATCGTATCCAATGTTCAAGTTGACTCTGCTTTGAGTGAGAGGTGGGATTAAATGATGTCCAGGGATCCCTTTCAAATTAAATTATTCTTTGAAATATTCTTTTCAAAGGCAAAATTTAAGGATGAAAAGATGCTATCCGTGTGCTTTTGCAAGCATGGACTTTTGGGACTCTTAAAATACTTTCACTTCTTCCGGTTGGGGAATGCTGAGAAAAATTGGGAAATGCTGCCTACATGCAAGAAGATTAGTGAATAGACCAAAACCGATTAAGACTGGAGTTACAGCATTGAAACAATTTTATGCATCGCTATATAAAAGCCTGGGGAAAATAAGCATTTTGAAGGGAATAACCTGATCAAGTGAGGGTGTGTTTGCTGATTGCTACCTGACTAGGCCACCAGTACCGACACGGCCATAGGAAAGGCAGAGACGGTTCTAAGATGACTGACAGACAACTGCAGTATCCATTATCAGGAAAGATTACTTCAAATCTGAATAAGTTCATCAGGATTTGGGGGAATGAAGAGCTTAATTTCTTGAAAGGACGGGACTTGCTTAGTTTGGAATGATTAGATGAAAACCAAAACGTTTAATCATTTTAAGTACATCAAGGTGGTAAACTTCATGATAGAAGAAACCCTGTTTAAGGTACGGGATATGACAGTAAGCCCAGAGCAGCTGGGTATAAAGATAGTAAACAATGAAGAAAGCTACAAACCACCGTAGCATTCAAGTTCTGAAACAGCTTTCCAGCAGGAGTAATAGGGTTTAAAAATTATCTAGGCCTTGGCTAGTGCTTGATCTGCTGTTTATGTGGCTGTGAGGACAGCCAAGGACAAAAGTTGATGACTTTGGAACATAAGATTGGAAAGGACATTGTTATTCTAGAAATATAAGCAGAGCAGTTTGATGAAAAGCTACAGTAAATCACTCTGAGTCTTAAATGTCATTAATATTAAAGGGTTGTTATTTCTCCAAAGGATCTAGGACATCTTGGGCCACTGAAAAAGTAAAAGGTATTTATTATAAAGGAGGCTTAGACTCAAGAACTGTCTGCACCAGCATCCGTACAGCTGTCATGGCCTTCCACCGTGAGGAGCTGCATGGTAAATGGTTTTATTCTGCCTTGGCCTAAGGGGAACGTACCTTCAGCTGAAAAATTGCTCTGGTTGCTGGTTTTGACAGAAGGCAGACTGTTTATGGGAATCCCTTTATCTGAAGGACAGACTGCATCTGACCTAGACATCTTTTAATAGATGACTCAGCCTTGTCCATTTAAAGCCATTACAAGGGTCCCATCCTGCTAAGGAGACATCCTATTGTGTGCTTCTGCATCTAAGGAAAGCAAAGGCACTTTTGAACACAACAAAAAATTGGCTGCATGTGGCATCTATCAGAAATTATTCTAAATATTTAATCCATTGAAAGTTTCTATAAACTTAACTGCTTTGCAGTGCTCGTGTTCTTATATACGTCTCTTGCTTGCAAGGATGACACTCACATTTCCTGAAGAAAAGTCTCAGTTCTCTACTAGAGCACACAAAGAAATCTTTACTTCATATAAAATAAAATAAACCTATACCTGACCGAAATATATAACTGTACTGTTTTTGAAGCAGCGGTCTCATAGGTAGAAATCAAACCCCTCGTTTTATGGAAAATACTACAGTAATAGTCCTAAAATAGGAGTTTACAATAGCTCTGCTTAAGAGTTTGTAGCTACTGCTGTGAAATACTTTAATCTATATTTCTTATATAAATACAATGCTATTTGTATGTGGTAGCACTGGAGCCACCTTTGAAAGAGGCAAGCACAGAATACAAATATGTACTAAGTGTTATTCTGACATCTTTGAAGTGTCGTCTGAATAAAACGGTGTAATACAAGATTTTGGTAGGGGATGTGGTGATATCTTCAACAGCATTAAATTATATTTATTCTCCTTTCAGAATAAATTATAAATGTCACAGTTCTGCACAGCTGAAAAG
Organism: Cuculus canorus; assembly: GCF_017976375.1. Classification (NCBI taxonomy): domain Eukaryota; kingdom Metazoa; phylum Chordata; class Aves; order Cuculiformes; family Cuculidae; genus Cuculus; species Cuculus canorus. The sequence continues at coordinate 36,385,449 of NC_071403.1, forward strand.
ACTGAATTAATTAGCTTGTCACCTGAGAGCTTTCGCCCTTTCTGGAAGGGAATGAAGTGCTTTGAAAGAGCCCTGTAAAGGGCCCTCATCCCACTTGACCTTTCCAGAGATGCAGCAGACAGATCAATAGGGAAGTGAGTGCAACGAGCTGCACCTCGCAGAGCAGGTATGCTGAAACAGCTCGTAAAAATATGGAGGTCAACTGCTTTGTTTTATGAAGAGACTCCCCTGTTTTTTTGGTTGACTGGGGGTAACTTACAACCATTTTGCCTGTCCTTTGACTTACTTTTTTTTGATTGTCTGTGTCTTTATCAAAATTTTCTTCATTCTAAAGCACTAGTGGTGTGAATTTATGATAGCTAATGGGGGGGGGGGGGAGGTGTGAAAGACCTGAAGAAATTGAAATGGCTTTTTTATATATGGCTTTTTTTATGTCTTTTTAAAGATAAACTGGACTTTCTATAGTTGTTTTCGTAGTCATTTTTTGGCTCAAAATCAAAACTAAATAACACCACCTTAAAAACCCCAAATGTGCCCTCACTGGCATTGGTAAGAATTGGTGATGACTACAAGCACATACAATCTGAGTAGTTCATACACTGCTCTAAGATTCATGTTGCTATGCGATATTGATGCCACTGTTTGTTCCTGTGATCTCTAGTCAGCTGTTTCCTTGCAGATAAAGGAGTGTGGGAGTACAAAGAGGGAAAGTCATTGTGATGGAAATTGTGCGTGCTAGATTCTTGGTTTGAGGATGAATTCCACCAAATAAACCTCTCTGAGACCTGTTATACAGCATTTGTCTTTTAATGTTGAAGTCCAGTTGTAAGGGGTGATTTAAAATAGCAAATAATATGTGGGTTGAGAGGGCATCACCTGAGATGCTCTGGAACTCCCTCTGGTGAGCTTTCACGTAGTGAATGCTTTTAATTATTTAGTTATAGGTGAGAGAAATCTTGTTTGCAGAGCCTGCCCTGCCTTCTTTACTCTTTTTCTGATACATCTATGTGTAATGTTCTGCTTTTATCTTTTGCTTATATCAGTAGCCTCTGAAGAGCTAACAAGAGCTGCATGGCAGAGTTAAGGAATTATGTTGATGAGAGCAGCCAACTCTGGTGTATTTCTCCTAATCACTCCAAAAGAGACGTGAATACAAAAAAAATGAGTAAAAAAGAAGCCTTTGCGGTGTATATCGGATTTGTTCCTCAATGGTAGAAATATCTAACTTGTAGTGACCACCTTTGTAAAATTGTCTTCCAGAAGCTCAGGAGCATTTGTCTGCCGAACCAGTGTGTGTTGCTATGTGTCTGAATGGCAGACAAATGCGTGAATGTGATTAATAAATTGTGCCTATATCAGCAAATTGAATGGTGCCTGGATGTTAATTTATTTGTATGGTGTCTGCCTTCTTGGGTGTGTCAAAAAGTGCTCTCTCAACACAGGCCAAGGACTATTCCCAATGTGCAGTTTGACTGGGGCAGAACTGTTCTGGAGGGAAAGAGATTTAATGGTATGGATGTGGCTGATCTGTAGCAGCTGGTATCAGGGCCAGAAAATAGGCTCTGTCACTAATTAGTTTGGGTTTTTTTTTTTGTAGAAATTGACATAACTCTGGCCAGAAAACTCTTCTAGAAAACAGGAGACAAACTGAGGCTGACTGCAATAACAAACTCTTTCAAGCTGTTTCCTAATGTGTGTAGTGATAAGGTCACTCACTTGCAAGGTGATGCTCTAGGTTCTGGTCCTTGCTTTGAGGAATCTTCTGTACTGAAATTTAACAATTAGTGGAGAAGATTAAAAGAATGGATTCTTTCCCCCAACAGACTGTAACTGTAGGTTACTGTCAATGTAGAGTCACGGTCTTTTGTGCTCTTCTTCTGGCTCAATTAATCTTGATTTTCCTTTATTATACATTGAGTGGCTCGACCAGGGATAATGGACTGTGTCTTTAGACCCATCTCCTACACTGGTGATTAGTGTACTTGAGTCAAAGGTGAGAAACAAGGATTTATAATTTATTCATATTTGTCCCTCTACTTCTGACAAATTGCCTTCAGTGGTAAGAAGAAGGATAAGGCTGAAATTGCTGGATATTGAGGTCAAGATTATATCGATCAGTTTAAAAGTTCAGTATTCTGTTATTGTATTTAATCAGAAAACTGGATACAGGAGGCCTAAAAACTGACCCACGAGTTATTTATATAAGCAAGCACACTGTGAGTGTCATTTGTTATGGCAAATCCCACTTCTGGTGTGACACTGCCAGAAGTTTGCAGCATTGTGTATTGAGAAATGATGGTTAATGGCTACTGCCTTTCCAGACATCAATTACTCCAAAGTAAACAGTGCTCATGCTCAGAATAATATGGGCACCAAGAGAAAAGGTTACCCTGCTTTGTGCCTTCTTGCAAAGAATAGATGCTCTATACCCTCCTTGAGCATCTAATTTACAAAGCTGTGGTGGTGCATTGCTGTGATTTTTTTTTCACCTGTTCTACCTTCTGCTTTGCCTTCTAAATAATCGCTATAACTTTGAAACCAGCTGAAGGAGGCTTTCAGGGCGTTGCTGTCTAGAAACTTGGCCAACTAGTTCATTGTTGTGCCTTGTGCTATGCTCTTGCCCTCTTTGTAGGATTGTTCTGAGGGTGAGGAGGACAGCATTGAGTGACTTTATTCTTCAATTCCTCTCTCTTTAAAAAAAGTGTGAAAAAAGTTCTTATAATTTGTCCCATTCTTATCAGCCAGTTTTTCTGTTTAGAGATCTCTTTGGCTAGACCCATCTTTACCTGAGACGCTGATTGCTATTATTTCTTTGGCATTAAAACTGAATCTTTACAAAGGAGTGAAACTTGCTCCTGCTGTTCTTTCAGTGGAGGAGATAGTCTTCTCTTCAGTCATCTGTGGAAATTATTCTGTGGAAACCAGAGAAGCTATTAGAGCCCCTGAAGTTCAAATTATTACCTGAAAGGGATCCTGGTGAAGAACAGCACCTGCTCATCAGTGTGAAGACCATTAACCTACTGCACAGAGGTTGCTTAAGTACCTGAAAATTCTTGTTTTAAAGGTTCTTACGTTGATCACACAAAATGGGAAATAACCTGAACTGCTGTTTTAAGTGCAGAACAGCTTGCGGTTCTGTTTAAATTACAGGTCAAGTAAGCAATGATAGTTCTTGACCTGCTAGAGAGGAAAGCATTTTATTTTGTTTTTTCTGTTAGAACTTAACACAGCGAAACACATGGTCCAATAAGATGTTAATAACTTCTCAGTGTAAAACATAACCAACCTAAAAGTCTGGAAGTACTGGATGGATACTGCACAGGTCAGTCACCTGTACGTCACATGGATGCATTTTTACAGTATATTCTGTACATGGTGTTCCAGCTTAATTTTGAACTAGCCTGGTTTTAATTATTCTGCAGGAGTGAAAGCAAATTCTTGGTAAACTGTCAGATTGTTGTTGGTATGATAATAAGACTAGTGGGATTTGGCTCAAATAATCAAGTATGTTCAGGAGATGTTGTTGCATTAGTAACCTTCTGACAAAAAAAAAAAAAGGACATATTCAACCCTGAGCTAGGTCCTTAGGCTTTCCGGGCAATATGCAGTGGTTAGATGTTTAAAAAAGGGATCGTTGGTCACCAATAGAGTCAGAGAAGCAAGGCATCAGGAAGCGCCAAAGATAAATAGATAACTAATTCCACGTGTAACTCCCACTTGCACGCTTGGAAAGAAGTTTAGCTTGTCTCTCTCCGATCATGGCAAGAGCAAGCTGGGGTTCATTGCAAATCTGGCAACGATCAAAGCTTTCCCCAGTGGTATAGGAAACCTGCCAGAGGAATTTCCTAGTTACAACGACCTCTCATGACAGATGACTGCTCTGTCTTCTGGATTTATGGATTTTCAGTTGTGTGCAGTGGTTTTTTTTATTGTCATGCCAGACATGTCAGAAATGCTGGATTATAGAAGCAAACTGTATGGCCTAATACATTTTGCTCAGTCCATACAAAAGGAGAAAAAGAGATCATTATACTGGAGTAGCAGGGAGACATCCACTCTAATATGAGAAACTAAGGTTTGTATCCCTGCTGCAGAGACAAGCTCTGACTTCATGTTTTTAGTATTGTATGTGAGTAAGTGGAGGTTAGATTGACTAGGGAGAAAATACTGGAATACTAGAAAATGAAAACTGATTCATAATGTCTTATGCATGGGCCTAAATTGCTGCCCTGCATTGTCTTGCTATGTTTTTTTTCTGGTTGTGAATATGTTGGGTGCTACTTATTATTCCTAGCTTAACTCTGCCACGCCTATTTTCTCACACAAGTCCCTGCAGTGGCGCTTCTCATGGAGCAGATGATGACTGTGAGAAAATGGAGGTCTTGGGAGATGAATGGAACAACTTTTGTGTGCCTAGAAATACTTTTCTTAATTCACAGAAACCATTTTCTATAAATAACTTATATTAAGTATGGGGCTTACACAAATGCATGGATAACTGGCTCACATGCTTGTTTACAAATGGTTAGCAAATCCAACAAGATGTTTAAGTTGGATGTACTGCTTTTTTTTTTTAGGTTTGTGTACCTGATAAAAGAGCTACGACAATACAATAGGTGATTTTGGATCAAGTATTCTTAATTGTTCTCTTAGAACAGAGATGTGTTTTAAAAGCTGTTCTACAAATCAATGTACTAATAAAACTAGAAGAGTCTCCAAACTATCTTTCCTGATCTTGTGTGTTCATGAGCTGGACTTTAACAGCCTGCAGTAACAATTCTCTTGAGCATTTGATAACAAAGTAGGCAGTGCTCTCTATGCAAAAGCTGTTTTCCCAGACAGATGAATTACCAGGCTAAAGTGCAAATATGCTTATTCCGACAATGAATTTAAATTATTGCCTATAAAAATGGTGCATCTGTCCAAAGCTGTGAAATATTTGGGTTTGGTTTTTTCGTTTTGCAAATGTTCGTGTGCAAAATAAGTCATGTATAGCTGTAGTACTACCTACATCTGTCCTGGTATGCTAATTTTTACACTACTCCATGAGAAATTGCAGATAGTTCTTCAGATTCGTTTCAGCAGCAGAAAAGAAAAAAAAAAAATCTGTGTTCTTTGGATATTTAACTTCCTTCAGGAGCTAAAAGGAAGGGTGGACTTGTGTGTAAAGCATTGGTCCGAGACTTTTTCAGTTTACTGAAGCCATCCTGTGTTACTGTGGACAAATTAAACAGGTTAACTATTCTTTTCAGTTGGGACTTCAGTAATACCGCTCCCTTTCTGTCTTCCCCATATAGGCTATAACTTGTTTGAGACAGAGACAATCTCTTACAGAGTTTGTACAAGATTCAACTTCTAGGCAGGTTACAAACTAGCCTGTTGCTGCTGCTGTTCCTTTTCTTGCATTATTATAAGTTCTCAGCATTTAGGATTCCTTGAGATAATATGGACACCGTGTAGCCTGTTGGAATTTTTTACCTTTTTCAGTACAATATAAACAATAAATGAATTAACAATTATGGCATACAGGAGGACCCTCCATCTACAGAAGAGAATGTACAGAACCTTCCGTCTAATTTTATGTGAAACTGAAATTCTTTTGGTCAGCCAGACTTCGGAGCCTCACAAATGATCTTTTAGAAGTTTGAATATCTTAGAGGAAACCCTGTTTCTTGGGGCCCAGAGGACACGGGGAGGACTTGCTTTGCTTCTAACTGGTATCCCTTTCTACCTGACTGGACTGTGCACAAAAGAAAAAAATGTCTTTTTTTAATTTTGAGGTCATAGTATCAGGTACCTAGATTTTATTTATTTTTCTGTTATATTTCTCCTAGCTTTCCTCCCTCTTTGAGAAAACTTACATTAAAAAATCAGAACAAAAAAACCAGCCAGAATGTTGTTCAAAACTATTCACATGAGACCAATTGACACAATGATATAACTGCCTTTAGGATGCTATGTTTCATTTAAAGATCTTTTAAGTCAAGAGCAGCAGTGATGTCTGTGGATTAGAGTTATTGCCCAGTTTGTAACAGTTCTAAATTTTTGTTCAGTCCTTCTATAAGAAGAGTATGATCTCAACTATGCCTTACCACAGCACGCCGCTTTTACCGAAGCCTGCCTACACTGATTTCCCTACTACAATAGTTTCCTCAGAAGCAAGAACACTCTTCAGGAGTATCAGCAGTTCTAATTTGCTTCTACCCATTTAAATTCAGAGGTCCTGCTGTGGCTTTCATAGGCTAAAGGGAAAATACCATTACTCTGCTCTGATTCAGATTTGCAGCATGAAACCGTCACTCCACTTACACACTCCACACATTGCATTTTACAGCCATTGTCTTGATTACTGAGCTGCAATTGATTCACCAGACAGCAAATTGAAAAATTATCTCTAGGCTTCTCTGTAAAATTACCTCTGATGGCAGGTGTATTAGACAGTGCTTTAGTACTAACAGAAGGCTGTCAGGCTGTTGCCTTCTCTGCCAAGTAACTCTGACTGCAGGAGAAAATTAAAGTCTGGGCTTAGAAGTTACAGTCACTGACAGGTTCCATTCAAACAATGGTGAAGTGTGGGATGGCAGATTGGGAGGGAGGGAAACATTCACCTTGCTATTTTCAGGCAACTTAGGTGTTAAATTTGCCTTATAAGTAATGGTGATTAAAGAGCTCTCATGTCGAGGTTGCTCAGAGAGAGCAATGTCCTTTTTATTTCGGCATCTGTGGATTGAATGTGTATCTCCTGTAGTGAACTGTTACTCACTCGTGTGCCTCTGTCATCTTCATAAGGAATAAGAGGCATGTAATAAAATTCAGGCAATAGCTTTGGAGCAGAGGAGACAGCAGTCTTCCGCACAGTATACGGTGAAGATGGAGAGCTCATTGCTGCAGATGTTGTAGAAGCTAAAAGTACAAAGAATTTTCCATGGATGTGTATCTTTGTGGGTTATTTTTTTTTTTTTCAGATATGTTCACGGACAATACAACAACACAAACTTGGCTAAGGAAGGTGCCATTTGGAATTTCAGGAAGGACTTTGGTGCTGACAAGGATGAAAGCTGAGCTGGAGAAAATTAGATAGTAAGTGTGGTAGAAAAATGGAGTTGACATAGTAGTTGCAAGGTAGAATTTCTTTCAGTTCAGTCTCTAGCAAGATATTTTTGAGAACGGCGGAGCCTGGGGCATGCTTGTGTTGAGAGCCAGAGGGGAGGGAGTATAATGTCAAGAAACTGTCTTTATGCTGGTGGTGTGCTTTGTGGTTTAATTTGGAAAACCAATGTTTTTACGAGGATGAAAAGTGAAGGAGCAGTTCTGGGTCAGAGGGCTAGGAAAGTTCTCTTCTAAAAGCTATTTTGAAGCTGCTGTTAAGCAAAGGGAGGAGAAAAGCGATGTTTGCCTTCTTTCTTAAGGTCAGTGAATAGAGGCTATTTTTATACAAGGGTGGTTGTGTTTTTTTCCCTAGGAAAAAAGCTGTCATTGATGTAAGTGAAATTGTTGATTCTCTTCTGCAGTAAATTTTATGTTCTAGTGGGGATGCACATGATTACCTGCATTACTTACATCTCACAGAGTTTCTAAACACTGTGATTTCAAGGTCTCCAAGTGGAGTGACACCTACTAAAGTTTCTACAGTGTCCCTTTAGCCTCAGAAGTCCATGTGTAGCTAGAATGTCTTTATTTAGATCATACCTTTCCCAGTGTATGTGGGTGTGTGCATGTGTGTATACAACTGTCTACTGCTCACTGAGCCTCTTACAGCTTGTAATAAAGCCACAAGCACCAGCAAAAGTGACCTTCCTAAATGTAAGATGACTTTGTTTTTATCCCTCTGTTTGGCATGTCTGGAAGCTGTAACTGTAAAAGAAGGGAATATCAGCTTTTCTGTCCTTCCCTTCCACTCCCTGCCCAAACAGAGTTTAACAGCCTGCTGATGGGAGATTGGCATTAGCAATTGTGTAGTGACCCCCGGCCAATTTGTGAACTCTCCCCTGTCCTGGGAAGAAGGGGCTGACACATGCCCTTGTGTTTTTCTTGCACTTCTCCCACGCTTTCTGCTTTCATTCTTACCAGACACTTTGACACCCTGACTTATTTTTGCACTTACAGCAACTTTCTGCTGAGAGCTTAATGAGTGCAAAAGGGCACTTATGATTTCCAAACATTGTAAGGCACAATAACGCCGTGGGGGAGAGAATGTAAAAATGAACAGAAACAGGAGAACACTGAAGACTGAGAGGAATAGTGCAAAGCTATCTAGAAATACCTACTTGTCATGAAATGACTTTGCCTCACCCTGAAGATATAGCTTTCCCCCTGCAGTTAATAAAGGCCGCCTGGGTATTTCAAGTGTGCCTAAAGCTGAGCTTCACAAAACATTGGTGCATTGCTAGCACCATGCAAAATCCTTTCCATGTAAGCTTGCTGCTATATGGTGAAATATTGTTAATACTTGGCGACCTCCTGAGAAATACCTGGCTTTCCCTGGACTCGTTTTAGCACTCATCTATATTTTTCTGTATTTTTCCCTTTCTGTGGAAAAAACACACGGAAGAGGTGTTCTTCATGCTTTCCTTACAGAGCAAACAGAAGCCATCAAAAGCAGCATTGGCCATTGTTGTGGAAAGCTGAGATTCACAGACACTTTGGGGTTGTTGATGTTCTGTTCAGGTCTCCAGTCATCTGCCACAGGGCTCTTTTGCTTGCTCTTATGTAGCTAGGATAGAAATGTGTATATTTGACTCAATTACTGTTCTGAGTCCTAATTACTGTCATAATTCTGGATTTCTTGATGGAATTTGCCTAAACATGTGACTGGAAGAGTTACTTGGCATTAACTTGAAGAAATGAAGCCAGACATACACCAGGAAGGTAGAAGTTGCTTTGCCGTTCTCCTGGATTATTTAAGTCTTGCTCCTCTGCCTGTAGGGTTGAGGGTCTGTGTTGGTTTCCAGTTCTCCAGCTACATTCAGTACAGCTCCCTCTCTCATAAAGCATCGAACGCTGAATTGAAATGCTTCAAGAAGTCCAGTCTGAGAAAGGATTCTGTGGACAAAATAATCCTAGTTCTTAACTTCACAGAAAATATGCTAGGCCAGTCAATGCCTGCCAATGTGATGGGGAAGATCCTGAACCTCGCTTTATACTGACAAGCCTTGCAAAACAGCAGTCCTTTGGGGCATTTTGAGATGTGTAAGGGAAAGCATGTTTCTCCAGTTATTTCAAACATGAGTAATACTGAATACACATACCCTGAAGTACAAGAAATGTAAGTATGTAAGAATGCTTAACTTTGTTTCTAAAGACCATCACAGTGTAAACATGGACTAGTAAGACAGACCTGGTGAGCTTAAAAACCTAAACAAAAGCGGCAGAGCAGCAGTGGTCAGGTCCTTATGAAGGTGGGTCAGCTTTTCCTTTTTTGTGTGTTTTTTTTTTTTCCTTTTTTGACATGCTGAGTGCAGCTGCAGGTACATACAAGTCTGCATCACTGAGACTTCCTCCAAGTCCCGACCTTTTACCATAAGCTTCCCAAATGGTCCTGTAATAACCACAAGATGCTCAGCAAGGCTTAGTATGCTTGAAAAGAAAAACAAGATCTTACGCTCTGATAACTCATCAGCTGCTTGTATGATTTCAGTTTTAACCTTCACGGATTCCTAGGGTGAAGACAATTTAATGCCCCAATATTAACTGCTGATGCTTAGGAGGCCTGAGGACAGAGGGTGGCAGCACAGCGCTGTCAGAGCTCACCCACTCCAATCGTAGAGGCTTTGGCAGCACTGAGTGGGTGTGAAACATTTCACACACAATTGCTTCTAATTAAATGTATATTTTTTTGTTTTGCTTTACAACAGGGTAAAAATAACTTCTGTTTGCCTACTGTGTTTTGGTGTGTTTTAAGCTGTATCTTATTTTTTGCCTTTAGCTTAAGCAGTGAAGTTTAAAACCATGAGTCAAGTGAATACGTATGCAGAGAAAAAACTTGCCTCTAAGAGGTCAGTCACTGATCTTTTGCTTATTAAATACTATAAAAATGCTGTTTGTTCTGACTACAACAAACAGACCGTATCTTAGTGTAAGGAAGGGTAAACAGGCAACTGTGGTAATGAGGCTCTAGCTTGGGAGAGAGTGAAGAACCCTTGGTATAAATCGTAGTAGGGGGGAATGGACCACAGCTATAGAAGGAAACATGCTTCCAGGAGCCCTAAAATGCTTCATTTTTTTTCTCCTCCCATGGAGATACTGAAATAACGAATTACTTAATGTTCTGCTGGAACAGGTTGAAATTTTACAGCACTGAGTGCAGCACTAGAACTTGGAAACCCAACCCCTGGACCAAAACCTACCATCCCCAGGTCCTCTAAACCAAAACTGGATCTACGTCCACCATTGCAAAACCAATACAAACTTCATCCTTCTTTCACATTCCCAGTTAAGTGAAATGAAGGTGCTAGGCTATTGGTAACTTGCTATAAGGACACACACATATGTCCAAAACAGTATTCATGAACCCTCTTTGTTCTTTAGCAAAACAATAAGTACAATCATGGAAGCATCATCCAGAGTTCTTAGCACTAATAGAAGGTTTCCTGAAAGAGTGTAAAAAAAAATAGCTTTTTGAAAAGAAGCTAACTAAGCACTGAAAGGAAACCTTGCCCATTTCCTCAATTAACAAGAATAAGTCTTTGTCTCGCCTGTTTTGAATGAGAGGTCAGCTTTCACATGGCAGACCAAAGTTTCTGGGGCACATTGGTTAAAGGTTAAACAGAAAAGATTTATATTATAAAATGGTGATGTGAGTTAGACCTATGTTAATCATTAGTGATGTAGCTTGAAAGTCACTGTAAATCCGAGATAAAAAACATAACTACCAAATGGTGTTTACTGGAACTCTATAGAAATAAACATCCTTTATTTATGACTTGAGTTATATAATAAGAACTGCTTTGAAAAAGTAAAATATACATGAAAAAACTGAGCTACTTTTACAAATGCCGTTTTCTTAATTCATTTTCTTTAGCACTTCAGCGGTTCATTTAGAGGAGATGTTATATTTTGATTTTATGTCTGTTGCTTTACTTAATCTTGTCTTGCTGTGCTCTTCTGGCTAATCAGGAAATGCATCACAATCTGTTTATTTGTGCAGATGAAATTATTTTATGTCTGATAATCCCAGGAGAGATTATTGCAGTTTTGAATCATCTCCGGAAGACTAAGTAGCTTACTGGGAAATAAGGCCAATGTTCATACCTATTTCATACCAGTCATGATTTAAGATTAGAACAATGCAAAAGAAAATTCCTGAGCTGAAGATGTAATATTCTGGAAACTTTTTATTTGTGGAAGAATTATTCCTGCACTTCAACAGGTAGTAGACCCACTTGGTAGCCCTACTCCACTGAAGTCCAGTATGACTCAAGAGGAACGGAGAGAAGGTTATCTCTTTGAGTTAACTCTCATTTCTGTATCTGATTTTAGTTACTATTTAGAAGTTGTTTCTAGCATCATAATTACTTTTTTTTTTGGTATCATTTTTTCAGCTACCAATGTGTCTGAGTACATAAAACAAATCCTTTTGAATGGCAGCTCTCTACATCTTTTCATAAAGTCATCAAAAATCCTTCAAAGAACAAAGGTTAGCTCTGAACATCCAAATTTACGCTGTTAAAAAAGAAAGTGGTATTAAACAAGTCAAGACCTGGCTGATAGAAGTCACAGCACACACTTTCATTGGAACTGTACTTTATATTTGTGAAAAAAATCTGAAATATTACGGGGAGAGTCTTTGTAGTTACTCCTTTAAACAGTGATTTGGTAATCTCCTGCAGCTGTACTAATGTTATTGCTAGAACTTCATGTAATTTATTTTTGTGACATCACATTTCTTATTTAGTACACTCTGATGTTCACAAATCAGACAAGGTGCTGATAGAAATATTTGCAATGACCCATTTTCTACAAATAAATTATTATGCCCCCCCCCCAGTCATTGTTTTAGAAAAGCTTTGTCTGCCAGGGGCTGGATGTGGGATGTGAGAGGTGTTTCTCCAAAATGTATAGAAAGTTGCATCTTGCATAGAATGACACATATGCCTGTTTCTGCTGGAAAGTAGAAAAGCAACTGATTTTTGACAGGTTTGCTTTGCAACAATTTGGTAGCAGTAACATCACCCTGAATTGAATTGAAAGTTGGGATACCCCCACCCGAGGAAGTGAATCTTTGCAATGGAAAGGATGTAAGGGACACGGCCACAGGCTGCGATGTGATGGCATTGTCTGGGGTTGGGCAGATACATGAATGCAGCAGCAGCCACCTGCGTTTCTTTGCTGCAAGTAAGATTAGTTCCTAGGTGGGTTCAGTTTGTGCTGGGAGCCAGAGAAGCTCTCCAAAATTTAGAGAAGTGATTTGAGACAAGCTCGGGAAGGTTTAAGAATTGTGCCCTTAGGTTCAGAAGAGCAAGAAACGTTTTGAAATAATTATTCCCAGTGGAGGCTGTAATGAGGTTAGGTTAGACACAATGAATAATTCTAATTCTTTATTGTCTAATGACACAATTTAAAATAGCTTTCCAGACTTGGGCCTCCCAAGTAACTGGGTTAGATGAGTAATCTCCTACTGTGATAGAAATTCTTCTATTCATTCCTCAGAGACATTTGTTTTTGTGACTGACCAATCATAGGCTTTCTGGGTTTCAGTATAGCAATCTGACTATAAGACTTCCTTTTGTTGCTGTATGTATAGACAAGATGTTTATTTGAAGGCAACCTAGAATAGAGTTTTCAATATTAAAATTTTATTTGGAAGAAAAACCCAAAATCTTTGGAAATTATTCAAAGGAGGAAGATCTTTCTGAGCAGCTGTCTCAAAAGCTAGACAGGCTAATTGCAGCATCCTAGCATATTGTTAGTAATGGCCTGGTGGCTAAATAGTTTTTTTCTTACCAAGCCTTTGAAATCTTCTTCGAATCTGCTTCATTAGTCTTTGGAGGGAGATCAATAAAATAGTTTTCTCTTCCTAAAGTAAAGATGTGTCTAGACTTTACAATGTAGAAGGTAACAGTTTGTCTACAGCAATGATGAAGTTCCCACTCTTAGCTACTGTAATGTGTATCTAGGGGTCCCAACCTGACTGGGTCTTCCTCATACAAGGTGCTTTTATCTACACAAAAAAGCAAGCTTTTGTCTTAATTCACTTGCAAATGAACTGAAGAAAATTGGTAAAGTGTTGACATTATGGAGAAATATTTTACTATGTCCAATCCCAAGGTAAAAGTAGATTTTTATATTTGGAAAAGGGAAGCATTTAGAACAAGGAAATGTACTTTTTGTAGATATATTTTTTTACTTTCACTCACTCCTAAAGTGATAGTCGGCAAGGTTATTAAAAACTTGAGCTCTCTCCAGCATTATTCTGCTGATGTTGGTTGTGAACCATGAGAGACGTTTCATTCCAGCTTCCTCCCTCAGCTGTACTTGCTTCAGCATCAGTTAGATCTTGTTCCTTACTGCTCTGCAAGGAATGGCTGGCAGACAGGATTAGGAAGAATAAAACCATGAAGAAAGGCTCAGGCAGTCGTGGTTTATCCCTCTACAAAGGAAAATAATTAAAAAATAGTGGAGGCACCTGGCACAGGTGCAGCTGTCTAATTAGTAAATTACACAGGTGTGATGGCCTGACCTGTACTTGTTAAGTACTTAGGAAATGAGTAGTGTTCCTTAAAGGTGAATCTAGCTTTAGTAGTACTTGCTGAAAGAAATTATAAATCCACCTTCCCCAAGCTTGAAGGTAGTGCAAAGGTTGCCAAGTAAGAGGGGTTTTTTGTGTGGACCATGTCCATTGGCTTAAATACTCAGGTAAGCATTTGTCGATTAACTCCTTTCTTCCTGCTAGTTTGATAAATAGAAATCACAGGCAAAACTCAGTCAGGTCCTGCACGTCACAGCTCTGTAATAACTGGTGGGGCTGGCTTGTAGAAGCTGGCAGAGGAGGTTAGCAATGCAAACTCTATTCTGCTGCTTTGGAGGGAAACAGAACATCCTTGAGATCTGTAGTGAGCTGCCCAAGGTCATACATCAGTTATATGGCAGAGTGAAGAATGGCACATTTTCTGCTTGGAAAAGCTGTGTATTCCTGGGCAGGATCCCCAGAGGGGATTTGTATCTGTTTGTCATTGCTGTACTAATCATCTTGTGGTTAAAGCAGATGACTGACTTAGCCTTCTTAGTGGGGTCAGAGCTGGAAAATATTTCAGATCTCCTTATTCCTCTTGGTTTGCCTTGGCTTCCTCATCTTCACAGGGGGGACAACAGCAATGCTGAAATAGCCAAATATTTGCTTTTATGAGTACGTATCTTAATTAGCAAAGTTCTTTGAGGAACTGTTTGTGGCAAATGCTCCAACAGCAAGAGGAATCCTTCATGCTATAAAAAGCTAGGAATTGTTTCCTCTAGTGTTTAGTCACCTCTCAGGATGGAGCCACTAATTTCTCCTCCTGCCTCTTTAGTACACATATTATGCAAATAATTCTAACAATAAGCTGTCTGGAGTATTTTATTGCTTAATTAATATGGTTTCAATATAATGAATAAATAAGATCGTATTCAGATTGTGAGTATAGTAAAGTTAAGGGGATATGATCCAAGAAGGAGTTTCAAATCCCTTCACATCTGTTCCTCTATTTTGTTGGATTAATTTTATGTTCTAAATTAAATTATTCTTGTGAAATTATTTCCTCTGATGTTCTGCCCTCCTCCCCCCCATCTTTTCATCATCTGTCTGCTCAACACCTTTGCTGCTCTCTCACACGGGGGAAATAAAAGCCACTTGACAGCCCAGCTGGCTGAGCAGGTCTGCACTGTTCCCCTCCATCCCTTGTGGGGCTGTGGAATGTGATGAGTTTGGAAAGCTCTGGATTGGTTGGTCTCTGTTTTCAGATGAATGCAGGCTTTCCAACTGGCATTTGTTGTTACTTTGATCCACTTTTTAATTAAAAACTTGGGAATTTAAAATCCATTGAACTGTAGTAGACTTAGTTTTTACTACAAGGCTCTTCTCTTCCTCTGCCCTAAAATAAACTCAAACCCAAACACCTCCCAGGCCTTTGCTTATTCCGCTTTAGTGAGGAAGAAACAGTTGTTAAATACTTATCTCCTTTACATGGTTCTTACAAGTTTGGGTTTTTTTTAACTTTTGGCTACAGAAATGCTGATGTGATTATAGCTTCCAAGTCACCAGAAAAGAAAAAAATTCAGAAAGCAGTCAAAAGACAGGAAAATTTAATTAATGTAGGCATGTAAGATGCCTATTTAGTAATTGAGATTTCATTTTAATTTTGTTAAATTGTAAACTCTCAATAGAAGGCATTGCCTCTCCTTGGGCTAGAAGGACCTGAGGCATTTTTGATGCATTTTGGGCACTCCCACAAGGTGAAGACAATTGGGCTGCAGGTACAGATGCTAAGGAGCTTCCTGTCCTTTGGTTAAAGAAGAGAGTCTTTGCTCAAAGACGCTTCTTTCCAGAGGCAACCTTGCCCAGTGCAACCAGGGCCCTGATTGCTGCTTTGTATTCCACTTGCTGAGAGCAGCCAACAGTGCCAGGCCCCAAGCCACTGATGTCTGACTGCGAGGTTCCCATTTCCCCTAAAGTAAGTAGCCCCGTTTTCCCAAATAATTTCACCACCACCACCACCTTTGACAGGATCAAAAGTGTGTAGTTATTTGAAATACCCTCTGCTCTTCTTCACTATGTATTTTTAAGAACTTCTAGGCATGCAATTGTTAGTGGGACTCAGCTGCTTCATCTCTGGAGAAAAACTTGGTTGAAATCAGCCTGACAGGTTAGAAAGCACTAGAAGAGGGACAAACTAACATGAGTAGAAGAAATGACTGTTTAGAAATGGATTATAGCTAGAAATTTACTGTTTTTATAAGAGCAATATCAGGCCATGATCATTTACATGTTGCCATGTCTCATAGTGAAAGATGAAGACAAATGTCTCCTGGTATCCCTTTGGGTATTTTTTTTCAGCTGTTGATTTATTTAATATTATTCTTTCAGTCTTATGTTGTGTACCTCTGATCGCACACAACTGCTTGTGGAGCAATCTGTTCGGTGTATGGCTTTTCCTCCTTCCCTCATAGGAATGCAAAGAGAAGATGCAGGAGGCATCTTGCGTCAGCTCCCACAAGCTGAGAGACCTGTGCTGTGATTGTTACTTCATGGTGACATGTCTTTGAGTCTGCCTGCTGAAACTGGGAATACCTTTTCCCATTTAAAGTGTATTATCCATAATCTCTGCAGTTCTAATTTTCTTTAATTTTTTTTTTTCCCAATACTTATGCTTATCTCTTCCCCTGCAGTAAAAGAAACGGCAACTTAATGCGAAGGAAATCATACCCGATTTATTCATGCTTGTATAAACAGCATGTATTTCTTCGCATACAGGTAAATGGAATTATAAAGACAAGTCTTTGTGAATAAAATTTTGAGAAATGAAAGAGTTCACTAGTAACTCATTTACTGTGACAGGAGATGAATAGAGGTAATTTAGTCTCATAAAAGTAAAATTGGCTCATGTCTTACATGGGGGTGGGAGGAGGAATATTGTTTAGAAGCTGGAAAGCAGAGTGGAGTTGAGAATTGGCAGCTGTGCTGAGGGGGTTTGACTGCCTGGCTCTCTAACCGTGGGCGAGTCACTGTGTACATGTTCCCTTCTGTAAATACAGATCTAATTCTTGGCTAGTTTGTAGGGGGTTTTGTTGTCCTCATGTGAAACACCAGAAAACAGTACTCCAGTGTGGTGCTGGTCTTTTGCCATATTTGAATAAGTTTTTCCTCTTTTCTGCTCCTGTGGCTGATATATTTGTTCCATAAATGTATCTCAGCTTTCACAGCTTTCCTGGGGACAGATTGGAAGGTAATCCTGAAAGAAAAGCAAATATAATTTGTTTTTAAAGATATACAATATTAAGATAAAAAGATTAGGGCCTGTCAGAGTAGGCATTATGAGAAGCAGAAGAAGTATAAGACCATCTAAGGTACCTACCTCCACAAGTGATGTGTGCCTGGAAAGTTCTTTCCCAGGACTTCCCTCTTAGAAACTTCCCTCAAAGCAAAAAGGAGACTGGGTAAAGCTATGCAAGAAAAAATATCCCTGTTGTTACTAGTGAAAATGTTGTGAAAGTCCCTGAGTTAAAGGATGGTCAGGGCTTGTTCATGGTGTGGGCTGACTAGCAGCTTCTCCTCGAGGTCTAGAGATGGCCTGAAAAGAGAGAGAGGTCTGGAAAGAATGAAGTGGATGATAAAAGATGCATGAAATGAGCTAAAGATTTTGCATAAAATGGCTTTGGAGCAATTAGTTTCCCCATGGTGAAGGAGAAAGACAACAGATTTTGTTGTGGTGTGTTTTATATTTGAAGGTTAGGCAAAGAGAGAAGAGATTTGAGTGTAAGCTGGATAGGTTCTGATACAGCCTCTGTGTTTTGAATGTTTGAGAATACACTTTAGAAAAATCAGTGGGACTATCAAAATTTCATTGGTTCCACAGTGCAAAACAATGTTTGCTTAGTGTTGTGAACAGATTAAAACCCCAAAATGTCCATTTTCTGCCTAACTAGGTCACTTTCACCATTTTTGGACTCTTAAGAACACTGACCAATGAGACTGACTTACTTCTACTGGCATTTTGGTTCATGAGAAGTCTTTTCTCCTGCTCTTTTTGAAGCTAAGATATTGTAGACTAAAATGGAGACCCTAAAACTTGCGTTATCAGTAATTAATTTAATGATCATGTTTCTGTTTTCATTTTTTGTAGGCTTTCTGGTTCCTCTGAGTGGTTATTTTGTGCAGACTGCCCTTTCTTAATGAATTATTTACACATTGTTGCTGGTGACTGGAAACAGTAAGATGACTTATGCCTCTTTAAAAGGCTGCCCTAAATTACTCTGAAGATGCTACTGTGGCCATACTACCATGCACTTCACTTCTGTGCTTTTAATCAGCATATCGTGCCGCAAATCTGTGAATAATGTTGTTTACAATAGTTTGAGGATCTTCACTAAACACTACAAATAGCTTTGGCCTATGACTTGCTGAAGTCTACAGTGACCACTCTAGATGGAATACTAATCCTTGTGTTTTGCAGCTTATGCTGTGATTTACCACCAGGATTTAAATAAAACTATTCAAATTTAAGAAAGCTCTACAATATCTCAGGTTCTGTGTAGGCAGGAAGGAGCTGTATGAGCTCAGGGAAATCTCCATCTCTCCCAACCTTTAAAAGGTCTGTGTGCATCTCTTTAAGAGATTTACTTGAAGGAAGTCTATCTATAGCTACCTCCTGGCAAAAGGGCAAATCTGGTGAGATGTTTGAGCAGGCTGTGAGGTGTTTAGGGCTACATGGAGAGCTGGAATGACCAGTAGAATGCCTAGGTGATGTTTATGTTGATGAGCAACCAACAACCTGTGACTGCCTCTCCACAACAAGGAAAAAATAATCAACTCACAAGTTTTGTTTGTTTCTTTAGTCCTTTTAATACAGACTAAGACAAAAGCGGATGTACCACATACTGCATTTTAATAAGCCAAGGAAGGAAATATAGGCACAAATATTTTCATCTTTTCCTGGCAGCTGAGTCCTTTTGTGCTACGAACACCTGCTTGTGCCATGGAGAAGCACAGAGTTCGTGGACACACTGGGAGGAGGGAGGGGAATTTTGGAGTGGCAAAAGGACAGGAGGGCAGTCTGCAATGCAGGGTCATATCAGTTTGGGGTTTTTTGTGTTTGTAGTTAGCAGGTCCTCTTTTCAATGTTCAGTTCTTACGCCAGGTTTCCAGGATTGGTACCCCTGCAGATGCAGAGCAGGTGTGCTTTAGCTGCCCTGCTGAGTGTGCCTGCTCTGCACAGCTCAGCCCTGAAAAGGAGGGGGCATTTCTGAGACAGCAGTGCCATTTTCACCTCAATTCAATTCTTGGTTTATCTGAAGGTGATTTTTGTGAAGTGCTGAGTTTTTGTGCGTGTGTGTGTGTGAGAAGCACCCATTGCTTCTGACTCCTCCTCCTCCTCTATTCTGAACCATCTCACAGTTATCACAGGTCAATGTGCCTGTTTTAGTGGCTTCAGCTTGTAAAAGTTATGTTGTTGCCTCTTAACCACCTTAATTTCAACCCAGTGGTTCCAGGAACATGTGTTGCCTTATACTTTTCACTGCTAATCTCCCTATGCCCTTTTCTCATTAGAATAATTGCCCAGTGACTCACATTTATCTTATCACCTATTGTAAAAATTTTCAGAAAGAAAATGTGTATAACATGCTCTGCCTTTATAGCGTTATAGAGTATAAATGGTTTTTATTAATAACGCATTGCAAAATGGTCTCTTATTTGACAAGTGTACTTTTATTTTAATATATAATATTTATGGCATGCTTGTAAGTGTTCCGCAGCATATTTTATAAAATTAATGGAGCCCTACAAAATGGGAACTCACTCCCATGTCTGGCTGTTAAATTCTTGCTGAGAAGTGGAAAAAGGCTGCAGAATTTTGTATAAAAATTAAGTTCGAGATTTGCCTTCATGTACGTTGGCAGCCAGTGTTGAGAGAGGGAGAGATAAGGAACTTGGGGGGTGATATATTAAAACATTTGAGAGTAATAGAGAAAAGAAAGCTTCAAATTTTGTTGAAGATACTCATGTGAAGACATGCACAGTTTAATTAAAGAAGCCAAATATCAGCTGAATAGGTCACTGATTCATCTTCACTAGGTACAACATGGTCCAGAATGATAAGAAAATGGTTTACCCAGAGAGAATAAATCCACACACAGTGTTTATTGCCTGAAATAACCACATTTGAAAAATAGATCGTTCATAAGATATTTAAAAAAAAAAAATAAAGAAAAGAGGAGACAGGACACCTATGCTTTCTTGTCCTTGAGTGTTCCTCAGGCTGTATCTGCTTCATAAATCTCCCTGTAAAAGTCCATGGAATTGTTTTCTCTGTGTGAAAATTTAACCTCACTAAAATAAACAGGAATTTTGCCAGTGACTTAAATGGAGCTGTTTTTCTTGCTGTATAAGTAATTTTTAGAAAGAAAAATGCTCATCTATGCAAGATTTTTTTCCCAGTTAGCCCACCTTGGTGGTAGTGTGGGTATAAAGAGAGAAGATTTGGTGCCCCAAACAAGTTGTGACCACGAGTAACCAATTAATTCTCTAGTTAGAAAATGTTCATACATTTCATAGTGAGGCTGTTTCCTCCTCCTTTTTCTTTTGGAACACAAAGAAATGAGAATTAGATACTGAGATCTGTGTTGCAGTCTATCAAATACTACTGCAGGAATGAATAGTTATAAGGATTGCTTGTATCTGTAGATATATCAGTATAAAACACTAAGAGAGTCTACATGTACTCTCACTTCTTTTTTTTATTGAGGAATGTTCAATTTTTGAATTACAGTAAGGTGTGGACAATATCATTTTACTGGACAAATGTATTCAATTCTGGATCTCAGAGAAAAAAAAGAATACTTCATTGGTTATTCAATCAGAGATAATTATGAAGCAAAAATGTCAAACTGAAAAACAGGATTATCTTTCCCTATAGCCTCAATTTCTTGTAATTTAATATAGTTTTTCAGGGCTTTAGATGTGGGTGCTACACCAACTGGTTTCACTTGTAAACTAATTTCCTCTAGAGCTCACGGAGTGGAAATGGTTATGGTAGCAGCCAAGGGCCCTTGCAGAAATTGATAGGCACTCTTGCATTCCTTTGCTTTGGTCTTGCTGGGAGACCCCAGGGAGGTCTCCCAGGTAATTGTTCATTATGTAGGTCCTGGCTTATCCTCTCCCCCTTGTTTGCATCTGTGGGTGGCAGGAGAGAGGTGATCAATAAGATGATAAACTCCTCTTTTCTGTTGCCATCTCATTGGACTGTGAAGATGTGTTTTAATTAGTTTCCTATCTATCTGTACTCTTGCAATGACACTTAGTGTACAAAGGTGCTTCATGACAAAAAGAGGAAATAACAAGTTTCTTTTTTTTTTTTTTTTAGAGAGTTTTTTCTAGCATTTTTCCTTGAAGTTTCTGCACTCTCAGCCTTCTAAGTCTCCTCCTCCTCTGCTTTTTGTTCTTTTGCTGACTTGGGTTGCACTGGAGCTAAGTCATCAAAATTGGTTTCCTGGGCTGTCTGAGCAGTGGCTGTGCTGTGAGAAATTGCTGTGCCTGCTTTTAGGAATTTTGCTCTTGTGCTTTTCTACACTGAGAAATGAGAGTCTGGCATTGCAGAGAGGGGAGCATTCTGTTCCCAGCTTCCATGGGTGTTTGGTATTTTATTGTGAGTCCTTGGCAGAGTTATCTGCTAGGGAGGTAGGTTTTGTTTGCTCTTAGGCAAGTTTCGATTTGTTTGTGCCCACTTCTAGTCTGTGTGGTTCTTCCCAGCCACAGGGAACAGGATGGTGAGAGTTGCTTTTACACCATAGCTAGCAATGTAAAAAGCACATTTGAAGCTGCTTCTTGGCTATTTGTTCCTTCATGTTTAAGTATTGAAACAAAATTAAAGAGTAGCCTGTCTTGGGCTGTGGAGTTTCCAGAAAAATGACTGGATTCCAGGAGGAGTCAAGCCATTATGTTAACCTTGCTTCCCACACAGTGCTGGCAGTGCTCAGCTCTGTAGCATTTGTTGGCTGAGATGCTCTGACTGATACCTGTCTCTGTGGCAGCTGAGCAATTCCAAAGGTCTTGCTGCCACTGTGAGGTCCTGTTCTGACATGTCAGGGGGAACCTCAGTAGGACTGAGGAGGTGTATGTGGTGGGGAGGAGAGCTCAGTGACCCCTTTGGATGGGATTTTGGCTCTTGGCAAACTTGGACCAGATACTCGACCTGCATCTTTCACTGTCCAAATGAGTACCCGAGCCTCTGGCTGTCTGGATGGCATTTCTGGTGAGCAGATGACAGCAACGGTAAGAAGAAAAACTTCTGTAACTGAAAGGTGCATTTGCAAAGAACTATGGCTTTTCACAGCTAGCAAATCTACTCCCCTAACTAGATCTCCCCTCAGTTTTTCATGTAGCGAAAGGGAATGGAGGATTTTTCCTTATGACTTGTGCTACATCTCAGTAGGAATCAGTTCACTCTGGACAGAGTAGAAGCCTTTCATCAACTAGACGCTGCCACAGCCTTAAATTCACTGGGAAAGGCTTAGAAGTGGTTGAACATTGTGTGATTCTGTGTTAAAAATCTGAGTCATTAGAGTGAGCTGGATTATAGGCAAGGAGCTGGGAGCAGAGGCTTTTGGGGCACAATCATGGATCATCAGCTCTGTTGTTGCATGCCCAAAGGTGTTGGTCTGCAGCCACTGTCGTGCCACACTGTAGTGCCTAATGAGTGAGCAGCAGGACTGTGGCAGCATGACAGGCAGCAAAGGAGTCTGGTGGGAAACTCATTCTTACACAGGGAGGACATTCAGGGACCAGTCGTTGTGCTCCTGAACCACAAAGAAGGAGCTCTGTGATGCTTGACCTGCTGGTTTGAGTCTCTTGTTGTACTTCTGCCCTTCCAGGGAACAGTGTAGTAAATATGTCTAGAAGTTAGACTTTCTTGGAGGTATTTTGAGCCATTATGTTTTGCTTTCTCTGGATTTCTCCTGTGAGCTGATGTTTATCAGCTCCCGCCCAGAATGGCTATGGAATGTTGTATTAATGTGCTGCTGCTTCTGCCCGTGTTAGCTCTGGGTCATTCTTGGAGGATGGTTGAGAAAAATCCCAAAACTTGCATGCAGCTGTAGGCTAGAAGGGGTTGTGTAAACTAATGAAAGAAAAATGAGACAAAAATGCTTTTAGAATACACTCTTTCTTCTTACTTATGTACCATAGAAATGCAGTTTGATGTTCCATAGAATCGTAGAGTGGTTTAAGTTGGTAGGTAAAGATCATCCAGTTCCGACCCCTCTGCCACGGGCAGGGACACCTCCCACCAGATCAGGCTGCCAAAGGCCCCATCCAACCTGGCCTTGAACCCCTCCAGGGATGGGGCAGCCACAGCTTCCCTGGGCAACCTGTGCCAGTGCCCTCACCGTGAAGATTTTCTTCCTAATATCTAGTCTAAATCTGCCCCTCTCCGATATATACCCATTGCCCCTCATCCTATCACTACATGCCTTTGTAAAAAGTCCCTCCAGAGCTTCCTTGTAGCCCCTTTCAGGTACTGGAAGGTTGCTATAAGGTCTTCTCTGAGCCTTCTCTTCTATAGGCTGAACAGCCCCAACTCTCTCAGCCTGTCCTCATAGCAGAGGTGCTCCAGCCCTCAGATCATCTTTGTAGCCCTCCTCTGGACCCCTTTCAACAGATCGATATCCTTCTTATTCTGAGGATATTGTTATGTAAAATAACATCAAGTTTTGCAGCATTTTTCCTTTTTTTTTTAAACATGGAGCACTTTCAGCTTGTTGTTACTGCTGGAAAGCTGAATCCACGTTTCTTAGGAAAAGCTCTTGGAACACATGCAAGTAGAGTTAGGAATTACCTCAAACTCAGAAACAAATGGAATGGAAAGCAAGAGTGGCTGAACAGCTAAAACATAGTCAAATTATAATAAGCCCCTCTTGCAAATACAACATTTGGTGTTGTTTTGCACATCCCTTACTTTGTCCCTGCCACTATACTTGTATGTAGCTGTTTCCATACATTTTTTCCTACACGCTATTCTTTGCACTGTACTTTTGAAACAGAGCATTGTAATGTTTTAAATTTCAACTTGAGGGACTGGTATGAAGCTTACGAATATAGCTTTCCACAGTACATAGAAACATTTTTTCCCATAGAGTTGAATATACAGTTGTGAAGGCTGCAAGGTTATCGGCCTCCTCTTATTCTGAGTATTTTGAAGCTAAGGGATTTAACGTGCTAGGAGAAAGCGGCACTGGCTTATAAGATTCAGCAGCAGCAGAGGAGCAAGCTCTAAAAATGCACCTCTGTGAGAATGACCTCTACTTTTGAGAGGGGCCAGAGGAAGCCAAGCTACTCTGAGCTGAGGGAAGCAGAGGTGCCCTAAGCAGTAAACATAATGTGCTGGATTGAGATAAGTAGGACAAAACATTTCTGTGCTTTAATATCAACTAAGGCACCTCAAGGAACAAGATGGAAAGTTGTTCGGGAGGGAAAATGCTGGTTATTAAATAGCAGTATTAGGTATTTAGCAGGTAGGAATTAGTAGTAGACTCCAGGTAGGGATAAAAGATCGATTATAACATCTGAACTGCTGGGTAAGAGCACCAGGATCACAACTGTGAGATATTACAGCAGTGCAAGAAAGCTGAAAAATTTTGACCATGTAGTTTAGTAAACAAAGTTCAAACCAGCTGAGGTTAACTAGTGATAAGCCTGCCTATCACGCAGGCACTCCCCAAATCTCATCCTTATGCCGAGCTGCTGGACCATGTTGTGTTGCAGCAGCGGAATCTGGCAGCTTGGCAGCAGTGAGGCTGCCACAGCCCCATGCCCCAGGTTTAGTCAGCAGCAGGGCTGAACATGTATTTCCAGTAGGGACATGCACATACAGACAGACATACACAGCATGTGTACTCAGCGGTCATGCTAACCACTTATTCCTCTATTTTCCCATGCTTAGGAAATCACCTATATCTTTTGTTTGCCCACCTTTAAAGCATCCTCTAAACATTCTTCAAGTCTTGCTCAATATTATAATCCTCTTGTCCTGGATGCTCCTTGGCAATGCCCAGTCCTCCCACAGCCCCAGATGTGCTTTGCTCCTGTTCACTGATGGGTGGATGCCAGCGGAACCAGGGCTGAGGCTTTCCTGGGGTAACCCCTGGGGAGGGGCCTGGACAGGATGTAATTTCCTCTGAGTCCCTCACTTAGAATCATAGAATCACCAGGTTGGAAAAGACCTCTTAGATTATCAAGTCCAACCATTCCTCTCTGCTACTAAACCATGTCCCTGAGCACCTCGTCTACCCGTCTTTTAAATACCTCCAGGGATGGTGATTCCACCCCCTCCCTGGGCAGCCTCTGCCGGTGCCCGGTGACCCTTTCTGTAAAAAATATTTTTCTGATATCCAGTCTGAACCTCCTCTGGTGGAGGAAACGAGTTTCGCACCTGCCTGTGTGCCCCTCTGGGAGTGTGGAGATGGGCTGACTCCCATGGGGGTAGGAGTAGCTAGGGCAGGGGATTACATGGTGCCTTAGTGCATCGCTGCCTGTCTGCTCCTTTGTATATGTGCTGATGAACTTCTAAAATCATGTAACCTACCATGTAGGATCAGTAGTTGCAGCATCAGAATCCTTTAACTGTCCCCCATGGCTGAAATAAATAACTCTGGTCTCTTCTGTCATGTGTGTTGCCAACCGTAACGCCTCTCTGAGCTCTGTGAGTACCAGCAAGTCCCCTCGTCATAGGGCGATACTCCTTGGGAGCTGAATCAACGACCGGAATTTGACAGTATAATGAAGTCACACTGACAGTTTTAATATTTTTTTCTAACTAGAGGTACTCAAGACTAATAGTATCTCTGTGCTACTCTGATGGTATGAAAGCAATGCACAACTGAAGTGAAGAGATACAATATTAATAACGAGAGGGGTCTTTAATGTCCTGTGAAATGTCAGTATGGGTATGGTGAAAGGCAGAAACCCTTCCACAAATAAGCAACGATACGTGCACAGAAAGTGGAGAGAGCATGTGAAAGTTTTAGAGTGGTTTTCAAAAGGAAGGTTGATTTTTAGTGATTTTAATTACAAGGTGAGTGAGAGCTGGTCCAGACAGAAGAGCAGATACCTGAGAAATGAGGGTCAAACTGCTGGCTTTTGAGGTACTGTTGGATGCCAACAGCCTGCTGGGCTCTTACTGGATTCTGCAGCTATGCGACTTGCTCCATGTACCACTCTGTGTGTGCCTGAATGCATAAAACCAGGAGAGAGCAAAAACCTCTGTTTTCTCTCTTCTCATAGTATTTGGACAGGAACTCTGAGTCTCAGCAACCATTTCTTGGGTTTGGCAGACTGCTTTTTGATGCATAATCTTTTCTCCTGCATTTGAGATCAACCAGGATAGACTAATCCCAAGATTAAGGTGGATCAGGGGAAGGGCTGTTTCCATGGCATATGCTGTTATATGAGTGCTCAGTTACTCTTGTGATAGAGGAAGGCCATAGGGCAATGCAGACAGCAGGGCAAATCTTGTTAGTCTTGACTAATTATCAACTTGGTCCTAGTTCCTTCTTTTCCCTGCAGAAAACAAACCACACCAAGCATCCAATTAAGAGACCAAACTGATTGAAATTCTAACTCAGGCTTGTATTTATGTCTCTCGTGAATAGTGTGCAGCACCAAGTTTTGCATTAGTTCATGTTTATCTTGTTGAGTAGCAGTTGTGTGGTTCTGGAGGAGGGAATTGTAGAGCTGTACACTGCAACTCTGCTGGAAAATGAGACTCTAGACAGAAGAGCTACCTTTAAAAATCTCTTACTTAAGCGAGTCTAATGAGCAAGTTCTCTGACAGACATTTATACTACTGAAACTGTTCTGTCAAATCATGGCAGTTTATTTCACAATAATCTTTGGATGAGGCTTTCTACTAAACAGAGAAAATAAGGTTATCTATGAACTACAGCTCTTATTTCAACATTTAGATGGAAGATCTCACCAATGGGTCCTTCCT
Source organism: Cuculus canorus (assembly GCF_017976375.1). Lineage (NCBI taxonomy): Eukaryota > Metazoa > Chordata > Aves > Cuculiformes > Cuculidae > Cuculus > Cuculus canorus. The sequence continues at coordinate 36,412,121 of NC_071403.1, forward strand.
GACACAAAATGTGGTTTAGTTACGGTTCCTATGACAACTGTTCCCCTCTCCTCCAGAGCATGGACTAATGATAGGGTTTCATTACGCGGTCATGTAATGCCAGGCGTTATGACAGCCTTGTAATCTCTGCTCCAGTGTTTGCTCCTAAATGGCGTTTAGCTGAAGCCCGCTTGTATTGCGCAGAACATGAATTGGAGTGACTGACCTTCACTAGGCTTCCTGCCTGCCACCTCTGACTTCCCAGCTTCCTGCTTCTCACTAGTAATCTAATTTTCTGCCAAAACACATTTGGTAGGATGAATTTTATTGACAAAAACGTCTAGGAATTTATTTCTGTGGTAGCAATTCTATACACTGACTGCCATTAATTAACAACAGTATCTTAACAAGTACACAGAGTCCTCCGCCATATCAAACCACTCTGCTGATGAAAATTCATGAGTTTGACAGCCAAACCAGGCTCTGCAGCAGATTCCTGCAGTTACTTCTGCAACGCACTTAGGAAAAAACTATAACAAGTTGAACAGATATATTAAAAGACTTTATTCACAATAGAGAAATTTTTACAAATATAAGTTCTTAAAAATTAAGCATCTTGATCTATTATATATTCCATAATTTCAGTTAATACAAAGATGAAAAGACTAGATGAGCTATGTACAAATCAAAACCAATTTAAATGCATGATAGAAATGGATAATATGTATGATGAAGTCACCATAGAAACAGTGAGCTACTGGGCATTGCAAAAATCTGTGTACAACCAACACATATGCAACACGTATCTCACAAACAATTAAAACATTTTTTTTCCCATGACACAACGTGGGTGCCATTTAAAGTGATCTACCTCTTAGGATTTAACATATGCAGTTTCAAATTCATTATGATGCTACAAAGAAATGGAAAGTGTAGGCAGTGTGTTTATGCAAAGATAATGCCCCTACACCCCCACCAAGCAATTTCTTTTGCTCTTATGAAGGACTGGGGACAAGGTGACCATCACCAGCCACTTCCACGCAGCTGGTTCATGAACAGGAAATAAAATGCATGTTATCTCAGCAACCTAATAAGCAGTTGTAAGTACTGACTTTGGTGTTTTGGGGTTATTTTTTTTTAAAAAAAAAGAAAAGGGAGAAAAATCAATATATTCTCAGTTTATGAAAAGTGTTTTTTTCTTACACTTGGCAGATTTATACATTGTACAATCTTCTCGTCTACTTACATTAGTTTACAAAAAGTACAGTATAGTGCAGTTTTTACATACAACCTGAATACCAATACCAGTCACATCAAATTTGTGCTCTTTCACAACTCCCAAACTAAAAAGAAATATATATATTCATACTAAATGTCTGTTTTACAAGGAAACAGTCATGATGCTTATATTTATGTTACAAAGGGCCCAATGCATACGGTAGTTGTGTGTTTCTAGCCTGCTTTTTGAAACACAGAGAAGAGCGACTCCACTGTTTCTTTTCAGCTTGTTAAGAAATCTTAACAGGATCACTAGACACTTCTAGGGGAAACATACTGTGGTTAACAAAACCACGTAAAAAGAGGCTTACAAAACACATTTCTCAAAGGCTGTTTTTGTCTGAGCTACTGTAAATATTTAACAGATAGGAGGCATACAGCAGCACATGCACAACCATGTGATAACGCAGCAGCAGATGACCTAATAAAGATAACTGAGACAGAATTAATTATTATTACTTTTTGGTTACAGAGGAAAGAGAATTTTTGTTTTACTCCACAGAGTTTCTCCGTGCTACTTGGCCCAGCTCTAGGTTGCCCAGGCTCAGCCCCATTCACGCAGGAATGCACAGCTCTGCCAGTCCTGTGCTGCATTACCGCAGAGCCTCTTGCTTTGCCTCCTACATAAATGTCTTTGGCAGCTCACGTGGCACGTGCCACCTTCTCTGTTTGCAGGGGAAGCAGAGCAGCTCTGCTGTCTTTATGGACTCCAGAGGGTCACGGTTATGGGTCAGCCTCTGGCTACCAGATGCAAAAATGTTATCTTTGCTCTTGGCTTCTACCTCTGAAAAACTACATCACAGACCTCTACCAGTACAGGAAAAAAACATACTATGTAATGCCTAAACAAATGTGCTTCCTCCCCTGTGATTAGCTTTGCTGGAAATGTGAGCTATCTTACTAAATACCTTTAAAGAAGATTACTGTTAAGAACCATATTTGTTTTGCTGCAGTCAAATCAGTGAATAATGTGTTTTCTCAGAATGGGAAGCCAGGTGTTATACCCTATTCCAAACATACGAAAGTCATATTGTCATTAAATGAAAACCTACGTAGACTTAATAATCATGTAAACGACTCCAAATTACACTTCAGTAGAAATAAGAATTAATGGTGCCTGTTTTTTTTCCCCTTTGGCGATGGTACAAAGTAGAACATTTTTGGCATAGCTCTAACCCTTCTTAGTAAGCCAGGCCTCTAATCTAGGGAATAACTTTAAGCATTTAAAGTCGCTCAGAGCAAACGGACTCGGTGCTTTCAGAAAGTTTTAGTTCTACACTGGAAAATTTCCTCTCTGAATTATTATCTTTTAAGTGGACAAATTTTCTTCAAGGAATTTGGACATCTGATTTTATTCATGTAGATATATTAAATTGCTTTGTGACAGTAAATTATCAAGTCTGGTGTCAAGTCTGAACTTATCTGAATGTTTGAGTCCCAGAAAACCAAACAAATTGTTTCTGGTACAATTCTCAGCTACCAGGAAAAGGTCATCCAATAATTTTTGTCTTTTTACCATCCAACCAAATGAAAGCTACTGGACTAAATATATAAAGGAGGCAAGACTTCCTTTCTTGATATGAAATGACTATCTTATTTTACTCCATATTAGCCTGACTAAAGACATGAGAATAATACCACTTAGAAAAGGAAGGAATCAATTTGTTCTATTACAATATTCTAATCAAAACTCAAAAAACTAAGGTCTGCTATCTAATGTGCTAAATTCATAAAAACTAAGTTTAGACTAACTTCAACGCATACCACAGTTTCAGAGTTGTGTCTGCATGAGATGAAAATATTCCTATGTGGAATTCAATGACAATGAAATACATCAGATACTTTACCAAGTGATGATAGACCCGCATAAGAAGAGGCTGTCACAGTCACAAGATTTGTCTTGGATGACACACAAAACAAATTAACAGAGAACAAAAAAAAAAGGGAAAAAAAGCTCTTTATACTTAATTCAATATGGCTTTTTGCAACATGGCAAAATATTACAGCTTAAAGCAGACATCTCCTCATAGAGGAGGAAAGAATTTTGCAGTCAAATTAAAAGCATGACAGGAACAACGTGCAGACACTCTGCTCCTTTTGGCCAAGGTGATACTGCAGCCTAACAAAATCTGGAGAGAGGTCCTATATCTCTTCCAGGAACTGGTTCAGCTGGATAAGAGGAGTGAAGAGTTGGAAGTCCATTCATAAGTATTTACTGTTAAAGAAAACAGACTGCAAAGCACTTGATTTAAAAATTTAACACAGGAATTTAAACCCTAATCATGTGCCCAAGTCTTCAAAAGAGATCTAAAGAGCAAAACAAAAATCTTCATCTATTTCGGGTTTTCTTCTTTATTCTCATCATCATTGTGAAGAATAGGGAGAGGATGAGCCTCTGTGTTGAAGACCCAGTGTTCAAATGGAAGAAGATCATCTTCAGAAAACAGCAAATACAAGTACCTGGCGAGAAAAAAAGCAGGAAAGGTGACGACATCAGGGAAGTGAAACTACAACAGGAAAACAGAAATGCCTGATTTCCCTAGATGAATGTATCAAGGGAAATGGCTGACCAAACACAAAACACCAATAAACATCACAATGATTAGTACAAAACTTTGGGACTACTCAACTCAGATTGGACTCAGGGGTGATAGCAACTGGAGACGAACAAAAGAACACCTCTATTCTGATAGAGGACAAAGAAGTTTAGGCTATCAAGGTTAAACACCAGTTCACTTCATTTCCATTTGATCTTTGGTAATTTTATTACATATTGTTTTGATAGTAGAAAACCACGGTAATTTTTTTCTTCCTGAATGTCCACATATATCAAGATGTAGGACTGAAAATATTGTAGTCCAATCCTGTCTTACTGCTAAGAACAACCTCTGGCATAGGATTTTTAAAGACGGAAACTAGCACTAGACCAGTAGGTTGGGCAGCCATTTACTAAGATAGGGTCTATTAAACCCAGCAGTAACCAATAAAGAAATCCAACATTTTATTTATTGTCATGATACAGGCAGTAGCTACAGTAGCATGATTATCGAAGTCTGCTTAGGGATGAAAGTCTGCTCAGCATATGAAATTTTATTTTTCCTTGATCACCATCCTTCCCTGAAGACTTTTCCTGGTCTAATTCCAATAGGCTAACTTAAAAGATATAGTAGAGGCAGCACACATAAAGAGATTTATGCTATTTCATTCACTTCAGTATTACACTGTCTTTTAAAGGGCATAATTGCTTTTTTCTAGTCTTTGTGACTTTTACAGAAAAAAAATTGAAGAGACCAAGACAAAACTTCCTCATTTCATTAAAAACGTAGGAGATGGTTATAGATAACAAAAGCTTTTGGTTTTCCTCTTAACAGGCCATGTGAGCTTACCATGCAAGTTGACTTATTTTTTCTTTTTCTGTAGTTTTAAAATGAGAAGTAAACAATACGGCCCTGATAAGTTCTCCATCTAGTCAATTTGTTTCACTAGTGTTGGCATATATAATTAGATCCTATCAAAGCCAGATGTAATTTCTCAACAAAGACTATCAATTACCTTTATCAGAAGCAAAGATAACTTCCAGATGTCATAGCAATTAGTTTATTGATACAGAAGGGGGGGGAAAAAAAAGGGCAATTTTGCTTCCTGTCACACAGAAAAAAGCTCTACTGTTTCAGTCAGATTTTGTCATGTGAATGTCAAGGATACTAATGGTAAATGCATCTGTAAAGATGATACATAAAACTTCATGTTAATGAAATCAACTTTCTTAACTTACTTGAGTGTCTCTGAAAGGAAGAAACTTTGCTGCACATCATCATGGCTTTCATGATTGTGATAAACATCTCTAATGCCAGAATAGCCACCATCTACTCTGCAATGTTTTTCCAGTGCCTGAAGAGGAGTGGGGAGAAAAGTCAGCGGGATTAACAAAATGCATCATCTGTCAGTTTTATTTTGTTTAACAATAAAGCTATCAAAAAAAAAAGGCCACTTTTTTTAATAAAGAGATGAAAATTAGATAACATCTAGACAGAAAACTCTTTTTAAAAAGACACATGCACACATATCTAACTTTACACTTGGGAAGAGGAGCAAAATGATAAATCATTAAAAGTGAACTTAAATTAGTTTTCAGAAGGAAAGATACATGGATTTTCACTTATTTTCTTTTCCTTCTTTTTAATAGGAATAACAATTGCCTCTCACAGGCTTGTCTATCAGCCATTGGAGACTGTGTTCCATATACCTTTCCTGGTCATACTTTAGTGCCTAAAAATTGTGATAGAATTGAATGCCATGATAAAGACCAGTCTTTTCCTTACCTCCTGCAAATAGCTTTGAAAAAGCAAAGGCAGCTCTCCATTTTCTATGTAAGTTGCTTGGTTTCTCTTTGCAATTATTTGATTTTTCAATGGGAAAGCTCTAATATATGGCTATGACTGAATTTCTTTTCTGCAGAAGGTACTAGTTTTTTTGATACCTTTCTGAAAAGCTTTCTGTTACACAGGAGGAGGTGGAAAGCTAACATATGGCTGGGCTTAAGGCATCGTTTTAGAATAAGAATGTGTTTTCTCTAACTAGTTTCTAAACTGTGAAACTATGTATTCAGTTAAAAGGTGTAAAACCAATGATTGTTTCTTATTTTACACCTACAAATATAATTTCTTTTCTGCACACAGGAATGTTCTATATGATCAGCTAATTTTGAAGGAGGAAAAAAGATCAGACACAGGGTATATATACAAAGGCAAAACCCATATACTCAGTGCTGGAACTGTAGAAGGTATATACAGTTATATTATTTGATAAACTTTTCTGCTTTTCTTTGTTTGCATCCAATACTTTATTTGAATATTAGTACTCTTATCACTGCTTTGTTTAAAAATATTCATTCATCTTTTTTCTTTATAACTGACCTATTTAACAAGGTCGAAAGTATTCTTAGCCTCTTTGTTTTTCTTATTCTGTTTGATAATAACTCTCTGGTATTATGCAGTAAGCAAAGGCGCGAAGAGAATTGAAGATGATTATATTTAAAACAACTCATTATTCCAAAATAAATGCAGAAAATACTCTTTAGCCCTAAATTATTCTCATAATGAAAATGATGGAAAGCATGATGGATTACTACATGGTGCTTGCTGTGGAGACAGGTATTAGAGCAACATCCAGGCAGAAATACCTGGAGCTTTATCAACCCCCCAACAGAGAGACAGAAAACAACTACTTCCTCAATTTCTGAGGCTATGACAAACATCACTAAAGTGATTTACATGATGTGTAGATTTTATCTAGGGGAAGATGCTGCGTTTGAAACCACATAAGGCAAAAAAGCTATGAAAAGGCAGAAGATACATTTAAAAAAAGCAAACGGGCAGAATAACCATTTTCTGATGAAAGATGAGACTAAAAGTCACTAATAATTACTGAGGTATCCATCACCTCTGCCTGCTCTAAAGGCTGTTCAAGATCCATGTTTTGCTGTGAGCAGATATCCTAAATGTCCTTGGTTTTGCTGGAGTCCCTGAAAGCTATCTGCATATATTTGGCTTGCATGTCAGCCTCTCCATAGTTTTCACTGGAGAGTAAGCTGCCTATTGTATATTTAAAAGGGATTTTTCTCCAGGAGATATCCTTTAAAATGTAACAGGCCTATTTGTCTTTTCTTATGTGTCTTTAGGTTCATTTTCCTGGACACTTTTACTAAGTGACAAATATACTTAAGTTTTAGCAAGTAATTTCCCCTGGCTGGTACTCTTTCTCTCTCGTCTACTTCAACCTGCAATGAATTCAAAATGCTGAATCTGTGTTTGGATTTTCAATGTCAAACACCAGATTATGTTTTCTGAGGCACAGCAGAAGGAGAACTTGAAGGATAAGGCTATTATTCAAGGAAACAGCTGCATTCTAAATAGAGTGAAGTAAAATAAAACCAAATTGCATTTGAGGTTTATGTGTTCTAACATGTAGTTTGAGCCTTCTTTAGGAGTTCATTGAAGGGAGATATCCTACAGGCAACTGAACGAAGTGCTGTGATGGGAACTAAGAGGTTAACTTGCTCCATATTATCCATCGTCATATCTAATTGATGCAAATGTGACGATATCTTACCCCTCAAAAGCTACTTTTCACTAAACTGAAGGAAGAGGACGTTCATGTGTGGCATTAGTATGAACAAAAGGCTCTCGGTTGTCACCCTCTTTTAACTGGCAGTAATGGCCTTTTGTGCCCACATCTGCCATCTGCACTTTCAGAGTACAGTGATGTTCACATTGACAGTGGGGTAGTGGTGGGCAGGAATAAACAATCACACACACTAAATTAGTAGTTCTCAGAAAATGAGGGTGGCTAAGATCAGTTATGCTACAGAAACCCAAGTATATTTCAAGCACAGTGCAAACTGGCTGACAATCTCAAAGTATCATAAAGGGAAAAAATAAAAGAAGTGTTTTGAATTCAAAATGCAGAGATTTATAATGCAGAAAAGGAGACTTTCAAGAGCTAAACTGATAAAACCTTTCTAACTTAGTAACAGTAGATATTGATGTTGGTCATAGCTGCATTTTCTCCAACTGCTGAAATACATACAGAATGATCTTGGACTCAGAGTAATGCATCAAAGCAAGTTTCCACAGAAAAAATGAGCATGTCTACAAAAGTTAGAGAAAGAATTAATAGATTTGTTGGAGAGTTTAGAAGTCATGAACCATAAAACAGCCTCCTTTTCTACTGCAAGGGCACTGGGAAACAAATGAAATGAGTTCTTTTTGCCAGTGTCATGAAAATGGAAAATGAAACATGAACATTGACATGAAACACCTGAAGAACAATGTTTTTGGGCAGCAACATATGGTCTGATTGTTGTCCCTTTTCTTCTTGTTTCAACCTCAGCTTCCTCTTCCTGCAACAAATGTTGGTAACTAAAACAACCATAGTCAGTGGGAAGGGACTTCCCCAAGAACAAAAGGGTGGAGTGATGTGCTCTCTGTAGCAAAAGGGAACAGGATTTATGAAGCAGTTAAGCTATATGACATGTGCTGGAACAAAAAATGCAGTATCAGGTGGAGCTGTGCAGGCTATAAACATCAAGTAAAAGAGAAAAGGAAAAAAAAAAACCAGAAAAAAATTTGAAACTTATAACTGATTTCTGTGAAGTTGTAAGGTTTCTTTTTGTGAAACATGCAACTGCACCTTAGGACAGTGGAAGATGGGCCTGTACAGAATGGGACCAGCTGCATCTCCCACACATGGGCTGTAATCCACTACGTTAGAGCTAGATGAGACTAACCACAACAATGTTAAACAGTGAACACATGGGGACCACTAAGAAGGTAAATGAGTGTACAAACTTGAAATCAACACGTACAAACTCAAAATCAACATAAACCGAATCAACGGGGTAAAGTATAATAACAAGGAAAACATTTCAATTGTTTATAACAATGTTATCAGTGTGGGCAGCAACAATGAGTCAGGGAAAACATCTCCTGGAAAAGAAACACTTGGCATTGCTGAAGCCTGGTGGGACGAGTTCCATAAACAGCCATCGTACATATTCCAATTATAATCTGCCTGGGAAGATTCCAGTAGTAAAATGTATGCCTATGGATGGTTTTAGCAAAGAAGTAAGTAAGGGAACAGCACTCTAAACAAGAGTTTTTATTTTAAAAAAAATTGCTTTCGAATCATTAATTCAGAATCGTATTGTTTCAGGGCTGATAGAGCCAACACCTGAGGGAGGCAAATAAAATGTCCTAAATAACTACAGTCTACTTGGCCGAATATAGTCTTGACTGCAGATATGGAATTTCCATTAATATTCAAACAAGGAGGAGTTGTAGAATAGAAGTATAGTTAGTGCTAGCAGCTATTCTTTTATGGAAAACAGATTTTACCAGAAATTTCATTCTTCAACAATATCTAATTACCAAATTTGAAACACAGTTTTTTCACAAAACTCAACAACACTTGCACAACATTTGAGATACATTCAGTATCTCACACAGTGAACACTAAATACAATTACAGATCTTGCTTGCTGCTGAGGGAGCCAAGTAACTGGCAGATGTTATATTGCAGCCAGGTATATGGAGTCATAAGCCACTAACAGCTCTCTCGTAGGGTCCCATGGGAACAAGAAATTGCACTACACGAGTGTACGTGTTCTTCCCTCAGTATAAAGCAATTTTCTACAATTTTTAGGTTTATCCAAGAAAGTTATAATCAAACACTCCTAGAAACAAGAGGTGTTGGACAAACTGACAAACAGGACATTTTTGACATCCTGGAAAGTGATAAGTGTGAAAAAAGATTGCATGGAGTTGTGTGTTCTTTTTTTCCTTTTTTCACTTTTCTTAATTATATGGAGCTGCAAAAATAATGTTCTTCAGCTTTGTTTGTCTCCTATAAGATCTATCTGCTTAGAAATTCCAAAGAGTGAAAGGCAGATCATTTAGCAAGGGCAACATCAATGTGAGAAGAAACTAAGAGAACCCTAGAAGTGCCTATAGCTGGAGAATAAAACATGGTAAATGTAAATGCCTCTTATGTCTTAACAATAAGAGTGATTAACCACTGAAAAAGGAAACAATAGATTTGGCAAACCAGTTTCTGCAGAGTAGCCTACTTGCCCTCTAAGAAGGCTTGTGCTATACAAACACAAACAGCTACGCTCAAAATAACTCAAAGGCCAGTGGGACACAGAAATTTAAATCTAAAAAGGATCATTATCATTAATGGAGCTCAGTCCAGATGACCTATGCTTTTTGAAAGTGACCCATCTTTTAAATGTTTGGTACCATCTAGTACTTCATCTTGGCCCTCATAACCTTAATTAAAATCACCTTTGTACAATTACTGTTGAAAATACACTTTATAAAACTTACTTCCGTGTTCAAGGCTCAAATCTGACACGTTTTTCACTTTGCATTCATATGCAGCAATACTCAACAACTTGAGCAGTATATCCAAATATGACCCTGATCTGATAAGTTTTTAAGAAGGAGAAACCACAAGGTATTTTTCAAATATACAGTACCAGCAATATTTGGTTTTGTCAAAAAGATCTTAGTTCATCTATTTAGTAAATGAATCTCCAGAAATTTGAGTTGCTCTTATTGATTTAAAATCAATATTTTTTCTCCAACTGCTAAACAATACCCAGGTATCACTTACCAGCTCACTTAGTATCTAATAAGAAAAAAAATCCAATAGAACATTACCTCTACAGCTTCCCATCCCCACTCCCTGTACTTTGGGTCGTGAGTGAGCCGCCACATGTACATGTAGGTCTCTATGACTTCTGGTCGTAGGATGTAGTATTTTTCATTTTGTCTTGTAGCAATGGCCTCAACACCACCATCAAATCTGAAGGCTTCTGGTCCCAGTTTCATGCCTAGCCAACATAAAACCACATGCATTAAAAAGCATTAAAAAAAGGTTTCAAATTATGTAACCTACCAAATCAACTATCCTTTCACATGGCACAAAGCCAGGTTACTCAAAAGTTATTTAATTTCTGAAAGACACTGCAGCACCTTCTTTTTGAAATATTTTGTAAATAATTCAGAATAGGAGAGAGCTTTTCTTCATCACTGCCTTAAACAGCAGTTCCAGTCTGAACAGTGACACAAAGATTTTCATCCTAGAAGACTTCATATAACTAGCAACATGTGAAATTTTGCATAAAAGATGAGGATATTTACTTTTTTATATCAAACTAGAAAAACCACTCTGGGACCTGAAATGCTGCCAGTATTATTTTTATAAGAAGATCAAAGAATCCAAAGACATTTCCTGTACAGAAACACATTTCCTTTGTGCAATTCTAGTGTTTGAAACATTGTACCAACAGAACTGTGAATAAAAGATTTTTTTGTGCATAAAAAATGATTAATAGCTATATCGATGCATAAATGAACAGGCTCCCTCTCTTATTTGTATTCAGCTATACAGAAATCTGCAAAGTGAAAAAAAAGCTGTCATGTTAATTATTAGAGTGAGTAGATATGATTCAGGTGCACAGAAAATATTTCTAGAACAGAGCAGCCATTCTTAAACTTACTCTTAGAGCAAAGCGGTGTTTGCTCATAAAGGACTACAAGTTCTCATACCATCATGCAAGTTTCATTCAATGTTATGTAAAAATACCTATGTCTGCCTTCACAAAGTCAAACTGTGAAGCTAAACTCTGCAATAAGTACTTACTTGTACGGTCATAGGACTCATGGCAGGTCCTAGCAATTTCAGCACCAAGCTCAATATGATGGCCTGTCTTGTCATCAGGTGCTCCGTCTGCTCCAAGAGCAAACATGCCTCCAGCAAAACAAGTGAGATGTCCCATCTTGTGTTCAAGCAGTCCACCCTTCCACTCAGCGATGTATGTCAGCCCCCCGCTTGATTTGCGAATGAGGTGGGTCTCTATGGCCTGCAAAAGCACATCATTTCAAACCAAACGTACCATTTCGTAAAGTATGAAGGACAAAGACAAAGTTGTCTTGCATGTTGGCTGGTCTTTCCTCCATATTGCCGTTGCTTATAAAGTAAAATGGATAAAATGAGCTAGTGTAACCTCACAGTGCAGCCAAACCAACACAGATTAGCATACTTCAGTAACGATGATTAATTTGGCTACAACTTTGAGCAAGTTACACAATCCATTTTACAAAAATTCAGAAATTTTATTTTAAATATTTTTTATTTAAAAGTATGTTATTTCTTTTCATTTCTACTTTCAGCAATTTCAGGTAATTTCACTTGCAATGGTGATCAGCTAGCACTTCAGCTGCCACACTTCCCATTGTAATTCTGAATTAAGGGATATAATTATTGACATGATTTCATGTCAATTATATGTAGACATAACTCATACTGACTCAGTGAGTGCACTGAATGATGTTATGCCCCCAAGTTTATGTGGCACTTCCAAAGTCCAGTGGGATTCCCCTCCCAGACTGAACTCCTCCATAGTTATTAAAGAGTTCAGTCTCACCGAGATTTCTAGGAAAAAACCTAACCCAAATAAAAATACGCAGAGAGAATTATAAGTTGGTGCCATTAGCAATTTATGCTCATTGATTACAAAATTCAGGAAAACAACCATCACTTCTGTAAAGAACAAAATTAAAACAACTGAGGAGACTCAGAAGAGCACATTAATTAGAAGCCCACACAGAAAGTAAGCTATTGCTCTTTAAATGGCAATGGAGAGGAGACAAACAATACTATCATACATTTAGTCACTGAGCAGTGCTCTAAGTTTATTCTACTGAAATCCTAAGATCCAGAAACAGTACTCAACATGCATTATACAAGAGAAAAAAAAAAACACAAATAAAATATCAGTACAGAGAACTATTAATAAAAAAGGCAGGATTAAAAAAAAAGTTAGAAAGGGAAAGTATTGACTGCAGTTATTTCTTCCCATTTAAACATCTGTAAAGGCTGTTTTTATAAGCAGGAAAAATCTTCTCTAAACCAGAAGCATCAGCAGAATAATTGTACAAGTTGTACTCATTAAGTAGAGTTTTTTTGCCAAGAGTGTCACATTGAAAACTACACTTTGTTTTCCACTGATAATAGTGCAATGTACTTGGGTAAGGATGTTTTCTGCCCACCCTTAGACCCATTACTGGCTCAGAAAACTTCTCCATCCTTTTGTTTTCTCCTTGATTGTATGTTTTTATTATTAGGTACCTACAGAAAAGCACACCTAAATTTTAAAGCAGCAGTAATTAATGAAGATTCCTGTGCTTTAAACAAATCCTGCATAATTTAACCTACAAAAAGAGAAATTAAACATGAAAGGGGAAAAGTGGGAAAATGCTTTCCTCAAGCATCTAAACCACAGATGCCACTGTGGAAGACTGAAGAATTACAGAGGCTGAGTATGTGTCGAGCTAATTGGTGGTTGTGTTTTCCAAGCACCTATAAGAAAGCTTTTCTGTCTAGCTGGGACACTAGTAGTGAAATACCTAGATATTTCTTTTTTTAAATAGTGTGCTTTGCTTTAAGACATGTCCTTTGTGCTTGTTTGGGTATAAAATATTTGAATTTATAATTGAAAAATGGAGTTCAAAGAACCTACAAAATGTATTAATGCATAAACAGGCAAAATTTTTGAAAAGACAGAAATAACTGGAAACCTTCCAGAGTGCTGTTCACATTTTTATTAGATAGCTTATATTTTATATTAGGATACCTTGTTGTTAGAAACACATAGCTTTCAGACTACTTGGGCATTCTAAAAAATAAGCTACATAAAATGAAGCTCAGAAATTAAAAACTTTTAATTAAATGACGTTTCATTAAACGTTTCAGCATGATGTCTCCTTCTCACCAAATCAACAACTGTGGCAATAGTTAGTAACTCTCCCAGTCACTTAGCTGGTGAGTCAGAATTTATTTAAAATTTAAGCAAATTTTAAAATAGATTGATGACTACATTTACCTATATTGCAATTTTTTTTTTGAGTGAAGAATTAAGGAAAGATAGAATGAAGTATTACTGTACCTGACAGAAATAACAGTAATCATGCAACTTCAGAACTATAGTAGCTATCCAGAGTTGATTCTTGTAGTACAAAATTAGATTTTGCAACATCAATTAGTCTTTCAGAGTTTTTTTCCCCTCTTTTGGCTCAAGATTAAAGTTCAGGCTGAAAAAAGATGACTTCCACTTGGGAAATTCTAATATTAATCTAAAAACTGGCATTGAGAAACTAACAAATTGATATTAATTGATGTTAAAAATGTTACAAAATATAAATATATTTCCAAATTAATTATTCATGTTTAGTAAAGCACATAGTTTCGGATTTATAAATGTAGCCTATTAAGAACTAATACACAAGCCTATTTAAAGTTATTTTTATTATGTAAGCATCTTTTTTAAAGCTGTTTTTTACTAGGTATATATTAGAGACTCTCAAATTGCCTTGTCATACTTTGTACAATTATGGGTCCCTTAGTGCTAGATAATACCTATGCTGTTGTATATACTCTAATGGCATGCTAGGTAACTAAACATTTATACCTAGAAATGAAATCCAAATAACCTTCCATATATACAAATAACCTTCAGAAGCCATAACTCTAAGTATGCCAAACTTGCAAATCCATCAGCACGCAACAAACTCTAATTTTGGAAGACAGGAAAACAAATACTGTGCCTCTATGTAGCCTAAGGTTCATTTAAGTTCTATGAAGTTATGAAGCAGTAATAGTTTGTGTAAGTTACATGATTTATGCACACTGACCTCAACCAAACAACTTTTGTAAAGCATGAAAGACAGAGGAACGTCTCTTCCCAGAGGGCGAGTAGGGCTTTTCTGTGGTACTGGGAGGTGCACCAGCAGAGCTCGCAAAACCAAGGCCAGGGAGCCTACAGAGGGGACTGTCAAAAGCTTCACAGGCCACTTTCAGTCTGAGACGGACAAACTGTTTTCAGCAGAAAGAGGTTTCCCTTCTCTCATCACTATTTATTTACCCTTCAACTAAGAAAAGAGAGACTAGCTGTGTGCCCTGAAACAACATTCTCCAAAGGCTTGCGGATGAATTCACAGCATCAAAAGTTGCATGAGGCTCGGAATAGTTGCAGCATGGTATTCAAGTGTCAGATTCCGATGAATTTTTTAGGTGTTCTCCAGTTGTTTCAGGAACTCAACATAAAAATAAAAGTTATTATAAAAAATCACCATGTAAATGTTTTTGATCTTAAAAAAAAAAAGGTATAGCCTGCATGAGTAAACATATAAAAGAAACTCCCCACCATTAACTATTGATGGATGTATTCATTGACATTTTGAACTCCTGTACCGAAAACACCATTTGCAGCCTTAAGATGTGGTAAAACTTTTCTTTTTCCCATAAGTCCAACCCAACTATAGCTTAATTTCAGAATTTACTTCCAAATATTGTTAAGGCACTTCTGAAATGCCTAATGTTTGTATAATGCATTAGTATAATAAAATATTTTCAATGTAAACAATAAACAAAACCCAGTACTCTTTCAATTATCAATTCTGAATCTATATCCAAACTACTAAATATCATCCATCTACTGGAAATCCATAAAACTGCTATTCAGATTTTTAGTATTTGTTTTTATTATAATATAATAGTATGTACTCCTGTGAGCAGCACATCAAAGTAATTTTCAGTGAGTTCCACAGAGGTGGTACGACCAGGCTGGACTGAGCTTTCCAAGAGATTCATTTTTTAAATAAGGTTAAGGTCCGGAGGAGAACTAAATCTCTAGCTGAAAAAAGGGGTAATTGTTAGGGAATAGGGAATAGGGAAATGCTACTTGCTATCTGCAATGCTGTGGGTACAGTTCTGGCAGGAAAATCAAGTTACTAAAACAAGTTATTATGAAATGAAAACGGGTAGTATGGTGACAAAGATCACCCAAGTAAAAAGCTCTGTTTGGTAGAATTAATTCTGAATTTCATACTTAGAATCAATTTACTTTTATTTCGATATAAGTATCTATGCACTTAAAAAAAGGGACACTTTTAACTGCATCGCAGCTTTATAAGAACTTGGTCCTCACCTGTGAATAATCCCTTCCTGCACTGTTTGCAGGTCAGGTGGTGTCATATTTATCATGACACAGATTGTTATTTCATTTTACTGTAATGAATATTCTTAATATAAACCAAAGCACAGTATCTGAAAATAATCAAAAGCTAGAGGAATGTGGCCTTTGATTAGCTGAAAAGACATTACTGATGGGTAATTGTTTGGAGCTGGTACAGTTTGTCTTTTAAGTGAATATAAATTTCACGTTACTGTTTTCCAGAATGTATTGCTGCAGTTTCTGCAAAGTGACTCTAGAGTGGAATGAAAAGGAGAGGAAGGAAGGGAAACTAAAGGAAAATAAACAAGATAGTCAAGATTTGCCAGATATTCAAAGAAATAAATTTACTACATGCAAACTACTATGATACATGGTTTGTAGCATACCTGTAAGCTCTTACAGCCAGACTAACTTTTAAAGCTGACACAGTTCCTGGCAATTTTTTTTGTAAGGCTCTGCTTATAGTCCTCACTGCAATAAAGGATTTAGCTAAATTACTCTTTTTCCACCTTGTGGGAGATTACTCCTCCTATACAACGACTGTAAAAATGCTTGAGCGCTCAATTAGAAACACTGAAAGTCCCTATTGCAGTTCGAATAGTAACTCGAGTGCACCTTTATATTACTTCTCGCATCTTCCTCATGAGTTTGCATGTTAAAATTATGCCCTTGCCTATCTGCCACAATGGAAGAACTGCAGTAAATGAGACATTATGAATCATTTAGGTTACAGGATTGCATGTTGCTTGTGTCCATAATCTCTGTTACTGACAGCGCAAAAAAGAAACTTCAATTTTTCCTTTCTTAAGGCAATATATTTTGGATTCTCTGCTTATCAGCCTGTTCCTTAGTCTTTACTTCTTACTGCTGGTCCTAAACACCTGCAAAAATAAGCAGAACTGGTCCCTCCTAATAAACACTCATTTTCCTCCTTTCTTCTTTTGTGCCTGCCCTGTGTCACCAGGAGAATCTGTGCGCCAGGGAGCTGGGACCCTCTTATACTATTGCGTCAGCTCCTTTTGACTCCTGGGATTGCTAGGGATGAGAAGCAATTAATACTGTAATAATAACTTAGTATAATAACTTAATATAATAACATTGTCTTCACCCCCCAGCTCCCCTTTTTCAATCTCCAACTTGATTTTGTGTTTGGGAAGTCCTTCATTTACCCTTTGAGTTGAGATGTTGAACTAGTTTGCTTACAGAGAGGATGCAGAACTGAAGTAACCTCACTGTTACTCAACAACCTTTGTTTTAACAGAGCGTATTCACTTAGTGGATTATACTGACAGTTAATAATGCTTACAGAGCACCGAGGTAGGCTTCTCAGGAAAAATGTTTTGCAACTGAAAGTTGCTCAATTCAAAATAAACATATGCCACAAAAAAGTCAATTCTGCTACAGGAGCAGGGACAACAAACTAAAAACCTCAAAATGCAATGTAAAACTGCAGTCCTACTTCCTCTAGCACTTGGGCATTTTATCTCTCCTTTTACAATAATGGATTCAATATGATTAATGAATTTTAATGACTTTTTTTTTTTAACAAAACCAGGTTTCATTTCCCACCTCAAGATGTCACTGTAGCTGGAGATAAAACTGTGTTGCAAGTCATAGTTACAGATTTCCATAGCTTAATAAATTTGAAACTACAAAAATATGATCCTAGTTCCAAATTTCCGGGTTTTATAGTGTTTGTTTTGGGGATAATTACAATTCTGCAGGCTTCTTTACAACAAAGCATTATAAATTATTTCGGTCTAAGCTCCTAATATATTTTTCTTCCCCTAGGAAGCTTCTTCATAAACAGTATTTTGATGATTTGAAGCAACAGTAAGTATGAAAGAGAATCCTACCACGTGAAATTTCTGATAATTCAAAGATGTATAATGTCAATTGCTTATTTATTTTAATATTTACAGCCTGTGCCAATACATGTAATTGCTTTGAATCAGCACGCAGGAGGCAGGTCAGCATTACAGCAATTTTGCATGCTATGAGTTTGTGACTTTGAGTTTCACTCATGTTTTTTGTGTGGAGTTGGCCTAATGTAGTAGTAGACACTTTTTTTTCAGCAACCTTCATAATTCATAGAATCATAGAATGACCGGTGTTGGAAGGGATCTGCAAGGATCTTCGAGTCCAACTCCTGTCCCTGCACAGGACAACCCAAACATTCATACCGTGTGGCTGAGGGCATTGGCCAAAGGCTTCTGGAATACTGTCAGGCTTGGGGCTGTGACTGCTTCCCTGGGGAGCTGCTCCAGTGCTTCACCACTCCCTTGGGAAGAACGTTTTCCTAATGTCCAACCTAACCCTCCCCTGGTGCATCTTCCTGCCATTCCCTCGAGTCCTGTCCTTGGTCACAAGAGAGAAGAGCTCAGCACCTGCTCCTCCTCCTCCTCTTGTGAGGAAGTTGTACTCCAGGATGAGGTCATTGATCAAATTTATTCTTTACCCAAAATTCCAATAAGTTTATTTTGTGAAATTTAAGATTTGCGTTGTTGCATTATTACAGCTATTTTGGACATGGTAGAAAAACATTGCACAATTTTGTTTTAAGCTTTATATTTAGTGGTTGATTATGTTTTCTTAAATATCCTTCATATGGGTTTTAAATGTGTATTACAATATGCATGAGTCACCTGGAAATATACTGCCAGAAATAATAGAATGGAATAGAAAGTTCAAGGCCTTCTTACAATTTGTTTAAACAATTCTGCCAAAGAAAAATTGCCATCTTATCTTGAGGTCCTCATTGCTTACTTAACTGCACTTTAAAAAATCAAAACTGAAATCTGAAGACAGAGGAACTTTCATTTGTTTAAACACAACACACAAGAACCATTTTTGAAAACAATAGGGCACTTGCTGCTTTTGGACTTGACACGTGTTACGCAGACAAGCTTACATGTGAAATGAAATGTGAATGTTTATAATGGAGGTGCCTGCAGTTTAAAAACGGAAACGTTGGCAAGCATTTAACTACTATGGTACTTATCCATCTGATCACTAAAGAGATGATTAACTTCTAGAGGAAAGCTGATAATTTACTTTTGCCTGAAAATCTGCTTATGCTTATTTCCCTCCCTGTGTAGATCTATTAGTGTCTCTAAGAGCACCAATGCTCTTACAGTAAATGTGCTTAATGCTGTCTGCTACAAGAAGGCTAGATTTATTCATATAACAGTATTAATGGAATGCCATGAATCAAAGCAAGTCACTCTCAAAAGGTTATATTATGTATTTCCTGAATATTCTAGAGTATTTATTACTCCTGACAAGCTTTTTTGCTGTCAAAACCAGCACAAATAGTAAGGACATGGCTGCTCCAACAGGAAGAGCAAAGTCACAAGCAAAAAGGGCACAATTTATCTCACAGGACTTTTCTAGTTAAATTCTTTCTCAAAGAGTCCTAACAACATTATAGCTTGCCGCTTCTCCTGACAATCTGTTAACAAGCAAATCTCTTATTAAGTACTTTCTATAGTACAAAATACAGACATTGTGTGGTCATAAGGAAATCATTAGAGAATTAAGAAGTCTGCAGAAGCCTGTCTGCAGTCTTGATGGTTTCTCTAGGCAGTTGTAGAGAGCCTCAAAACTCCTGTCATGTGGGGAAATATAGCAAAGAGAATAAAAAGGAGCAGTGAGTCCTCTGGATGTTCTCATCTGTTAAGTGTAATAAATCTTGTGTTCCTACATAACAGAGCTATACTATCGCTACTTGCAGAACACCAGTGCAGCTGCGTGATAAATATTTTAAACATGACAGCTGACAAAATATGCAAATAAACTGCATATTTTTTCATTCGTACACATTTAAGTTATAGACAATACCCACCCCCCGACGCCCAAATGTATGCAATGGGAATGCTGAGTCCCCTGCACCAACTGTTTCATTTTGAAGACAGGCTCTTAATTGCACCTCTCTGCCTGCCCTATTTATGTATTTCCTTCAATGCCAAGAACTGTTCCAAGTATTGAATAATTCAATTCATTAATATACTTTTGGCTTTACCCAGTATGACAATCTATTCTGAGTTGTTGCAGTTCTGTCATTGTCCAAATAAGTAATGTAATTTTTAAGATCACTACGATCACAAAGCAAACCACTTCAAGCAACTTAATGGAAACTGCAATCAGCACAGAGCAGCCATCAGACTGTCACCACAGCTAAAAAGCCCCTCATGGAAGTCTGGAGATGAAAAGGGCCTATCTGCCAATATCATGTTTTCATTTTGCTAACACTTTGTTCTCTCCCTCATTTTAATGATAAAGGAGTCTACATGGGTTTGTTTTATTTATCTGAAAGGCAGAAATCTTGACAGGTCTGAAAAATGTTCACTACAGAATGCAGACAAATTAAATATACCAAAAAATATCCCAAACCAAAATAAAAAAACAATAGCTTCCTTTGGACATAAAGTACCCTTTCTAAAGGTAAAACTGCAGACCGCAGTGGCTTTACCTCTCTGACACCACAGGACTCCCACTGAGTTACTGCTCTCTTTACAGCTTTTAGATATGCCACTTCTCTAGAAATACACTGGGGAGGGGATGTAGTCAGTGTCAGAGAGAGAGAGAGCAGGAATATTGCAGGAAATTTGCACCTATAGCCATGCATAAACGTAATGGAAAAATTTGGAAAAGATACCTGACCATCAATTATCAAGTGTGAGACAACCTCCTAACCGAAGTAGTGGGAAAATTGCCCTTCAACTTACAAAATGAGAGCTGACACATTCAAGAGGGGAAGACTTGATGCAGTTGCCTGTTGATAGACTAGATATAACTGAACCCACAAGGTCCATTTTTGCTCTAAATTATCGTATTCTCTTACTAGACGTACTCAATTGCATCAGAGAGATCATCTGCATTAACTGAAAAGAGCGGGATGGTTCCTGTCCTGGATACTTGCAAAGACTGCTAGCTTGTTCTGTGGGCAGATACATCCTTAAAATAGGACTAAAAGCTGAATACAGGTTTGTTCTGTAACTAAATGTTACATTCTATCCGTTGAAACCAGTTTAAGAAAATCTCTTCCTATATTATGTGAACCAGAACATTATATGCATTGCTTTTCAAAAAAAAAGCATTTCTAATGTAAAAATACGTTCACTTGCCTTTTTGTACAAATTCTAAAGTTTATGAATACCTCTGATGACCTTAAAATACATCCTTATTACACTCTGGTATTCAAAATGAGACTCTCTCTGTCCCTTTTCCCATTAGAAATAAGACCTTTAGAAAACATGAGCCAAATAGGCATCTTATTCACACCAAGCAGAAAAATTTTAAAATCCAGTTTGACATTTTAGTTATTGCTTTCAACTTAAGCCATAAACCAATCTATAGGTGCTACAAAAAAATCTAAAAGAAATGAGTCTTTGTTCCTAATATAAGCTACAGAATAACGTAAGAAATAAATAACCCCAAAGCTTTATTTAAATAAATTTCAGCTTTTCACAGTGAATTTTAACTCACCATGCATTTTCATTCATGGTTTCTGGATAGCAGAAGATACGGAATTAGGCATCAAATCTTCAAATTGCTCTTACAGAATTTGGTGAGTATGTTCTGGGCTGATGGCTAGGAATAATCATGCCATTCTCTTTGGCATAGTCTTAAGACAATACTGAGGGAAATTTATCTAAGAAAATAGCAGAAGCAGACTCAGAATGCCCAGACTATATAGGCTCAGCCATAAAGAAAGACTGCAGCTTCTGCAGACACTTAAACTAGCTTCAATTTAGGTAAATAAGTGATCAATAGCAATAAAGCAAATATCAGGATGGATTTCAAGACAGGCTAGTAACTCCAGTGAAGAATCTGGCATCTCAACGGGGCCCAAGCAGCCCACAACTTCTGCAGTACTGCAACTTCCCTGCTGTTTTCTGAAAAAGCAACATCAAGCTGTACCTCCACATGCTGCATGTACACTTTCAGCTTTAGTACAAGTGTACCTCGTTATAGAAGAAGGAGAACGTGAAGACTATCACTCAAAAATTACTGGAAAAAGCATTCAGCCAGCATCATGGCAAAACAGGCTGGACATCAGGAAAAAAATTTTCATGGAAAGGGTCATTGGGCACTGGAGCAGGCTGCCCATGGAGGTGGCTGAGTCACCTTCTCTGGAGGTGTTTAAAGGACAGGTGGATGAGGTGCTGAGGGGCATGGTTTAGGGGTTGATGGGAATGGTTGGACTCGATGATCCAGCAGGTCCTTTCCAACCTGGTGATTCTGTGATTCTATGAAAACATAGCATGTGTTTAGTGACCACTTGGCCCTCACAAACACTGATATTCTGGACAGACACGATGGCTGGACTGCTTAAGAGCTAGTACTACTAAAGAATAATAACGTAGTAGGTACTTTAAATCTAGTCTTATACAGCAGAGCTCAGACATTGTCACCGATATTGTCACATTCTGTGATGCTGCTGCCCAGGCAATTCTGCTCCCTCAGTTCAATGCTAAGAGTAGGGAGAGCTGGCTGCATAGTGTGCCAGCCATCACCGCATCGGCTCCCCACTCAGACCTCAGGATGGCAAATTCCATACCCAAGGAGGCTGTTATCAGGGTATAGCTAAGGCACATGTTTTAACAAAGCTGTGCTGTTGCACCCTGCATGGACACACGTTGCAGTGTGAGGCCCTGCCTGCTGCACTGGAGATGTGCAGCCACTCCTGGCCCTCTCCCTGTGATGACCAGCCAAGAGCAGGTAGCTTTCCACCCCAGCCAAGCTGCTGGGCAGTTTGGGCTGGTTAAGGAGTGACCCAAACACACTGCCACGGTGCAGCTGACATGGAATGGCACATCCGCTCACGTGGTGTAAGGCAAGAGAGACTTCCTGATGTACCTCACTCCAGCTATGCTCAAGTTAGGGGAAAGTGAAACTTCAGCCTTAGTATGAGCTGCCCAGCGCTGGCCACCGAGGCACGGGGCTCTCTTGGACTCTGTTATTGGCTGGGATCACTGTGCTCTTGGTGCTCCCTGGCAGGATGGGAGGCAAGACACTTATGGTCCTGCCAACAAGGGTGATGGCCACACCACTTCTAAGATATTCTACCTGCAGCAGTTTCCAGAATAGCTGTAGTAGCAAAAGCATGTTTGTTATTGCATGCGCCTATGCACTGGCACTTACCCTGTATAAGAATGTATTTAAAAGAAAAACCTGATGTTATTAAATCAGTGGAAGCAGAAGACTAGAAGCAGCTTTGAGGTGCTTCAAAATGCCTTCCACGGTAGGATGAACTGATATTGTATTATCAGACACTTTGTTCTCCCTTTTTGGCTGTCAACCTAATGGCGATATCACTGTTCAATGTTATAGCCTCATATGCACTCAAACCTAATTTAAAATCCACTTTTTGCTCTGAAGCTGAAGCCACGTTAGCGGTGAAAATGAGGCTGACTGCATCCAAATCTGCACTTACAAAATTAAAGGTAGGATTTTCTTAGCAGAGGATACTTGGTTGTCAAATTTACTACCACCAGAGACCACACCCTCTCTCAAATCATCACATATGACTTTTGTCTCTAACAAAAAAAAAAGTTCAAATGAGCCTGAGTTGTATTTTTTTTTTAATGTCACACGCTTTTTCAGTGTGGGAAGTAAAAGGAGAATTATGTCTTTCCCCTCAGAACAGTGCATTTCAGATGTATGAAAGAATAGGCAGATAGGCCTTAGCATCTCGAAGCCTTGTCTACAGAGGCACTGTACATACACACAGTTAATAAGAGATAAAAGTTCTAGCCCTAGAGAGCTTTCAGTCAAAAGAGATGAAAGGATAGGGAAAAAAGAAATATTATCCTCTTTTTTACATACATTTGAAAGCAAAGAACGGAAAAAATAGGTCTTTTGCCCAAGACTGCAAAGAAAGCCAGTAAATACAAATTTAAACTTAATACTTCCTGAGCCTCAACCTAGTGTCACAAACCCATTATTTCTCCCAAAACAGTATATTAAGGAAATACCATCAGTAATGAAGCAAATTGCAGACTAGAAGGATCATAAATGAAATACTACGTAGAAATGTAAGTAAGAATAATTCTGATTTTTGAAAACTTTCCCTTGTGTCCAATTTGAATAAGCAGCTGTTTCACAGAAGCTGGCAAATATATGCTTCTTGTAACAAAAAGTCACTGTACAACAAAACCTTCTATTTTCATTTATAATTAATCTATCATAATATATTGCTCCCTGTGCTGACCAAAATCAAAACTCTCTAACAGCTGAAATATAAGGCTGAAACCCAAGAGAGGAACTCCCTTCTGGATATAAGGAAAAAAGACAAAAGGAATATATTTAAGGAAAACCAAGGAAAAAAGAATTGAACTTCTGAAAGCTCCTTGTAGATACAATTCTTGTTGAATATTTTATACTTTTCTTCTCTGCTGTTAGAGAGAACCAATTGTATTTCAGTTGGAAAAAAAAAAAGCTATGCTTCAAGACTCTCCCACAGTGTCTGTATTCCTCTAGCATTTATATTTGATGAAGTTTTTAAAAACAGAAACTAATTCTTTAAAAAAACCTGCACTGTGATGGCAAGGGCATAAATCCCTCACATTGTCCCCAAAGCATGTCTCTTTAGGATTATTGTAGATTAGATTATTATTTACCTGAACAGCATCATAATACATTTTCTTGCCTTCTTCGTCTGTCTTGTCTGACATCAGCCATGCCTTGAGCAAATATTCATAAAAACTATCCCCAAGTCCTCCAATGGAGACATGATCTAGAAAGGGAAGAAAGAGATTCAGCAGCAATTTCATCTTCAGTCTGGGCATTAAAATACAAATACAATTTGGAACAGTGCATATAGTGTTCCTACAACAGTCTTCAATAAATTTAAATTTAATTGACTGGTACATACAGAGAATTATTTCTTTAATTGCTAACTTTTTCATCAAGGTAAGGAACAATAGTTATTTAATATCCACAATGTGCCACAGAGTTCATGGCAGAGAAACAAGAATTTATATGTTTAACATCTAATTAATGTAGTCCATCCTGTACAAAAGTGTGTTAATCCAGGTTCTTTTTACTCTAAAAACAGGAAAAAAAGTAGTAAGATCTCTCTAATTTGATAAAGACTTTCCGGGCTTAACATGCAGGCATTGTTTTTATTTGCTTTTTTATTCATGAAATTGAATATGAATAAAAGAGCTCTATGAAAGTCACTTCATAAAAGCAGCCAAAACTATTTTAGCTCCTTACTGAAGAGTTGAATTTCAGGTTATTTTATGGTATTTCAAAATGCTGAGCTGTGTGTTTAAAAATAATACTACATTTCTGAACATCTGGCTGCTTTAAGAACTCAGCATTGGTCCTAAAAGGAAAAAAAAAAAGAGAGAGACTTTACCCTATCTACAGATGATTATTGCTATCACACTGCTTTATTCTGCGCTGTGCTTGCTGTGTGAAATGATCTGGTACTACAGATGCTGTGCTGATTCAACTGCACACATTTAGGATGTGACCCTGCAAATACTATCACCACAGGATTCCGACTGGTTGGCATCAGCTGTACCAGTGACGTGAAAGTTGCTGATGTTTGTAGCTGTTTGCACAAGGTAGCACTCACTGTCCAAGAGCCTAGAATATTCCTGGCAAAATCTTAGTTGGCTATCACATGATTTCAGCATGGATCTCCTAAACTTATAAAATACTACAAATATATATCTGCATTTGTAGCATGTGTTCGTGTGTGTTTGTACATATACAGGCCAGGTTGGATGGGGGCTTGGGCAGCTTGATCTAGTGGGACGCGTCCCTGCTCAAGGCAGGGGGTCGGAACTACACGATCTTTAAGGTTCCTTCTGACCCAAACTATTCTATGATTCTATTATATATACATATATATTATATATACACACACATATATATATAGAAGTGTTTCTCTGAGATCCACTAAACAAAGAACACTAGCTAGAGGCTTGGGGGTTTGCATTTTTACATTGGTGCTTCCTGGTAACGTTAAGGGATTTGGCATTTGTTGAGTCTTCAGTGAAACGATTTCTAAGTGCTTTACCATGACTACTCATTCATAACTACCAATTTTACAGTGCAGAAGTGGTCCACTAATTCCACCCAAGGCATCCAGGTGGAGATGTAAGTATGTATATCATACAGCAAGTTTGCGAGTCATACCACAAAATACTGGGCATGAGAAAAGCAAAACACACACGGGGTAATCCAGGCTCGTAAAGCGAAATGCAGAAGGGTTAGTGGTACAGAATTCATGCTTCCTAACACCTAAGTCTGACCTAAGCTTCAAAGTTATGCCTCTGTTGGTGGAATTCAAAAGAATACAGTGAATTTATTTTTAAACTCTGTATCTTCTCATCTTGAAATGCGCCTTTCCACCTTCCGAGGAAGTTGCAAAGCCATGCAAATGTAGAAGATACAATTTTTATCTATTCAAACTTTACTAACAGTGTCTTTTTCCTGTCACATACAAAAAAAAATTTAGTGCTCCAAATGTATCCTGTCCCTTTACCTAACAAATAATATTGTACCATCAAATCTGGGTTATAAACAGATTTCCCCGCCCTCTCCTCTTTTGAATGAGATGTATTACATTTCTAGAAGGGATACACCATTTATTTAATTAAATGTTCATGATCCAAAAGGAAAAGGAGCTTCTTAAAAAAAAATGAGAACATTTTCCATGATCGAAAGCTGATCTTTGAACAGCAGCATTTAAATGACCTTTATGGTTTCCTAAATAAATTACCATAGAAACCTCTGACATTTGCAAACTAAATAGCACAAGCACAGTTTCATCAATAATAAGCCCTGTTATTATATACATTATTGCAGTAGACAAATCCAATTGACGCATGCTGCAGCAAATCACTGTCAGTTTACTGTTAAAATAACAAGGGCTAAATGAATTTACAGGAACAATGGCAGTGATCCAGCAGTGTCCTTCACAGCTATAGCACTGCTAAAAAAGAAATCATCAGAAAATATTCCCCCTCCCTCCCCACTGGATGTTTGAGAAATACTACTTCTGTCTTGTACCAATTAAGGGCCTAGATTTCTTTTCCTGTTGTAATCAACTGAAAACAACCTAGAAAAGAAATCTCAAATAAAATATCTCTCAAGTCTTACATTCTGATCTGCTACTATGAGGGAAAAAAAAGAAAAATCACTGTCTGCAAACGGAGGTGACTGAATGGGAAAATATGTAACAAGATCAAATTTGCTTTTGCTGCTTCAGCATGCTAAAGCTGACCTGCATCAACATTTGTGTCCATTATTTACACGTGCAGGAAGCTAATTTCTGCATCACTACTACATGCTATCAGAAAACTGTAAGTTTTCCTGTGCACACCAACAAAAATTGGCATTTAATGTGAATGAGGAGTATATAAGACAAATTAAACATAGGAAAACAGCAAAGACCATAAAGCATAGTAAGTATTTGCCTGTTTTAAAACAAACAGGGCAGGGCCACTAATAGCATCAGCCACTAGAACGATCTGCTGTCATGCAGCTCACCAAAAGGATAAGTTTCTGTGGATGACTGAAGCTGAGGAAGGAGGTAACTGGACCTGGCTCACAGACTACTGGATGGGGGAAAGGCTGTGGATGTAGTCTTCTTGGACTTCAGTAAAGCCTTTGACACAGTTTCTCACAGCATTCTGCTTCAGAAACTGTCAGCCTCTGGCCTGGACAGGCGCACACTCTCCTGGGTTGAGAACTCGTTGGATGTCCGGGCCCAGAGAGTGGTGGTCAATGGAGTTAACTCCAGCTGGAGGCCAGTTACAAGTGGGGTTCCTCAGGGCTCGGTACTGGGTCCAGCCCTGTTCAATGTCTTTATCAATGACCTGGATGAAGGCATCTTGAGTGCACCCTTAGCAAGTTTGCAGATGACACTAAGCTGGGTGGAAGCGTGGATCTGCTGGAGGGTAGGGAGGCTCTGCAAAGGGATCTGAACAAGCTGGACTTCTGGGCTGAGGCCAATGGCACGAGGTTCAACAAGGCCAAATGCCGGGTCCTGCACTTGGGGCACAACCACCCTATGCAGTGCTACAGACTAGGAGAAGTCTGGCTAGAAAGCTGCCTGGAGGAGAAGGACCTGGGGGTGTTGGTTGACAGCCAACTGAACATGAGCCAGCAGTGTGCCCAGGTGGCCAAGAAGGCCAATGGCATCTTGGCTTGTATCAGAAACGGTGTGACCAGCAGGTCCAGGGAGGTTATTCTCCCTCTGTACTCGGCACTGGTGAGACCGCACCTCAAATACTGTGTTCAGTTCTGGACCCCTCACCACAAGAAGGATGTTGAGGCTCTGGAGCGTGTCCAGAGAAGAGCAACAAAGCTGGTGAAGGGGCTGGAGAACAAGTCTTATGAGGAGCGGATGAGAGAGCTGGGGTTGTTTAGCCTGGAGAAGAGGAGGCGGAGGGGAGACCTTATTGATCTCTACGACTGCCTGAAAGGAGGTTGTGAAGAGGAGGGAGCTGGCCTCTTCTCCCAGGTGACAGGACAGGACAAGGGGGAATGGCCTCAAGCTCTGCCAAGGGAGGTTCAGGCTGGACATCGGGAAAAAAAAATTCACAGAGAGCATAACTGGGCACTGGAACAGGCTGCCCAGGGAGGTGGTTGAGTCACCTTTCCTGGAGGTGTTTAAGGGACGGGTGGACAAAGTGCTGAGGGGCATGGTTTAGGGAATGTTAGGAATGGTTGGACTCAATGGTTCCCTTCCAACCTAGTCATTCTATGATTCTATGATGCTGAGGTGGCCTTCTAACCAAACCCAGTGCCTATTGCTGTAGAATCAATACTTCCAGTGGAGGTTTTAACATTTGACAAAGCTGTGCTAAACCAACATGGCTAATAAGTGAGCACACGTCTCAGATCTATAAATGGATGTCAGAGTTTATACTAACACACCAACTGGAGGCGATGGTTATGCACGCTGAGCTGCCACAAGCCTGGCAGCATGGTGACCTGAAAGAAACCTCACAGCATAGAGGACTAGAAGGCTTTCTAAAATAACGGGTATACTTCTAATTTGAAGGGAATCTGCCTTTGCCTTAATGCGACAATACAACTGAGCAGCACAATCTTTTTTGACATCTATTTAATTCAGAGAGTGACATAAAGCATTAAAAACCATATTTTATTCAATAATATGCTCATTCTTTGCCTTTGTGAAAATGATCTCATCTATCCAGACCATTGCCAGTCCCATAAGGGCTTCAGAACCTCATTTCCACTTTAGCTGCATCTTAAACACACTACTATATTCAAAAACTTCTCCAGTCCTTGTCTAATCAGCTCAAACACTGGCAATCTACAGGACCACCTCATCTGCCTATGTTTTTTTCAGATCAAGACAGCATATCATGCTTGTTTTCTTTTAATAAGAGAATATTGAGTCACATGAATGGGAGATGATGGTAGACTGAACCTAAACAGGAAAAGTGGAAAAAGAAGTAGGGTCTCTAGAATCATGACCCTACATGACACTACACAGGCTTTGAACGTGTTACAAAGATCAGAGAAGGTAATACATAACAAGAAAAGACTCAGCCATCAGGAAGGTGCTATGAAGTTCAAATACTTAAAGAATTTTATTATACTCTGTCCTGGTTTCAGCTGGGATAGAGTAATTTTCTCCCTAGCAGCTAGTGTAGTGCCATGTTTTGGATTTAGTATGAGAACAATGTTGATAACACACTGATATTTTTAGTTGTTGCTAAGTTGTCTTATAGTAAGTCAAGGACGTGTCAACTCCTCATGCTCTGCTGGGGAGCAGGTGCACAAGCTGGGAGGGAACATAGGCAGGACAGCTGACCCCAACTGACCAAAGGGATATTCCATACCTTATGACATGATGCTTAGTATATAACTGGGGGGTGCAGGTGTGGAGAAGTAGGCTGATGGGCAATCGTTGCTCGTGGTGGGCTGAGCATTAGTAGTCATTTATAGCAAATCTATGGTAAGTAATTGTATTATGCATCACTTGTTTTGTATATTCTATCTGCTGTACTATTAAACTGTCTCTGTCTTAACCCAAGAGTTTTACTTACTTTTGCATTCTCCTCCCCATCCCACTGACGGGGGAGAGGTGAGTGAGATGTGCATGGTTCTTAGTTGCCAGCTGGGGTTAAACTACGAGACACTCTTCCCCTGATTTTGGTGTCTCCAGTAATAGTTTCAAAGGGATTAATGTTATGACATGGTTCTATTTAGTTTGCTTCCTCATTTGTTGGCAATAAGCTTGAACAGAAATCACAGCTGGTATTAACTGGAAAGACTTTATTTACTTATTTTTAATCTTTAGTGGAGCCACACCACTCTAAAAATATAGATATTTTTAGAGCTGATGTTTCCTTAAACAGCTACTTTAGAGAGCACTTTAAATTTCTGAATAAAAGGCTGTTGTAGCATAAATTCCTTTCCAAACAATATGTATTCAGACATTTCCCTGCTTGCTCAAGCCATACTGAAAGATCAAAGAAAAGTACATTAAAATACAGCAAGTAGGATTAATATTTTAATAATCATAGTATTCTTTACATTGTATAGAACCCCTGATGAAATCTGATTTTTCATACTTTACAAAAATTCTTTATATACATATGAAAAACACATAACAGTGATTGACAGAAGTTAAAAACTGCAAACAGCACATTGATAGACTGGTTTTAGTAGCAAAGAAATTTATCTACTTACGCTGGCCCCACTGGCCACTGCTGGGATTCAGATAGTTGGGGTAAAGGCCCTCTGGTTTATCCAGTCGACTTAGAACTTTTCGAATATTCATTACCTATTGGAAGGGTATAAAGCATTGAGCACTGATCCACTTTTCCCCCAAAAATAAACCAGTGTTAGTACAAAAGTCTTAGTGCAAATATCCCTAAAAATAAAGAAATAGTCTTATTCAACACATACATGTGAATACCTCTGTGTAATCATACTACTATTAAAAATGATCCTTTAAGCTGATATTATCACATAAATTAGCTCCTAAAAAACCTCTGGAGTTTCAGTGTCAAGCCTCAGTAATGAAACAACTAAAAAGAAGCAAGCTTGAAGGTCAGGACTTGCCAAACAGAGTATCTCACCCCTCCAGAGGATACCAAATTTCATAAAGGATAGTTGCCTTAACTAAGCTCAGCAACTTCAGCATTACAGTCCTCATATATCCAAATCAGAAATGATATCCACTGTTAAGCCTCTCACCTAGTTCAAATGCAGAAGTGAATTGTAAAGCAGTTTTGCCTGGAAAGGAGAGCACTGCTGGAACTGAGCTTCCTAAAACCAGCTTGCCCAACAGGAACCCATACAGCCCTGAGCTCCTCACCAGCACTGTTAAGGAGCTTGCTACAAATGAGAGGCCTGGGGAAACAATTACAGTCCAGACGCTCTGCAGCTGGAGTCATCCAGCAGCACCATCCATCGCAGAGCACATGAAATAATTAATACTGAACCTTAACATTCACAGAAAAAGCAAATGTAGCAACTTGGGAGAATGAAGATCTTGAGAGCCACAGACCAGAAACTGCGACAAAAAGGTACTGACAGCCTCATTATAACACCCTGAATGCCTAGAGATCAAGTGAACTAGCTGCTAAGAAAGAAGATAAATTAGCTTACACCAAGCTGCTGAAGGATTTTTGTTGTGCTACACAAACTGCCTTCTGCATCTTGACACTGTTTTGCAAACAGTCATTGCCCAAATACAGACTGCAAAGAGTTCTAAACCTCATTTAATGAATTATTCTATGAATAGTTCCATGCAAAGCTTATTGCAGTGTTTCTTCTTCCTTATCAAGCGTACCAGCCCTGGAACGGCTTGCCTTGAAGGGCTGTGGAATCACATATCTCTACAGAATTTTAAGAACAGTTTATATAAACAGATTTCCAGCATCTTGCAGCTATTGCCACTTTGTAAGAGAACCATAAGCTAAGATTTTTAACATAGACACTTCCATCACACTTTAATTGTCTCTTAATAGAACAGATGTTATACATTAAATTAGCATAAATGTCAAAATATAATTAAGTTACCTAACAAGTTTGTTTCTGGCTGTTCCTGGTTGCTGCTCTTCTCGACCCTATCTCTCCCCCCAGGTCATATTTGTTTAGAAAAACTCTGTCTTTAAATTCATCCCTAAATATATTCAAATTGGTAGGAGTTAGTTTCAAAAAATTTATTACAGTGCTGACAACAGTATCACAGCAAAGTCGTTCAGTCCTTTAAGTTTGGTACTGGTGTTCATTTTGGACTTCACCGTTTCTAATGATAATTTTCACCAAATCTAATGCTAAACATTTCAAGTCTCACTATTAATGATATCATTAGATAGATAATATCATTTTTAGCTAACATGGGAGAGTTACAGTAAGAATACAAAACCAAGACAAGTAGAAATTTTGATTAGGGAAAAAAAGATAAATGATACGATGTATTATAAAGAACAGCACTTGCCGACTATTTAAGCAACAAAAAGCAAAGCAAAGCAAAAGGCTTAGGTGGGAATTGGGGAAAGAAAAGAAGAATTCCTTTCCATGGCTCATGTAAACAAAAAGTACCCAGAAGAAAATTCTATCAAATTTTGGAAGAACTAGTAAGCATAAACAACTGTTTTGACAAAGGATGTTTTGGGGGGACTTCTTCGTCCCCTGAATAAAACTTCAAAGCACTTCTTAAGCATCAATGCAATGACCTCACTGACAATAGTGATGATATACAGTATCGTGAAGACTAAACTTGCTGAAATCACACAAGTTAGCCACAGTGCTTTGCTTTCTGTAGGCATCGCATATTATCTATAATATAATGTCAACTTTTGTTTTTACCACACTCAGGTGAGGTACTGAAGAAAGCTCTGGAGCCTGATTGTTTAGAGTGATTCTAATTTAGGTCACATCAGAAATGACATGTTTTATAGGGTCAGGTTAAGTGCTACATACAAGGTGATGCATCACAATAATTTTGGAAAAAAAATGTGACTTTATAATACAAACACATGTCAAGGTGCTTAGGGTGATTATATAGAAAATATCTACCTCCTGTGACAAATGCTTACAGGTAAGGAAAAATCCAGATGTCTCCCCAGAGACAGTAAGTCTCCCAACACAGGATTTGTCTTTCACAACATGCTTTTGACTGAACAGTCTAACCTTTTCAGCAAAGACAGGGTTTCCAGACAGATGGCTCAAGTGTACAAACTCCAGATGCAAAGTTCCAAATTCCGCCAAAATGCTGCTGCCGCCAGAAGCCCACGGCCAATTTCGACCAATTCCACTACGTTGAGGGAAAGAAAAATACAAAAAAACCCCATGAACATCTATAAGGCAATGCTAATAAAATATAAGAGGTAGTAGATATACTGTTTCCAAGAGAAGATCATTAATTTCAAATGTACTTAATAGCTGTGTAAGAAACGATATTTCGTCAGCCTTCAATGATTTTACCACGGGACCTTGAAATACTTCATGCAGTTCTGCTCAGGCTTGTAGAATTACTTCTTGTAAGAAGCCAGTCTTTTAGCTCACGTATAGCTCCATTACCTATGCCATTGTACATATGTTTCACTGTAAGATATCATGTCTAAAGACATTACAAAAAACACTGAGTATGAGAAAAGATTTGCAAACTTCACCTATTTCTCCTGTATCCAACACAACACACTCTAATTTTACCTTCTACAGTTCAACTGTTTACTAACTTAGAATACTGCAATATACAGCATAGGCTTTAAGTTTAAAGTACTACATACTATATCCTTCTTAATACCAGCGATATTAGTAAGAGTAAGATATGTGGGTATTGTCTGTCCAGGCCCTCTAACCAGGATGAGTAACCTCAGTTTTAATTAAGACCTAAGGATACTTTACAACAAAATTAATCCCAGGTTTTGTGCCTAGGATAGAGAAAAGCACTAAATCTCCATTCAAAACTAATGCAGGTTGAGATTCAGGATGAAAAGTCTCCTAAAGTTTCATTAGAAAAACATACAGGATTTTCCCTTGAAATTTGCAGCAGCAATATTCAGAAACCCCCTTGAAATTAAAGAAAAGTTAACCAACCTTCTGGAACATCTAAGTGAATAATGACATGTTAAGACCAGCATGTTATTAGCATGAATGTTAGGTATAAATCCACTTATTATATACTGGAATATCTTCCTTCTTTTACGTTGTAAACAGCTTTACACATACATACACACATAAATAAAAATTTATTTTCACTTTTACACATAAGCAGCTACTGCAGTCATCAGTTAGCATCTGCACAACCATGAAAATCAGGTATTCTTCCCAAGAATGTGACTCATATTATGAAAAAAACCCAAAACAAAGCAGTACACCAAGAAACTCCATCTTTAGTTCACCATGATGGAAGTCCTCAGTTGTACTAAAATTTTTTCTTCAAAAGGTCAAGTATCTATAACAGAAGCTTAATCAATATACTAAAATTAAGACGCCATAAAATTGATTTCCCCACTAGCTATATTAACATGTTATTTTGAGATTTCCACCACACACACACAAAATAAAAGCAAGTCATTAAACTTCAAAAGCAGAGGAAAGGCTACAAATAAAGAGCACATTTGGGTTTTACTTAAACGTCACAGCTTTAAGCCGTGCAACACCTTTGGCTGCCTGTCCCTGAGCTGAAGGGACTGCTGGAAATCACTCAAGTGCCACCAAAAATATACCCAGAATATTACCTACTGATAGGTGGACTTACATGTCCCATTTCTGAAGTATCATAGCATCTCTCAAATACTCGCCACTGGTTTTGTGTAGATTTTCTTTTCCCGAGACCATAAAGTATTGAAGTGACTAAGCTCATCTGAGTGGAGGGGGAACTTGATGGAAAAAAAGGAAAGAGATCAGATGAGGCTCTCCTGGCTGACCGTAAAGGTGCAAGAGGCTGGGACACATGGAAGTCCTCTGATGCAAATGATTGCCCAAAACTCCAAAGGAGAAAAATGTTTCTTATCTTCATAGCTGCAGACAAAATCAATGACATAATGAAATCAGGGTATTGCAAAGATGCATGCAATCCAACTTTGATATGATATTTGTACAACAGAAACAGAACATTAAGTTCTATGGGATCTGAATTTCTCATTTTAAGAACACTCCTACAATGATTAGAGTGATTTTTACTTTTGATGAAAACAAAAGTGAAGAGAAAAATTCACCTGGCTTACAAGCTGTCTGTACTTCAATATATTGTGGGTCAGATTTTTTCCAAAGGGTGAGATAAAAGCGTCAGATATTACAGAAAATAAGATCAAGCTGAATACTGTAGGAAAGTAGGAAACCTTTTAGTTACAGACTAAAAAGTTAGACCTACAGACTAGTTTTTCACCCAAGAACGGGCACCATTTCTCGGACACACTGGCCCAAGTCCTGCTTAACTGCTGAATTCTAGATCACAATATTTTAGCTTATTTCCAAATTACCCAGATTAAAAGAGATGACATAAGATGCTACCAGTACATATAGCTCACCAGAAAAAAAAATTGAAATATTTTCAGATTTTGAAAAGTTATCATGCTATGGTGTAACTGGCAAAAGTCCACATTTTTTCTAATAAATTTCTCAATAAATCTCCAAGTGGAAACACTGCACTGTTGCTGCAGCAAGACATCCAACCAAACTTGGCAGAAAATGTAATAAAGTCGATACTTGCATTCCACTACAATGTCTGTTTATATCAACACAACCTGTCAGAACATTTTGATGTACTGCATTTTCTTAAACAGAAAAAATTCCAAGCACGACTATCAACAGGTTTTCTGCATGCAGCAATGTGTTTTACCATGTGTGGAAGATCCTACTTGCATAAGAGGATTTGAAAACAGTAAACTTGCATTCTTTACTCTTAATGTAAGGAAAGTAGAAAGAAACCTCTATACTGCATCTCTGTACTATTTAATGCAACTTTTATTGTTTTCAGCTGGGACAGCTGGCTAGGAAAAAATGAAAGGCATCAACATATTCCTGGCAATCTGCAAAATAATGAGGGTAGCTGTTGGTTTAGACTCAGATGGGTGCTCTAAGTCAAAACTGAGAAGCTTGTTTCAACAAGTGGTAGAACCCAATAATTGCAATTCACTGCTGTAACTATTTTTCATGCAACCTCCAACTGGGGATGTCTGATATTGTCTCATATCTCCATCTTTGGGAGAATGAAACAGGTAAGTTTTCCACATTCCATCATACTAACTGAAGCAGTCACAGTATTGCTTCTGGTTCCATTTAAGTCCATCCTTATCTTAAGACAAAAGCCCAGCATAAATGGCTATGCAGACAGTCAGCTCCTGAAGAGGCATTGCTAAAGCAAGGAGGATACTCAATAAAGCTCTCTGTATACACAATGAGAGAGATTTCACACACTCTGATCCTTTTTGACTAGGGAAAGTAGATTTTGGCTTTTGTTTAATAGTCTCTTGACTTAAAAAACAAAGGAAACTGAAGAGGGTACTCATTTTCCGCCCCACAAAAAAAATTCCTAAATATTGTATGCTTCTAAACAGAACAGTTGTTAAGCAAGAGAGAACCTAACCAAGCGAAGGGAGGGGGTGAAATCGAAAGAGACTTCTGTGACATGGATTATAAACAATAAGTACATTTATTAAGCGACATGATAGCTCAACAGATCTTAATAATCAGCATATTAAACCACTGATTTCTGCCCACGCATAAGAACATATCTAGACATTTTTCAAGCTCTTCACCAATACTGTTACTGGGGAGACCACAAAATTCTCCAAAGTTAAAAAAGTCAATGCTAGGTACCCATTTACTCTTCAGCCACGAAGTCAATGCCGAGTATCTATTTACTCTTCAGTTATGAAGCTATGGGCTGCTTTCCTGAAGTCTTTAGATGCAAGCCTAGAGCTTGGGTGAAAGGTTTATTTCTACTCCAAGTTCTAGGAAAACTATATATAACATTGCAAGTTCCTACAGTTTTTCTTCCAAGGGCACCCATTACGCAGGTCAAGAAACTACAGCAGCAATCTGAACCCAAAGAATGATGACAGTATTTGGAGGATTTTCAAAAGGCAGCTTAAGGCTCTGTTTGTGAATTGCACATACTTATGTGAAGATCACTTGTCTGAACCAAAGCAAAATTTGTAAAGCACTGAAAACTTTTTTTTCAGTTTATTTTCACTCAGTTATTCTTCCAAAATGGTTTAATAGAAACAAATGGTATAGTAGAAACATTTCAGTCTCTGCACACAGATTGTTTATTACCCTCCACCTTTCCTGGAAGGAACCAGGACAACTCCAAAAGCTGGAGGCAGAGCAAGACTTAACAATTTCAACATTTAATGCAAAATATAAGAAAGGACAAAGGGATCTACCCAGAGAATACTACTTATGACTGGAATTAGTTTGGCTCAGTCATGTTTTACCAGAAACCCATATGAGCAGAGAGCATTACCCAGCTCAACCCACAGCCCCTGGCTTGCTTGCTTCACTCTGTACCACCAGCTACCCCTCCATCCAACACCCATGAGGCAGAAGGACTTCCCCAAATGGAGGTCAAGAGAATGGAAGAGGGTGATGTGAAGGCCACACAAATGTTCCTGCAGCTTTTTTTTTCCTTCTTCTCCCCTCCAGTTCCCCAGGACACACTTCTTGCTGCTTCATGAATCTCACCCCTCAAGCATGAAGGTCTTATGAATAGAAATTAAATAAAATCATTAGCTTTTTTTTTGTGAAAGTAAACACCATCCCCTGCTTTCCCCCCCCAAAGGAAGCCTATGGTCCTCAGACAATTTCAAAAGCACAAGATCACATTTCCACATTTTATCCTTAAGATGACAATCACATGTGATTTGGCTGCACAGCTCATACTCCAAACTGTGTGATTCAGCACACGGACAATGTCTACCAGCTACAGGTCTGACTACAAATGATAATGGAGAAATGCGAGAGCAGTGCAACTCCAGCAAGGGTATTCACAGAAACGCATCTCTTCGGGCCTCCCCTGATAATCAGTACAGGGAGATAGAAGAATTAAATCACTTCACAGAGGAGATTAAGGTGAAGATGGAGTCTCTCCATTCACAGACCATTCTCATCTATAGTTATGCCTTGCCAGGTGCCCAAATCTCCCCAAGATTTCAATTAGCTTCACAGGTATCAGATGAAATTTTTAACTCTCTGCAGACTAAGATGTGTAACAAAAAGTAGAACTGGAAATAAATGTTTTGTAATGCCTTTTTTTTAAATTAGAAAATAAGGGTTTTTCCTAGCTTACAGGGTTTTTTTACGGTCCTTTTTTTGTACAGGCCACATTTACATGACATTTTTATAAAATATTGCAAGATAACTTCTGGCACATTAAACTACAAAAATAAATACAGAAAATCTTTCTGCAGTAGTATGACACGAAAAAGATAAGACCATGGATCTTCTATACCTAGCCAGCCAAGACCACACACACAATGCCCCATATCGCGGATTAGTAAAATAAAGAATCTAACACAATGCACCATGGCCAAAATTTTTCTCATATATGTAATACATGTCAATTTATTTTCTCTGCTATATTTCAGTTCCATTAGAAAAATCTCCAAGAGTACACTCCATTTGGGCAGATTGGTCATTATTTCTATGGATGGCTTTTTTTTAAACAAAATTCCTCCTTTTATAAAAAGTCATTATAACTATAAAATGGCCAGTTACTGCATTTCTAATAAAGTGTCTGCACATTGCAAAAGCCTTCAGTCTGTTTCTTTCGTAACAATATTTTAACTGAATTAAGTCAACTAAGTATCCTTAGAACAAATGAAGAGAGGTCAGTAAAGGGTCAGGTTTTTATTTACATACTTAGTATTTATTTCTCATTTTAAACAAAATATATTTAAAAGATTACATTGCTATAGAACCAGAGATGGCACAAAATACATCAAAATGCTAAATAAAATTTAATTGCTTTCAGCAGGTCCTAGGCAAATGAATGAACTCCAACCAAAACAGTTAATATGTTTCAAGTATACTTCGTGGAACAGACCCCAACATAAAGATAAGCAAATAACAGGAACAAACGCTTCAGGGATACTACAGTTGCATACTGTGATCCCCAAGCTCAGGGAGTCACTATGGCAGCCAAAAGGATGATATTCAGAGGTCATTTTCATAGAATATCTAATGCTTCATACATTATTTAGGATTGCCACATCTGAAAATGCTTTCATAGGAATGATTTTTTTTATTTTGCCCTGAACAGGGCCATTTGTCAATGTGTCACAAAAATAAATGAAGAGTGGCTTCTTCTCTTCCCAGAAATGGATGTTGATCATTAGACAGACACCCCTTGCCAACAACTTGCTAAAAGAGAAAATAAATCCAATTCCATAGACCAAACTGAAGAAGTTAAAGGGTGATGTGCTACTGATATTTTTCAGAAGAGATTCCCTTCAAACTCCTCTGGTGCATCTTTCTCCTTTTGGTATTGCAGCTAACTAGCAATGCTAATCAAACATGGTTTACAATTTAATCTATAAAGAAGCTGTGATGAAGAATGAAATTTTATTATATGCTTGTGCATTCTAAAACAAAGAAACCCAGCTATGAGGCATACAGGCAATGCTTGCTAAAGGTTCCACTACTGTATTTGATAAATTACATGCTCAAAAGGTTATATTTTTTTTTTAAATTTTCTTCACACATATATATCCCAAGGATATAACATATGGGAACTTGGTGTAACAGCCTGTGTTCACTCACTGCAGGTGGGTTGAACTAGATGACCTTTAAAGGTCCCTTCCAACCCAAGAGATGTTCCAACCATTCTATGATTCTATGATTCACAAGCACGGAAATCAATGATTTATTTATTAACATTTCAAAAATATTTAATCTGTCCTTGGTTTTGCCATACCTGGCAAATGATCCATACCCCTCTTTGACAGAAGAAAGATAAAATCACAGAAATCCCAGGCTTGCACGCATCAGTGGTAGTCAACCCTTGAACGTAAGCCAAGTGGCAGGAGCTTCCAGGATAGCACCTTGTGAGCAAAGTCAAACAAGGAAATCCCAGACAGGGCTAGCATGGTAACTGTGTATTTCTAGCCTTGGTAGCAGGCATAAATACTTTCTTTTCCAGCTTGCAATAAGCAACAATTAACTTTTTCCACCACTCTGTGGTCCTTATCTGCCCCCAAAACAGCATTAACCAAGGTAGTCAGACTCTTGCTGGAGTTCTGACTTTTCCACAGTATCCCTTTTCTGAGAAAGGAAAATTATTATAATTCAGTTAAGCATTTCACACAATATCTTGACAGCTGGAGATGGCAGAAAAAGAAACTTAAATCAGCTAGCTAGCCTATGTGGTAGTTCTTGA
This sequence comes from Cuculus canorus, assembly GCF_017976375.1. Taxonomy (NCBI): domain Eukaryota; kingdom Metazoa; phylum Chordata; class Aves; order Cuculiformes; family Cuculidae; genus Cuculus; species Cuculus canorus. The sequence goes on from NC_071403.1 coordinate 36,452,296, forward strand.
TGTCCGTTTTATTTCTCTTTGTCAGTAGAATCTTTTAGGCAAATGCTAACAGCTGGTTAGTCTTTCAGCTGTGACAATGAATGTGTAACTATTGCCCTTGCCTAATCATTGCCCAGCTGGCAGCTTCCCGCTCAGCTGAGTTACCCTCTCTGAAGGCTGACTGATACCAGCAATTACCTGGTGAGGTGATTTCTAGGGATGCTGACTTAGCAGAAGGAGGCAGACAGTGAATTAGTACCATCAGCAACTGCAGCATTGAAGACTAACAACAAAAGTGGTTCCTCAATTTTACAGTACGATGGGGAGAAAAGAAATTTCTATGGTGTAACGTCAGACAGAACACACTTTATTTTTTTTACTGTAACAAGTAGGCTAATGAAGAGGTATATCCTCGAGAGCTATTAGTTTGAGAACATTAATTTTGTATATTTGCCTAATCATATGCAGTGTCAGCATTAATACAAGCTGATCCTCCTGGTCACTTCAGTTCTGCCAGTATAGGAGATTTGTATTGGAGGCACATACACATAATCATCTGGCTGAAAATAAGAGTAGGAAAAGTCAGATTACTCTGTCTGACTGTTCATTGTGTGAGAAACTATCAGCACAGCTCCAAAAAGATGCTAACAGGAAACAGATCTTAAACAAAGATCTCTGCTTTTCTCCGTGAGATTAATCAAGTCAAGAATGAAAGATATCCTCCTCCCAACATTTTTGCCATCCACCTGTGCAAAGAAACCTACCCAGTGACTTTCAATGTCCTAGAATGATCACTATTTCCTTACTGCACTTGCAGGCAAAAGGCTAAATTATTCAAAAATCCAGCACTATGGAATGCTATTAAGTGGGCTGATCTTCCTCAAGGTGTCCATTCAACAGGCAAATTCCTCTTGAAACCGCACAGAACAGCAACAGAGACTCAAGGACATTGTTAATGTAACAGCAGGAAGGAAAGAGAGGGTGCATGAGATATGAAATTTCCAGTATCAACCTGTGCTGTGGCCTCTGCCAGGATAGGTCTGCACCTCCTTGAAGTCAGTGGTGGAGGAGGTGGAGAAATGTGCACATAAACACACAGAGGAGGCTGGGGAGTTATGCCTGCTCCACATTCAAGTCATAGTCCATAGCACTCTTTGCTCAGTAAAAACATGTCCAACACCACCATCAAATTCACTGTAATGGCAACAGAACCAGCCCCTCTGTGGTGAAAACTACTTGCTCATGATTATGACTAACGATGGGTCCTGGAGAAATGCCGAAGTGAGTGGACACTGAAGTGAATGTGAACAGTGGCAGAGGGAGCAGGAGGAGCCAAGATGCAGGTGGAGGCCAAAATGTCCAATAGAACCAAGACAAAGAGTCGAGAATCTCATCTGCCTCTGGAGTGCAGCAGAGAATAAGCAAAAGCCAGTGAAATTGCCTCGAGAAGCTACTGTTTTACTTTAGACCTTCAAGTCTGTCAGCTGCTGAGAATAAAAAATAAAACATCTCCTCTGCAGGCTCTGAACACCACTAGACACTCTGGGACACTGCTTTCATGATCTGATAAATAGTTTTTGAAAATCTGGATAGAGAATACTCTGTCTACTGATACTTAAAATAATCAGAGTATCTTATTCTCACCAGTCCATTCAGACCATTGGGCTGCTTCATTGATGTCAAATTCCTGCAACATTTCTCTGTGGAAAAATATCAAATTTCTTCAGGACTTTACTGGCAGGTTTTGTTCAATCCCTTCCTTATGGATGTCTGCTCTGTGACAATTTTCACGTTACGTTACTGGTGCCTGAAAGGGGCATCAAAGCTCGTGAAACTGGCACCCTGCAGCAAACCAACAGAGCAGTAAGCTCTCGCATGTATGCGCCCACATGGAGGAGTGTGAGAAAGGGAGAGATAATTAGTAGTCAAACAGTATATAATCAGAAATGACACTATGAGACATGTCAAGTGTTTAAAGATAATTCTCAATTGTCACCGTCTAAAACTCTGCTAAAATTCTACCTGTTATTGTAATCATTTTTTATAAAAGTTCTCTGAGCACCACACAGACCTACATGTTTCCCATCACAGACTAATGAAGAAACTAAACAATTCAAGTTTTCTACTGCTTTATGCACTAAAGGTTTAATTAATCAGTTTCAAGGGCTGAAAAAGCCAGAGGGAACACAACACAACAGAGCAAGGCTAGAGATAATAAGTACCAGCATAGACTACTTTTAATCAGGTCCCCAAGGAAAAGTGGAAATAACAGGAAATGAAAAGTCATGAATGGAAGTTTACCATTCTGCCATGCAATAAGAAGTTAAATAGTCTAAATGAAGAAGGCATTAGAATAAAATTCCCTAGTGCAGCAACTGACACAACTCAGTGTTAGGGACAGTCTAAAAAAACCTGCCCAAACCAGACCCAATCAAACAACGAGTCCCCACACCTCCAAAAAAAAAAAAAAAACCCAAAACCACAAAGTAAGATAAACTCCAAAACCTCCTGGATCCATGAAGACAATGGAAAACTCTCTTAACAGATTCACTAGGAAGAAACATAATCAGAATATTGGAAGAGTCAATGAGAAAAAACGTTTTTATGTGGTCTGTTTCTCTCTGCCATGCTTTTTAATACTGAAAGTTGAGCTAACTTTGTTAAAGTCTAACGCCTATTTCAGAACTCTACATTTCACATTAGAGTGCTTGCTGCCTTAAGCCACCATAGCTATGCAAATCAGCACTCTTGATCTGCTTTGCTCAGTACATCTCTTTATAAGACTCTGCTCCCAGTTTTATAGTTTTTTCCAATGTTCAACTTTTATGTTATCCATTTTTTGTTCTGCTGAGGATTTGTAATAAATCCTGCCTCCTCTCTGATGAGTTAATTAACTTCTGACTTTAGTGAGTTTCTATCACACATCAGAATTCCTTTCCTAATACCTGATATTCAAGCTTTGCTAAATTATATCAATTGCATTGTCCAAGTAAAAATAAACATTAATATCATTTGTCAGTAAAAGAACTTGTTATTAAGTGTTGAGCAGTTAACTTTTGGAGGTGACTAGGTAACACAGAAACAGTGTGGAGAACTGGTGCTTGAACCCAGAACTTCCCAATTTCCTTTTTCTCCTTGTTGGGTCTATTGTTGTTTGGGAGCCGGTTTTTGTGTTTTGGTTTTTGTTTTGTTTTGTTCTGTTTTGTTTTGTTTGCTTTGCTGCTGCTGCTCTTTCCTTCCGGCCCCACAACTCTCTTCTTCCTCTCCCACTTGACTTCCATGCTATCAAGTATTCTTCTGTCTTCTGCCAGTCATTTAAGGTCTTTAAGTCGTCTCCTCACAACCTCAAGCGGAAAGCAGCAAAATGTGTTTCTGTGATGGTGATCCTGCAACAGCGGTCACCTCCAGTTCAAGTTAAGGATGCTCACAACTGAATTAAGAACATTAGTGAACTGAAATATTGTGAAAGCAGTGGTTTCTTTATCAGAAGAGCAGGAGTCACTTTTTCAAGGAATGCCACTACTTATCCTCTGGACAGCGCAGAATCAAAAAATTTGGCCTTTTCAGTCTGATAAGGACTTTTGAGAGAAGGTTCAAAGCATCAAAGAAATGGATGGCAAGTGACAGGCTATACAAAATTTGACAGATACTAATTCCCACTTTCCCACTTGCCACATTAATTTTATAATACTCTAGGTCATCTTAATATCAATCTGTTATTTGAAATATATCTGTATCACTCTCGCTTATCCAGATCATATTCATTCCTTACCACCAGATGGTAACTTTAAAAACTGTTTTTAATCTTTTACTTCTCTGAACTGAATAAGCTTTTATTAGCTTCTCGAGTCAAGAAAATATTCTAAGTGGATTCAGTTATTTAGGTTTAAAAGTCTTTCGAAGCATTTAGTCACATTTATTGTGTTGATATTGCATGTGGCATCATTAAATGTTTGAAGTGAGAATTGAAATCATTACACTATCTGCATGGCTCCGTTACTAAAAATAATTGGCTGACAAGTTGCAAAGGTCTGTTTTAAGCAGTTGTGTAGAAACCATTCATTGCAAGGAACCTACATCAAAGGTTTTCTGACCGACAGTCAATTATTTCTCCTTTTAGTACAGCTGTTGCATCAACAGTGGTTTCAGATACTGGACAGCTTGTCACAAAACTGCTAGTGATGCTCATCTGATATAACATTAACTCACAAGTGTCATAAATTACACTTACATACGCATTTATGGACAGTACTTAGGTCTACTTGATAATTTTTCTTACTCCTCCTCTTTAATTTTCTTTACAAAAAAGAGGTTTTCTTCATTACAATTGAAGTGCTGTTTCCCAGAAGGATCTATATGTTCCCTCTAATGTAATACTGAAGATATAACTTCTGGAATCCTCAACATAACAAGGATATGGAGCTGTTGGAATGGGTCCAGAGGAGGGTACAAAGATGACTGGAGAGCTGAGACAGTTGGGCTTGTTCAGCCTGGAGAAGAGAAGGCTCAGAGGAGATCTTATAGCGACCTTCCAGTACCTGAAGGGGCTACAGGAAAGCTGGGGAGGGACTGTTCACAAAGGCTTGTGCGGATAGAACCAGGGGAACGGGTATAAACTGGAGAGGGGCAGATTTAGACTGGACATTAGGAAGAATTTCTTCACCATGAGAGTAGTGAGGCACTGGCACATGTTGCCCACTGAAGCTGTGTCTGCCCCATCCCTGGAGGTGTTCAAGGCCAGGTTGGATGGGGCCTTGGGCAGCCTGATCTAGCAGGAGGTGTCCCTGGGGGGTTGGAACTGGATGATGTTTAAGGTCCCTTCCAACCCTAACTATTCTATGATTCTATGATTTACAGATACATGTATCAATCCAAACGTACAATACAGAGACACCACTGCTGTTGAGGGAAACCTCTCTCTTCAGTATTTGCTTTCACAGGTGCTGTGACAGCTGTGTAAAACCACTGAAGTGGCATTTTGGTTTACTGAAAGGGACAGCTTTTCCAGATAAAAAAAAAGTGAAGTAGTCTTTTTCAGACTAGCATTGCTAAAGAAATAATCTACTTTGACAAATGCTTTAAGAAAAATATAAACGTCCCTTTTTTCCAGTCTGCTTCAATCTTCTCCTTCCTCTTTTACCCTCACATTGCTGTGTCATATAAATCCATGATCAGATAAACATTTGTTTTTCTGAATGCCAGTCGCTATGAGCTTGATCCTAACTCTCAGCCAACAGAAAAACTCCTGGTGGCTTCAACAGGCACTGATCAAGCGTTAACCTCCTGTAACTGTCATTAAAATTATTGCTGAGACAACACGTTAAGATGAATACAGGGAATCCTTGCAGCCTGACTGAAACACCAGTATCACTGTATAAACCTCTCTCCATTAACGCCATTCAGATTTGGGAACTGGGAATCAGTTCTCTTTCTGAAAATCAGTGGTACAATATATAAAAAGATTGTTCTGTTTTCTTTCCCCAGCACATGATGCATTTCTTTATGTACACATTTATCCTTCGATGCCTGTTAAATATTTGAAAACCAAGATTGAAGTCAATTATTTTAAAGAATGAAGTACTTACATGCAATTTACAGATTCCTTTCCCTCATTTTATACATTTTAGAAGATACATTTTATTCAGTATAATCAAGTCTATTTAACAATAAAGTGCTATCCCTATTTTTCTCAAATGACATTAGTTCCAAGCATATCACGAGGCTAGTGGAAGATATCCATGGTATTTATCAGTTTCGGATTCTGAATACTATGCTTGTGCTCCAAACATAATGCAATATGGTTTAATAAATATTAAATGTGACTTCATCACATATTTATAAATGAATCAAGTCCCTCATTGTTTGTGTCAAAGAAAATCAACCAATGGCTAAAATATGATCAAATTCATTCACTAAGGTATGATTAAATAGGAATATTTCCTACTGTATAGTAGGCAGATGGAACCCTCCACACAAAATCTAATGTGCACCTGATTTTCACCTGAGGAAAAGATTAACATTACACTTTTCCTGTGGTAAAGTCTCCATTATCAGTTACTCAGCTATGTTCAACCAAACCCAGAACTTCACCTCTAATCTACTCATTATTACTTCAAGCAACAAATATGTTTACACAGCTGCTGCTGATCTTATGGATGAGCTATATGTAAGAAACCAATGATGCCAACTATCTCCGATAGCAAGGTGCAGCACAACAGAGCTTAATTCTCAGATATGCATTAAAAATTATGATCCAGGACAATCTGATGATAATATAAAGAGAAGAAGTAAGAAAAGAAAGGACAAACATCACCTTGAAAACTCAGTAAAGTCAGATTAGGCAAGACTCCTATTTTTAAAGAAAGAGTAATTTGGCACAATAATCTTTTTGCAGTAATTCATGTTTTAAATTGCAATATAAAGATACTTTAAAGCAGTGAATATCCTGAACAAGGAAAAGAGTTTTCCATCCAACTACCTAATAAATCAATATTGCTGAAAAAGGCTGAAAGACCTGCCTGGGCAGAGTAGAAAAATTAGTAGCACCAAAATTTTTTCTAAAACTACTTCTTAAAAAAATAAGCACAATCCATGCACTAATACTCATGACTATACTTAAGATATTCCTTGGAGGATTTTTGTAAATCAGATTATCAGATAATAAAGGGGCTGGCATCAAGTAGTCAAATAAGCTTTTCTTAACAATAATGGGATTTCAATCCATACAACAAAAATAAGATAATAAAGGATGAAGTGAAATCAGCATGAAAGGATTACCGTTTAAAATGATTGAACAATCAAAGGCTAAGAGAAAAACCCACACTTCTGGAATCCTGCTGGAGCTAGTACGTGCACTTTATGTTCCTGCAATGGCACACACCACGTTGAAAAATGTATATGGGGAAAGTATCTTGCTCTTTTTCTTTTTTAAATTATCTATGAGGAAAATGATGTTCTAGTTTTATACAGCATTTAAGAAAACCAGTTTTATGTCCAAATTCCAGCAAAACATTTGGTCAATAGGTTTTAAATATTATTTGTAATCTCTCCCTGCTTTTAATTGATTTAGTGCAAGAAGTGCAGTTTGTTTGGTTTTTTTTTTTTCAACTAAAAGGAAAACTTAAACCACTTGTTTACTTCAAAGAGGCTCAAGAGATACTGAAAGTCTCTGATATCAGAGGATCAAATAGTGATATGGTATAAAATAACACAAAAAATACACAAAGATGATGGTGATGCCATGGCTTTATCCAATGTTTTATCCAATGCTGAGTGTATATCAGAGCTCCTGAGAACACAGGTATTTTGCTGGCTCAAAAAATGCCTATGGGAAAAAGGTATGGAGAACTCATGAAGCCACGACCCAGGTTTAGAAGACCCAGGTTTGCTACAGAAGCATTCCAGAATGCTTGGAGAAGAAGGCATGGGGAAGGAGGTTTTTGAAATGCACATGCAAATGGCAATGCAAACAATGCATACGGTGGGGTGTATGTTGTGGCTTAAATGTTGACTGAGGAATGAAGCTGCTGAAGGGTGTATGTTATTGATCCATGGAAAGGCCTTTCTTGACCTGCACACAGGACTGGACACCAACCACATTTCAAGACAGACAGGGACAAATTTTAGAAGGCTTAAAGAAGAGTAACAAGAATTAACAGGAACACAGAAAGCATTGTCTCAGGGCTGAAGATAGGGATAATAGATTAGACACAGCAACAGCCTTCTTTGAACATGTAAAAGGGGATTAATCTTCCACTGAAACAGTGAATAATTTCAGTTCCAGGATAGACATCAGAGAAAATAACTCTCACCTCAAAAAACTACCAATAATGAAGACACAGAAGCACTGAAATCAGCTTCCTTGAAAAAGTACGGAATCTCCATGTTGCATGTCTTGAAGAAACAGCTAGACACACATCCGTCTGGGATAACTTAGGCACAGTTTATGTGTTCAGTATTGGAATACGCGGATTGATTACATTCTACCTTGTTTTCTGTAATTATCACATTTCTGAAACCTCCAAAAAGATCTGATAAAGCAATAGAAATGACTCATACATTCTTGATGTATTAAGCTTGTTAAAAATAGTAATAAAATTTTACTGCATCCAATTCCTGTGTATTATAGAAGAGGGAGTGAAGCAAATAAAGCCCATAAAGAACCTCTTTTCTAGTTTTTAACTATGCCTTATCAAAGTATCTGCGGTACGTCATTCAGAAGAACCAGTCTATTCATGCAAAAATTGGACAGTTTAGACTTCATTACATGGAGAGAAAGAAGCCAGTTTGAACTACTGTCTACAGTTTAGTTACTGAAAAGAAGGCTTGTGAACTTTTACTGCTCATGAAAACCTTAGGTGCTATTATACCTTAACAACACAATAGGCTGAATACTAAAGTGACAGATATAAGCCTTCAAAAACAGGTTCAAAAGCTACTAGCTAATAAAAGAATGCTGACTAAAAACATAGATAAGCAAAGCTCAGTTAATTTACAAAATTAATTCTGGGTAGAAGATGGAGAAAACAGGTTATTTACGGCCTCAGTAGAATATCATGGCATGATGTGAAACAACATTGCTGAAAGACTGCACTTTCTAATGTGAGTTAGAAAATATTAATTTCAAAAGAATTAAAATGAAAATGAAACACTTAAAATCTTCTGTGCTCCAACAGATTTCACCATTTAGAAAGTATGCTGTATGACACGGAATTGACAAACTGAAAGGTCAACTGGAAAGACCATCAAATTTGCTGCACCAACCACTATTTGCCGTGATATATTGAAAAACACAAGCCTCACAGGCTAAGTATTGAGTAAAGACACTTACATTAGCGGGCTTTTGACAGACTAATCCTCATTTTTTTTATACTACACAGAAACCACACAACATGAGCGCCATTACAAGATATATAGCATATGGATACCATTAACGCTAGATTATAATGAATATGTGGTCATTTATTTCTCTAAGCACTACTGCAAGGAATGAAGCAGCAATTTCACAGATGTCAGCTGGAAATAGTAGCCTTTCATTTAATTTGTCGAAAGATTGTTCGCTCCTATTAACTTCCTTGTAAAGATGTGTCAGTATCGTAACAGTAAAAATGTAATTTTAACATGACGTTTAAACCAATGAAAGCAAATTTCTGGAACAAACTGCTTAGCTGGCTCACAAACCCCTTTATTTTCATCTCAATAGCTTTAAAACTACCACACCATTGTACAAGTCTCATTTTGTGTCTGTCCTCTACTATCTGGATTCCTACAGCAACATCCATGTGTCTGTTACTTACCACTGGGATTTTAGTACTGCTTGTTGGTAAGCAGTGAGTTCTTTAATACAGAGCAAGCTACTAGTCTGATAAGTCCTTAAAAATCACATTCACTTATACCATACCTTCTAGGCCAGGTCTCTCTAATTAGGTTATGATGTACTACAGTGAGCAAGATCTGCTCATCTAAACGCAACAAATGTGAAGTTGCTCATTTTCTACCATAAGACTACAGTGAACACACGGGAGAACATCATGTGTTTTGGGTGTTTGCTATATGCATCCATCTCACCCAACACAAAGAAGACAGTCCACATCAGTGCGCTGGACTAAGGAGTAAAACATCAGACTGCTTGTTTTCTGCAACACAAAGATGTGTTTGTGAATTCCTGCTCTAGCCTACTTTTACACAAGTCAGCCTGTAATGAGTTAAAGGCCAGTCAGAGCAGAACACGATCATGAAGTATTGCTCGTTGAGTCATTCATTCATATAGTTCATAGAATCACAGAATCATTAGGTTGGAAAAGGCCTTATAGATCATCAACTCCAACCGTACCTGTCTACTACTAAATCACACAAAGCACAAAGCACCTTACAAAGCAAAAAAGTCACAAAGCACCTCACCTACCCGCTTTTTAAACACCTCCAGGGGTGATGACTCAACCGCCTCCCTGGGCAGCCTGTGCCAGCGCTTGATAACCCTATCTGTGAAGAAGTTTTTCCTAATGTCCAATCTAAACTCTCCCTAACGCAGCTTGACACCATTCCCTCTTAGCCTATCACCTGTCACCTGGGAGAAGAGACCAGCACTCACTTCTTTGCAACCTACTTTCAGGTAGTTGTAGAGAGCAATAAGGTCTCCCCTTACCCTCCTCTTCTCCAGACGAAACAACCCCAGCTCCCTCAGTCACTGCTCATAAGACTTGTTTTCTAGGCCCTTCACCAGTTTTGTCGCTCTTTTCTGAACAAGCTCCAGGACCTCAATGTGTTTCTTATAGTGAGGGGCCCAAAACAGGACATAGCATTCAAGATGCAGTGTCACCAGTGCAGAGTACAGGGGCAGAATCACTTCCCTGGTCCTGCTGGCCACACTGTTTCTGACACAAGCCAAGACAGTTGACTATCCAGGCATGAGCTCTCTACTACAGTAATTCCGAATTATATGGCAATATTAGGGAAAAAACCCACCAGACATTCAGCCTACACAGAACCCAATAACCACCCTAGCACCAGCAGGCGCTGACAGCAACACTCACTTGAAACACTCATCCAGCCATGACATTGATAGGATAATGCCATATAGTTAGTATGAACATGTACAGGGTGTTTAGCAACAACTCATTGCAAAATCATACAGAGAAAATCCAGAAAAACTTCAGCAGAGTTTCTTTGGTAATCCTTATTTGTCTTCATGGAATAATTCAGCACCTTCTTTTAATAGTTTCTTTCTTGCAATGAATATCATTCTGGCTATCATACTAGAAACCCACAGATGTGAAAGTGGATCAGCTTTCCAAGTTTCATGTACATGCAACTGACCAGCAGTCAGGAGATTAAAGAGTTAAGTTTTTCTTTTTTTTCTAAAAAAAAAAAAGAAAAAAAAAGAAAAAAAGCCAACCTATCTATCAAAACTAAACAGAAGGGGGATTCAAGTGTTGTTGTTAACATTCCACACCTTTTAATATTATGAGGTAAAACAACAGATAGCTACAAAACGCCTTGAGGCATTCATATATATGACTGAATGTGCCTTTTTGGAGGGTGTCTTAAACTTCACTACCCACCTCAGTTCTGCAACCATCATCCATCTTGTCAGGACAGCTGAATGAATTATATCACCGAATATCACTCAGGGTTATATTTTATCCCACATATATACAAACTAATTCTGTAATGTGTGCTTTTTGTCAGTTGTAATATCTGGTAATACATGAAAGCACACAATGAAAGTACAGCTAATCTAACCAAAAGTTATACAGTGATCAAACTGATTTGCAGTGTTGAAGTAACTAATCCGCTACAGAATGACTTCAAAGGGTACATACGACACTTCAAAATATCTCTGTCTTCAAACTGCTGCATATCATATAACTATTCCTATTTTGCCATGTGCAAACTGAGCTTTATTACCATGAATGCTCATGAAAATTGTGTTACATTGCTAAGTGCTAAGAAAACACTTTGAAATAAGTGTTTTCTTTTTAAGAAAACACTTGAAAATAAGACAATACAAAACTTCAAGATAAGGACAAATTGGTTTGAAGCAGGCAAAAATAATGAAAATAATAATGAAAATATGAACTGTTGACAACCATGTGTCTAAACAAAAAAAAAAGCTAAATTTGCTATATTCTTTCTTCATTTGATTTGTTCCAAAATGAATTGTTGAACATGACTAATACAATAAACTGCATTGCTGCTTATTTTTTTATTTTGAAATGCAAGGTAATTTTGTAAATTAAAATTTTTTATATGGATAAAAATATGGAATATTTCAGGATCCTAAACCCACTGATATGACACTGACTGTGAAACACAAATAAGGCATAAGATGTGAACAAAGATAAGGCAAAAAAGGCATAAGATGTGAACACCGCCACGCATTATTCACAGGCATTAACATCAGCCAACAACCCTCTGCCACTTTTTGAGTTCCACTCTTTGTGAAGTTTTTTGGCTAGGTCTCTTTAATTTTTTGTGTGTCTCCAGGCATCGTTCATAAAACAAATCCAACATGATATCTGTCTGAATCTTCCTCTACCACTAACATAACTAAATTTCCTAGTAGGTCATCTATGAAATTCCAAGATTTTTATCTGATTGAAACGTCAGTAACTCTTTTCCCCACTCTTCATCTTTTATATATTTTATTGTCATTATGGAATAGTAAGATCATCTCATTTCTGCCTAAAATCCTAGATTGTCTGGCTCTGCTCAGGTTGAGCTACATCAAACAGAAGAAAGAAATGCCTAAAGTACAGCATTCTAAGACCAGGTTTGTGATCCTCACACGCCCTGAGAACATGCAGGACAAAGGTGCCAAGCAAATATGCACTTTTAGGCACTGCTGTGCTTAACCATTAACTACAGCATGGCAAGTGGGGAAGACTAGGACAAACACTTCAGAAGCTCACTCCTGAGTTGAATTAACCTGCTAATGAGGACATCCACATTAATTCCTTGATCTGAATAATTCACAAGCCCTTAAGCCATAACATATCCACCTTCCATCTATCAGTAAGATCAGACTGATTTAAACTTGATAGCTAGTACTTTCTTTTAAAGTAAGCAATAACCTAAGGACCTAAAGCACATGTCCAAGAAGTGAAAAACCTCAGTTCAACTCTCCTCCAGCTGAGAAGGTTCAAACCCGTGCCTGCCAAATTCCTGGAGAATGTCTTAAGTACTAGACAAGCAGCTGCTCTGGGAAAGGCTGTCCATCTTTTCTCCTGTTGAAACTGCATCACAAAACAACCAAAAGAACAGATTCACTGGGCTGAAAACTCCTGGCTTTTGGTCTCCCAGAACACCTTCTCTAATGCATTCCTAATGAATACTTCAACAACAACAACAAAAGCCCTTAAAGAAGACAAGCAAGCTCCTTGAAAGACTTATGTAAACAAAGACAGTTTTCTTTTTCAATCATCTGTTCACTGACAGTGTTGTGCAAGGTTACTGAAAAGTTTTGGGCAGTTTTCAGAGTCTGATGTACTTAGATACTTTGTGCTTTTCCCCATTTCATTGTTTAAAATAACATTAGATAAACCTTATTGACAAGATTATAATACTTTATTCACTGATGTATTTTAGGAGACCAAATTTGATAGTAGCAAAACCAGTCAGACTGCTTAAGAGCGTTTTCTCTTATCAATTTCAGGGCTAGGAATCTAGTTCTAATTTTTGTCCAGTAGCATTTGTTTTCCTATGAGATGAGAATTACTGAGCATGGGGTGATCCACAATAACCTTTACACCTCATAAAGAAGGCAAGAAGGGCACGAACCCTCCCCCACTCAAGTCACCTTGCCATGTGAATTCGAAACATCTAGGTTATTTCCATTTTTCCCCTTGTATTTCTGGAAAACATTTATGGATAGGTTATGAAAAACACAAACTAACATGACCATTACAGTAATTGCATTGGTTAGGTGTATTAATTTGTCACAATTAAGTCAATAAGAGTTCTAGTAACATCATTATATCACTTGATTAGTTTTGAAAGTGATTATCCTAAGAACTCTATTTAATTGGAACCATCTCAATTTACAGGGTACATTAAATTCTCAGTAGCAGTTTCAGATTATTCAACATATGCAGGTCAATTACCAGTAATCACTGTTTCATACTACTGCTTCGTTAGAAACTTCAGCACAAAACTGGAAAAGAATAAGAGTTTGGAAAAATACAACTGAACTTCAGTCCTAAAAGGTACAATTGAACTTCAGTTCACATTATTATTCACATCTATCTAACATCAAAATTGTTGAAGCCATTCTGAAATGGAAAAGATTATAAAAATTTAAGCAGAGATTAAAACCCTGTCGACAAAACCCAGTTGTCTACCTTAAAACAGATGATGTTAACTTGTCAGGACTGCCAAATCACTGAATTGCATTAACTGCGCTCATGCCCAGCTGCACATTAATTACCAGATTAGAAAGTTATAATTAATTTCCTTACTATCACTACACTGCTTTTCTTCCCTGAATTAATAAAAACAGATTGCAATCAATCTTGGTTAATTCACACTGCAGAACAGAACTGCTGTAGCTATTTCCACATGTGAGAAGTACCTCATGCTCTGCCTAGAAGCTGTATCTTCTGACATTTTCATGAAGTGTTGTAATAAATGATAAATTATAATATGACTTAATATAGTTCATAGAAAAACTACATAAGTTTAAAAATGAATTTTTAAAGAAACTTCTTAATGACAAAATTCAGAGGTGCATATTATGTCATCATATTTTCAACTAGAAAAGAAGTTTGACTTGTAGTTGCATTATTGAAAAACTTCACTGCTGAGACTTAACGTTTCTTCATCAGCTGATTTTGCCATTAGAAACAATTAAAAGTGCTCCATGCCTGTTTGGCCTCTGCAGCGCACAAATTGCAAGAATTTTTAAGAACTAGCCATGGAAAACCACTTTATAGAAATATAGACAAAGTTCATCAGAGTTCTTATCAAGAACGTTCATCTATAAATACTCCAGAGATAATTCCGATCTAATAGAATTTTTCACGTATTTATCTTGAGTTTTGGAGAGGGAAAATTGAATATTTACTAGCAAATGAAGGCTGAAAATGTTTTGGCTTCTTTTTTTTAAGACACTTCTAAAGTCTTCCAGGGGTTGGTGAAAAACACATGATTCTGTATTTGTGAGAAACTGGAAATAGGAAAAGAGATTTTTAATGAACATATAGCCTTCAGCAGCAAAGTCAAGCACAACCTGGTTTTATTTATCATTTGTCCTTAAACTTCCCTAAAGAAGCCCAATTTGCTTTACATTGCTACATATCTTTTCTATATATATAAATGTTATATATATATATCTATATACCTAAAATATCTATACATGTGTGTACATATATACATATACTACAATATGCCTAAGAATAGATTGATTTTCACATCTTTCAGAATATTCAAGGATTTTAATATATTCAAGACCTCCAGGAGCAGTTTTTTACATGATAATATGCTAAAAGTAGGATTTATGGATCAGCTCTTCCAAAAGGCCTCCTCCTTAAGGTGGCAACTCTAGCATATGTTCCATTTTGGGTACTGCAGAGAGGGAGAGAAGCAGATAACTAGACAACCTTAAACACAGGAAGGAGGAAGGAAGGGGCTGAAAAACAGTCAGCCCAGAAGTTTCAGAGACACATGAGAACAATACCCAGTACAGTTCTCCAAAAATTTGTACAAGCTATGAAGCTAAAACATCTGAAAAAGATTCAGAGAAGTAACTCATAAATATGGAAAGCACAATGCATCCAGGATTCAGATTCCTCTTACAGAAGATGTGGGGGGCAAGGGCAGAATGACAATTCAGTAGAAAAAGGATCCATTAGAGCTGAAAATCACTACTGGTGTGCTTTTCCTCCAAAACAGAAATGGATCAGAAGAGGGCAGGAAGCAAGGAAGAGGAGTAGCAGGGTTAGAGAATACATAAATTAGAACAGGACCAAAGATGGATTGCAATGGCTCTTGATTTACAGAAAACATACAACTGAAAGGCACTGGATGATCTCAGAAGTTTGCAATAAAAACTTGCAACTTAGATTAAGGATATTAGGGATGCTGAAGAGCCTACAACAAACCACGTAGATGCTTCCCAATCAAAAACTGTGCCATTACATTAAGTAACACTGAGACAACTAAAAGTAACACGTACAACACCTCAAGTATCTGTATTTAATGCTGAGTTTGTTAATTGAAAACAAAGATGTGTTCTGTATTCATCTAGATGTATGAAGCTGGTCATAAACCTGAGAAAATACAACCAATGATTACCAATTATGCAAGCACGGAAGCCAGTAACCCTTCTTCCATAATTTTAAGATTTCCCAAAAGAAAGGAAACTCCACAAATCTCTCCAAGTGCTAAAACTAACTGAACAATTAACAAAAAATAAACTTTAGTTTCTGTTAAAAAAAACCACAAAAAAATTAAAGCTAAAAATCAGTCTGCATGACTGTTCTTATTACTCTGATACAACAGACTGATTTATAGCGAAAAAGATAACCTGTTTTAAGCTAATTTGTTATTTTAGGTTTTAGCCTAAAAGATTAAGAGAAGAACTGCACAAAAAGAGTATCTCATGTATCCATGAAAATGGATATGGCATGAATTTCAGAAGAACAAAAGATGTCATAGGCAGTTATGACTAGTCAGCTTAATATTAAACATGCTTATAAAAATGGCATAAAAACACCCATCAGCACTGGTATAATGAAACTGAAAATGACAAAATTCAAGTTTCACAGTATTAATGGGATTATGAAGCACTATAAAGGCAAGTTTAAAATTCAGATAAGTGAAATAGTTATTTATGATATATACAATGCATTGCAATTTATCAGTTACAGGAAGGGTTTCAGTTGTCTAGCAGGGAGGTTATAGTATGGGGGAAGGTAAGAAGAGATCCTCCTGTACCAGCAGCAATGACAAACCATATAATGAAGAATAAAGATTTACCCATATATATATATATATATATATACACATATATACACACACACACATACATGTGTGTATATGTGGGCGTAAATCTATAATGAAAGATATATTAAAAAGTTAACGTACTTAGAGAAGTATTGAAGAGAAAAATGTCTTTAGTGAGAAAAAAATAGTCTTCTATGAAGAGGACAGTAACATCTGTTCTCGGTACTGGTTTGTGAAGAAATGTAGCTGGCAAATCTTCACATGTATTATTTTAGGACAACAAGAAGACAGAGTAACTACAAATATCAGTCACCTATTTAAACTAGTGTTTATTTTAGAATCTAAAATAGTTCTTACTTTGATGCTAGGTTAAAATCTTGTTCCTCCAGTCTTCTAATGTTTAACAGGTATCATACTTTTATGCATATTCTCACCAACAATTTTGTCAGACAGTAAAAGTACAGGACTTGGTGGATCTCAATTCCTACTATCCACCACATGATAAAGATGCTTAAATTAGAGTAGGAAAAAACCCAACAGCCACCCTTCAGTTTTGAAATTACAGTTTTTAAGAATTATGTATTCTATTTTTTTAATTTATCCAGGTAGAAGTATTAAAGCCATTTCAGCTAAAATACACAAGCAAAGCACTTGATAAGTCCCCCTCTCCCCTTTCTCATGGCCATTTAGAGTTTCCTAATGAAATACATACAAATGTACATACGTTGTATCAAATACACAAAGTTAATAATTCATATGTGTCTTTACAATATCTTATTTAGAAACTTCATAGGAAAAACATTCCTAATGCAACTATTTTTTTTAGATTGTTTCCCTGAGGTGACTTGAATTGTGGTGGAAGTGACTGGGAAGTTACCGAGCTCATTTTATTTAATGATATCTGAAGTCTGTACAATTGATTCCATTTCTTCTGAAGGACGCTTCTTCCAATAGTCACATTTTGTCTATTAGAAGATAATCACTTATTGGCCACATTAAAATTAGGGCATACATGATACAACCAATTGAAAGGAAATTATCTTTAACCAGTGCAAAGATTAATGTGCCTACATTCAGGTGTCAGAGTCCGCAGTACAGTCAATACAGTCAAGAAAGGGTAGCTCAGCAGGTCAGGCAGGCACCAAGCATTTATTTCCAGGCAAGACAACTGCTCCTCAAGCTACTTCGTAGTGCCTGGCTCCCTAATAACTGCAACAGGAGTAGTTCCTGCTGCGCTGGTAAAATATATGAACATCTCTCATCTTGAGCTGAGCCTCATCATGCACATCTTTATGTACAACTCCAACTCTCAGATAGGTTTGGCAACTCAATAGTTAGGGTTCCCTTGCATCTCCCAGGCAGTGGGAAAGCACATCATGCAAATAACTCCTAATTATCTGCCAATGCTGAGGCAATAGCAGCAGTTATCCAGCTAAAGCAAGAGCACAAGCAGCACCAACATCTATATACTAATATGTAAAATCTTACTTTCAATAAATGCAATTACAAGATCTTGCAGGCAGATTTAACTGGGGAGCAAGAGCAGTATTTTAACTATCAGGAAGCAAATTGAGTATGTGATACAACTTCCCCATGCATCTCATCATTTATCCTATGTCACTGTGTTTCAGCCAGAGCCTGTTAATTTACAACCAGACTAGTATAAAATTGGAAGTACCTGGTTGGTTTACCTATTGGTAAATGACCTAGGTCACTGTGGTAAACCTCCTACTCCTAATTCCTTCCAGGACAAAACACAAAATAATGCAGCCTGCTTATCCTGACTCAAATCCCTCCCCTTTATCTAGCACAGAAAACTTTCATACCTTTATAAAGAACACACACACACAAAAAGCCATTTCCCTCTTATTTTAAGCCATCAAGACAAAAATTTATGACAGTCAAAGGAGATTTAGGTATCCTGAAGACAGCATCTGCTGTGAAGGAGGGCAAAAGCCATGGAGTGAAGATCAAGATCTTCCTGTAACCAGCTGGCTTCTGTGGGACTGTTTGTGAAAAGGTTTGTTTTCTTTTATAGAAGAACACTACCTATTGTTAGCACCACAGAGATCTATAAAGGGTTTACAATCATACATTTTATGCTGAGGAATCACGTAACTAATATTCACGGAGGGTTTTACAGAGATGAGTAGTATGATAATTAGGCACTCGTGTATCTATATTCATTTTACAGTGCACTAATAAACTGTGAGGAAAGGGTGTTACAATTCGGGACTAGAATCTCTTTCCTTTGGCTATAAAGAAAGCATTTTACTACAAAAGATATTTTCCAATAGCAATCATAGGTCCCAAATCCTTCCTGTGTTACTGCCAGAGAGCAGCCTCCCATGCAAATTCAGCATTACATTATCGAATTGAAGCTAATGTTTGAATAAAACAGCATAAAATTATGGGCTATCACCAAAATAATATTATTCTTGGTTCTTTCCCCCCCTCCCTACCAAATAGATACGTGGCTCTAACTATCTGGTGAAATTTTTCAAATATTTTCATAATGAAATACTTTGCATTGTTCAATGGCAAATCAGACACCACCACAGTTCAAAAGTATCTATACTGAAACAGTATCGATATGTTCTGATAACTACAATCAGAAAATTGAAGTTTTAATAACACTCAGATCAATTTGTTTAATCTTATGTGTGACCCTGGAAGAATTATTTACAGAAACTCAAAGGAAAAAAGGAAAGCTGTTTTTTTTTAAAAAAAATTAATGAAATATAATTTTACAATAGTTCATCTGACTCTCATTGAATATAACACACTAGTCATGCAATGCAGAATTGACTACTCATTTCAGATTAAGCAAAGACATGGCAAGCAATTTGCTTACTACGGTGTTCTAAAATGTTCTAAGCCAATGAAATTGCTAATCATACAACATATAACATGGCGATATCAAAATGCCCCAAACACAAACCTATTATTCAAGTTTATTTTGCATCTGGTACTGACTCAAGAAATGTAAACTAGTTTATGAATCATGCAGTGGACCAGTGGGTTAACTAGCACCTGAAATGCCAGTGCTCAAAAATTTGCCCTTTGCTGAAATCATGCTTGTCACTAGTTACATACAAATTTGGATGGAATTCACCTCCTCAGCTCAAGAAGTTAGCTCTTCTAATTATTTGCCTAAGATCGTCTTTAGTCAATGAAAAGAGATTGATATCTAGAAGGCAAACCATTCTATGCCAAAACATACGTTTAACAACAGACAAATAACTTTTAGACAGGTAAAGTTCAGCTAGGATTTATGCCTTTGCATCCAGTGCTAAAACAAATCCACACTGTGATCCAAATGCCTGAAGGAAAAGGTCTGGTTTCAATTCTGTTTTGCTGCTGGGGAAATCTCGGAGCTTATCACAATACCCAAACCCTTTTTGTAACTATTACCACTTTAATTTATTATATCAGTGGAGCATTTGCCAAAACCGCACACATAAAGCCTTTATTAAGCATGCAAACTGGACTGCTTTTAATTTTTTTCCTCAGGTACTTTTGATTTCTTCCTCTAAAATAATGTCCAAGTTAGACAGAAGAGACAGAATTAAAGATTAAATCTAATCACAACTTCTGCATGGTACTACAAGGACAAAATGTTTAAAAAACAGCTTTATTTTTGCCAACAGTCAAATTTGAAGAACAAGCTTTATTTAACTCTGTAGGCTTCATTTATTTTATTTTTTTTTTTAGTTTAGTTCAGGCATTAGATTTAATAGTGCAAAACAGAAAATTTAAATCATCTATCCTGACTGAATCTCTGCAAGAAAGTGTCTATGTCACCAGGACAAGTAAAAAGCATGAACCATTAATACTGTTAAAGAATACAGTATCATGCAAACACCTCTGTGCCTGGGAAGATCATGGAACACATCCTCCTAGAAGCTATGCTAAAGCACGTGGAAGATGGCGATGTGATTAATGGCAGCCAGCATGGCTTCACCAGGGGCAAGTCCTGTATGAAACTTTTGATCAAACCTTGGAATGCTCTGATCCCTGAAAAGGCTTGTGGTATACTTAAATATTCTGTACAAAATGTGATAATTTAAAAATAATAATAATTTTTTAAAATAGGATCTTGCTTTAAAATTGTGCTGGGAACATCCCAATAGGATAAATATTGCAGTTTTGTCACTTCCATAATCACTTGCCTACAAATAAAGAACTACTATGTTCAAACAATTTAGCAAGGATTCTGCTATCTCACTTCGTAAAACATGTACCATCAAATTCAACTCGCACCCAATATAATCTATACTAAAGTGCAAAAGCAAAAAATCCAGGGCTGACATCAGACACAGTCAGCATTTTACATTTATGTTGACTGAGTCCTACCACTCCCTGTGGTTTGATATTAACACAAATTAGAGAAGTGTATTTCGGACTCCTTCCTTCTGACTTCTGTTAAGCTTCCCCACCCTGACCCACTCCAATCACACCTCATGGCTTTTCCTTTTATACAGAACTTCCATGGTCCCTACATCCATAAATGCTTACATTATTTACTTTTGTCACTGAGCCAGGGGAACAAACACAATCTCTCTCTTACCAAATAACATTTGCAAACTGGCTGGACATTCAAAAAACCCATTTTCGGTATTTTATATTTCCAGAAATAAAAATATTATTCAGCTTTTTCACTAAGTATAACTATTTTTCAATATTTCAGATGCACCTAAAGATTATATGACACACTGATTCTTCACAAAGTTATACACCTTAATGTCTAACATTATCTCTACATAAAAGCACACAGGGGACAGTAAATAACCTTAAACCAACTATTCAACTGGTCAGTGTATAGAGAGCCAACATCAGCCTCACCTTTGTGCCTGGGCAGCCTCACCTCTGTGCCAGGGAAGATCATGGAAAAGGTCCTCCTAGAAGCTATGCTAAAGCACATGGAGGACATGGAGGTGATTAATGGCATCCAGCATGGCTTCTCGAGGGGCAAGTCCTGTATGACCAACTTAGTGGCTTTCTATGATCGGGTAACCACATCAGTGGACACAGGAAAACCAACAGATATGATCTATCTGGACTTCTGTAAGGCCTTTGACACAGTCTCCCACAACATCCTTCTCTCTAAATTGGAGAGATATGGATTTGATGGGTGGACTGTTTGGTGGATAAGAAACTAGTTGGATGGTCATATTCAGAGAGTAGTGGTCAACAGTTTGATGTCCAGATAGAGATCTGTGACAAGTGGTGTCCCTCAGGAGTCTGTACTGGGACCTGTCCTGTTTAATATCTTCATCAATGATATATACAGCGAGATTGAGTGCACCCTCAGAAAGTTTGCTGATGACATCAAGCTGAGTGGTGCAGTTATCACACTGGAAGGATGGGATGTCATCCAGAGTTACCTGGACAGGCTGGCGAAGTGGGCGTCTGTGGATCTCATGAGGTTCAACAAGGCCAAGTCCAAGGTCCTATACCTGGGACAGGGCAATTCGCAGTTTCAATACAGGATGCGGGATGATGTGATTGGGACCAGGCCTGCAGAGAAGGACTTGGGGGTGCTGGTCGATGAGAAGCTTGACATGAGCCTGCAATGTGCGCTTGCAGCCCAGAAGGCCAACCATATCCTGGGCTGCATCAAAAGAATCGTGGCCAGCAGGTCGAGGGAGGTGATTCTGCCCCTCTGTTACTCTCTTGTGAGACTTCATCTGGAGTATTGCGTCCATTTCTGGAAGGATGTTGAACTGTTGAAATGGGTCCAGAGGAGAGCTACAAAGATAATCAGAGGGCTGGAGCACCTCCCATATGAGGACAGGCTGAGACAGTTGGGGTTGTTCAGCCTGGAGAATAGAAGGCTCAGAGGAGACCTTATAGCAATGTTCCAACACCTGAAGGGAACTACAAGAAAGCTGGTGAGGGACTGTTTACAAAGGCTTGTAGTGATAGGACTAGGGGAGAACGGGTATAAACTGGAGAGGGGCAGATATAGACTGGACATAAGGAAGAATTTCTTCACCATGAGAGTGGTGAGATACTGGCACAGGTTGCCCAGGGAGGTTGTGGCTGCCCCATCCCTGGAGGTGTTCAAGGCCAGGTTGGATGGGCCTTGGGCAGCCTGACTTAGGGGGAGGTGTCTCTTCTCATGGCAGGGGGTTTGGAACTGGATGATCTTTAAGGTCCCTTCCAACACAAACTACTCTATGATTCTATGATTTTATGGAAAAATCTATTTTTTCATATAAGAATGCTTCTGGGTTGCTTATTAGAAAGTAGTAATGTGGTCTTAATGGAACTAATAATGAATAAGAAAGGACATAGGTTGGCTTTCAAAGGAAGAAAAACTGACATTAACAGAGAATTCCTACCCAAAAGAGAAAAAAACCATTGTACAGGATCGTACTCTTTGAAGTTTATTCCTGACTGACCCAACAGACTAGCAACAATCTGGGTTCTTCTCTGTATTTCACAGATGGGTGTCATTCCATAAACACAAGCCTCTTACATCTTCATTTTTAATAGATATAGGGCTAAAAATAAAAAGGTAAATTAAAAAGGTCACTTGATCTTGCAAACATGGTGCAAGCTGGATATTTCTTAAGATTACTTAACTCACTGAGAGAGTTACAGATTTTTTTATGTCTATAAGTCTAAGAGGCATACTACAGGAATACGCAAGCTATTAGATTGCTCAGTCATAAATTACTTGAAGTCTTTTAGTGAGAAAAGGAAATGAAAATTTTAGCATGAAGAAACCAGATTGTCATGGCTCACTGAGAAGAAAAATAAAGTATCATGAGCTAGTGGTGTTTTGAGAAGCTGTTATAATTGCTGGTTTAGATGCACTGAAGATTAAATATATAAACAGAGGATTCGGGGGGGGGGGGGGGAAACAAATGTGTAAATAAATAAATAAATAGAAGCTGCTTTGCTAGCTTGTCTTCCTGATCTACACAAGAAGACTCAAACCTATTTGTTGAGCCACCACCACTTTAAATACATTCTTTCTCTGCAGCCTCTCTTTGTACCACTGTTCTCAGCCAGAATAGTCAAAAAGTGCTAATACAACACTGGTTACTCAACCAAGCAACTGAAGTTTAAAAGGAACTTAAATTTGGCAGTATAACCAGAAGTGAAAAACAGATGCTGAAGATGAAATGAAGATGCACAGAAATATCAAGAACATCAGAAATACGGAAACACAACTGAAATATTTAGAAAGGAAAGGAAATCCTGGTAAAATCTACCAATCTAATTACTTTAAATGTCCTTCACAAAAGCAAATTTTATAAGTACGCATCCTCAAGAATTGGCTAATACTTTTAGCTGAAGAGTAGCTCAGAGAACTTTTAATTATATTGGATAATCAGGGTTCTACAAATCAACAGTAAGTGTCCCATGGTCATTAAGTCATGAGGAAAGAAGTAGGATGAAGAAAAAGAATGGAAAAGAGAGCATAAGATTTGAAGTGGATGCCTTTTCTATGTAAGACGCACCCAGACAAAAGCAGATATATATGTTGAGAAGGACTTGGGGATGCTAGTCAATGACATTGCTTGACATGAGCCGGCAATGTGTGCTAGCAGCCCAGAAGGCCAACCATATCCTGGGCTGCATCAAAAGCAGCGTGGCCAGCAGGTTGAGGGAGATGATTCTGCCCCTCTATTCCTCTCTTGTGAGACCTCATCTGAAATCCTGTGTCCAGTTCTGGAATCCTCAACGTAAGAAGGATATGGAGCTGTTGGAACAGGTCCAGAGGAGGGCTACAAAGATGATCAGAGGGCTGGAGCACCTCCATATGAGGACAGGCTGAGACAGTTGGGCTTGTTCAGCCTGGAGAAGAGAAGGCTCAGAGGAGATCTTACAGCAACCTTCCAATACCTGAAGGGGGCTACAGAAAAGCTGGAGGGGGGCTATTCATAAAGGCTTGTGGGGACTGGACCAGGGGGAATGGATATAGACTGGAGAGGGACAGATTTAGACCGGACATAAGGAAGAATTTCTTCACCATGAGAGTGATGAGACACTGGAACAGGTTGCCCAGGGAAGCTGTGGCTGCCCCATCCCTGGAGGTGTTCAAGGCCAGGTTGGATGGGCCTTGGGCAGCCTGATCTAGTGGGAGGTGTCCCTGCCCATGGCAGGGGGAGTTGGAACTGGATGATCTTTAAGGTCCCTTCCAACCCAAACTATACTATGATACTATGTTCACACACAGAAGCACCCAAGGAGAAAGCAAGTCAGGCTATGATGATATAGGACAAGTGGAGAAAACAAACTATTTTGTGAAGAGCATTTGCATACTGAAACAAATATCCAGCTCATCTCTTAATCCAAAAATAGTAATTTTAAAATAACCACTGACACCCACAATCTATTGTGAGTGTTTTCCAATTTGAAGCATAAATCAAAAAAAAATCAAATAAAATACTAATCAGAAATGAGGCATATTAGATCTGTAATATATGCAGGCTTCGGTGGCTTAGCATTTCCTAAGCCTAGATGACAGTGTATTTGCTTACACACAGTATTATGGAAGAGTCATCTGTTGAAGGTCAAATCTAAACAGAAGCACAAAGATTCAGAATGAATAACCAAGAACCCAGCATTTGATGTAACTTTTTCTGCCATAGCAAAAGAATTTATCTCAGCAGAGATGTTCTCGCACCTTAGTGCCAGATAAGAAATGAATCCCTTTTGCACTATCACCTTGTAGTGTCTGTGGCTGACATTTGTAGTGCACCAAAGCAGTTATTGTGAGAAGCTAAGAATAAGGCTATAAAGATCTACCAAAGAATTCAAACTACTTACAGAAATCCCTGATATAGTTAGTAGATAAACAAGGATTTAGGTAAGGCTTACTTATGAGACAATTTTTTATTCTAAATATCTTTAGTATCTTTACAAATACCTTGTAGAATAAGGTATTGTTGCGTTGCAATGAAATGTATGCTAGGGTCTCTTACTCATAAGTTTTTGTAACAGCTTAAAAACAAATAACAAAAATAACCCTGAAGCTGTTGTGCTACTGAACTTGGGCAGAACTTACTGAAGTCTGTTGAGAAGAAATCATTAGCATGCATCTAAGTAACCAGTCAAAAGTCTGAAGACCATCAGCGGGCAGCAGCTAACCAGCCCCATAATGACAAGAAAGTTCAAGAAGCATAACTTCCTCCTGCTCCTGCACGCAGATGTGCTTTTTTGCCTCCCACTTAACATCTGTTTGAAAGAAAAGTGGAAGATAAGCATGACGCACCAGGGGTTTCTTTAGGACTGGCTCTGAGTAGTTTACTGGGAAGCCTGAAGCAAACATAGCCAACCAAGCAAGGACAACAACCTATGTCCTACTCTGGGGAAAAGGTGTACGTATAAATACAGATCAAGCAGAGAACAGTGGAAGATGCTGACTGTCAGGGAGGGAATCACACAAAAACACACAACACCAAAACACATACATGTGAAATTCTTCTTGATTCACTTTCATGTGATGACTGGTGCTGGGGTTTATTTGCAGTACAAAGAAAGCTGATGTGTCCCCATGAATATGCAAATATACCCCACAGGCATAACTTTCAATATTCTTCCCCAGACAGAGTAAAGAAACTGCCAGCAGTCCTGAGATGGACTAAAGAACTGCTGACATCTGTCTGGAGTCAGATACTGGAGGCCAGAGTGACTTCAGGAGAGTATGTTTCTTAAAGAAAACATGTGGCTGTCTTCAAAGCATAACTTGCCAACGAAAACACTCCTTTGGAGAGGGTGCAAAACAGTGCATTATTTGTAGCAGGCATTATTTCCGTTTCTTGATATGAAGGACATACTGACACTACATTTAAGAAGAGCTAAAAATAAGAGTACAAAGTAGCTGAAAACTTTACCCTTTCACAGTAGCATATGCCCTTTTGTTCTTAGCCCACCTTAACAACACTAAAAGCAATGAAGGACTTCAAGAAGAGTGATGAACAACATGCTAACTGAAAAAAGCAGCCATTTCAGAGTTGATTAAATGTATTTCTGTATGCATAGTTGTATGTAGAACATACATCTGCTTAAATTTCCCAATTTAGACCGCAGAATCAAGGATCTTATGTCAACTTTTACCTAGCTGGAAAGACAAAACCTGTGCAGCAATTGAAATAATTCTGAGTTGAATAAGGTTTCAACATAACGGTTTTATATGCTCTAGTCAGCAGAAAGCAGTTGTTTTACCTCTTGATATTAAGCAAAGCCCAAGGTATCCCCGTGGGAGTGTTGAAAGCAGGTAATAATTTCTCTCCAAGCTCCACTGCCTTTTTTCGGAAAACCTGGAAGTTAGGAAGAAACAAAGTGTCGGAAAATGAATTGTTGCTTCCAGTCAATTAATTTAGATAATACCATTATTGAGCATATAGTGTAAGTTACGTCAACACAACAAAGCATCCCTGTTGTTTTAGAGTGATGTCAAAGGAAGAAAGCAACACAACCTCTTTTTCATTACACACAGCACTGGGAGAACTCAAACAGCAGGATCACACAGTGATGATGCCCAGAGGACCTGCACCTGGCATGACTAGCATCAAGCCAGAGACATCAGCATGGTCTGACCTGCTCCGGCTGGCACAGAGCTACGTGTGCTCTCCCTGCTGTGCCTGCCAGGTGCTCTGGGGTTGTGGAGGGGAGGAGGCATTAGCCAGGCATGCTGCCGGATCCAGGCTGGCTCACAGGCAGCTGCCTACCCTGAGTGATACCTCCTCGCTGAGCAGCGGGGACGCTGTTGCAGAAATGCTGCCTTTGCTCTGCGTGAGGTTTATTAACAGCAGCTCCGTGTGCTGTGGGAACACAGGCTGGATTGCTGTGGCACCTGCTGTACTGCAAATGTGCTGCACAGGCAATCTACAGCAAAAACAACCCTTTCTCCCTGTGCACTCCATTCCCTTTTCTGGCCCCCCTCCCTTTCCCTAAGCCCCCTCCACCCCCCAAAGAGAGACATTTTTGCAGCACCACAGTCTTTATGGACCTTTATGGACTCAGCTGGCTTATACGTAGATAGGGACAAACGCGATAATTAATCATAAAATTGGAATATACACCTCAGATAACTGAGACCTAACTGATCTTTAGTACCTAAAATACTTTAGTTTTCATCTTAAGAACAAGAAGTGGAAAGACATCAAATTATTAACATATGCCCACAAGACTGAGACAAACAATTTAACATCAGGAACTTTTATGTCCACAGTAATAGTTACAACGCTGAAACAAAGAGGATTTTGCTCTTCTTCAGCTGCCAGCTTAGCTCAGGTTTTATTAACCTCACTTTTTGAACACTGAGTGCTCTAGTAACAGAATTTTTAATTAGAAGCAATATTGGTCCAACTTAAATATAGAAACCCATTTAGTGATTTCAATACGTGGATGTTCAAGGCCTATTTGCTTGGAATTACATTGGGATTCTGTTCAACACTGAAAGGGATTATCCCAGGTGTAGTAGCCAAAATAGCAAAGTCACCTTCATCATTCTCTCTTTCTAATGTCTCCCTTCAATTCATATTTCCTCCTCAGGCATATTTATGATGAAGATTTATTTATTTATGTATTAGAAATCAATTTCTACATCTGATGCATCTCATGATGTAGCCAAGTGCAGTATAGCAAATTTTCAGAGAAGGAAAAAATTCATATATGTTTATGTGAATACATAAATAAAGACATTTGCTTGTAAAAAGAAGGTAATGAAATTTCCACATAAATAAATAAAATACAATTTACAAAATCTTACTTTCTAAAAGCCACTTTCAGTAAAGGTTTTTTATTATTGTAAAATACGTGCTCAGGAGAGAATACAAACTCTGAGATAATGACATTACCATAGAGAAGCTCCAGGCTACCCCACAGTCCATTCATATGACACAGATCTCAAGATTTCTATGACAACAGCCCAAGATTTAGAATTGCAGTACAACATATTTTGAGGGAGGTTAAGTAATTTGAAGCCAAATTATGGCTAGAATCAGAAGAATTTTTTAAGTGCATTGCATGTGAGTGCTGGCAGAAACTTGAAGCACGGAAAACAATTTGCCTGGAAATCCTTTCGTAATCCATGTTATTTCTGACTTCTTGGTTTACCAACTGTGTGGATTCTGATAAGAATTAGTTATGGATTTGTAATCTTTATCCAGCATGTAATTTAGTCTCCCCAAGGGTTAAAACCTTGAGGAATATTCAGAAACAGTTGGTGCAGAGCATAATTATCTCTTAGCAGATTTCCTTGAGAGGAGCACCAGGAGCACACAAGCTTTCCCCTCTTTACATTACACTATGCAGCCACACTGGTCTATGGAACCCAAACCTCTGCTTTGCCTTCAGCACGAGAGGCCTCCTCAGCCTTTCACAACATATGGCATGATCAACTTGCCTCGGCACCTCTGCCCTGAAACACACAAGTATTAACAGAAGAGCACTTACTATGTCTCTCTCAAGCAATGGGCAAACAAGGACCGGAATTTCTGTAGAAGCATATGATGCAGAGTAAAATCCTATCTTTTGCCATATGTAAAGGGGACAGATATTTTATTTTATGCAATGTGGTTAAAAGTACCATATGTGCTCTTTTTAGATAAGTATTTAAGGACAAGAGGAGATCTCCTCTCCAAAAAGCACATACACTTTAACCATAGCAGTGGCAGCAAGGATCAGTAACCACTGTATTTTGTAAGCTGTATTAATCCTTCATCATTAAAAAGATTACATGCAAGCTCAGAAAGAGGTCTCTTACAATAATTGCTTCTGGACAAAACTGTAACATTTTAGTCTTAATTAAAGAGTTGATGTACAGCAATAATGCTTTATTTTCAAATATTTCTACCAACTCAATTATTTTTTTCAATTCTATTGTACTTCTTTTCGAAATTAACAATTACTTTCAAAATAAAATTGCCTGCTTCATGGAAATGTCAAAAATAACGGTTTTTAAAAAATAAACACATCTGACACGAAGCATTTAAGTATTGTTCCTATACGGATACACAAGGAAAACGTAATTCACTCCTAATAAGGACAGTGCTCTGACTACCAACATTGGAACATACAGTGAAGCTGGGCATTCTAACTTCTTGTATAAAGTACATTTCTTTCTGTGGAGTAAATTATATTCCTAGCAGGCAATTACAAAATGACAATTGAAAAAATATTTTTAAACCATCAAACAATTTTGGAACAAGTCTTGAGGCAAAGATGCATTTCTTGTTTACAGAGAATTCCAACAGGTTATTACTAATGCACGCAAGTGATTTTCCTTCCCCCTTCTGAAGTTTAAAAAAGTCAACTAAGGACATCATCCAATTTTGTCTCCAGGGTTAATGTAGTATTGCTGAACTAGTGACTGCTAAATCACTATCTGTTAAGAACAGCAGTATAGGCAAGAATTACAAGAATAAAACAACACCCTGAATGACTGAACACACTAAACAGTAACTTCACACAGCAAAACTATGCTCTTTCAGCTAAGGTAAAAGGGTGAAGGAACCATTATTCAATTTGCAGCTTCAACAGTTAAAAAATAATAACAGAAAAAGTGGGTGTTTTAATTATTACACACTATCCACAATGTTCACTGTGTTTTTCTTTTGCAGAAATGTCTAATATTGGACAAGAAATAAATACCGTACAGGGTAAGATATTTTTTCAGATAATACAAGTAGATAAACAATGGAAACTTCTACATAATCTCTCCACTGCTGACAAGAATTTCAACTTTTTGCCAAGCCCTAAGCTCTCCCCACTATCCCTCAAGTAAAGTCATTTTGTGGTAAGCAAAAAGTATGACAGCCATTACTGAGATGCACAGACTAAAGGCAGAAATTACGGAGCAAAAAAAAATGAGAGACATAATACATATAATAAAGGAAAAGATCTACAGCAAAAATTTCCATCCCAGTGGTTATCTTGAGAGGTTCAAGGAGTTTTCCTGGCCTCTCCTCATTGGTGCTCAGCCAGCAGTAATGAAGGTTGACTCACATGAAGCTCTCCAACTGGATCAGACCTGCCTGCCTGAAGCTGTCACGGTCCCATACCTGCATCCACCCTTCTCTCCACAACTAGTTGCAATGGTTTAAATATTTACCTAGAAGTCTAAAAGTCTACAAACCAGTCCCAAAGCCTCCATGACTTGTTCCACTACTCCATCATACCTAGACTGCATCTTTTTAAGGAAAAGGACTATCCCTTTGTCAGCAATCACTAAGCTATATAATCACCAAATCCTTCTTTTAAATTGAGATTTCAGAGGAAAATATTGTGGCTACTTTTAAAAAGCACACAAACCACTAAAAATTGCACTGACATGTAACTCAGCTAGATACTATACTACAAGAAAGAAAATTATTCTAAGTGAAACAATATTACTCCATAATGAAAATAATTGAAACCAGTCAGAAATACATGATCAGCATGTAACACTATCATTAGGTAGAACATTAAATATTTTCTCAAGCATTTCTCTCTAATCTAATTTTTGCCAGAAGACAGATTTTGGATGTGAGATAATCCTTTTTAAACTCAAGTATTATTAACATTTTAAAAAGTTTATGTAAGTTCTCTAACAAACTTGTATGATATTGATTCTCACTGTACAAAAGTCTTGCGTAAGAAAGTTTCCTCCATGGAATAAATACACAGACTCCTTCCCAGTTTGCAGTCCTACTCGTAATTCAAATTAGTACTACAACAAATTAGATACTTCCTATAGTCATATAATAGATTATACAGAAGATGAGAGTTGCTACATTTTCTGCCAAGATCTTTGTTTATATTAGTAGGCCATGAACTGTTAGTTAAAATAAGCTCAATGCTCAGTAAAGCAGCACCTGCATTGTCCTCCAAGTTACCACTCTCCAGCGCCTTACAATAGCACACCAGATCCTGTCACCACTGCTCTAAGCCAGTGATTCTTAACAATGTTGGAGTACGCAGTAACACATAAACAATAAATCTACCTCACTGCTGCACACATGCAGCTTTCCTGTTAATGTCTCTTCATTCCACAGGCAACATACACACAAGAAGCCAAGGAGCAAAACCTTATTTTCTCACTCCATGAGATGTTCTTAACTATTTTTGAAATACATATAAATATTTTTGGTCTTCATAAGACAGAACAAACTAGCTTGGGAACTTCCCCTACCACAGAACCTCTACACAAGCTGCTGGAAGGTATGGTTTTGTACGACACCTATCTACGTCATGATTCCCAATACCAAAGTTCATCCACTTCAAGTTATCATCTGCATCTCCCATTCTAGTAAGACCAGTAGCATTATTACTGAAAAAGGCAAGGAAAGTAAACACATTTGCATATATAGTACTTCCATCAGCAGTTTTCCTACACTGTTTTTCTAATAAAAGTATCCTTATTTCTCTCAAATGTCACTGTATTTCAGTGAGGCACTCTTGCTTAGAAAAGCTGTTTGGGTATCAGGTTTTTTTTCTTCAGCATACTTTGTGCCACTGATGCAAATGCAGAAGTGTTAGATGTGAATTAGGACACAGACACAAACTTTGGATGAAAATGAAGTGGTGAATTTAATCAATAAAGTTTCCAAACATGTACTTAATTTAAAGCATTTACTCACATTCTCTACACAACTTTGTGGGATGCAGATATCATAAGCGTGATTTTTTGTTTAATGGCTTTAGAGAAAAAATATTTCTTTTAAAAGAGATTGTTACAAGAGATTATACATTCAGAACTGTGTTGCTCATGTTAGAAGATCCATTCCCACAATAAATCAGATTTTGCAGGCTCTTGCGTCCATTACCAAATCTTACTAGGAAAACCAGCATTCCAGCAAAGAAATGAGGATCTGCCTGCAAGGATGTAACTGCAGGGCTAAGACCAGATCATTTGGTGAGCACTGGTTTTCATTACAGCACAAGAATGTTATCTCCTCTGGATAAACAAAAACATTTCCTCTAGCTGGAATAACAAACCCCTTTGAAAATGTTAGATTACCTCATCATAGATTTAATTGCTGTTGCTAATCAGGAAGAAAAGAAAGCACAGGAAACAAAGAAATAGCTTAGAACTGTGTATGAGACATGTATAATTATAGAATAGTATAACATGCTACTTTATCGTAAATTAAAGAACAGCCAGAATTCTGCCTTAAAAAGTCTTCTATGTAAGGGTAATCTGTAGTTAAATTTTAACACCACAGGGAATAATCCTTTTTTCAATATTTTTTTTACAATTGACAAAGACATTTTTTCCACATTTCTAATTCTGTCAAATTAAGCATTTTTTCATTTTTGTTTTATATTTGCAGATAGAAACTGACAAGCCACTAAGTAAGATTTATTGCTTTCTTTCCTGTACCTGACTGCCTTTCCCAGTAGGGTAAGGAATAAATATTTAAGTGCAAAACCAGAAAACAAATGAACAGGGACAGACTGCTTTGCAGCTCTTGAGAACACTGAATAGAAATCCTTTCAGTATAACAAACGCTGATTTACGTTTAAAGCTATCTGCTAACAAAAGAGAACTCTCTTCGAAGAACTTTTTCCAAGACCTTCTCTGCTGAAAAACAATCTAGCTTTTTTGCTATGTTTGCATTTGTTTTATTTTTACAATGAAAGATTAGAAACGCTACGAAAATGTCACTCCACCTGACTTACCAGAATACATGAAATAGCATAAGCTGAATTCTTCTAGTATCTTCAATACCAAATGATAACACACTTAAAGTGTCATATTATTTAAAAACATTTCCTATAAGATATTTTCAGTGTTTATGACACCTGGATAAGTCACTCAGCTGCTGACATTAAATCAGCTGCAATTACTGCTTTTGCAATTACCATCACCTTGACACTAGCAGGTTGTTTTGAGTTTAACTTAATTCAGTTCTCACCTACACCTGACTAAGCCAAGTCAGTTATGAATTATATGTGCTATAAATCGAGGAGACAGTTAACATTTCTGGAAATAAGTGTTGTGATGAGTGACATCAGTGTGTCCTTCAACAGAAGGAGTCCAATGAACTTCATTTAGGAGCTTCACAGTTGTAGTAGTATTTACTGTACACCTAGATCCAGAAGTGCCAATAGCATGTTTTGAGCATTTTCCCCAGGCAGAAGACAGGGTCCAAGATCAACTTGCTAGGTCTGGGCCAGCCCTGGTCCTGCTGGACCTGAGAGAAGCATGTGTGAAATGCCACACCAATGCATGAGCCGATCTCTGGCCCAGGGCTGCACCCCATCTCATGTCTTCCTACCAGGATACAGAAGAGGACAGCGAGTGTCTCTGCTCGAGGCTACACTTAAAATGGTCAAAGAAATGCCAGAGCTAATCAGCGCGACTATGCATGCTGACACAAGTCAGCATCATGCTCCTCAGCAGTCTTAATTTTGGGAAGGCTTCACGGTTTGCAAGCACAGCATCAGACACAAAGCATGTTTGCCCATCTGTAGTTCTTCACTCAGAGCTAATAAGGCCCTCTGGTCTTGGGGACTAGGGTGTCACTGATGGCCAAGAGGAGAAGGCATGGCTCTCCTGGGGTTGCACTCACTTTGAGCTTGGGCTTAGCTGGATGCAAGGTTCCTCTACAGGGACAAGGGGATGCTTCCGCACTTAAAGCATTCCCCATTGCCTGTACCGCCCTTGCCAAACCCATTAACAGGAGCATCCCAGGCACAGCCAGCCTGGACAACAATGAGCTGATTATGCACTGGAAATTTATATCAGCACTGTTTCCATAAAAGCACAGTGAAAGAAACAAAGCATGCTCTAGCTCCTTCAGAAAGCATGATTTGTCACGCCTTCTCACAAGAATTTTGACCAGAGAGAGCAGTATTTTATTTTATTGAGAACTTCAACAAATCACCCCTTCCCTGGAGATTAGCAGAACTCAACCGATTGGGTTTCCATCACATAGGGATACCAGCAGATGGAGTACAAGTTAGATGTTACCACAGCACAGTGGAGGGGCATCTTGGGGTTAGGAGACACCAGAAATCCCAAGAAAAAGATTTTAAAACAAATTCATTAAATAACCTCAGATGCTCTCCTCTCATTAAAATTCTCAAAGGAGCACTAGTATTCATACAAATCTCCCATATATAAACAATATCACAGCCATATAAAGCAGGAGGAATGATTCATTTAAAAATAATGACAATCTGCAGCCATTCCACAATCCTGCTCAGCATCTACCATGCTACAATACTGAGCTGGAATGTATTAAAAAAAAAACCAAACAGTTTTCAGTGGAGAACACCTGGAAAATATAGATTCTGTAGTAAAAAGTGACTTTCTATCCCAATCTAAGGCTGAAACAGCCACAGGTTAGAATTTATTACGAGATCTTCAGTATGAGAAGCCAAAGCTTATATTTGACACATCTGTGAGAGCAGCAGGGATCAGAGTACTCTACTCAAATCTTGTGAAAGCTCTTGGCACCCAAGATGATGTGGCGATTCAAGAAGGTGCACATAAGTTTCCAGCTTTTGAAAACCGTGATTGTAGAGGTATGCAAATAACCACACCAGAGAGATTCAGGCAGCTTGTGGTTTCTGTGAGCAACGACTCTATCTCCCCTGCAAAATGCTAGACCAGTACGTGTCTTTTTCACAACTTGAGGAAATAACAAACATGGGTAAGCTGTTAGAGATGCACTGTCCTTTCCAGAATACTCTAGTATGATGGTCACTAGCTTGTAGAAGCAAATAAACTTTAAAAAGATGCTTATTACAAAAATTAGAGCACATCGGGGGGGGGGGGGGGGGGGGGAATCTCTTCTTTAATTCAATTATCTTTTTTTGTTATGGTTGATGGCAAAAAAACCCCACAAACCTGTCTTTTCTAGCTGGTTCTTGTACCAAAGAAGGTACATAGTACCATGAAGACGAAGACTGACCGACAGCCCTTCCCACCCCCTAGCCCTGAAAACACTGCAGAGAACTTAATCAAATGGAACTAACTGGATTAGTGAGAGATTTCTTCCAGATTTAATCCAAACTTACATAGCAACAAGCACAAAACCCCTCAAGTTATCAGCAGTAGCTAAAACATGTAATTACTTCAGTTGTTTCTAGGAGAAAAATTTCTAAAATTTCTAGGAGATATGTTGATATGTTTGAAAATTGTATTTTAGGAAGGCCAGTAATAAATTGTACAAACTGGCAGAAAGAAGGAAAGGCAAGAAACAAAGAAATATTAATGTACGGTAATTTATACACATCTGACTTGCACTTCAAAACTGGAACGAAGGAAGGAATTGCTAAATAACTGCAGAATTAAAAAATCACAAAGGAAGAATTTTTCCCAGTTATATTTAGTTATTTCCTTCTGTGCTATTCATGTGTATTTAAGACTGCTTACACAGGCATAAACTCCAAGAACTATTTAACAGGAAGAACTTTTAGACCACAAGAAAAAAAGTAACTGTTAATTTATCTACTAATATCAAGAATGCACAATTAAAAGCTTAGCTATAATCCATTAGTACCCATAAAGCACATCAGCTGACCATTTAATAGTATCTCTGTTGCAAATATCCAAAGAAAGGTGATAATTACTGTAGTAAACAAACTTTTAACAATTCCCTGTAATAAAAGGCATTTGTTAGGTATACGGGCCTTTGAGAGTTCCTCATCCCAAGCTTGGGGCAGCCTTAATTTTTCAAGAGGTGAGACACACAGCATACACAATGAGTACTGAGTTGGACTTACTGCATATGTGCAGATCAAATGTACACTGGCAACTGGCTCCTGAGGTCAAACTGCAGGTAAGAAGACTCATGCCTTCAAAAGCTGTGCTCAAATCTTAAGATTTTGAAATACCACACCACCTCAACTAACACCTCAGTGTCAGTAAATGCGTCAAAAACTTGGGATGCCAGTCTTGTGTCCTGTCAGTAACAGAAAGCCTGGAATCTCAGGTCTCCAGTCAAATAAAGCATGTATTTCTAACAAGTGCAGATTGCAAGCTAGCAGGCATTAAAACTGTCAGCAGACCATGCTTAAGATCTACTGAAAGTTTTGAATCCTTGTTTTTATCTAATATCCACATAACTGGAACAAGATATTAACCCACTAAATATGTATTAACACTGTTGTATGTCTTGCTGCCCTGAACAACAGGTAGAACTGTAAGAGGCACCACATGACAGCACAACTGAATGACAGACACTAAAAAACTCCTTCCCAAGACTCCTCCATCCCTAACAGAACAAACCTGTGGAAGTTTGATATTCCAGTGCTTGGATGCTGGTTACTGTCAACTCTAGAAGCAACCTGTAGACTAACACCAAGCAAGGATGTCAAGAGCACAAAACGTGTCACATATTTAGTGCTCAGGTCTCCTACAATTGAGGAAGATAATGTACAAGTACACAAATAACCTTACACATGTATTTGAAAATATATTGGACATAAGTAAATACAAATGGAATTAAAATACAGCATATACTATGGCAACTCATTATACTGTGAAGCGATACAGAAAACATCTGGATGTCATGTTAGAGGTTTGTGTTCCTCCTGATTAAGGAAACAGCTGCCTCAGTAAAATTACTCATACCCACCAGCAATGAAGAGTATCTTTTAGGACAATTTCTCTGTTAAGCCACAAACATCTGCTTCCTAATTTCCTTTTTATTTAATCTTGTGTTCCCAGCCCAAGTGCTGTAAGAACAAATTTAAATAGCTGCCTCATTTTACATCTTGAAAGCTATGGTATCTAAACAAAGACTAGCACTTTGCATATGAAACTCTCCTTTCAAGCAGGTGACCGTTGAGAGGTGATTCGCAACACCATCTGTGTGAAAGCAGGGGGTGGGGTGGAGGAGCCTAATAAACTTTGCATGGTGAATCAATAATTACACCCTTAATGTAGCATAAAGTGCTAACAGGAGATTCATTCGCAGCCTTGTAAATTTGACTGCTTCTTTTAATTCCAATACTATTAAGTGATTTAGAGTGATGCCTTCACTCTAAGGTACCCTCCTAGACCATGGTGGCAGGCACAGAAAAGACTACAATCACTCTGCATAGGTAAAGGATATTCTGTCTGCTTTTTAAACGTTAACTCAACAGTAAATGGAGAGCTGTTTGTTTCAGCCAGTGCTACCTGATACTTTTAAGTTTGTTCCCGCTGTTGACGCAAAGAGTTTTAAATGATGCTTATCAAATCTACAAGTATACAATGGGAACAGGATACCAAGTATGCCTACTTTAATTCATCTCCTGCTCATTTTTTTTCCTAACTTGATTTGCTCGCTTTAATATTATACTCCAACATCAGAATAATAGCTTCATGAAATGACTCTCAACAGTTGGAATCAAAAGTGTCCAAGGACAAAAGGGTCTTTAAATCAGGATCTCTCATATTCTGCCAGCTTCTTTGAACTGACCACTAGCTAACGGATACCTGCAGAGCAAACCTGGTCAGCTTGCTGAGCCAACTTTAAAAGATAACTACTCTGCCTTTTTGCTTTGGTCCCATTCTGACACCAATAGAAATATTTTAAGTCAGGTATTGATATCACTCAGAAGTCAGTCCTCAAATGGCTAACATTTATATTGAAATGTTCTCAGGCCGGGTAGCACTGAGTAACTCTTCTCCAGCCAACTCAGGGTTTATTTCTTCTAGTGAGAATCACTCCTATAGCTGTAGAACAATAGTCATGGGTCTGCAGTGGTAGTGCTGTGGCCCTAGGAAAGGAGAGTTTTCCTTTTTCCTGTTGGTTTTCACACAAAGTGCTCCTGATGGCCAATGAGCTATCGTGTGACATTGCACTTCACATGAAGCTGTGAGTAAAAGCTCACACGATCACAGAGTGGTTGAGGTTGGAAGAGATCTCCAGAGGTCATCTAGTCCAACATCCCTGCTCAAACAGGTCGCCAAGGACCATGCCTAGATGGCTTTTCAGTATCTCCAGGGACAGAGACTCCACAGTCTCCTGTGCAGTGCTCAGTCACCCTCAATGTAAAAACATGTTTCCTGATATTCAGAGGGAACCTCCTCTGTTTCAGTTTCTGCTAAAAGTTTCGTATAAATATTGTACATATATTGTGACACAGCATCAGGGCATGTACAGGGCAGTGTCACGGTATAGTCCTAAGTGACTTTTGTCCAAGCTATAGCTTCAGTAGACACTGGAACAAACTATTTATCAACAAAAGTCTTCTCTTGAAAGGCTGTGGCAGCCTACTTAGAAAGAAGCAAAAGGCAAATTAATAGTAACAATAAGAACAACTACTAGTAACTAGCAAACTACATGCAACAGAGGAGAGGAAAGGATCAGGGCAAGGAACAAAGCAGGATGATAATCCAAACTGACAAGTTTGAATACTGAAGCTTTAAAAACAAGTCATGATATTGGGCACAGAATTACTGAGTTCCAGCCTTTACATAGTCTTCATTAAACACAAAAAGCTTAAGGAAACTCATTTGCATTAAAGTTTACTCTAATGTCCTTTACCAGAGATCTCCTGTTCCTCTTCAGGTAGAGGCAATTCCACTGGCCATTAATTTGATGTGTTCATGGATACAAGTAGGATAAACCAAAAGCTACTCTCTTACAGTGTTTCTCCTACTCTGGAGTAATATATCAAATGTAATGAGTACTTGCTGAAAATTACTGTCATATATTAAGGCTGTCCCATGTTTAAACAGTACA
This sequence comes from Cuculus canorus, assembly GCF_017976375.1. Lineage (NCBI taxonomy): Eukaryota > Metazoa > Chordata > Aves > Cuculiformes > Cuculidae > Cuculus > Cuculus canorus. The sequence goes on from NC_071403.1 coordinate 36,491,346, forward strand.
GCACTTCTTTTAGTCCTTATACTACAACTGAAGTCAACACAGGATTTCCCAGATTTTGTGATCTCAGATACTGGAAACATCATAAATATCTTAAAAAGTAAAACAATCACAAGTGCAAAGACACTGCCAACTGCCACTCTGCTAGATTTACAGCATGGATCACGTAGGAACAAGCCATTTGATCATAAAACTTTTTCATCGATCTTCCTCTGCCACTAGCAGCTACAGACTAGTTCTGTTTTGCTTTCACATATAAGGAAAAGGAATCAAGAGTTTTATCTGTTCCAGCTCTAATGCTTCAGTGGTTTCTCAGATTAAATGTAAATGTTGATAACTCACAACTGCTAACTTTGTATAAACTACTTCTTTCAGTTGTTCCATTAAAAACAATGGTATCTAGAAGGTGCTGTTTGGGCAAATTCAGCTTTGATTTGCAACTGTGCAAACAGCTTAGCTTGTCTCCATTACGTGCAAGTTTTGTAACATTAGCAGCTGTACTGATGAAACATTCCCAGGAAGCTATTTTCCAGGGGAGAGGAACATGTTAAAATTTAGCATATGCTTCAGGTTACTTCCTTCACAAGACCTCTGACACACCATCTAGCTGGCTTTTTACGTAAGTAATAAGAAAAAAATTCTTTTGTATAGCAGGAAAAGATGATTTCTTAAGTCAGTGCTTTCTTATTGTTGAGATTTCTCTGAAAGACAATAGTCACTGAATTCTCTAACAAATAAGGGGCACATTCAAAACAAGCCTAAATAAAGTGCTTGTGTATTTTCCTTAACTTAAGAAATGTGAACTTTCTTGTCGCTCTTTTTATGTAAGCCAAACAGAAGGCTTCGACAGAGAACAACTTTGATTTAAGAAGGTGCTTTTACGTTGTAGCTTAAATCATCGGGCAGACTAATTCAATTCCTTTCTGTTTACTGTAAGACTGTTTCTCTTACTGGACAAGCCATAAAACTAAAGTGACTAAAATATAAGGAGGCAAGCAGACATTTCCAATTCTTAAGAGTCAGAAACAAGTGCTCTGACTGAAGAACAATCCTGCCAGCAAGTCTGAATTTATGAGCAATTCAACTGCTTCTCTGAATTCCATGCAGTTAAAACATTTTTTACACTTAAACCTCAAAATCAATCCTATAATTAAACAGCCATAAGATGCTCTCTCCAAAGACTAACGTTGCTTTTTAATGCAGTATATATTTGGTGGAAATAACGGTTAGAAAGAAATCATAAAGATTTCAAGTATTAGCATATATAAATATCATTAGACTGTTTCTATCCCCTCACTTGAAGCAAGGTGGAACAAAAAAAAAGGAAATGACAGTCATGTAAACTTTCTCAGTTTTTACCAAAACTAACGACATGTTTATAGTGCTTTATTTTACTGTTCGAACATTTTACATAGCTATTCTTAGACACAATACTTGTCAGGTTTCACTAAGTTATTTTTATATTTCATGGTATGTAAATTAAAACATTACAGTATGTTAACTTATTTCAGGTTGGAAGAAGATATAAAAAAGTTTTAGAAGTATGATTGAGGAAAGGGGCATCTTAGCGCCAGCTACACTCATTACTTCTATCACAAACTGACATAGTCTGTCAAGAAAAAACTGATTGAGCAAGGAATTCTTCCCGCTATCTCAGTAAGTATTTACTTTTGGCTCTCAGTCAGTTAATAAACATACTAAATTGACACACAACCTTCAAGCAAATCAGAAAGGCTGATGGCATTTAACATTTAAGTCTGCTCAGATATGCTGAGTACCATCTTCACCCCTAGTCTTCTGCAGCAGTGTGGCAATGTTTACCCAGAGCATCTCAGTCGTTATTGATCTTGCCTGGAATCAGGAAGATTATTTGTTCTTCCCTCTAGAGTATAAATGGAAATAAAAGCAACTCTGGAGAAAAAAGAGTGAGCATAGACTGAATGATATTTGCAAGAGACACCCTACAAACAGCAAATGCTGATGAGAACGTCTGAGTTATTCCCTGTTTTTGCATGATAAAAGGAAAACGATTTAAATTGTCTGTATACTATGAATAGTTTTTTAAGAATGAGTTGGGGAAAATAGCATCCTTTAAGGAACAGCACTGTGAGATGCTGACTTTGTTCTGCAGCTGCTGGTTTGAAGAAAACAAGACCGTTGGAAGAGAATTAATTTCACAGCATATCCTTTGCACATGATGATCCCGAGGATCTACTGGACTATAAAATCATCTAGGCATGCCTACAAAAATTAAGGACAACTTGCCCCCGAAGGGAAAACACAACTTAAAAGCACTAACCGGACTAAACCAGCTTCCAGAAACAACTAGTATGGGTATTTTACTTAGCCTGCAAAAGCAGATGACTGCCTAAAGGCTGAAGAAGAAATAAACAAGACATCTAGTTTTTCATATTAACTAGTTACATATCCTTTTTAGTAGTTCAGTATAAGAAACAACATAACTGGCCCCTGATGCCAGAAGGAAGATTACTTTCTGTTAATTGAAAGTTGACTTTATTTAAGTAACACTGCTGGAATGATCGTACTTGTTTGCTTTATAGAGTTTTGTCAGTTTACACAAGACTGGTTTTTTTGGATGTTAAAATAAGCTTTTGGGACTTCATGTAGCTGAATGATGAGAGTCATAATGTACTGTCTTAATTAGCTAGTTTTTGAAGGAGTTATCAAGGTCAGATGGGTTAATGTAAGCAATCAAAGGTGCTGAGAGAAGAGTATCAGAGCTGAATATATCAAACAAAATCCAAGTTCTTTAGAATATAATACCTGTTGACAAAAGACTTACAATGTAAACAGTGAGCTAAGAAACTGAATCTGTGGTTTAAATACAACCTAAACTATTTTTCCTTGAGGAAAGCAAATAAGATTTATATGAAACACTGGCTCTACAAACCACTACTTTTCACCTTTCAAATCTTCATGGAAGCGATTTTGTTCAACCTTTTCTCAGTCTTCAGCTTAAGTTTGCAGTTTGCCTATTCTTGTGCACTTAGCCTTATGCAAAAAGAGCATATATTCACCGAGTTGAGGAAAACAATGATTTGTCTTTCCAATGCTTAACAACAGTTCCCTATAGGGGTAATCACATGCCAAAACCCCAAATTCTCCTTAGCACTTGTTGTGCTGGAAGGTGCATGGGGAATTTTCTTATGAAGATGTTTTCCAAATTCCTCCTCAATCATTTGCACATTGGGTGCAAATACAGTCTCCAGATGGCAGAGGCAAGCTTTGGCACACAAGAGACAGGAACTGCACTCATTTATCAACCACAACATTAATCAACATTATTCAACTGTTGCATTTTTACAAACAAATTGCAAACAAAGAGCATGTGGATAAGACCTGGTAAAAAGCTCCCTCCTTATCTTTGCATTCAAAAATTCCAGATTTCTGTGGTTTGAAAAGCATAAACAATAGATCCTGCCAAAAAATACACAGGCCAATTAGCACTTTCCATAAATAGATCCCAAGAGTTCATGCTAACGTAAAGCCAGTAAACCTAGTTCGTATCTGTTTCAGATTTGATCTGCTGAGCAAGATGTATTGCTAAATCCAGAGGAGACTAAAAGGATATCTGTTTCTTCTCCAGCAAGGATGCCATTATCTGTACCTTTTGCTGGAAGCATGAAGGGAATGCAAGAACAGTAATGATATCTGCTTCTGACTTCAGGCATTCAATTTTCTCAATGATTTTCAGTTAGCTTGAAGCAGCAGGACTTGTATGTGGCATAAAGTAGCATTTCGTATCTCTAACCTGATCCTTCAAACAGCAAATTGGATGAGGAATTTTCCCAATTTCATCATAGGTTTCTATTCACTTTGTATCACTTAAAATTAATTAATGACTACATATTCTTTAATAGAAGTAATTTAAACATTTGCAGAAAGATACAAGAGTAGAGGTATTCTTTGCTAAAGTCAGATTTCGGGATCTAAGGGAATGGCTTAGTACTTGCCAACAGAACAAAAAACAAAGGAATCTTCTCCTACAAAGTTTACACTTTTATCTTCTCTAAGCTCGTAAAGTGAGGACATTATCAACTACTTAACTCCCAACTTCATGAAAAATAATCTCTGGATCAGACTAAGCCTATGGAGAAAAAGCTCAAAATGGAATTTTATGCAAATTAGCCATACAATGTGAAAAATTTCGATGAAGAAATGAAGAGTTACTCCATGCACAGAGTAAAATGCAAGTACCTGCTATTTTTACCTGCACTTTTTGGGGAAATAATTCAGTACCATGATTTGATAACATTTATTTCTTATTATCTAACTGAACTTTTATAATACAGCCACGAAGAGAATATATTTCCCAAATATTTTATACTGCCTAGAACTAAAAAAGGGTAAATTAATGCTGATCTATTCCCACTGCCATCATCGACTGTATATTTTTATGTTGTATTCATTTGCAGAAAAAAATCATTCTCATCTGTAAAATTATACATAAGGATTATTCCTTAGATATGGATTGCAATAACCTCAACTACAAATGGCTCCACAGAACCCTGTACTTAACCATATATTGTACATTCTCTATTAAATTTGCAGAAGAAGAAAACCCCACCAACTTTTCGGGCAATATGTTTTATGTTTTCACTCTCCTTTTACTCTGCTTTATTATTGCAATTGCATTTGGTGCTGCAAAATGACAGAACTGAATACTGAGATAAGTGAAAGTGAAAAATGTTTTGGAAACTGAACTGTAGACATATGTTGACTCTGGACAAACTGCTAATAGCATATAATTTCATCTGTATAGTATACTAACTCAAATGCAAAGAATTATTCTTTTGGTTAGATGTAGAGCTGCTGCTCAAAAGGAAAGCACCCACACTAGTATTTCTGGCAGACACACCGTCTTTAAGTGTTCTGTAGAATCACAATCGAGTGAAACAGCAAGAGCTGGTTGGGGGCCAAATCCTCAGAACAAACCAACCAGCTCCCTCTCATCTGCCTGAATTCTACTTAATAATACAGCTCAGGAGCTCATGTCAAACATACCAGCTGTTACCATCACAAACAGATATTACGTAGCTCTAACTATTATCCATTCTCCTCCCTAATAGTTTACCAGCTTTAGCATCAAACTATAGTAGTCTGGAGGTAAGAAGGGAGTTTCATTTAATGTAATGAGTAAAAAAGCATTTCTGTTCAGATATTTCTAGTCGATGCATGAATGCAAAAACATGTCAAACAAGGTTGCCTTTGAACAAACCAAATTTTTTTTGTTGCTTTGAAAAAACTCCCCAAGCAAACCACAAAAAGGAAAACACTAAAAAAGTGAAGAATGTGGTTATGTAGAGGTCGAAGTTCTAAACTCATGTTTCTCAGACCAAAATCAGGGCTCTGGCTCCTGGTTTCATAGTAGATTAGTAGGCTTAAGCACAGCAGTGACAGCAGGTTATCACGATAACTGCTCTGTCGCCCTGCTGTGGATATTGATGCTGATGACAGACATCTGAAATAGAAACACTGAATCAATGTAAATTGCCACTACTTTCACTTTACATTAGTAGAATAAGACCTGAAGGTCTTTATTAGGAGGCACAAAAATTGTTGGTGATGGCAACTGATTGCGTCCCTGTGGTATAGGCAGCACAGGGTTCGCACTCAGAGCTAAGTGAGGGTTCCTAGTTGTGGTAGGTATACATAGTGTCAGTAACTACAAAGCAAAGAAGGAAGAGAAGAGAAAAACAAGAAGTAAAATTTGAATTAAGTGAAAGATTGGAAATCAGCACCTCTGTTACTGTTCTTTGAAGCTTTCTCATCATAATGTGCAGGCTTAGCTTGAGAGGCAGAGGTGCACAGAGTAGCTAAGCAAATAGCATACGGAGAAGGTGGACAGAAGTACTAGGAACAAGGAAACTTTTGCACTCTAGTGAACCTACTTAACAAGAGATGGGCTTCATCAACAGTGACAGTATAATTACAGTGCAAGAACTTAAGAGACAGAAATAGCAGACTGAAGGGCAGTCTGCTTGGAACAGCAGCAGAACAGTCTACGTCAAAGACAATCTTAGTAGTCAAGGTTACCTCCAGAATGTGAACCCACGGGGATTCTGTAGTACATGTTGATGGAGCTAGCACAGAAAGAGAACAGCATTAGATCTATTAAACGTGTTGAAGAGACTGAAATACTAATGGAGATTACAGACTGACTGTGGGAAACAGAGAAGATTTCAAGTCCTTCTCTGTCTCTGAGTAGGCTGTTAAATGCTACAACAGAAGAGGTATAAACCATGTTTTTATACACTGAAATGACAGCTTCTTGCAGATACTGAAGGGCCTGTAAGAGAAGAAGTAGCTCTTGACTTAGTGTGATATACTACCGTCTAGCAGGGGCCACACGCTCCTATTCAACATACTGTTCTAAACAAAAGTTCACTTTTGTAATGTTTGAGTCTGAAAAGAGAATCAAGGTGACTAGCTGACGTGAACTTAGAAAGGAAGAGGCAAGTGGGTAGAATGCTTGAAGATGACTGGAGAAAGAAAGATGAGATTCCGAGTCACAGGATTCTCCAATCAATAGGCTCTGATGACTTCTATCTTTTTTGGTGTGACTGTAAAGAAGTTAATTAACAACAAAAGTATATTAAGTCTGATTAAGGAATATAGAAATTGGTAATACCCCACAAGTCAAATGAAAAACAACTAAGTCAGGCTAAAAGTAACTTTTGAAGAACATGTTAAAAAGAAGAGAAATGTGTGGCTTACTAGAGAGCCGGGAGGAACAATTAAGAGATGTCTGTATGAAAGAGCATAGCACATGCAATTGCAGAAAAGCTAAACTTGCCCCAGTGTTCAGTCTTGAGGAGGCTAGGCACGTTCCCATGCAAGGAGATGCTTAAAAGGACAAGCCTAATGCACCATCCCAATACTGAGGCTGGACTAGATGACCTCTTGAGGTCCCTTCTCAAGGGAACGTATCCAGAGTTCTATAAAACACAGAAGTTAAAAAAAAAATCATAAATTGATAAAAATGAAACAAATCACCAATATAATTTCAAAGCTCTAAAGGAACTAAAACATGACACCACTGAAGTACTGATGTATCACTTAAAGTGGCAGCAGATGGATAGTAGGTGGTGAACAGGACCAAAGTCTGAAAACAGGGCTGCAGAAAACTACAGGCAATTACAGTCTTCTAGTTTCTACCAATCGGGGAATTCTACTGCTAGACTGTGAAGATGCTTAAGGAGGGGTTAAGTGGCATTCAGACAGAAGTGATCAAGCTGATACAGAATGCCTGGAGTTTCAAACAGCATTAGAAATCAAGCTTCCAAGACATAAAAAGAAAAGTCCTCTTGCTAATTAGTGTCAAGTTAAGTGAAAGGAAGTGGAAGATAAAACATGAGGTCAATTCTCACACTGATGAGATAAGATCCCCAAGGCATTTATACTGGAACTTACATTCCTAATTTGCAGAAATAGGACAAGGCCTTAGCATAGGTGACAAACAATCCTCCTACTATTGAAGATTGCAAATGATGAATTATATATATTTTTAAATTTATGGAATTTAAATATTCTTTATGAAGGGAGACCTACAAGAGAGGGAGAGACAGACAAAAATAGTTACAGCTAAATTCTGGAGAATATCTTAGCACTACATGGAGTCAGAAATGTTTCATGGTCAGCCTGGCAAAGTCAGCTCTAGATCAATATCATCCGCATCATTATTTCATGTCCACTCCTCATTAATAAGACAGCACTACCATCACTGATAGATGATTGTTTTAAATGGGCAATGATTAGTCAAGCAAGAGACCTAGATCTTCAAGAGAGGTTGAGTAACTCCTGTTCTAAATGCACATATTAACTAAATAAGTGATATGTCATCACTTTTTCCCTCTTTTTACTTCTAATTAACAGTTGGTAGAGACTAACAGATGAAACTCAGAAAGTCCAACATTTATCACCATGAAGAACAGTTTGTTGTGGGTTTGGTTTTTTTTAATTCCTTCATCCTGATCAGGATAAATTTGTTTCTTGTAACAGGCTATACTGCCAGAGTGAAAAAAACCTCAAAACCACACAATACTGTAACACTTCTGCTTCATCCCATGGAAAGAAATGGTAACATGAACATAATTAGCAACTTGATTTTGTCTTTCTCCAGTGAAGATAATGATCTTTAGTCCTAGAAAAGAGAAGGTTATATTATGCAGGAAGAACAGTTGCTGAATCCAAAATATTTTAATTCTGGGGAGGGGGGGAAACCCTACTCCATTCAAAAAAAGGAAAAGCTTCAAAGGAATCTGGAACTTACCAGCTGGATCTGAAATTCACATAATCCTCATTTATTTCAGAGCTTTTTTGGATTTACTTTTTTGCTGCTCATACAAACAGCAATTATTAAAAACTCCTTCTATTTCTGTCTATATAATGTATTCCCTGACTGTGGAACCAACCTTCAAGTAAAACAGTCCCCTTATCACACAGCTTCAGCAAGAACCAGCTATAAGTAAAGTATAAGAACCAGCTATCGGTAAACCAGAAGAACTAGTCAGATCAGTCTTTAGGCTTGTATATTCTCTACAAGCATCACCATATATTTATTTTAACTTTCAGCACCAGTGTGACAGCTATTCCCAACACTGAATATTACAGTGCTTAGAAATAATGCTTGTCATTTCCATGAATTCCATGACAGGTCTTAGCTGCTGCTAGAGGACACAGTGTTGTCCTCGTCCTAAACTTGAAAAATTGTCTCCTTATATGAATGACTACATTTGGAAATGTGCTTTAAGCAAAAGGAAAAAAATAATTTGGGTCTGCAGAACAGGGCATCTTGTTGCATACAACACTTTTAATCCTTGGTATACCAGAATTTTACAGCAGACTAGTTAAGTACCACAAAGCATTTGTAAAACAAATCTCTCCCTTACTAGACTTATTTTCCAGTACAAAACCAAAAAATGTCACATACCAAGTTGCCTAGAAGAGGAATCATGTCTACCAATAAATTCAGGTTTAATTTAAACGAAACTATCAAGCAAGTTTGCTAATAAATCTGTCCTCTTCTCATGGTTTACATTTACCATATTACAGGCTCCCCTAGATGCTTTCATACAAATAAACAAAAAAACCAAATCAATACTAGGACTACTTTAAAAGAGCCACGTTTGTTTTTAATAATCTCCTTTAGCCACTAACTCATGGAAAAATACCAGGGAAGCATTCACATGTAATATTACTAGGGTGACTTCAAAGAAAAAAAGGAACAGTCCTTAAAAAGTTACTTACCTTAAAATCCAATTTTCTGGTACTTGTAGATGTTTTGCAAATGAAGTTTTATATTTGACTGGAATTCTTTCTAGCTTGAGTTTAAATAGGAATCATAAAATGAAAAAAAAGTGACTTAAAGTGTATGACACTGGTCTAGCACCTCTAGGCATTGCATATTAATTCTAGTAAGGCAGAAATTCTAGGAAGTTTAAAATAATACATTTCATAGCTCTATTTGCAAGGAAGCACCACACAGAGTTATCAAAAGGCAAAGCATTCAATGTGTTAATTTTAGGAATTATTCATATTGGTGCCTTTAACTAAATGAAACATTATGTGAGCTGGAGGTTTTAGGAACTACTCAGTACGATAGGATACTCTTTAATCATGATTAGTTAGACTTACAAATTATTATGGGACATACAATATGTTGCAGCTTTAGATCATTACCCATGGAAATTTAATTCAGAAGTACAAACAATAATTATTTCTGTCACTCTTTTTACTGAAACGTAGCTTTCTTTGATTAGGATATTGATAAGTGTGTACAGCAAATATAAGATTTTAAACTAATTAATCTGATAAAGAATAAAATGAGCTTTTAACAGAGAAAGTTTAACCCTCAAAAAGCCTGCATACAGGTTGTTCCACCCCCTTAGGAACATCCATTAACAAAATGGACTGAAGGATGATTAAAGGTGTATTTTCTCTGGTGGCAGCCAGCCTCTGGGGATCTCAGTCCTTTCCACACCTGTCAGCAGCACCAGTGAAGGACAGACCCACGCAACCTGGGAAACATCACACTGCTGCACGGCTGCTCTGTCCTCAGAGTGGCTGCATACCACTCCTCCCATAGGCAGCAGCTGGCTATTCCTTCATCCTGTCTTGGATTTAGGAAACAAATTGGAAAGTTTCCCCAAATCTGATACAGGCACAGATTCCTGAATTGCACTCTCTAAGTCACTAGGCCAACCGTGAGTTTAGAACACCGCTCTATCTCAGATAGCAAATGTCTACCAAACAGTATAAAAACCAGTGGCAAGCATGGTCTGTGTCCTTCCCAGCCTGCAGGAGCTCAGGACCCTCCTTAATCATACAAGGCATCTTTGTGTTTAGGAGTCCATTTTCCTTTCATTATTGAGTCCATCCATTTTAGAGTGGACACTGGCATCCGGTATCACCACTATTTCACTGCAGAGAGTTCCCCTTAATTATTTACCGAGTGAAACACTTTAACTTTGTTCTAAAGACTTCCTTATTTCATTTGTACAACAGAGTGTTATTAAATGCCAGCGTTGCTATCTATCTAGTCCAAGAGATGGTGGTAAAACTGCCTTTCTAAAGGTGAAGGAAGGGTTAAGAAGGAACGACTAGATGTTATTTATGAGAAACTACTGGTATATGCACTGATTGAAAGTCTGACTGCACAGTAACAGACACAAGATACAAACCATCAACATATATATGAAATCAACAGCACTGATGACAAATGGTTCAGGCATTTCTTGGCAGACAACTGCCACTTAATGTAAAAGCTCACGTACAGTCCTCTACCAGCTCCTCGTCTGCCAAGAAGCATCCTCTGCTTCTGTCAGAACCAGTTAATTATATTGTAGCAATAGGTTATTCTGGAAAGGTTCACTCCTGATTGTGAGAAGTAGATCTGCATTGAAAGATGCAACTATTTAATCACAGAATGAAGAGCTTTCAACTCTAGATGTCCTTTGATATGCTTATTTCTGGTTGCTCAGTTACTGTAGGAGGACAAGCAACTTCCTTCTACAGTCAGAGATGAAATATTAAGTAAAGCAATATTTAGTAAAGATGAAGAAGCCAGCTACTAAGCAACTCTCAATTATTCTCATTACTATTAAGTGTGAATTTGCAATGGGTCTGAGCACACTCTGTTCCCCAGAAAAACTGTAAGATGGTTAAAATATGAAAAACTGAATACATTGGAACATTAATGTTTCTTTAATACCACCTACCCCCTACACTCCAGACAAGACCACAGGAAATAAATATGTAAGTCTACTGCAGATGTAAGAATTTCAGAGGAATATTGCCTCCTTATAACTGCTTTGTCAGGTACATGACCTAATAGTAAGTACCTGCTAAGATAGATTTAACATAATAAATTTCAACAAAAAAATCCCCTCACACCATAGAGTTTCACTTAACTTAAAGTGACAAGTTCAAAATGGAACTTTACTCAGTTTTGGGAAAATTTATGCATGAAAGAAAATGATGCATCTTTTGGGTTTTCTGAAATTTCTATGAGTAATTGCTTTGGATTTAAAGAAACCCAGTGATAAATTCAACTTACGGTTAAAGTTAATCCCACAACAAAATACTACTGTAATCCAGAGATAGTAACAAGAATTTAAACTAGTAAGATTAAAAACTTTTCAATTGGTAAGCTAAAAATTTAAAATATTGCAGTACGTGTGGACTTCATATAGCCTTCTCTAAATATATTACAGGAATAATTGCATTAGTCAAAGCTCTCAGATGAAATTGCTTCTTCATCCTCTCCAGAAACCATGACAGAAAATAGAGATTAATGGGATATTAATGCTTTAGACATGCACATGCATAGGTTTACCAGTTATCCTTTTGTTCTTAAGACGTCTTCCTTTAATAGTCAGCTGCCGAAAGGCCAACAGAAGTGCAGTTTATAGGAGTTACAGAGTATGCTCCAAAACAATTTGTCATGTAGGTACATGACACACCAAATCTACCACTACCACTGCATAGGAATTCCATGATACACATTCCAACACTAAGCCCGGTAAGAAAGTGATGGGTATAATTTCAGCTCAGGGGGGAAAAAAATAATTTAAAACTTTAGGACTTAGGCAAAGCAACAGCAGTAGAAGCAAGAAAGCCCATCGGACAGATCACTGTTGTACAAGTAATTTTCAAATTTCTAAACAAGTTTAATTCTGATAAATGAAACTACTAAACTAAAAGCTTACTACTTATCTAGACAAAAATATATATCACAAACCACGTTGTACAGTCTTACCTCTTCTCCTGAAAGATAATAGGCTGAAAGTAGTCCACCAACAAAACGGATGTTCACTTCAAATACCGAAATTTCAGTGTTCTGTTGAAATAAACAAATAGCTTTATTCCCCGATACTTTTCTGTATGGTTTAGCTTGTTTGGTTTTGTTCTTTTTTTATATACACACAGGTATTAAGGTACAACAGCTGTAAATAGTAAAAAAACCTCACAAAACATGCTCTCAGATCCTAAGTCCTGCACTACTTCACCTCACATCACCATTTCCCAGACACCTGCACTTGATAAGAATGTCATAACAAGAATTCTTCTGCCTCAAGTCGAAATGCAGGCTATTGTAAAATGAGAGGTAACATTAGAATGAGTAATTTATGTGACAAAATGTAATTTTGGTATGTATTCAATAGGAAGCAGATGCTCTCTCACTATTACAGAGATAGCCCTTCCCAAGCTGGCCTGGTCCTTACCTATGATAGAGACTAGGTTTGTTGTACTGAGCAGTATAGATACAGCCACTATCTATTTCAAAACTCAAAGCAAATTCTTCTCTGCGTTTTAAAATTCAAACCTAAATGAAGAATCTGAGTCTTATGATCACTATTTTCTCTTGTTCTTTACCAAGACAATTTCAATTTTACTCCATCACACATTTCTCATTCAGCTAGTTTTTTACTTCTCTGGTTTAAATGTCCAGATGTCAGTTTATATAGGAGGGAAAAAGATGCTCCCTGGTTTTGATGGATTTTGATTTCTAGTAAACTGCCTTTGCAGAAGAAAACAGCACTAGGTTACTTATTAGAAATACTACTTCATACTTTCCAGTTCACAAGGCACTCTGATTAAGCAAAGCTATATAGACACATTGCAGAAAGTTGTTGTTTCATCAGCTGTAAAGGTACAGATCAGAAAACTCTCACAGACTTGCTACAATCCTTGTCCACCTACCCTCCCTCAGGCATTTAGATTTCTCCTCTGACATCTAGTCTGCACTTCCCTTCTAAAAATTTAGGATAAAATTTAATTCCCAGAACTGCTCTTATTAACATATAATTCTTATAGCATATATGTGCATGCCTTTAGTTTTTGATAGACACAAGCACAATTCAAAGGGGCAGTCAAAGTAAAGCCATCACACACACCTGCCTATTGAAAACTCACACCTGGCATCACATGTTAAGACTGCAAACTGAAAAAGTTTTCTTGCTGTCTTGTACTGTTCAGAACATTATGTTTTCCCTAGTTTATTTTAGGTGTATGAAAACTGCAATTTCTTGTCACTCACTGCCCTCCCAATACTGGTCTACTCTTATTCTTTCTGAAAGAAACTACAAAGGAAAAAGGGAAAAGAAAAAAAAAAAAAGGCTTAATTTCTGTTCCCAAAATTAATCAGATATTTCTGCTTTCAAGTGTTCCATCATTGTCTCACTGAATCCAGCAAGAAAGTTAACTGGAAGCAGGTGTTCTTTAAAAGAAATGCAGAGAAATGGCACTAGATATTATACTATGGTATACAGTTAACCTAGGGAGAAGGATATAAAAACATTTAAATCCTCTAGAAATCTAAACTAACTAGACACTACAGCTGTTCACCTGCTAAGTGGGCTACCTATGTAAGAACTATATAATAATTAAAGAAGTCTAACTTAACTAAATCCAATGCATAAAACAACTTGTAGAGAACTGATCTGGCTTAAGAAAGGTTGATCTGATCTGACTAAATAAAGGACGATTAAAGGAGTGCTAGTGGCAGCTTCTCTTCCCTGGAACTTGAGCTAGTAGCATTTCACTTGAGAACCTTCTTCAGAATTTCAGGTTCTTTCCATTTCGGTCATGGGTTTCAGCACATGCCAAGAACTTTTCTTTTATGTGGGAAAGATTGAAACTGTAAAGAGGTAGGTATTAGATAAGGAAATGAGTTAATCAGATATACCAGACACCTATGTTTCCTGTAAGGATTAAATTAAATAATTGATTCTGAATTTCTTGAATTGCGTGATGTATGAGCCAAATGTTTTGTCTCCAGAACCTTACATTTTGCCCTTCTGCATTTAATATGGCCATTTAACTCACAATCCACTGGTAGCTTCCAAGGGAAGGCCCTTTAAGATAAAACTCAGTACGTATGCACTGACATCTGCTTCTGGAATTCAGTTACAGACAAAAAGAAGACTTTAAAGAAAAAGGAATAAAGGTTTTACTATTGAACCACAAAGATTACAGACTAAGCTGTAATCTTAAATGTTTGCTGAAGTGGTCATCTCTCAGGACTTTTCTTGAAGCCATTGTTTTAATGTTATCAGATTTCTAATACTTCACTTGCATGCATTTCTGAACATTTGTTTGAAAGCCTTGTCTCTTACTAAAAGCTTTATATAAGTCATTGAAGCAGATACAATTAATGAAATGGACAGACATTTCATTACTGGCAGATTTGAAAGCTCTATGCTTAACACACAGTTATTTTTAAATTCATTATACCAGGCTGGTAGTACACTCTGAAAGCATAGGAATTATAGCAATTTGCAAAACAGTTAAAGCAGTTTTATAATTTGATATCAAAGAAACATTCATCTTTACATGGAAAGATCATGTGAAGTAGTTGTCTATTAAGGAAAGTGAACTTGTCCTAAGAGTAGCAGATTTCTCCTACACCAACTTTACCCTTCTTTCTGGTTTGACTTTCAAGTTTTTTTCTATTATACATTTAAGATGCCACACTCTGATCATCACCCACATACAGTTTGTACAAATAAGTCTGTATATTTCTACTCCACAGTCAAATCCTAAGTAAGCAATGTTATTTTTTTATCTTGCTTTCAGATCCAGCTGTGCACAAATAACTTACAAATCATTTAACAATACCAAAACACATAGGAAAGGCTTTTTATCAGCACTTACAAAAGTTTCTAGCTCATCAGCTGAAGGGACCAGAACAATTTGAATTTAATTTTTATTTCAAGCTTAGCCTTTTCTTTCCGACCATCACTGTATCATTACATAGTAGGTCTAAGAAGCAGTTGGATTAATCCCATTATACTTAATGGAACTTCTGTATGGAGAAGTGACTAGACATGCTCATCTTAAAATGACTATGATGTTCCTTTTGTAAGATCCCAAGTATGTAAGGTGACTCTGACTAACAGGATAGATGTAATCCCTAATCGCAGTCTTTTCATTAGTACTCCTATTAGACTGCATGGTCACGTGTGACAATATCCAAAACATCAATGCTGCTACAAATCTGTGCTATGCTCTTACTGTTTCAATGCAATATCTTCTTGCTTTGGCTACTATTTCGGATTCTGAAAATATGTAGGTACACAGTAAAGTGATATTTTTATTGGGAACAAGCTATTTTTGTTTTACTTCCAGGGCTTTTATGTTAATTTAAGTATATGAGTAATTCAGTCTTTCATCTTACATTTGATCAAGATTTATCATCCACTATTTGATCTTCTGGTAAGTGAATCATAAACAGGCTAGTCCCAGTACCATATGAAATCCACAGAAATTGTGACTGCTGTTCACTGTACTTAGAGAAATAGCAACTCAAAAGCAACATATGTATCCACTATCACAGAATCATAGAATGTCCTGAGTTGGAAGGGAATCACAAGGATCATCAAGTCCAACTCCTACCCCTGCATAGGACAGCCCCAACATTCACTATATGCATCCAAGAGTGTTGTCCAAATGCTTCTCGAATAGTGTCAGGCTTGGTGCTGTGACTACTCGCCTTGAGAGCCTGTTCCAGTGCCCCGCCATCCTCTGAGTGAAGAACCTTTTCCTAGTATCCAGCCTAAACCTCCTCTGGCAAATCTTCCTGCCGTTCCCTTGGGTCCTATCACTGGTCTCTGGAGAGAAGAGATCAGCACCTGCTTCTCCTCCTCCCCTTGTGAGGAAGCTGTAGACTGCAATGAGGTCCCCCCTCTGCCTCCTGTTCTCCAGGCTGAACAGACCAAGTGACTTTAGCCACACCCCATACATTTTCCCCACTAAACCCTTCACCAACTTTGTGGCCCTCCTCAGGACACTCTCCAGTACCTTCCTATCCTTTTTATACTGTGGCACCCAAAACTGCACACAGTAATCAAAGTGGGGCCACACCAATGCAGAGCGGAGTAGGACAATCTCCTCCCTCGACTGGCTAGCAATGCCATGCTTGATGCATCCCAGGACATGGTTGGACTTCCTGGCTGCCACGGCACGCTGTTGGCTCATGTCCAACTTGCCATCGACTAGAATCCCCAGATCCCTTTCTGCAAGGCTGCTCTAACAGGTGCAAAACCAGGCACTTGTCCTTGTTAAACTTCATGTGGTTGGTGATTGCCCAGCTCTCCAATTTGTCCAGATCCCTCTGCCCTCAAGAGTCTCAACAGTTTTGAGTCATAGGCAAACTTAGTTATTAAACTTCAAGTCCTGCATCCAGGTCATTTATGAAGACATTAAAGACTACCAGTCCTAAGACAGATCCCTGTAGAATCTTGCCAGTGACCGGTCGCCAGCCCAATGTAACCCAATTTACTATGACCCTTTGAGCCTGACCCATCAGCCAACTGCTCACCCATTGCGTTATGTGTTTATCCACCTCTATACTGGAGATTTTGTTCAAGAGGATACTGTAAGAGACTGTATTGAAGGCTTTACCGAAATCCAGAAAGATTACATCAAGTGGCTTCCCTTGGTCAACTAAGTGGGTGACCTTGTCATAGAAAATAATTTTAAGTTTGTTAAGCTGGGCCTTTCCCTTATGAACCCGTGCTATCTGGGACTAATGACTGTGTTGTCTTGTTAGGTGTTGTTCAAAAGCTCGCAGAATAGGGGTGGATAGGACAGATCACTCAAAACTGTCCAGAGTATCCCACCAGGCCAAGTCCAAGCTAAACTGCAACAGTATTTTATTTGCAAACCTATAACAGGGCTGATCTGATCTCAGCTGCACCTTACGCCACTTCATTTCCCTCACTTTTCCATAAACCAGAGGATTAAGTCTACAACTGTTAAACTGCTGAAGCTGCAAGCAGCTGTGGTTGAATTTAGTGTTGAAAACCAAAACTACCGTCAGCTGGGCTCTCATGAAGCCCTTCTCCTATTGGACTCCTACAGCTTCCCAAACATCAATATTTACATCTTTCAGGATCATCTCCTTAACACATCTCTTTCTTTAAAGTCCTCCTCTCCACGAATTTGTAGACCAAGGCCAGAACAATTTCTGTCTAATTTGTAGAACCAAGGCCAGTGCAATTTCTGTCTATGTTTCCTCATGGGAAGTTGTCATCACTTATAAACACAACATCTGAAATATAACCCCATTTTATTTATCTAGCATCATCTTCCACCTGGCACTCATCAGCACTGGTGCTTGCTCCATCCTTCATAATTCACTGGCAGAAAATACTGTGTGCTCTTTATGTGGATGAACATATTCAAAACAACCAAATCACCTTAATTAATATTTGATAAAGAGCTTGTTCTCTTAGTTTTTATAAATATCCAAATAAGGCCACAAATCCTACTAAATAATTTGTTTCACTTGTTTTTATTGATTCTTTCCAAAACTTTCTTTCCATCAGTTCTCCTGTTCTTGCCTCATCAATACTGTAATAAAACTTAAGTCACCCCTCATGCGCATTTCCATCTATTGTTCCAATATACAAGGTATACAGTGACTCTCCACCATGTCCACATACCACACCGTACCATTGCAAAGAGCCCATATCCTACAGGTTCATAAGCTATGCAAGATAACGTCAGAGATCTCACACTGAACGATGCTGCATAACATATGTAATTCTAGAACAAAAAATTAACACAAAGGGCCTCCACTTTAAGTGGTATGACAGAGATTTGCGCTTATTACTAGTCAATAATGATAGCGCGCTGTTGAAGCACAAAAGTTGGAAACAACAACAAATCATAGCATTTTCAAGCTGCCCAGAAAGTATGATACAGGCAAAAAGAGTACTACAATAGCTGACTTTAAGATACTGCAATCAAAAAATGCTTTAATTAATTGCTGTTGTGGGGAAAAAAGTTTCATTCATATTCCACAAACAAAATTTAGTAGCAGCTTGCTAAAGCACTCAGTTCCCATAGGCAAGGGAAACAATTTTAGCAGCCTTTTTATTGCAAATGTCAAAGCCTGGTTATTGCATAACATGCTATTTAGCCTTGCTGAAGTCCCCACACGGCAAGCGGTAAAATATTATAACAGGCACAAAAATAAAGTGTTACTAAAGGCATTAACGAACTCTAGCAGCAAAAGAACTGCACTTAATAGTAAATTTGCAGGATCTCCTTTTTGCCCATCAAAATAACTTCTTATTCATAATCAAAACAAAATCAAGTCACTTCAAAGTCTGGCATTTAAAGTGCACTCACAACTTCTGTGGCAAACAAGTAAACAAATAGTCCCACAAACTGAAGAACCATTTTCAACTGCTGGCTTTCTTAAGCATTCTCATAGACCCCTTACACATTTACTTGAAGTCCATTTATTCACACCTCTCACATATCTTTTTTTTTTTTTTTTTAAATAGGAAAGGTATCCTGTTGCAAATTGCTATATTAAGAAACTTTCTGATTTTCTCACTTAATGATAAAAAAATACCAGGAATAAAGCACCAAAAAAAGCATTTGCCTCCAAGCCATAACATTAGATTATGGACTGTTAAATATAATGACAAGTCAATAATAATAAATACAGTTTGAGAGTAGTAGGATTTATATTTGTAAATGCAGAAGTTTGAAATAACCAATCTGGATTCTAAAAGTCTTTCCTGTTACTGACTACCACACCACAGATAAATTTGAGCCAAAGATAGATGCTGGAAGCATCAATAATTAGATCCAAATAATATTTGCTATTCTAGGATCTTGGAAAAGGGGTATGACAATCAGAACATGGCAGTAGAGATTAACATAGTTTCAAGTTTCTACCCTTTTTCCACTCTTTTCTAGTTCCTAAAATAGTAGATATATTGCAGGCGAACTTTTACATTGCATGAAGCTGCACATAAAGCTTCTTTAAAAGATATTCAAGTTTGCAAAACTAAGTACAAAAACAAAGACTGGAACTTGTAAGTAAGCTTTCAAACCTCAGGGTGTCTTGTAAAATCAGATACAGTGACTGATAGACCTCTGTAAACAGCTTTGCTTCAGAGTACTGGCAGGACACAAGACTGAATATATCTTTGCCATCTTACTCCCTTCTCTTAAAGCAGTTCCTAAACTTATTTAGCACCTATCTTTGAGAGCAAGTAATAAAACACTCCTCATACTTTCCCCACAAAACATCAACTCTTCCCTAGGTTGATCCATCCCGTGCAGTTGACAAGGGAAGGTATCTATGATAAGATGAATAATGCACAATGAGTCAGTGCTTGCACAAAATGTCAACTAAAGTCAACTAGATTATATCCATATAGATAGAGCTATTGCACAGAGTGCTGCCACTTTCATCCAACCAAGCAATCATAACTTCCTGTCATCCACCATTCTGACCAAAATTAGACAGGGATCAGGAAACAAAACAATATCCACTAATAACCAACAGGAAGGTTATTTTAGTTTGAATACATATACATCTTTGAGAAATGTTCTGGTAGAAGAAATCATTTTCCTCTTCTCCCAACAAATGCATGGCTTCCTGCTCCCTATCTTATTCACATTCTGGTCCTGCCTGACTACACCCACATCAGCTGTCTGATCAGTATGTCAGGGCATGAATTCAAGTGCTGTCCCACATACCATATAATCGTTAGCACCTTCTGGTCTGGTTTGGCCTCCAGTTGTTTCAATCAATATCCAGGCATGCTTTAGGGCACAATATCGACCAAGGACCTTTCCCAGTATGCAGTATGCGCAAGACTGCCATTGCTAGGGGAAGGAGTTTAGTGGGGCTGAAGAAGAGGGGGATGGATCAGTTATTCTCTCATCCTAAAGAAGTTGGAGTGTGTCTGGGTGTAGAAGCAAAGCACCATCAACTTCAGTACTGAACAACTCCCAACCCTTCACGCTGCTGCGCCAAAAGGCTCAGCTCCTGCACCACTACTACCTGACTCCTGACCCCTTCATGTGTCCCATTAAGATCCCTCTTATAATCTCTCTTCCATACAATGAATCCATACTTCTGAAGTATGGATTCATTGTGGTTCACTCATTGCGCTGCGCAGACTGATAGCTTTTTTCTCCCCAGCATGACATAGAAGTTGGGTGGTGGTACAAAAACTGTTTCAGAAAGCTATGAATGCTCTGTGTGTGTGTGCAGATCCTAAAGCAGAGAACGAAAAAAATAAAAACAGAGTAGCACGCAGCAGTGCGTAGTTGTAGCTAGGAAACAGCCAAGCTCCCCAGTGATCCTGTGAAAAACTGGCTCCTTTTTCCTCCGTTGTAACGTGTTGATATACAACCCAGACCAGGACAGCCCTGGGCAGGGCCATGCACAAACACTATGAAAAGGGTATGCAGGCAGCAGTATGTGTGGGGAGCTCAGACCAAATCCTTAAAGGAGCAAAGACATACCCCCGTGGAGATGAAGTGATTTATAGGAAAACAGAGCACACATCCATGAAGCAAACCCCTTGGATTTAGCCACTGCTGTCAACTTTTTTCCAAAAGTATGAGAATGTCTAAATCTTTTAAAATATTGACAGAATCAGAAAATGCAACTTAATTCCTGAAGGATTACTCAGTTTGGCTGAAACTTCAGCAAGGTATCAAATACAAGGAATTTCAGCAGTTACGAGAGAAAAAAACTCCAAGCATTGCAATGTGGATATCTCAGTTATAAAATCACAGGGCTACCAGCTGCAAGTATGATAAAAAATAGGTTGTGTTATACTCCAAAAGGAGAAGCTTCTAAACATGTCCACTCACAAACTTACCAAAATTCACACGTTTGCAAAGAAAGGTGGCACTTATCTAGAATTTTCCTTCAAAATCAAACCATGTTTGCTTCCTTCAGAAAGGTAAACAAGAGTAACCCTGACAACTACCGCATAGAATTGAGGGACGGAAATCTATAACGTGAAAAGTTGATGCTATTTCTGATTAAGTCATTTTTTTATTCCACAAATCCTCTTATGTGGATAAAGTAGTGGCATCTGATGTATTACAAACTCCTAGAAAGGAAAACTTGGTTTATCAAGCTGTATTTACGTAGAATATAATGAGAAAAGATTCTGCCACAGAATACAGTCACACCTATTTTTGTAAAAAACATCTTAAAGAAAATTTAATATTTAAAGATCATAGTTCTAAGATTAAATGGAGAGAAAAAATAATTCTCTTTATACAAAGGCCAAACATGCTTCCACAAAAGCAGTCGCTGTCTAGGAAATGACCAGAAACATCAAACATTTTTTTCTACTCACAAGAAATAACAGTTAAGGATATATCAGTGTGTCAGTTTCTAACAACAAAATCACTTCCATGGGAGAAAGATTTCTAAAATAGGAGCAAGTAAGAGTATACAAAACATGCAGAAAATGTCAAGTAATGCCTGATACATGACAAATCCTTAAATACAAAAGAGAGGGCCCCTGCTGTTCTTTCTGTTAAGTAATTACCAACTTCAAACTGTAAGGTACAAATGCAAAGCAGCATTTGAAACTAAAACTTATATTTAAAGTGGAAAACTAAATAAGAGTACAAGTTGAGTAGCTTTAAACAATTGAGATATTAAACAAACTGACGTCAATCATTAAACCTGGTGATGTGGTTATTTATTTTCATTTCCTCATTCCACTTTGGGAAAATTCATCTACTCCTTACTAGTGCAAATGCGAAATTCATTTCTACATGACTACAAAGTATTACAAAAAAAATTTTGTGAGATGTCAAACTCAAGGCAGCTATTTACAGGCTAATCAGGCACAAGATACTGTTCCTGATGCACATTAATATTATCTTTAAAGTAGTTTTGGTAAATCTGCTGGACTGCTGCATTGACCAACTGATGCAATATAAAGTTTCACAACATTTTGAAAGACTTCATAGCTTTTAAGCATTACAGAGGAAAAAAAAGCGCTACATAAATATAAAAAAGTACATAAATTAACAAGAGGAGCTGAAACTGTAGACAATACCATTTAGAAGTTTCCAGCACAAAGCACAGTTTATGTAAGCTCATAGATTTTAGTCTTATTAATGTAAATCACACTACAGCACTTTAGGATGTTCCTCAAAGTGGAGCTCAGCTCTTCCTTTAAGGTGGACTTTGCTATTTTCTATAATGTTTTCTTCTTACGTTGTTAAACATCTTAAAAATGTTAAGCTAATAAGACAGGAATTTAATATTACAAAAGTTCCTCTAGAAAAAATATCTTATGCACGAGATAAAGTTAGCATGTCATTCAGACATCTGACACTACTCAGAAACACGGTTTAATAACCTGTATTTACAGGATTAATGCAAACATAAATGCACACTAAATTACTGCTTATATGAATTATATAATATCCAATCTTATTAACTCCTCCTTCTTTAAAAGATAATGCATACTCTGGCCCACAAAAGAAAAAAAAAAAAAAAGACCCAAACCAGGGCTTCTCAATTTAATTTAAGATTTACAGAGTTTTTGCCTGTTGAGGGCCTTTCTAGATTGAAAACTTTAATGAACTTTGCTCTCACTGTGTATTTATCAGCCAACAGGAAGATTTGTACATGTAGTTGTCATCACAACTCAGTGCCTCATAAGACTAAAGCAGCTCAGTTTGTGCCAACAGTTCAGTCTAACTCATGAGATGCAACTTTACTAGAATACGCAAAGAAACTTAAATGGTACGTATGGCATGTAGCTTTCTTTAAATGCAAGTCTAATTTGTGGAAGATTTCACAAAGTGAAAAGGTAAAGTGTTCATGTAACTAAAAACTTAATGCTTGAAGTGTCTCAATTCTTCTACCCAAAAGGACTGAAAAGCTTGGTGTTTACTTTACAATGCTAAATACTCTATTCTTTTTTTCCTTCCTTGCTCCCTTCCTCCCTTCCTTCCTTTCTTCCAGCTCTTTGCCTCCTTCTTATCAACCTAAATCTCTTAGATTTAAAAACTTGGTATAAACAGAGCAGTAAGTTTATTATATTTCTACTTCTTGCCTTGGTTCATCTATCAATGATCTAAATTCTGTAGCCTTGCATTATTAGAACCCAGTCCTTAATTGGGCCCTGAAGACTAAACAGAGTATTAAATGTTAATTTAATTAAGCGACACTACTTACCACATTGAAATCTAAGTTTTTTTCAACCCACTCCTTGGCTTCCTTGAACTCCTCTTTCATTTCCATGATGTATAGTGTATCAAGGGCATCCACTATTGTTGCTCCTTGTATGTTACCTGAAATACACGAAGAGCAAATGATTCACTTTCCAACTGAAGGCTTTTCAGTTATATGTAATTAATTTAAATTAATTCTCACTTCAAAACCCAGTTTCAATTAATGCAATTCAAAAGCGGGCACATACGCATTCAAGTCAACAACTAATAATTTATAGTCTTAACTTTGATTCCCATGCCACAACATAGCATCATTATATTTATGTATTTCTTCCACTAATGAAGATTTGAAAAATGTTTCTGATGCACTGCATTTTCAGCTATGATTTTGCATTTTTAAACACCAGTGGAACAGTTCGCTGCAAAATGTAATTCATAGAAGACAATAAATCTCAATAAAAGCAGAAATGACTACTTACAGTTTCGAGAGAAGAAAATCAGCTACTTTTTTGGCTTTGTACTCAATCATATACATACATAAAGCTTTAAGAAGCTGATAGGTAGTGATCACATTTCAGTTAAGCAAGCCCTTTAAGAAGTACACTCTCCGAAAAAAAAAAAAAAAATTCTGATACTATGCATCACCATGTAATCTGCATAAGATAGCATTGGGGGAGCAAAGGCAAACTTGCACACATATGAATTTCTCAGCTCAGGATAGGCGGACAGACATTGGTTTTCAGAGCAATTTCTGGTTGTTTGCAAAGTAGCATCCTTCTGCCTCTGTTATGGAGATGGATAAGAGTCAGTTCACCAGCCTTCACCTAGATGAAATATCATCAGTATGTTCACTTTGGCATGGATTAAGTGTTCAAGATCCTGTACCGAAAGGTTAATGTGGAGGGTCAGGGAGAAAATAAAGCCACTCAAATGACTTTCCCATGCTTCCTTCAAACTCACAATGACCTTTTAAACACTGCTTTTGTTTAAAAGGAGTTTGAATTCTAATTTACTTAATAGTGTCAAAAATTTAATCTTGGCCACTTTACTCCATTTTGTATTTATGAATTTGACTCTAGCAATCTTTATTATGAATGTAAACTACTGCTAAGCTATTCTTTAGAGAAGACCCTAGACATAGACATAAACATTTAGAATTGCAGAATAAGTTAGGTTGCAAGGAACAGAGGAAATCATTAGGTCCAATCTCTCTCTCCCCCAGCAGGGCTAATGACTGGGGTGGATAGTAGACTATTCATTTACGCATAGATTGTACTGGGGGAATAAGACAGCTTTACAGAACTTAATTATCATCTTGACTCTGAAATACTGGACAAAAAAGTAAACTTAGTTTTATAGACTTGATCGAGTATCAGAATTGAATTATTCATGTGTAAATAGGAAATCCACTAGTTCAGTCAATGCTTGTGTTCACTACCATCAAGGTTTTCTGCTTCCTCATGATACAGACAAGTGATCAGAGATCTCCACACAGCAGGGTTGACATAACTTTCTTAAGTTAAGCATCCAGTAGAAAATAATTTTCCATCTGTATAACCTTAAAAAAAATAATACTTGAGACCTGATTACCTGATACATTTAAGAGGACAACATGCTCTCTGTTTTAGCTGGTGCTACTTGCTTATACCATCCTCTTTTGGAATATTCCTTTTTTCCTACTCTGAGGGAAATTATATATTTTTCCCTAGACATTCCATTAATAAAATTGCAGCTTATTTTGGTAAGAAGGATATCACATCTTCCCAGAGCTTATTTGGAGCTTGTCTGCCCTCTCACATTACAGAAAAAGCACTCCTTTAAACTTGGCTAAGTAACTTGTATTTTTCTGGAGCTCATGAGAAAGTGAAAGCAATTGTGGAAAACTGCTGGAGGACGCGCACAAGAATGCTACTGCCAAGGATCTGGAGATGTTTAGTGACTCCATACAACAAAAGCAGCTCCTGGTGAACTTTTACAACTGAGCTCTACTTCAGGAAAAATCATGTATAACCTGACTTTGTCAAATGGATTGTGACAGGCTCACTGTGCAATGACATTTTTCATGATAATCCTCTTGCAATACCACCTCTAAAGAGCCGAGCTTTCAATTTTAAGAATTAGTACTTGAACTGCAACTCACTACTGAGTCAGAAGTACAAGGAGAATTCAATCTTAATGAGAAATCACCCTTGAAGTCACCTGCTTCCTATGAATTTTTGTTTTCTGAATCTGACCTATATGGCCTGTTCTAGAGTATGACCTCACCCTTCAGGCAGACAGAAGAACATGGGAGAATCTTAAGTAGATCTTACTTTATTTGAAACAAATTCTGCTACTAATCTGAAAGGTCCAGAAAACAGAATAACACAACCAATGTGACAAATAGTTACATTTGTCTTGAACAGTTATATTTCAAAATCCTTGGTAAAAGTACACAGAACGCATTTTTATAGTGTCAGTTTTGAGGCCAGAATTATGACTTGTGAACAACTACAGTTTACATTAAGTTAACCAACAGGATAATTCAAACTTAAGAGTGTTAAGGAAGTTGTGTAGCTGAACAGCTTATTTATAACTACGCAGACAAAGAAGGTGGGGATGGGCTGTGGAAATGGGGAGAAGAAAAAAAAAAGGAATACGAAGCAAGTTAAATGAATATTTCTTACTACAGAATAAGACCAAATATTTTACAAGCCTAAATATGCTATGTTTCTCAAAGCATACTACATAAACTGTTAAATACAGTTATCATTCATGCTAACTTCTAGACAACGTTCCCAAGAAACTACACAGCAGGCGGTTTACAAGAGGCAAAGATTATTGCTAGGCAATAATACTACACACTCGTACGATACTGAGTATCTGAACAGGAAGACTGTTTCATCATATACCTATGGTACTGTTATAAATTTTATTAGTGATCGTTGGGTTATAAAAAGTGCCAGTGAAGTTGCAGTCACCATGGTAGAGTTTCATAGTTGCCCTTGGCAGAAGAAAGATACTTGGAGCAAATTCATACACCTCAGGTAATTACGGATATATTTTGCAGACAATACAAAAAATTGTATACTCAGGGTAGAGAAAATGGACTTGAAATTGATAAAACAGAACTAATTTTGATGATAAAAAAGATATAAACAGATGTACAAGCCTACCAAAGTGAAATTTTAGACTGTACCACAACCTCCACACCAAGTGCCCATATATGCTCCATTTCACTTCCTTTGTTAAATCTCCTTCTGTTTTTCTCTCTCCTTCTTACCAACAGCATCATTTATTTCACGTATGTGATTAATACAGAACACATGTAACAACCTACAATTTATTTAACTGAAGAGAAAGCAAAAGAAATAAGTCAACATGAAACTTCAAACGGACCATCAAGCAGCATCTATAAAGCACCCTTTTCAGTTTAACACTTGAATTCTTTAGCAATGATCTGGAAGAAAAAAAGAAGAACCTACTGCTAAAAGACTTGTGGATGACTACCGAGGATGGCTGATCACTCAGCCTTTCAGAATAGTGCAATATATAGCACAGAGCAGTCTAGATCACACCTGGGTAGTACACAGCAGGTCCATATAAGCAGCATGCTTTTTAATATCTAACAATGGAAAGGTATGTGGCACACAAAGAAGAAAAGGATATTACATTAAAGAATAGAGTAGTGTCTCAGGTGTGGAGGTGGCAGAGCAGAATAAAAAAAGTGATCAAAGGATGAGTCTGCAGGGTATCACTGCAGGGAGAACCACTATGGATGATAAGATTATTAAAATAGCTCTGTGACTAAGCTTAGGTGGCCATATGGTTTAAGAACTACAACTGGCTTACGGCCAAAGTGTTTGGAGAGTGGGCCAAAAGAAGCTTCTGTTGGTCTAGTCGAGGCTTTTGTACATGGCTTGTACTTTTGGCAAGAGTCTGAAATAGCCACAATGCTAGAATCAATGCATGTCAGTGCACTTAATAGTTTACAACTTTCTTCCCACCCCTTGTATACCAAGTTTCGGGTTTGGTTCTAACTATTCTTCACAATCCAGTACACACACACACACTTATATGCATACACATTTGTGAAAACAGATGAAGATTTGTGATCTGCAAGCATATCATACAGAAAGTTACATGGAGAAAAGTTCCAGATGTGTCCTACAGGACAGTCTATAGCAGGATGAAAGCCAGGCCCCTTACTCTTCTTTAATTCAGCTGCTTTTCTTTTTCTGACTGTGTCATATTCTGACTGGAAGGAAACTGTGGCAAAGCACAATACAAAAACAGAAGATAAGATTAATCTCAAAGTGGCCTTAGGTCATGTTATACATGAGCTCCCTCACCTGTGACCATCCAACAAGTGTCATAAACATAGATTTCTTGTTCTTGCACGACTGTAGAAGAGGAGTAGGATGTTCTTTTTTTTTCCAGAAAAAGTTATGGGTTTGTGTTTCTGATGTGAAGCATGAAAATTAATAAGGATATGCACATTTGTAATTTTTTAGTGATGGAAATTCAGAACATACTTAACATACAATAACAGACATCCCTTCAAAAAAGAGTGCAAATGTTCAAAAAAAAGTTTCCTCTATTGTTGTCAGAAGAATTGTTTTTTAAGACTACTTTGTATTACTGTAGAAAAGAAAAGGAGAGTTTTAAACATAGCTGTATTTGAATTGCACTCAGCCCCTCTCTGATCTTCTTAGACTCTTCATTGCTTTCAGCCAGGGAGGCAAACTTGTCTTGCTCAGTCAAAGCAGAGGTAGTCCATAAAACCTTCCTCCAGTTCATCATTTCAGACTCAAAATTCCAGCCAAAAATGAAGAAATATAATCTGTCACAATTTTTTCTTAATCTGGCCATTAAGAACAGTTCAGATTTTCTCAATGTGGGGAATACGTGGGGAATTAGACCAGATAGTTTTTAACAAATATGCAAATTAAAAATGTCAATCAAGCATCCAATTTTTCAACTTTATATGCATATACATTGTACAGTAATGATCAAAATACACTACAGAATGACCTGAGTTGGAAGGGACCCATAAGGATCATTGAGTCCAACTCCTGTTGGACAGCCTGCATAGGACAGCCCCAACATTCACAACATGTGTCTGAGCACACTGTCCAAATAATTATTGAATATTGTTAGGCTCGGTGCTGTGACTACTTCCCTTGGGAGCCAATTCCACCATCCTGAGTGAAGAACCTTTTCCTAACACCCAGCCTAAACCTCCCCTGGCACATCTTTATGCCATTCCCTTGGGCCCTATCATTGGTCTCCTAAGAGAAGAGATCAACATCTGCTTCTCCTTCTCCTCCTCCTCCTCCCTGCCTTGTGAGGAAGCTGTAGACTACAATGAGGTCTCCCCTCAGTCTCCTGTTCTCCAGGCTGAACAGAATTAGCCGCTTCTCATACAATTTCCCCTCTACATCCTTCACCAACTTTGTGGCCCTCCTTAGGACACTCTCCAGTACTGTCACATCCTTTTTATACTGTGCCACCAAAAACTGCACACAGTAATCAAGGTGGGGCCACACCAATGCAGAGCAGAGTAGGACAATCTCCTCCCTCGACTGGCTAGCAATGCCATGCTTGATGCACCCCAGGACATGGTTGAACTTCTTGGCTGCCATGGCACGCTGTTGGCTCATGTCCAACTTGCCATCGACTAGAATCCCCAGATCCCTTTCTGCAAGGCTGCTCTACCAGGTGCAAAACCAGGCACTTGACCTTGTTAAAATTCATGTGGTTGGCAAGTTCCCAGCTCTCCAGTTTGTCCAGATCCCTCTGCACGGCCTCTCTGCCCTCAGGATTCTCATCAGCTGAATCTGTTATTAAACCTTCAAGTTCTGCATCCAGGTCACTTATGAAGATATGAGAGAGTACTGGTCCTAAGATGGATCCCTGCGGAACTCCTCTAGATCTTCTGGACCTGTTTATACCAGATGTGTGGTAGTCCCAGTTGATACCTGACAAACTGAAGTCCCCCATGAGGACAAGGGCAGATGACTTGGAGGCATCCCTTAGTTCCTTAAAGAACAACTGCTCAGTGTCATTGTCCTGGTTGAATGGCCTATAGCAGACTCCCACAATGAACCCGCTTTTAATTATCTGCCCCTTAATCCTTATTCAGAGGCTCTCAACTATATATTATTGTCAACGGTAAGCTCCATGCCTTCCAGCCCTTCTGCTACATACAATGCTAACCACCCCCATCCCCACCTCGCCTGCACTGTCTATCCCTCCTGAAGAACCTGTAACCATCCATCATGGCACATCAGTCACAGGCCTCATCCCAACAGGTTTCACTAATGCCAATAATGTTACGTCTTTGGGACTGGGCCAAAGCTTGCAGCTCCTCCTGCTTATTCCTCATGCTGTGTGCATTCGTATAAAAATACTTCAAGTGTGGTTCATTGTGCCCATCTACTTGTGGAGCAGTCCAAACCTCACTAGGATGCAGCTTCTCAGACTTTGGCATGCCTTCCCATTGCTCATCCCTGACTTACCTGCTATTGCCCCTTTCCCCCTTCAAATGTAGCTTAATGCCATATCAGTCAGCCCTGCCAGGTCTTAAGCAAAACCCTTTTCCCCTTCTGTGAGAAGTGCATGCTATCAGATGCCAGTAGATCTGATGATGAATAGACCATCCCATGGTTGAAAAACCCCAAGTTCTGACAAAGACACCAACTTCAGGACCATGTGTTGACCAGCTGTGTCTGCCTGCTCAGTTCTGTACTCTTCCCTGACACCAAAAGGATTGAAGAATATACCACCTGTGCACCTGATCCTTTAACCAACTGTCCCATGCCTTGGAAATCTCTTGTGATTGCTTTAAGACTTGTCCTTGCTACCTCTTCACCGCGTACATGAAAAACCGTCTGAGGGCACTATCAGACTAGGGAGTTTTCTGATTATGCGTCTTACCCTGGCCCCAGGGGGGCAGCAAACTTCCCTGTGGGTTGGGTTCAGTCAGTGTATCAGACACTTAATTCCCCTCAGAAGGGAGTAACCTATGACACCTACTCTTCTTTTTGCCTTTACATGAATGGTGGTGATGTGGCAGATTGACTGCCTAAATGACCTCTTTATCCCAGAAGGACCTACACCCACAACACCAGCTGTATTCCCATCCAGTTCCAGGGCCTCATACTTGTTGTGTACAGGCACCTGGGAAGGTGAGGCACGCTGAGAATGGATTTGCCTGCCACCCCAAGCAGCAACCTTGCTTTATACAGTCCCCCATCTTCAGGACCTCCTCCATCTACCTGATGGTGGGAGGAGGGTGGGGAGTCCTGTGTCTCTTGTGCCACAGTTGGCTGGTGCATCTCTCTTGTAGATTGCAGCATATGATTCCTCCAGTTATTAATCTCAACATATTCTAAAATACATATAGGTTTGACAAAATTAATGTTTTGATTAGAGCTCTAGCTCTCCTAAAGCACTGTTTCAAAAACTGACTCAGATTTTAAAACAGTGTTTTCCTTTATTTAAAGTTCACTGAAAAGGTTCTTATCCAATATCATTAGAAATTTAAAGTGTCATGAATGATTAATTATTAAAGTGTGTTATGCCAAAACATGAAACTCTTACCTCAAGTACTGGCAAGCCCCTAGCAATGCTAATATTTTTAATTTCAGTCACTATTAGCAGCTAATAAGAGTGGGAAAAGAAACAATACTTTCAGGCTTTTCAGAGATCTAACTTCTTATATGTTTAACATGAAACAGTAACTAGATATTTCTAGAATACTCTTCCATCCAGTATCCATCTCTAGTATTTTATATATCTGTGCATTTTTCAGCCAGCTCTGGCACCTCTGTATATAATACAGTGCAGTGAATTTTTGCTCTATTGCTCACCTCTTCGCTTTCCATGGAAGCCTTTGGCATCTGCCACACTTCTGGGACCCATGCAGCTCAGCTATACGTTTCATTATAAATCACATTCCTTTCCATTGAAAACGCTGCCTATCAATTTGCTATTTCCACCCCTTACAATGGGTATTGCTCCCCACAAAGAACAATAAATCTTTGTTCACCGCATCTATGCCTTTTTATAGGCCTCTATATATTATACTGAAAAGTTTTCAATCTTTACTACTTCCTTTAAGTCTTCCAGTTCTGTGCATTACCTTAGACTTGTATCGCCCAGGCTGCTATGTGCCAGTTTAAATTTAGGTATTTTAGACTCTATTTGCTATTTTAAAGTGCAGTTATCATCTGTTAGCGAATCCTTCTGGGTTTGTGAAGTCACTTGCAGTTTGCCATTTCTGTAGCTACCTTGAGTAACGTGTTAGCGCTGCCAAAATCTGGTCATTTGATTTTCCAGCACTGCAATAAATTAATTTCAGAGCACGGCCTCAGCAGTAATGGTTTCTGTAAGAAGTCGGTAATAACCCCAAAAAACGCTTCTTGAAAATCTAAAAAGACAATAAACTCCCTTGTCTTCATATAGATCAACTACTTTTAAAAAACAGCAGTTTTGCAGCATGGCCTCCTCTCACAAATGCTGTGTTGAGTCACTCATCCGCATATTTGCTAACATTATTCTTCAGAATTAAGTTTCTATTAATTTACCTGGGAAAGATGTCAGGCTTACTTCAAAATTAAGAGCACATACTGAAATCCAAAAGACCAAGGAGTATAGCAGGAACAGTGAAGAGAAATAAGATGGAGGGGGGAAGATGTTGAAGCTTTTCAATTTAAATTAACGTGTTGTTTAAGTACATGTACAATTAATTTTCTAGAGCTGTATTAATAAATTCACAGTTTAAAAAACACATGTTGTTGTAAACTGCAAGACAGTTTTTAATATGAATTTTGTCAGGATTTAAAAATCTTCATAAACCTCAATACTGCGTATAAGAAATTACAAAAATCAGTTCAAAGTGGGAGGAACAGGATCTTGCTAAATTATAGTATTTTGGCTTTGCAGATTTTGAGTATTTATTAAATGCCTCCCTTCTCCCCTCCAGAAAAGGTCCTTTTTCACTTGCGGAGACTAATTATACTATGCCCACAAGTTACAATGTTATTAAACTGGCAATATTGTACATGAAATACAGTTATAGATAATTAGAAAGCCCTTTAATAACACTCACTTAAGTGCAGAAAACACCTCCAGAAAGAGCTCTCTGCTAGTGCAGCGATGCTTATCAGATTTAAAATTAGTACAGAAGGCTTAGAGAGGAATTGCTTCTGAGTTGGGGGCACTGGTAGTGGGATGCTGTGAAAAAAATTGACAAAACTGTCATTTTGCAACTTCCACATTAGGAGGATAGATGGATAAAGCTCCGTTTTAGCAAATATTGTTAAGAGCAATCTGAAACTTTAAAGGATGAATTATTAAAAATTAACAGCACTTACTGAGGGCCTAATTTTTACCATGTATGGGCAGAGAATAATTAGTACTCACAAGTCGTACCAGTACAGGAGACATGCCTTGTTTTGCTGATACACAGGTAGTGTGCAAACAGCTATTACCGTTTACCCCATTAGTCTAGAAATAGTTGTATAGTTCATGGAGTTAAACTAATAATAATGCTACAGAGACAACAACTGATGACTTTTCTAATAGTTGTTATTATAACAAAGTCTTTGCAGTTGGAATAAACTATAAAAAAATATCCAACAATGTTAGTTATTTGCCAAGACAAAAAAAAAAAAAAAAAGCTCAAGTGCCAAGTAAAAAAGAAATTAAAACATTACATGGATGTGCTGAAAAGATTTTGCAATGGTCAGAGGCACGTAGTTTACATATGTTTCAGCTTTTCTCTAAAAGTTAATTATTTTCAGTGTCATACCTAAGAGGAAGAAACTTCTGCTCATAACATGAATCATCTACAGTCTAACAATCCAAAGCCTCCCTCAACATATCAAATACACCCTCCACACATGCTGCTCACAGAATACCAGCACGACCAAGTCCTTGTCTTCAAAAGCTGGTTTCATGGCCTGAGTTTAAGACAAAAAAAAAAAGTAATTTCAAAGTTCGGCAAGAAGTTCTCAGCTACAGAAGAGCTCTACTACCCTTAATTTGTATGAGATGCTAAAGCAGGATGCTCTTCCTTCCTCTAAGCTCAGAAACATCAGCCATCACTACCCTTTCTTCCATCGTCACCAATCCATTTTTCCCCACTGTCAACCTACTGGCCATATTCTTTTCCCCTAGCCTAACAATAGCGTCAATATAGTTGTCGAATTCATGGTGATGTTGCTTAACAGTCGCATCTATATCATATGTAATTACTCTTCTTAAAAGCCTGTCTTATTTTTGTGTTTGAGAGAAATACATCATGATGGTTGTGTCTCACCTTCAATCTGTCTACAAAATGCCTTATCGCGCTAGCAAGGACTTTCAAAATGAATCCTAGAAGCAACATCATTTGAAAGTAACTCTCGCCTTCTATGTCAGGAGAGCTATACTGTCTGTAACCCTAGATGACACTAACCACCTGTGACCTACAGCATTGCAACCTGCTGTTCCCCACAGTGAGGTACTTAAAGTCTCCATCCCATAGCAGACAATACATGGAAATTACTGTAGCTGCACAATTTAATTTATAGGAGGGGAAGTGTTCAAAATTAAACAGCTGGCTACTGAAATATGCTATATTGTACTGCCATTAAGACAATCAGAAACTTGTATTTTTTAAAAACTTAGACATGTAAGAAAAGATGATCATGGCAAATTGGAGGTAGTTATGATGGATGACAGTGAAGTGAAGGTCTTACTTGGTTTCTGAAGGTTGCGAGGAGATTCATGGGATACAGAGCTTTTTTAAAATAAGCACCAGAAATAAAGATAAGAAAACTTGTTTGCCCTTGCACGAGGAAAAAGTTTAAGTATTAGAAGGAAAGAAGGAAAGGAAAGAAAAAACAGATCATCCTTTTACTGTTTTATGAAGAAGGCAGCATTTGTTGAATTCAAACATGATGGGTACAGATCAGATCTAATGAGCTGAGGACACTATTGCAGAAACAAGGATTTGTTTCTAAAGAACTAAAGGAGATTATGGATTCAGGAAAGGGTACCTTATGAGACAGCTCTGCTTGCAGATAGGCTGCTCTTTAGTATTCTGTAAAGCAATTCAGCAGAAAGAGATCTAATGCTTATTTTGGTTTGCCACCAAGATCAATAAGAATGAAGATGCTTCTAAGGAAATCTCTTCAGTAATAAGATCTTCTGTTAGACAACCATAATAAGAAAGTGATCTGCATTTAGACTGACTCTGGCTCTTAGTCTTTTAAATGCAGCTTTATTTTCAAATTCAACACTTGTCCTGTTTCACACTGAACAGTGCCTGCAGTGACTTATTCTTATGCAACATCCATAGAACCCCTGCTTAAGAATTTCACAAGTCAATACATACATAGCTTTTTCTGTGAATCCTTGGAATATCATTAAGAACTCAAACGTCATAAGCTTTTATACAGCTTCTGATTCCAAATGAAACCACATTAAGCATTTTAATTTTCAAGACATCAAATGCCATTTTGTTGTCCTCCAAGAAAACAAAGAAAACAGTATTCCATTAAATAATTCTTAAAATATGATACAAAATTACACAACTATCAGTTATCTGACTTAAATAATAAATAATTTCAGTTTACAAGAAAACAAAAGAAAACAGAAGCCTGATTTAACTCTAAAGTTCACCTAAATTACTTTGTTTTCAAGCACGCAATTAATGTTTAAAGTCCAATAACTAACTATAGAATAATTACCTAGTAACATTTTTTATGTTACCTTGGGTAGACAAGCAGTGCAGCAAGATCAATGCAGATGTTGTTATTTTCAAAATTATTTCTGTAATCACAACTGCTATCTCTTAGCAACTTCCAAATATAATTAAAGATCTGGTAAGTGATCTATTTAGGCTGTTTTAGGAAATGTTTCCACTTCAAACTATCTTTTCCAAACATTCAACAAAATAAATTCCTGTTGAAATCAAAATAATGTATTGATTTTGTTTCAATTAGAGAAATCGGTTCATTTTTCAGCTTTCTGTTGAGAAAACTGTTGCTGTCCAACTAATTCTTCATTTTTCTGCAAAACTGAAGATGATGACAGTTCATAGGATTGCTTTCTCATGCTTCCTCAGAATGCTGTTGCTCTTTAGCTGGTATTTATCCAGCTCTATGTCCCACTTGGACACCGAAAAAGTCTTTCCTCATTACACTAGATTTCCTCAGTGTGTCTGTCCTACTACAACTTTTTAGCCCCGCACTTGTTCTACACTGATAACAACTTCAGTGCTATTTAAGCAACTCCTGTGCAGCATTTAGAGGTGCAAATAAGTTATTTTCATGAAAGAGAAAGCCTGATAACTCCCTAACTGATATAGACTAATAAATTTTATTAAGGAATGAAAATAAATTCCCAAGAACTGTATCGCTTCAGCTACCTTTGTGACTGTAGAGCACAGCTTTTGTTCCTTCTACAGGACTTATTCTCCCCCCTCTGTTTCCTGCTGACTGAGTGTGGTGTCAATGAGTTCCACTTCATAGGAAAAGCTTAAGGCAGGGCAGTGTTTAGTGCAACAAAACCGCAGCTTTATAACATGCAGCAGTGACACGCTTCATTTATTCTCATTTAGAATGGAATCTGTTAAAAAAGAAGTCATTAAAAGCATCACTTTCATTTACTATTACTTTTTATACATACTATAAGGAAGAAATACCACACTATATGATGAAAAGTAGAAAGAACACATTTATCACTTTAAGGTTTTCAGCCGTTTTACTGTTTCATGCTAAAATCACTAAGCACAAAAATACACACTACTCACCAAATAAATTGCTTGAATGTCCTTGCTTAGATATAGGTTTCAGTTCATTTAATCCCCATGCGTAACGCTTATAATTATGCCAGGCATGTTCCATCATCTGTAGGGAAACAAAAGCAGGATTATAATCTTGATTTAGCAAGAACACACAGCAAATACTGATTTGAGAATATTCTCAATATTAAACATATTTATTCCAATGATTAATTAAATTCAGGTTCCATGCGTTAGAACTATGAAATACTTAATACAGAAAGTCAGTGGCAGTGCTTCTGTGTGGCAGTGGGATGGTTACTGTAAGAATTCCATGGCTGTCCCATCCACCTCTGCTTGCTTATGGTCAAGGCACATTAAGAAATAATTTTTAGAAAGGGAATTTTATTGTGTTATATATCAATTAAAGTAAGATTTTATTTCCCTTAAGCATACACATCTGAAACTGAGGAAAGTAACATTTTAAAAGAAGATTTTCTCCTAAAGCAGGAATTTTTGAGGTAAAAATTAAGCTCACAATAGTTTTCAGATTCTGGCAAAGACTTTCTTGCATAAAACTAAGTGGTTCAAAATACAGTTAATAACAGGAAAAGGAATCTAAAGTGGGCAGGCAGGACACCTAGGAAAAGTCTTGAGGTTATGATATAACTTATGGACTATAAATGCTACTGTACACATCTGTAGCTATTTCCACATCATTTAGCACAAACAGCTGAAAACTTTTACAACTAAACATATCACTACAAAATCATGTTTCACTTAAAGAGCTGCACCACAAATAGATACTGCCTCAGAGAACCCAGCAGGTCTGTGGTCAGAGCAGAGGACATCAATGTCAGAAGCCTGGGCAGCAGGTTTACTCAAGGACACTTCAGCACAATCAGTCAGACCTAGCCCAAACTTTTCCTTTTGGGGTTGGTCTAGGCGCATGGCCAGGAGTCCACATGTCCCTTCTCAAAAACGCAGCAAGGACAATGCACAAAGCTCTGCAGGCCTGGTGATGAGCTGGACTGTCACTCCAGCACGTCCAACACATCCCTTTACCAACCACCAGCTTTAACACCTGCTCAGAAAGAGTATTCTTTCAGGGCCACCACATGCAGCCTGATTTTGCATAACCGAAGAAAAGATTTTGCGTCTTTGTTCCACCTCCCCTCTTCTATGTTGCAGAACAGTGCTGGGAATGCCAAAAGTCATCTTCTAAACAGAAAGTGACAATTTCAGACCTTTTCAAAGGTATGGCTTCAGGCTATCAGCTGAGGACACTGCTCATCCTTGCTTTCAGACCTCTTCTTAAGGCCATGTGTGTCAAGGATAATTCTGTTAAATAACAGTTATAATCCTAAACTTAAAAGCACCAGCCTTGGGACATGCTGATAATAGTAACCCTGTATTTTCTTCCTTCCTCTTTTCTTTGCTCAAATCACAGGGATATCATGTCAATTAAAAACCTGCATTAAGCCGCACTGTAATAAATGAAAGCAAATTTTCTGGAGTACTACTACGCTTGTGAGAATAAATATTTCTTTGCTATTTACAAAAGCATAAATGCTCATCTATCCTGCAGGAAAATTCAGGGATGTTAATTTACTCTAGAGCCCTTACAGGCGCAGCTTTACAAATACAAAAATTGGCATCTGCATTTAATACCTGAGCATTTTTAACCAGAAGGTTAGCCTGGTGTTAGATCTCAGCTGAAAGGCAGCAAGTAAGAGGCTCGATGGAAATGGTCTCAGTGTATGGGTGGCATCAATATGCTGGATGGCAGAGGCAGTGCCCCTTGCCTGACTTCATTGCAAAAAGGCTTAGGAGCTTTCCAAGGTCAGGGCATTTTGTCCCATCACAGAACTGGCAATAGACAACAAAGTGTCAGGCTTTATGCCTATGGAGCATACCCAGACCCTGGCTACATGGATCCAGATCCTACAAAACTGAACATTTGGCCACAGCACATTTACCAGTTGTAGTTTTCCACTAGTTTTCCATATCGTACAAGCAAAATTTAATGTCAAAATAAAAATTCTCAAATATTCCAGCAGGATAAATCCTGCCCTGCATTGTACCTGACATTTTCTATGCTTTAATAAAGCTTATTTTCTCACCAAATCACACCAGAATCTTTTAATTTGTTTGATCTTAGTATGGGAACACCACACAGAATGCTGGTTGTTGTTTTTTTTTCCTAAAACTAAACTTAATTAAGCGGTCTGAATCAAAGTGCCTAAAGATGCAGTATAATAATAAAAATTAAAATTGCTCAAGCCACTACTGCCATAGTCCTTCCCTTTCCACCTTCTTTTTCCCTTAGCACATCCCTGATCCTTCTGTTGCATAAGAGATGTAGTGCTCATCTAACTCCACATTAAGTCAGTTCCAGAAACAGAAATTTTGCAAGTGAAATTTGTTTTCAGCGTTAATTTTTGCCCTGTCTCATTCCCCAAGTCAGACTGCCACGAGTATCAGTTAGCAAGTGGGAAAGGGAAAAACTACTCCAAACACATTTCAGTTCAACCAAAACAGCCACAAAGTGCATGAGGCTACAAAGATGTCCCATATGTACTCAGTTGCCTTTACCTTTTCCACCTGACTGACATTTTCATCATATTACAACGTAAATGCACATGTGAGTTCTTGATAGTAATCATTCCGATTACCCTATTGTTCGTCAACCCATAGATACTAAGACAGGAAACTAACCCAACACAACCCTACACACTAGACACTACTACCTTACAATAATATTTATCATTGCATGCTAGTGAACAAGAACTCTTTTTTTTTTTTTTTTCCCCAGAATGTCCTCCCATTTTGCTGAGTCTGACTACTCAAGTACATTTGCCTAATTGCTTCTTAGGAAATTACAGTGCGCAAATCCAAAAAGCCAAGATGACATACCAAAGCAGTAATTTGAAAAACACCCGAAAACTTAAGAAATACTTGCATGGGGGAGAAAAACCAACATAATCAACTTAGCAAAAGATTTAGTTAATCTATTTTGGCCAATCAAAGTTTTAGTTTAGAACTCTTCCAGAAAGTCTAGATTTAGATAAAACCACCAAGCTAAGTAAGTATGTTTCCTCAGAAGAAAATGCACCTTTCAAACATACTCGTTTTAGACACTTGAAAGTTTATGGATGTAACATTGAAAGCAAAATGCAACTCCAAAAGCAGTCAGTGAGCCCTCTAGTGTTTCAAATGGACAGAGATTATTCCAACAAATGTGAATGGCTAAAGTTACTAGGACTCAGTGTTACTGTAGTTACTGTGCAAATAGCCCATGAATATGGTAGCCTAAAGAAAACTGTACAATTTAACTTGCATGGCTGATGACTGTACTGGGTCAGGATGGAGTTAGCATTCTTCGTATCAGCCCATACAGTGCTCTGTTTTGACTTTGGGGCTAAAATAATGCTGATAACACAGCAACGTTTTGGCTATTGCTCAATAGTGCTTGTACAACATCAAAGCTTTCTCTTTTTCTCATTGTTCCTTTCCAATTCCCCCCAACAAGTAGGTTGGGCAGGGGCCAAGATGCTGCATGGGGACACAGCTGGGAGAGCTGACCTCAGATGTCCAGATAGTCTCTACCACGTAATGTCACACTCAGCAATAAAAACTGGAGCAGAGAAAGAAGGAGGGTTTTTCCAAGGTGGCTGTTGCTCAGAGACTGACTGGGCATCAGTTGGCTTGTGTAAGGTGGCAAACAATGGCCTTTGCATCACTTGTCCCTGTCTTCATCTTGTTTTACCTAACAGACTGTCTTTATCTTGACCCACCAGTTTTCTGACTTCCATTCTCCCTGTTCTCTCCGCCAGCCCACTAGGTGGTCCAACAGCTGTGTGGGTGCTCGGCTGCTGGCCCAGGTGAACCCACCATAATGGATTCACAATATCTCCAAAGCGGGAAGTTTGTGACCACAACACAACCTCCAGCTGGTTTCTTTGCTCTCATGACAATGTTAAACTAACCACCTGCAAAACCTCAAGCTTCAGAAAGCCTTACTTTCTTACTTTCCATTCCCATTACTGTTAACCAACAGCTGAACCTAAATAAGACTCAGTGAATCAGAATCACAGAAGGGCTGAGGGTGGAAGGGACTCTGGAGGTCATCTTGCCCAAATCCTACTGAGAAACCTATTCTAAACCGTGTTCACAGTCCCAAGTACCAGCCAAATTGCAGTACAGCCAAAGAACTTCACAGTCATTCCAGAAATCTGATATCAGTAAATGTAACACTACTTTTGAAGGTACTGTCACCAATCGGGATTTCTCTCTGAAAAGCTGATTCACAATCAGTTTTCATAAAATCATGCTGCATTTATAAGAGCTCTGTTTCATGTCCTCTTACAGAATATACTGATTATCACATTAATTTTCAGCAATACGCTTTTTTATTTTAGTTTTCAGAAGTATTACATTTATGTTTCATCATCTTCATAAAGGTACTTATCATAATAGTGCACTTCTGAAGAAATATGTTATTAACTTAATTTATTGGTCTTGTCTTGAATAATTTGCATCTTGGAAACATGAATAGGTGGATTTTTCTACAGATCTCAATAAACAACATTTTTTTCTAGAATTAGAGAGCAAAACTACATTGTGAAATCATTTGACAGTTCTCTTGTTTCAGAGCATGATGTTTGTTAACCTTTCGTAATTTACTGTTATTGCTTTGGTAGTACTTCAGACCCTTTCTTTCAACCTTTTCTGGAAGAGTCTTTTCCATCTGGAAGTGTTTCCATTACAAATAACTGCTTGAATTGCCTTAAAAAAATTAAATTAGATTTTGAAAATAATTTATGCTGGTATTTGCAGCCTTTTACCCTGTTCAACTTGCTCTGTAGTGGAAACTTTGGGTAAAGAAGTAGGGTGTTCTACTGCATTACAATTTCACTAATTACTCATAACTTTATCTAAGCAGACATGCAGATATGACTGTGAGCAATACACTTCTGGTTTAGGCGTTTTATTTTCAGTTACACTGACACTGTCTTCTGTTACGCTAGACTACTGACAACACTAGTTTTAAGCATTCTTTTGTAAAACAAAACCTCAAAGTTAACTTCTTGACTGAAGACCAAGGTTCACTAGAAAACTAGACAAAACTGGTTTATATTCAGATCAGGTTTTCTGCAGGTAGAATTGTGTCTAGAGTTTGATTTCAAATTAAGAATTACCACTTACAGTCAACAGAATTTTATTCTAAGCTCTTCATTTTTAGTTACTATTTCTTATTCCAGAAACAAAGCTGAAACAAGAAAAATCTGAAATATCTAAAGAAGTTCTATCTCACTGCATACTGTAAATTTTTTCTCTGAAGCTGACAAGATGCAAATGACAACATACTCCCTTCTTCTACTAGCAACAGAAATTTGTTTATCTCCTTCAAGACATATAAAATAAATCCTGCCACTATGAACTTTTGTATATATATATATAAAAAAACACTTCTTATCTGTCAGCAGGAAGATTATTGCAAATCAGCGGCTTGACAGATTTCTGGTGTTTATAACTTCATTTCCTAATGGTATCATCCGGAGTTAAAAGCTGTCTACACATTGTCAATGTTTGTTTAACAGTCAGAGTCAAAACATCACCATTTCAAATTTAGCAGGTGGGTGACAATCATGCTCTGAAACGCACATAGGCTGGAGCAGTTCCTGCCAGTGCTTCCTGATGGGACTTTCACTTAGCCAAGTAAATCCTTGATGGAGACTTTCCTATTAGTTAATGGGCCTGTAACAAGAACTCCCAGCTGCTGTTTTCCACTAAAAAGCAAGTAGAGATTTGGGGGAACATTTACTCCCTTGCTATTTAGCTCATGGCTTCATTTTGCACTGTGATAGGAATGAAGAACTCTCAACAACTCAAAAGTTCATCCAAAAGTATTGCTGACAGCACAGTGTGTGCCACACACCAAGGGGGGGGAAATACAACTCTTAAAATTACTATCGAGCTAAGGTAGCCGTACTGATTTACAGGATTCTCCATTAATATTAAACAAGCACATCACATCATGAACTATTTTATATGGTTCTGTACTTAATGCTCTGTATTAAAAGGATATGTGAGCTAACTCTTGCTACTCCCAAGTCTTTTAGGATCCCACCAATAATTCATTTTTCACCAACAAAAATTAACACCAAAATTCTAGTATCTGCATATAAAAAAGGAACTAAGAGGGAAAATGAAAACATTAAGTACTGTTCTGAGGATTAATTCATCATTCATATTGCAAACCACTTCAAAATCCTCAAATGGAAAGTCTCACAGAAATGCTAAGTATTATTCCCATATGTGTTATGTTAAGTTACAGATAAGCTTCTATTCTCGTATTTTCTACTCCTCACAGTATCTTGTAAGCCTCCTTAGTAGTGTATTAAACTATGCAACTAATATTCATCATATGCTGTTCTGGGCATCATTTGTTAACCAGGGACAGACACTGCACAGTGCTTCGTTCTGGTGCACATTTTAAAAGGAATAAATTATCCTATTAATTCTGCAGCAAGAATTCTAATTGAAAGGCAACTAAAGAGAATAGGAAATTTGCAGGTAAGGTATTATCTATACTTATTCTATTACTGCCTAATTTATTTAATGCACAAGCACACAGGAAAAATGAGACTATTTGTGTAAAAAATAATTAAGAACTGCAGCCCTGATGCTTTGATATATCTACATGGAAAAAAAAAAAGAGCTAATTTGAAAATGATGGTACAACATACCAAACTACTCAATGAAAACAAGCTACGTATTACTCATTTGCCAGGCATATCTTCTTGCTGAACACTAAAACACTTCTAAACCAACAAATTTACTTAAAAAATGGAGATAGTGGAATGTTTTCCAGTTAGTTTCCAAGTGAGTGCTTTAGCTATAACACAGTTCACTTTAGTAGAAGTCACACTATAAGGTAGAGAAAATTGAAGGAAGAGCAGGGTTCACATTCATATTCCAAATACATTCAGTATTATCTATAGTTTGCTTCTACCTGGCCATCCAAAAATCACAGATATAAGAAAATCAAACTATATGCTGCAGCAGAAAAGCATCCTACCGGACACCCTTTCCTTGGCTAAACAAAAGCTAGGAAGGCAAGAGCAATGTGTGATCCTCCCCACAAAGAACACTGTCTTTGCATTTCGTGGCCTCGAGGGTATGGCTAATTTCAGCCAAACAAATTTATCAACTTCAGGGAGAGAAGGG
Organism: Cuculus canorus; assembly: GCF_017976375.1. Taxonomy (NCBI): domain Eukaryota; kingdom Metazoa; phylum Chordata; class Aves; order Cuculiformes; family Cuculidae; genus Cuculus; species Cuculus canorus. The sequence continues at coordinate 36,534,823 of NC_071403.1, forward strand.
AGTGTGGTTAAAAAATCTTGTCGCTATTGTTTACCCAAATCTTTTGTAACAGCATTCATCCTACCTTGAGCCATCCAAATCAGAGAAGTTTTAGCACATTTTTAGATTCGTTTGCTCAATTTCAGCTGTCTTTCACCCAATGTATATATAGAAAGAAGAGATAGGAATGAAATCACATTTTCCTTCTAAAACTGAGGGGTTTGGATGATATACTTTGTTTGTTTCTCCCCCAGGTAAGCTAGGATTTTAATATGTTCTGTAGGCATTTTAAGATTTTTTTCCTGAAAACATCTGTCTTGAAAGTATCAGTGCTTTCGACCTGCTCTGGCCTCCAACTCTCAATTACTAACAGATGAACCAATGACACGTTCTCAGTAACTACACCAGTGAAAAAAAAATGAAAATATAGCTCTGAAGCATTGGCATTATGCAACTGAGCATAGCTGATACTAACATTGAAGAGGCTCTACTTTCAACTTGTTTCAGCTGACACATCTGTATGCATAAACAAGATAGAAAATTAAATTAATTGTCCAGGTCATCCAGTTTCAAACCAAAGAGTAAGCCATTCAATCCCTTTCTTACAACTTCACAACTGTTACCAAGATCTCAATTTCAGAAAAAAATTGAAGCCTACAGCTACAGCCTACAGTAAGACCAAAGACCAAAGCTGAACTCTCTTCAAACACTTAACTAAAAAGTCAGATGGACTCTTGAACAGACTCAGAAATTATTTCCTCATTACTAGCATAAGAGGTATATGGTCTGTCGTTAAAGTATCTACAATTTCAGCCGTTTGGAATTATTTTTTTTTTAAATCTCTGTAATGGGATGAATCAATGATGCTCCAATTCTTTTTTTCTAAGGAGAACCACTGATGGCTAAGTTTTAAAACACACAGATATTTTGAGTTAGTGAAACATCCTTTAAGAGGGAAACACATCATAAGGTAATGTGCAAGAACTGAGGTCATTGCTCATTATTGACAAAAAAACAGAAAGCTGAAGTATTTTCACTTAAAGCAGAAAAGCATTGCAGAGTTGTAGAAAAAACTAATATGTTTCTCTGATCTCATGCAGAATTACTTGCAGCCTCTGAAGTTCATCCATTATTTCACAAAGGTCATAAAAAGGAAAGAAAGAAAGAAGAAAGCAATTTGGGGAACTACTACTCTTATGAAGAATAGTGGTATACATAGACTCACCTTACCCGGTGTCAGGTTTTTTTTGCTGGTCTATATAGGGCTTGCTACAGTTTTCAAGAACTCCCAGGCCGAACAGTGTGAACGGCTTTGCTCATGCAACTGCATAATAGAATCATGCTTTTGTTCACTGTTTTTCCCTACTGTTCTTTAAACAGTTATTTGATAAGGTTTACTTCTAATTAGAGTATAAATTATTCATGGCACAGACTGTATCTCTTACTTGTTCATTAGGTACGTGGCACTACATAGCTGTGCTGCTACTGAAGTTCTCAGTCTCAGCAGGGGTAATGCAAATAAAAAAATAGTCACAGTGCTATACATTACAACATATCTAGATGAAAGAAAGTGAAGTAGATTTAAAGAACCTTTTTATTTTCCTTTCCCACATTTTGAACTTGCAACCATCCTTCCCATGCTTATAACTTTTACTTGGATGCTAAAGTCAGTAATTAACAAACTTCTGTCCATCTCATTATATGGAAAGCGTCAGTATATTCAGGTCTACCCAGGATGTCTTTCAAAACAAAAACCAAACAGGAACAACAATGAAAAAACTCCAACAATAACCAACCAGAAGTTTCTTCCTCCTGCAGAATGAGTCTACAACCCTGTTTCCCTACCAGGGCACCTCCCCTCAGAAACTCAGAGGGACAAGAGAGTATCCTTGCTGGTAAGAAATTTTAGTTGTGATGGGAATACCAGTCTAGTACTGAAAAGCAAAATTTCAGATATATTTTCCAAGTGAAATTTTTCTTTAATTGTATTTTCTTTTAATTGTATTCTTTTCAAAAGCATTTTTAAACACTTTTTTTTCTTAAGGAAAAAATTGAACAGTGAGCCATGCATTATTAATAGACTTGGGACTATCACCAACCTAGTTAAGTAGCTAATAACAGTAAGTAAAACCACAAACCAGTTATAAAAACTATTAGATATCAGTTAATGAGAAACTTACTAAGCTTGACATTGTCACTGAACTCACAAAGTTCAGGGCACTCTGAGCTTTCCAGAGCACTGGGTGCTGGCAATAAATACCTTCCCTATCCTTAGTACATCAGCTTTTGACAAGAGGCCAGACCAGATCGTATCAAAACCTTATCCATGTGACTAGTTGTCAGCTGTAAGTATTTTTCTCCTCTTCCCCAGCTCCCAATAAGTGTTTCCTTTCCGCTCTCCTATCATCTCTCCAGCATCCAAAGATTAAGTACTCCATTGATAAAGGTTGTTATTGTGGCCATGGTGAAAATGCATTTTCACAAGTTAGAGAGCCTGTTCACTGAAAAATATTTACATAGATTAATCTCATACGCACTTGCTGCATGGATCAAGAAGTAAGTCTGCAGCACTACCACCACCCTCAGAGAAGTATCTTCAGCTTAACAGCCTGAAATTAGAACAAAAGGATTGGACTGTTTCCCGACAGCTGAAGAATAGTTAGAAAGAAGTCAAAACCAGATGATATTAATTTATGACTTTTTTTCCACCCTCCTTTTATCTTCTTTATCAGTGACCTGAAGGATATGATGCAGTGCACCCTTATCAAGTTTGCAGATGACACCAAGTTGAGATGGGGTAAGGAAATCCCATCTGTGAGTCAGGGCTGTCATTCAGGGGCCAAGACAGGCTGGAGGAACAGGGCAATGGGAACACCATGAAATTCCATGGGGACAAATGCGAAGTTCATAACTCCTGGCCGCAGTCTAGGGAGCTGTTCTGCAAGGAAGGCATTGGGACCCTGGTGCACTGGGAGTTGTGCATATGCCATCAGCACCCGAGCAGCAGGACTACAAAAGACCGGATTATCCCCCTGTTCTCAGTGCTCAAGAGATCAAGTTCTGGGCCTCTCAGTACAGAAAAGGCATTAATAAACTGCTGTGAATTCAGGAGGCAGGGGGACGGATGGACGGACACAAACACACACACACACAGATACACACAGCAGGGGGAAGGCAAGCTGGTTGTGGCTGGAGCACTTTCCCAGGGGAGAGGCTGAGGCTCAGCTTGGTGCAGAGACAGCCCTGGAGGGGCTGGCAGCAACCCTCCCTCCCTGTACCTGCGCGGAGGTGCTCGAGAAGTGTGAGCCACAGAGACAAGGGACATCAATTGAGACAAGCTAGAGAGGTCCAGATGGGACCCAAGGCAAAGGCTTTTCCCCTGGGAGCAGTGGGGCAGAGGTGCAGGCTGCCCAGGGAGGCTGCGGTGGCTTTGGAGGTGCCCAACCCTAAACAGCCTCATCTGGCCTCAGCACTGAGCCTGCTGCTGCTGCAGGGCCAGACCAGGGACCCCTTCAGACCTCCAAACTGAGTTATTCTGCAACCCCATCACATTCAGTATGAATTGCACATATGTACCTAAATTTTACAGATCAAAAAAAATTGATCGACTTCTCCCTACTGACAACAAGGGTACAACTCAAATTCCAGCCCAAGGCTGTGGCTTTTTTAAACGTTCCAGAGGAGAATAATGAGTTATTAAAAGTTTTTCCCCAGCCTTCAGGAATATTTCAAGATATTTTCTATGTTGAATAAATTAGTTCAGCTATGCAAAACACTGCCAGCACACTTCTGACAAGAAGTTAAGAGCTATCTAGTTATTGCCTTAGCACAGAAAAATTCAAGAACAATAAAGATAATCAGACCCTGGTGAAACATGATGAAGATCCAGTGTTACATACAAATTCATGACTTCTGCTCATTTCGCAGTTACATCTACTCATCTTGGTCAGGACTGATCAAGCGGCTTCCCCAGAGCTGCATTTGATTTCAGAAGAAAATTGTTTTAAGAAAGATTTATTTCTGCAGCCTTCAGTCTACAGGAAACATGGGCTGTATTGTAGCAAATTTGCTGAGGTGAAAATTTGTTGTTGTAAATTAGTCACCACGTCTCTCTGCATGAACAGTGAACGAATCACAACAATAGAAAATACATATCAGTTATTTTCCTTTAACAATTTTAGCACAACATTCAAAATTGATACTGTAAATTTAAACATTACCATTCTTTGCGTGGCATTTGTTTTACTCTTGAAACATTTATGTGATTACCTTGCCTGTGGATGCTGATGCAAACAGTGCTAGTGAAGTTCCCACACATGACACTCAGACCTTGCATCTTTTGCTTAATTCCACTACCACAGTATATATTATATGTGTTACAGAAGAGTGACCAGGTTTCTAAGTTAGCTTTCCAGTTCACATAAACACATTTGCAAAAAAGCAGGAAGACACTTATACCCAACAGATGAAACGCACCTATTCGTTTCTATAATTTCCTTCACTCAAACTAGACTTAAGGATGACAGCTCAGAAATGACCCCTTTATACTGAAAAGTGCACATATATATATATATATGCAGTAAGTATTTTTGTAGAAGTATATAATTTAAAAACACCTTAAAAATCTACACAAATCTGGTCTGATGCACTATAAGTAATTTAACCCTTAGATAGCATCTCTTCCAGTGCCATACACACCATATTAATGTTTTACACAATATTTTTCTTATCTATCCAAATGTTCCTCAGCAAAAATCCCTTATAAATGAGATAGCAAATCGTAGTACTGTTTAATATTTCAACAGCTCTACGTGAAGAGCTGTCACAGGCTTATGGAAAATGTCTGTGCTCGTTTTCACGACAGGCAGAAGAAATCAGGTACTCAGTCATACAAGGAAGTTAATGGAAAACCATGAAACTGATATGCAATTAAAACAGCCAAGATGAATAGTAGTGGTCTGTTCCAGTCACCTCATGGCACTATAGGATACAGAAGAAATAGAGATAATTCAATTAAGAGGCATGAAGATATTTTCATCAATGGAAAGACTAAAAGTTTAGCTCTACTTATTTGTAAATGGACAAAAAGAGAACAAGATAAATGTAAGGGCTCTTCCTGAACATCTTTATAAAAGACAAAAGAAGAAAATGAAACACACAAACATCAGGTTTGTTACTGAAAAGGCAAACACTTGAGAATCATTGCCAGAAAATACAGACAGTGACAACTTAATAGGATACTGAAGGATTTGAGAGAGCAGATGGTCATAGTGGCCCAAATTTCACACTGCACACTTCCTAAGCTGTTAACAAGAAGTGCTTAAAATGTCTTACAGCTTTCACAGCACAAACGGAGCAAAATTCTAGTTTGTGCTATCTGTAACACAGTTACATGGCATGATGACTTTCATGCAGTGTAGTGTCATGAGAAGATGCCTTCCATGCTACCTGCTAAGCAGAGACTTATTCCCACAATGGGCAAAAATTTTAGCCTTGCACTGTCATCTAAACTTACAAGTTTCTTGGCATATATGGTGCCTCACACAAATGCTGATCATACAAAACTGGGAGTAGAGGCTGATAGACCAGAAGGTTGTGTAGCCATTCAGCAAGACATGGACAGGCTAGAGTTAGGTAGAGAGGAACCTGATGGAGTTCAACAAAGAGAAGTGCAGTCTTGTACCTAGGGAGGAATAACCCTCTGCACCATTACAGGTTACAGGTTGACATGCTGGAAAGCAGCTCTGTAGAAAAGGACCTGGGAGTCCTGGTGGACAACATGCTAATCATGGGGCAGCAATGTGCCCTCAGGGCTAAGAAGGCCAAAGGTATCCTGGGGTGCATCAACACGACTGTGGCTAGCAGGTCAAAGGTCATCCTCCCTTTCTATTCTGCCCTAGTGAGGCCACAACTAGAGTACTGTGTCCAGTTCTAGGCTACCAGGCTCAAGAAAGACAAGAAACTACTGGATAGAGTCCAGTAGAGGGCCACAAAGGTGATTAGGGGACTGGAGGATCTCTCTTATGTGCAAAGGCTGAGAGACCTGGATCTGAGAAGAGATGACTGAGAAGGTATCTTCTCAATGCTTATAAATATCTAAAGGGGGGTGGTCAAGAAGATAGGACCAGACTCTTCACAGTGGTGCCATGTGACAGGACGAGGGACAACGGGCACAAACTGGAACACAAGAAGTTCCATCTGAACATAAGGAAAAAAATCTTTACTGTGAGGGTGACAGAGCACTGGAACAGGCTGCCATTGGAGGTTGTAGAGTCTCCTTCCCTGGAGATATTCAAAATTTGCCTGGGTCCGTTCCTGTACAACCTGCTGTAGGTGAATGTGCTTTACCAGCAGGGTGGACTAGATGTTCTCCTGAGGTCCCTTCCAATCTCTACCATTCTGTGATTCTGTGAAATACATCAGGTATCATAAAAAAAGGTACAGAAGATGGGCTGTTCCTCCATAATATAATGCAGTCAAACAACTCTCTGAAATTTTTGTCCCTTTCTAAGCAAGAACAGGGAAGAAAGCTATAAAACTAACAGACCTGCAAGCCTGGAGACAGGACAGACCATGGGTGGGACTTGTTTTCTAGCATACACTACTCCTTTCTTTTAATTCTCTTGCTTTTATTCAGGCAGGTATGTAAAACCATGCAAGTGTCCCACAACGGCTCTGTTGATTCCACACTTTATTGCAAGTTTCCCAGAGGAGATCAATCAAAGTATTTACTGTACTTAAAACTACAATACAGAAGAGACAAAGCCTTTGTTCTCTCTCAAACTATCCAAAATAATCTAAGAAGTTTGCTGCACCTGTTTTTAAGGAATATTTAAAAGATAAGCCAAATTATGTGACAGAAATGAAAACACAACATCCAAATCATCATAATAATTAAAAAAAAAAATCTTTATCAAGTCACTGAGCTACAAAGTGTCTGATAGAGTAGAGCTGACGGTGAAGTTCCCTGTTGAAAAATCCAGGTGTCCATGTTTAAAAATCAGCCCTCCCTCACCCCACTGAAAACAAACAAACAAATAACCAAAACCACATCAACTTCACTTGCTGTAAATGGAAATCTGAATTTGAAAAAGTGCCTTCCAGGCAGGCTGATGGGTGAGGAGCTGAACAGGCTGAGCTTCCCCAGCAGCCTACTTGACAGGTCCTGTCAAATTTTCATTTCTGGTTTACTGGCTGCCCATGAGCAAATTCTGTAAATCCTGAAGATAATATTTTTGAGTTAAATGTTTTTTTAAAAATAAGTTGTCCTTTTGTCTCACAATTCTTTACTAAATCTCAGGGTTTTTCCACAAGAATGTTCTCTATCCAGCTCTGAGCTTGATTCCTTTTTCAAGTCTACTCTTTTCCAGCTACCAAGTCCCCTAATCTCCAATGCAAACAGCTGTGGTTATCTCAATGTAAAGACTCTAGGAAACCCCAGACACACCTACAGCTATGTAAAGATTGAGGTAAATGTAAAATATATTATTGTGCAATCTTTTCTGAGGCACTTGACACTACAAGATTTTTTGTTTATCAGGGTAGCGTGTGAGTGGCACACCCAGGCTTGTGGTGTCTTTAACAAGATAACACCAACAACATATGTGAGATGCTACTGATAACAGAGGAGGAGCAGTGTATATGCAGATGGCTCACTCTGTTCCGTGGCACCACTAACAAGATAGCAACACAAGAAGGGACAGGAAGGCACTACAGATAACAGCAGAAGAGTGCTAACTTAGCAGAATTTACCAGTCAACAGAACTGAGGTCAGTGGAGAAAGGGAAACAGGGTTGAAATGTTTAATTGGGAAGCGATGAGGTTGGTAAGTGGGAAGACCTCAAAAGGAAAACTGGCAGAAGAGAATACAAGAGGAAATCAGCTGATTGAGGGTGTATCATCAGTGCATCTTCGAACAGAACAATAAATCTGTTGATGCTCTGGTCATACTTGTATGTGACTTATGCAGTGAGGGGGAACCTGGGTGCTCTCCCTCCTAATAGTACGGGAGCAGCTAGAGGGGATATCCTGACATAGTAACAAACTACAGGATGGAACAGACCTTTCCCTATGGTTACTGATTACTACTTGAGCATTTGGGTAACATTAATAGAATTCCTAACTGTCATAAATCAAATTATGTTTGTGTCATTCCAAAATAATTCCAGCACCTGTCTTCAGGACCTTTTTTTGATTGTAGTTCCTCTCTCAAAATCAGATTTCTCTCAGTATAAGCCAGGCAACAATCATTTCAGTTCTCAAAAGATCCCCAACACAAAAAATGATGCTAGATGAGAGCCTAAAAGGCCTATCTACTACAGCTTTCTATCTCTTAACGGAAGTTTAGAACAGGATAAACAAACAGAAATACTTCCTAATGACTAGTAAGGCTGTTCAGAGCTTGAGAGACAAGGACTTTCAGAGCCAGATGTGATGCTTGTATGATTAACAATCCCTGCTAGAGTTTTCTTGCATGAAATTACTCAACTGTTTGCTGAAAACTTGTGTAATTTTTTTTTTACATTCACAACACCCTGCAGAAATGGCTCCACAATTTGTGTAAAGAATAGGTTTGTTCTGATTTTTGTCACCTAGTAGTTTCATTTGATGTGCCCTATATTCAACAAAGAGGAATATTTCTCAGAATACGCTTAAATAACACCACTAAATACATCATAAAAATTGATGCCTCATTATTACTTCTTTCTCCCAATTACATTACTTTCCTGGAAAACACTAAATCTATTTAATCTTAAGATTTTGAAACAAAGCCTGCTTTTATTATGTATTTTGGTGAAGATTGTTGTAGTGGAGAACAGACTGACTGTCAGAGATGTGTAATTTAGCTTCCTTCTAATTATCTACTACTAGTGTATTATAAGGAGCTAAAGTGCTTTAAATCTTCCTTAGTTCTTGCATCTAAAATGGGGAAGTAGTTTGGTTCTTCTCTGAAATGCTTCATAAAATCCATCCACAAAAACCTTACATAAAATAGCCATGTGCTATCATAGCATCCAGTTTCTACACTACATTCATGAGCAGCACCCTTGTACACATTCTGCCATGCAGGTTACCTGCCAATGATCTCACTGTCTCCATACACTTACTGATTTCAGAATCATAATACAGAAATCCAGACCTTTTAACTTTTAAGAATTCAAATATCATATTTATCACGTTAAAATTACACATCTTAGATATGACAGTTCAGGACAGCAGAGGTTTCAGTCCTTCTAAGGGTATTAAATTTCTCCAGAACTATACAAAGCTCTCTTCTTGAGCACAGAAGTCAAACATACAAACTATTTAGACTGCTTCTTATAGTCTTCTCAAAACAGCAACGTTTCATTCCTAGGACTTATTCTTTCATAGTGTCTCCCTTCAAAAATGAAGGGGGAAGAAATAGTTGTTATTCAAAGACTACATTTTCACCAAAATGTGAAATGTTTCACTCTGACATCAAAGAATCTAAGAGAGTCATTTCATTTCTTCCAAATGCTCCCCTGCTGCTGTGCTTGAGACCAGCACAGAAAAGCTACATTGGTTTCTCATTTCAACGGGTACATCCTGTAATGACTTCTTGAAAAGAAAGTCATCACCAAAAAAAAAAAAACCTGCTGACATATCCGTAAGTCTGTCCTGTCTGCCCACTTTCACAAAATGCTGAATTCTATTTTCCATATGCACAGGAGGTGATTTACCACACAAAGAGTCCATCTACACATCACAACGTGGATTCATAATAGTTTTTTGGTTTGTTTCTTTGTTTCAAAACGAGGAGGCTTTGATAGGTCCTGGCCTCACAAATTTGCTGTAGAAAACAATGTATCTTGGTTGTTTTCCAGTAAGCATAAAAAGCAAGTCTCACTCACCCCCTCCATCCAGCCTTAGGTGTGCCAAGCACATGGAATATTTCAGAACTCTTTCTGTTCGACTGTCAAGGCTTAAAAAGACAAATTGGAGATATCGGTTCTCATATATCCAAGTTCATTTTAACAATTCTGTCTTTATTTGGAGCATGTTGTTAGGAGCTACTTCAGAATACCGTAAACTACCTCATGTTCTTAATTTTCAGCAATGCTGTTTTGCTGGGACATATCTATATAGATACCATTTCAGAGAAATAAATGGAAGTATTTTTCTTTAAAATATATGATATTAATTTATAACCCAAGCAACGTACTTCATTATAGATAGACAGTAGGAGACTTAGTTTAAGAGTCCACTGACTTTCACTTCTACCTTTTTCAAACACCTACCATGTGTTTCATGAGACGGCAAACCTGTATGTATTTGAAATATAAGCTAAGGGCTAGTACACAGAAATGTGTGTTAGAATCAAATTTGACTCCTCTACACAATTAAGATGCTACTTTCTAACAGGGAAGCGGAACTTTTTATAACAAATAAATTACTAAAATAGCAGTCACAACACAGGATGCTGGATGGCCAGGAGATTCGGACTTGATAGAAGTAGCTTGTCACTTAAATAAAAAGCTATTGGTCAGAATGTCATTCAAAAGAAAAATCAGTTCTGGGAGATCTGTTAAGTAAAAATAAAGCCCATCACTAAAGGTGAAAATTTTTCATTAAGTTATGAGCAAGTAGTGTACCTAAGGATGGGAAGATAAGCTTTTTACCTCTAACAACAGAACTGCATACCTGGAAACTCAACACTGTGCCTCAAGCTCGTGTACTACCACTGATTTTGCTGCCATAGTAACAGCTCTTAACAGTAATGGCTAGTTACCAAAAAGATTTACACGTAGTTACAATCAGGCCAGGTTAAGTCTATTTACAAACCTTTATCTAGCATGGTTAACAGTGAAAAATTTACCTGCACCAGATAAGGAAGGCAATGAAGTGCTAATGTGGATATTGAAGGGTAAATCTTACTGTCAGTCATAAAAACAAACAAGCCAACTCTTATCACTGCTTTACCCTGCTGAACGGAAGAGACTCATTTCCTTGTATTCTACTTGTATGCATTAATAGCCTAAATTCTTTTAAGACTGTCATTTCTTTGAGAAGAAATCAGCTTTGAGTCTAGACCTTTTACATGTACTAACACAGCAGCTTTGACAAAAGTTACTATGCCGTGTGCTCATCTGCTACTGACCCTGAAACAAGTCACTAACCATTGCTCCAGCTAAATCAAAGTGGACCCCTCCAGAAGTGTCAAATTAGTCAGAACCCATAGCTGAAGTGCTGAAGCCTGGAGCTTTTCAAATCCCATCCAAGAGCAGCAAGATGTGGCAGCAGAGCCTTTGGGCTGTGCACTACAGAAGAGAAGGCTTTGCTCTGATACCTGGTGCTACTGGACCCAACCTTGTATCAGAGCCTCTGTCCAACAACTAAAAGCCAGAGAGAGACCCATTGCTGGTCCCATAAACACATCAGTGTATTAAAAATATATAGCAGCTCAAACTTCCAACTTCTCTAGCTGACTTCATGTCTACCTTATACATGATGCTACTGCCACTTGCTAACAGGCAATAACCAGAAGCCACAGCAAGAAACTATAAAGTTTAAACGCTAAGAAAATATTTCACACTTTTTGTGGAAGTTTTAAAGTCAGCTTCAAATGTACATACTTGCTTCTAGAAGTCAATAAATGCCTGCTGGTGCAAGCGAGTGCTGTAATCAGACCACAAACTAAACTAAACCCTATGGGGTATCAAGCACAACGGAAAAAGAAGTGTCTGCAAGACAGGTAAGATACCAGAAATACATTCGCATTTGAAGTTTCCTGACAGTATTACATAAATCCAAATTAAAAAATTACAGTCCTCCAAAACACAAAAATTTTTAATAGTTGCAATCTGGTGTTTTTTTCATTGATTTTAAGAGAAGTCCCTTATTGCTTTCTTTCTCCAGAACAGCAGTTCCTGTGGAGTGGCGTTCGCCTTGCTTAAAACAGAAAGATATGGCCATAAAGAACAGAAACACCCATCCACGACAATGTCCCAATTCTTACCTATTTCCATTCTCTATACTGAATAAGGGATATTAGAAAGCCTTCAAAAAGCATCAAGAAAACCCAATTTCATGCCACTATGCTATTAGTATCCTTAAACAGTGGACAGTAGGAGAGTTTATTCCCCCACTCCAGCTGGAGGGATCTGCTGGCAATTCCGTATGTGTGTGTACACTAATATTATTCTTGGGATCAAACTATTGTAATCAATTTGTTCATGCAAGGTATGTTTTTTACAGATCAAAGTAAACTACAGTTATAGTTACCTTGGCTTTTGTCCACATTATAAAGCAAATAAAGGAATATAGGTCCATCACATGACCAAAGCTAAAAGAAAAAGTACAAATATTCCACATTCGCATTCATTGCCAGAAACATTTGGGCCCTACAGTTTAAAAGGCTTGATACCAAGTGCACACACATCTCTTCTATCATCAACACCAGCACATGGATTCTGCCTTCAGGGAATATTTCTCAGTGGCAAAGTGTGTGCCAAAAAACCCACCGGGTTTCAGTAAACTTATCTCCAGCTCTGATCTGGCACAATCATGGCTGGTTAGATTTTTAAGTGTACTGCCAAAATCAAAGGGAAAAGAAAAGGAACGGGGGTTTGTGCTGATTTGGGGAAAGTGGTTGGCTGTATAGATCTTTAAGTATTATGAAGATGTGAAAATTATTTGGTTTTCCTCACAATATTTGTCTGCAGAAACAGAATCAATAGGTTTAGGGATAGATGTTAAAAGACATGAAAACTCTGCTAGGGGAAAAAAAAAAAATCTGCATTCAACCAGAGGTGTTACTGAAGTCATGGCTACTTTATAAGATACCACATCACAAAAGCTGGAGATCATGAATGAAACTGAGTGATGTCCCAAATTAAGAGGGACTAACTATGTGGATTAACTGTACAAATCAATTGTTATCAAATTCCTTGTATAAAAAGCTGATCAAGAACTGCTGATTAGGATTTTCAGTAACATATAAAATAGTGAATGACATTTATTTCTAAACATGTTGTAACTTGCAAGCAAACACTGTTCTTATCCAAAGAGGTCTATACTTAATTAGTAGTAGCACTTCTGAAGATCAAAAACGTTATTTCTCCCCAGCAGCCCAAACGGCAAAAGGTAAAATATGTGAATAATAAAACTTTTAATCATACAATAAAGTCATTAGCACACCTTCATATACATATACACCTTTATATACACCTTCATATACAGCAAGTTTTGAGAACTATCTTTCATCATCCAAGTTGAAAAACACTTCCTCCCTACAAACCAGCCAAAACAAGAGCTTTTCACAGGTTTCAGTCTCATATACAAACCACGTCGTCTGTGAAATAGTCATGCTAGTTACAGTAAGAGCAAATACAGACAGAAAAGATTGCTACAACCCTACCTTTACCATGCTTAAAAAAGATGGTAAAAAATATAGTTTGGCTCTACTTCTTTGGCAATAATTCCACATATTAAGGTATGAGCTTTTTCTTTGGTCTTGTTTCATTAACACACATATATATTTATATATACACACATGCTTACACACAAAGCTTCCTTCACTTCAGACACTGTTTTATACGTTAGTTCCCCTGATAAAATGTGGCATATTCATAATGTTCTCAGTTATTAGTTTTCAAATGAGAGATGAGCAAGTTTTCCTTCACATACCTTCATTGTTTCCTATCCCTTCAAATGCCCACAAAGCTTCTCTCCTCCTTCTATATAGCATCTCTGAGGAATTCAGTCAAGTCCTTAACTATTTTAAGGAAAAGACAGAAGTTGAAATTTCAGTGGGTTTTTTTTGCAGGGGGCAGAGTGGTTGTAGAAAAGATAATAGGTAACAAATTCTGGATTGTTTTGATGACAGCATGTACAATGCTACTCAGGATTATTTTCTACAAACAGCATATTTGAAACTGGATGCTAAAGCACAGCAGGAATATCCAAGAGAAATCATGAATAAGTTATTTCCTTTCTGATTATAGCTCGTTCACAGCTCACTTTACAGCGTGCAGAAGTTCCCTGCAGGACTAACAGCAACAGGAAGTTACCAAATACCAGAGAATCATTATTGGTGAGGTTGCAATACAACCAGCCACAAAGTTCTTGGGGAAATGTTTCTCCATGTGGGCATATGGTAGGGCTGGTAAAATAGACATTACGTGTGTTTGACATTGAGGTAGTAGATGACATCCCCATTTATTTGCACTGCAGTGTTCACATGAACACAGAGGACTTTTTAAAGCTGGTTTTGAGACTTGTCTTTGGCATCAACTGCTGGCTTTGTTCCTTCCTCCAAAAATAAAACACATTTTTCAAATAGTGGCATGAATCTGAAGTGGATAAGACTCCTCATGGCAAATACAGAATATAATAGGCATCATAAAACTATTGTGTTCAAACAGAAGGGAAGAAAAACTTCCACAAAATCTCCCCATCACAAAACACAGTAATGGGTAATTAGCACACCAGGAAGCTACTATAAAGTCACTCTAAAGTGGAAGAGCATAACACCTGGCAGTACACTATTATGTGTTTAAAATAACTTCACAATAGTTGCATCCTTCTAGGTTCTCACAATCAAGGCTACAGCTACCAAAAAAAAAAAATCTTTTTCAATGCCCAGCACATACAGATCAGGGGACCATTCATCTAAAGTTTCTTTTCACATGCAAGAGACCCAAATGGTGTGACCTTCAATAGCTCAGACTACAGGACCCACTTTACATCAGAAAATGAAATGCTGAATTGTTACCTTGAGTCATAGTAAAAAACATAAAAGTGTGGAGACAGCTACTGGTCATGCTTTGGTTTGTTAAACAAATAACTTACTTTCTTGATGAAATGAAACCTCCATATATAGGTTTAGTAGAAAATTTAAGAAAAAAAGCTTAGCGGATGTTAAAATAAGCATGACTTCTTTCTAAAATTTGGAAGCCATTTCCTCAAACTTATTCCCACCAAAAGTACTCATGTAGCTATTACAGCTACCTTTTTGCACTTGTGCTTTAAATGCTGAATACTAACTATGGGTGATTACTGTTCCTGTAACCAAGGATCATAAAGACAGGGGGAAAGGAAGGTTATATAGTCTCTGTTATAGATGGAAAGAGTTTTGCCTAGAGTAGGCTCATCAAACTGAAGGGATGCTCATGTATCGCTATAATGCTGGAAACCTACCTTTTTAGAAGTGATGAGTGAGTTTGGATGTTGAGCATGAGGCAGTACAAAGAAAGAATTCATTTTCAAAACCAAGCCTCTATAAAGTCAGATCTCCTGGTAATATCAAAAGTGACAGAAAATCAAATGCTGAAGACTCTCATGAATTGGTAGTGCCGTGCAATAGTACAACCATACTGTAAAACCATACTGTAAAAATATTTATAATGCTATAAAGCATGCAATATGGCACACACAAAAAAAAAAAAGGAAATTATATCAAAACCAAGAAATTTGTAAGGTAGCAACAAGAATTTGCTAATTTTACGTCCTTACAAATGCAGCTAGACCCTTAAGAAAGGTCACTGGTAACTGAGAAATAAAGCAAGACAGAAGATCCAGGGAAATACAGGCCAACCTTACTCCAAACCATGGGAAGAAAATGGAGCAAATCCTCCTTGAATCTATTTCCACAGACATGAAGGACAGAAACACCTTTGTGAACAGCAAGCGTAATTTCCCAAAGGCAAAATGTGCTCATCCAACCCAGTCACTCATTATGATTAATCCACTGGCTCTGGAGATGAGGACAGAGCAGCAAACACCATTTACCTTGACATCAGCATACTTCTTGATGCAGTCCCCCTTAGCACTACAGCAGCCAAAAACACATGGGCTATCTGGCTAGTCAACAAGGTGGATGAAAGAAGTGGCTGGACTGACAAGCTCAAGGCAGCAGTAAACAGTTTGAAGTGTAACTAGTGGATAGCTATGACTGACACTCCCCTAGGCTTAATCTGAACAACAGAGCAGAACACACTCTCACCAAGTTGATGTGTAACACTGAAGTCCAGCAATCAAGGAGCTGAAGAGTCAAGTTACCACATGAAGGGCCTCAGCAAGCTGGAAGAGTGAGCTGACAGACCTCTTGAAGCCAAACAAAAGCAAATGCAAAAATCTTATACCTAATGTGGAATAATCCCATGCCACAGTACATGATGGGAATTTACAGGCTAGGAAACAGTTTTGCAACAAATACCCTGGGGGTACTCCTGAACAAACTGTTGAGTACAAGTACAGAGGGCAGCCTTGCAGTGATAAAAGCTAACTGTACAGTGGGTTGTGTTAGCAAGAGTACTAGTTAGTGATGGAAGCAATTAACACTTTCTATACGACATTCCTGATGCCTCAAATGGGAACCCTGTCCCTGGTTTTCAGCTCCTTTGTACCAATTAAGAGATAAATAAATTGAGAACACGTGACATAGGAGAAGAGAGATGGAGCTGGGTTTGTTCAGACCACAGAAGAGAATGCTTCTTAATGACTTAGTGGCTGCCCATAGAGAAAAGGTAGCCAAGCTCTCAGAGGTGCACAATGAAAGGAGAAAGTGCAGTGGTCACAAGTTCCAGCAAGAAAAATTCTAACTATATAGAATAGTAAAAGTTTTTAAAAACGTACAGTAAGTGCCTTTAGACACTGGAACATGTCTGCAGAAGGGCTGTAGAATCTCAGTCCACAGAGATTTTCCACACTTGAGTGCACAAGACTCTGAGCAACCCAATTTGATTTTGAAGTCAGCCCTGTAAGCAGGAGATCAGGCCCCCAGAGGTCCAGTGGCCTGATCTGGACCTCTCAATAATCCTCTCCCCTTCTCAATAATAAAGTCATACAGTAAAGCAGAAGGTTGGGGAAAAGAACAAAAAGGACTAGAGTGCACATAAATGCAGACCAACCATGCTTCCAGATTATCAGGCTACACATGAAACTGTTTCCATTACGTCAAAAAAACTCACTACTACTAGAGCATCTACTGTCTGCAGGGTTTAGATTTACATAACAAAAATTTGACTTGAACAAAACTGATTATTGAAATAAAAAGATTGCTTTCCACCATCCTAATGTTCTGAATTTTGCTTGCAGCATATGTATCATTTCAATTTAGATGACTATTTATTAAAAAAAAACCCAATTATGACTTTTACTTTTTTTCCAAGGTGTTTATTCAGATCTGAGCTTGCCCCCAACAAGCTACATTTCAGTTACAGACAACAGAATTTATCATTTACCAACTGTACAATACATTTGGCTATTATGTAAAACATATACAAGGAGACAAACAAATACATCTCTGTCACAATATGAACAGTCTTTTTTTTTAAAAAAGAAACTGTATGAAGAGACTTATGGGCTTTTCTTCAGAAAGGTCATTTTTTTTAAATGTCCTTCTTGTCCTGTGATATCACTTGGCAAAAATCACATGTGCGTTTCTAGGAAGAATCAGTTCAGGTTTGGTGCCATGCTTATTCTAGAGCTTTACAAAATAAGACATAAAAATATCAGTCAACTTGCAGTTTGTTTTTATATGGCACAGTTTTTCCCATGGTGATTCTTCAGATGATCTTACCAGAAGAAAGAAAGCAGAATGCATCGTCGAAATATTATGACTTTTCATATAGGTAATGTGTACAACTCTTCTGTTCTCTAAACGGTAATCACGTTTTCTGTTGCAGGGCAGGGCACGGGGAGAAATCTATCACTGCAAACGATTAACAGTTATTTCTCTTCTTTAAAGGGCCGAGTATTACTAGCTAGGTCTGACACAAAAGTTGAAGTGCAATTCTCAAAATCACAGATGGGTGGAGAACTATAACCACAGTAACAAGCAGCAGATTTCCCTGCAGACAGCACTATGGGCAAAGCTTTATCATTAGTATCACCATTCAGTGCACCAACAGATGTCAGTGCTCAAAGGCAGTGAGAAAACTGACAGTGGAATTAAAGACTGGGTCTGCATCTGCGTGTGTTTATCAGTGAATAGTAAAATTACTATCTTCTTAAGCACCATACTTTGAAAGCAAAATGTTTTTTAGCTTGATATTCTTTTACATGAGCTACTTCCCATTTTCTTGGAAGAAAGCAGTCCCTGAACAAAAGAAATTTCAAAAGGCACAGAGATGTTTATTATGCTGTGGACTAAGTGATAGAAAAATATGCAGATACTTTAAAAAACAACCTCACAGTGGTCTGAATACTAATTAAAGAAACAAGCTACACTGATCTAACGCAATTTTATTGCGATGTTTTAAAAGCACATACTGAATTTGAATGAATAATTCAAAAGGAGTTTATGTTGCCAAGCAATAAGATCACCCCGACACAAATCAGATGATGTAAAATTCTGGGAAAAAAGTATGATATTCTTTCCTTTCTTTTTATTCATGTAAGTAATATACAGTTCTGCCTCTAACCTAAGTGTCAGCAATGTATACCTTCACATGAGAAGTGCAAAGCTCCATGATTTTTTACATTAAAATTACAACCTCTGCTTCTGTCCAGCATCAGAGAAAAAAGTCGATGCTTCTGAAATAATTTTTGAGATGCACACAGGAAGTCTTGTAACAACAGCTTCATAGTCAGCAACTTATCTATTGTACCACATGGCTGTGGTCCTCTGCCCACCATCTCTTCTGACCTTCATGTCACTTCTTGACTTTAGAGATTTGTAAAAACAAACAAACAAAAAAATCCCAAATAACTAAAAGGGCCCAAGTTTCTTAGAAGCCAGACTTCCATTCACTTGCTTTATTCCTACGACAATTTAAAAGCCAAGGAGAGGGAGTGGGAGGACAAATGAAAACAGATTTTACACTTGTAGTTACCTTTCCATAAGAGATTGTGTCTCAGTGCTCCCACAAGGGCTGTGAATGTTTAGCTTTAAGAGTTATAACAATGTAACAGCAGGTTATGTGCTCATCCAATCTGTTTGAAAAGCTTTTAAAATTAGAGTCATCAGAATGAGCAATATCTGTATCTTCATAAACACCAGCTATAAAATCCAATCAGCTTACTGCAAAGAGTTATAGCAAGTTGTCATATTATTTCATACGAGCATGTCTCGGTTACAACACAGTTCAAACTGAAGATTTCCAAACACAAGAAAGGCAAACTGGGAGTTTCAATACCCTATTTGCCTTATTTCAAAACAGGACTGGACTTCAAAAAAGCATTTGATTTGAAGTATCGCTTAAAAAGCTTACAGCTAGTAACCTAAACAGAACCAGCTAGTCTCAGGTTTAGGCTCCCCCATAATGAACAGCATGATTAGCAGCAGTTCAGTGGCAAAACACAGGTGCCCATGTGCAGCCATGACTCAGGCTCCAAACCCCAGGTTTAAACCACCCCTCGTGAGCTGACATGTCCTGGCTAGAGACCTGCAGCGTGGGTAGGAGCAGACAGCCTTTGCCCAGCACAAAGCAACAGACCCTGGTTTCGTGGGGAAGAAAAGTGAATTGCAGCCAGGCAGTCAACCTCTGCTCTTTACTGTCACACTGCATGATCCCGCACAAGTCACTAGATCCTTCTGACCCCTAGAAAACCAAACTGCTTTATCACAACTATAAAGTCTTCCAGACTCTGCAGGCAAGGCTGCTGAGCACTGTGATACAACAGCGACTTAACCACAATCCTGTAGAAGGTTTCTTTTAATCTAGCTCAGGCCAGCATGTGCTTTATTACTCACCAATTATGTTTTCATGACAGACTTGCAGATTCAATTAGAAAAAGTCATGGAAAACAGAAGAGCAGAGATGCTTCTCAGATGTCTGCACACATTCCTTATATTGCATGCTTAAAAAATAAATATGACAAAAAAACTAAACAAATTTTGTGGCTAAAGGAGATTTTCACAGACAAGTGACTAGTATATTAAGGGTTGGTACAATGTGCAATATCTGGTACATTGGCCATATTGCTTAATTCATAGGCCCACGTAAACAATAATTTTCTTCATTTGTAAAATGACAATTCTAGAAATAATTCAGAAGTAGCCCATAAAATCCTTCAAAACTGAATGTCTAAAACATATTTTATACAGAGACACATCTGAATAGTTGAGTTTGTTACAAAAAAAAACCAAACCAGTTACTCTGTTACTCTGTTTATTGGCAGTTTACTGCCAGAGAAGCGCTGCATTAGACAGCAGCAAACAGTGAATCAAAGACACTTTCCTGAAGTACTATTCTTATTCTGCAAAGTAAATTAGGAAGACAAAATTATGATTTGTAAATAAAGGAACAGATAAAGTTAAAATACATTTAAGATGAAAGCCACAGATATTTACACCTATGTTGACTCCTCAAGCTAGGAAAAAAAAAACCAAACCAACCAAACAGAAAGTTAACACACTCAACAATTCTAACAGCAGTATGTTTCAGACAGCTTTAAGAAAAGGTCTGTCCATCCAACAGTTATGCAAGTGCTTCTGTAACAATGTTAATTGCCTTCCACAAGAAGTGCTGTCTCCTATGTGTCCATGATTTTCTTTTCATAGCCCTGTGCTTTCATTAACATTCAAAAAGGCTATCAAAGCCTGGCTGTCTACAACTCCTGTTTTCCTGTTAATAAGATATGACATTTTTCAGCCTTAAATGTAGACTTTAATAAGCAGGTGGATTTTTTTCTGCTTCAGTTTGCCCACAGCACAGAACTACAGCCTTAGGCAACTGTACTCACCAACATTATGATTTACTCTATTTCTTTATATTAAACGGCTGCCATGGGCTGCTATACTAACACAAGATACAAAATTATCATCATGAGAATACACCTTTGCCAAAATGCAGGAGACATTCCATTTTAAGCTTTACCTCATGTCTTTACATCACCTAATTTAACTTTCATGAAAAGAGCCCTGTTTCTGGAATTCAGGTTTTACCTTTATATAAAATGTGCATATGGGTTTTCAGTTAAAGAATTAATCATGCACTTGATTTTTTTGTGAAAGCCAGATGTTTTCCACTGAATATTTAACGCTTTTTCATTTTCCCACAATTCCAAGGATCCGGTTACACAGGACATTCAGTCTGGTTTGGTAAATTTACCTGTTGAGAACGCAGACCAAGTTGGAACATACAAAATTAAATATTCTTCCTAGCTCACAGAAAATAGGTCTAAGGCTGAAAAACATGAACAAGCAATGGGAACACAGCCTGTTCTGGTGAAAAATGCACACTGTCACACTTTGAGACATCTCTCCATCTCACGACCAACATTCAAATCAGACGGACATTTGCCTGCATAACAGAAAGTCCAAGTCATTTGACTGGGAACAGGTGGCCAGAAACAATGTCCTCCCCTAAAAACAACTTTAAGGGCTCCCAGCAGAAAGAACATTAATTTGGCAAAAACATACCCTATTTCACATCTTGTGGACAAAAAAGATGCCACAGTCCCAGTCTCCATTACACTGCTTTCCTTTCAAATGCATTGGCTTAGTGGGGTTCCCAGACCTCCAGTAAGCCATTTAAGCTCTCTACTCCACCAAGTTACAAATCCAACAAAAGTGGCGGTAATTTTCTGTCTGGTTGGCAGGTTGAACTGGCTCTGTATAGGGTATGCCAAGTGACAGAACCAAGAGGTTGCTTAACAGAGTCACTGAATTATGCTCTTAGTAACTCAGATCAAGCTTTTCTGTACCTTGTAGTGCCATTATCCCTAAGCAGTCAGTTTAACTTACTGTTTTGTGACGTTTTTGATGTCATAAGATAACCCCTGTTATCTCCAGCTGCCACTTCACAAAAACACAAGTCTCCCAGCAAACTCAGGGAAAGTGTCTACAAGTCCCATGAGATGACTTTAAGTTAGGGGTAAAAGGTACCTCCCTCGTACCATACTTGACTTCCTTTATTTAGGCACTTAAGTCACCTCCTTAGTACCTTTTCTAAAGTCATTAAAAATAATAGAACTGTATGGAAGGAAGACACTGCAAAACACTCAAAAATAATTAGCAGACACAAAAATACTGAAGACAATAGGTAGGTAAATAAAGCCTTGGGATAAAAAAAAGCCAAGATTCATTTTAAAGTCCTTTGACAAACTGAATGACAGCTACAAGATGTCAGCATTAAGGTCACAAACTACTTTAACAAAATTTCTTTCAAAATGCATTATATCATGAGCATGTTTCCAGGAATTACCACGCTGCTTACTCTTTACACGTCAATTCCTTTCCTTTCACTGTATCTTGCTCTTAAAGAAATGTACTACCAGAGAAGGTGGCTTTTTCTGTTTGAAACCTAAACAACTCAGTACTTCTACAGCTGCATCTGAGCTCTTCCCCTCCTCTTCCTACCAAGGCACAGCAACCTTCCTCCCAGTAAAACCACTCTGAATTTCCATCAATAGGAGATGGGGCTTCAGTAAATCCTGCCACCAGGTTCCTTTTCCCCTTTCCTGCTCTGACAGAAGGAGTTGGGAGGTAACAGACTCCTGAAGTGCAGCACTTCAGCCTGCTACAGGTTATTACAGTAGACTGACCCTTTGCTATGTAACTGTCACATTGCAGATATTCAAATTTAATAGAGAAGCTAGGCTAGAAGATCAGATACCAGCTCTTAAAAACAAGGCTATTGAAAGAGGTTTTGTACCTCTTTCCTCTGTATAGTACTGTTCCGTCACCACAGCCTACACTAGCACTGAGTAAACCGTTCCATTAAGGCCGGCAACTCACCAACTTGGCAGAAAACTATCCAACTTTTTTGCTCTGCCAGTTTTCTGATGGTTTAGTGAGCTGAAGCAGCTTACAGACAGCTACAGAAGAATCAATATCAGGATACAGTGGGAGAAGGCAGTCAAGAGCAAGTGGTAAGAAGAGATTTCCCTCCTCTTTGACAGCAATGACTAATAGTGAGCTCACCTTGTCTCAGAAAAATCACTAAAAGGAAACAGATCTCCCCCCAACCTGGCATTGTTGATCAGACACCAGGATACCAGGCAATAGGAAAGCAAGCAGCGGAAGCAGGCAGGAAGGCGCAAAGGTTTGACCAACCTTTTTCATCAGCAAGCCACCTCCTAGAACTTTACCATCACTCCTCCCTTTTATCAAAAAGTTGTGTTTATGCCCAATCGCTGCTATATCAAGTGTGTATCAGAACTCTGATTAGCATTTTATTTCCATGCTGACAAACTTTCTTTCCTCCAGGTACTTTGGAACTTCCATGCAACATTGCTAAGATTTCTTACTTAGCCTAATGACTTCCAGCAAAACCTTTGTCTAGGAAGCTCCAGAACTCAAAATGCCAATACAACCTCAAATTGGTTCTATATAGAAATGCAACACGAAGTAATCTTCAGCTGCAGCCTGTTTCACCAATTTGTGACCATTGCCCTGTTGAGCTCAAAGGGCTAATACTCGGGAATGATAGTTCAACCAGTGAATAATAAGACTTCTAGATGGCTGCAACAACTGAGAGTTGTGCAAGTATTTGGAGCACTGCAAGGTGCATAGAGCATGATTAGGTAACTTCAGACATCGATTCCAGTTTCCCAAGGAGGCTTTTATCCTGAAGATATGTCCAAAGAGCTTTGAACAATAATGTGCACAGTTTAAGCTAGCTACCTTGTACAAGAGCAGCACAGCCGCATTAGTATGGTACTCCACCAACACCAAGAGTTTGCTGTTCAGCAGGATTAATTAGCCTGGGTAGAGCACTGCACTAATGTGATTATATTGCTTCTCGTACCTGAGCTAGATCATTCATCGTTTTCTATTCCTTTCCTCTGAAAAAAGGGGAAAAAAAAAAAAAAGTTCAGTGTTTGCTATTTTCCTAAAACCTAAATAATTCAATCACTTTTTTTTTTGTTGTTTATTTGGAAGAGAGGAATGAGTCTTGGAAAGGATTCAAAATCAGATTTCCCTAATGGAAACAGTGTGTCTCCTGCCTCTATAGCCTGTCCCCACTATTTCCATTCTTTTCTAATCACTTTTGTTAATATCAAGCTGCTGCCTTTTCCAAATTGCCTGTGCACTGGCAAGTCTTCCCTGGACATCAGAAACAAAGATGTCCAGCCACAACCAACAGTGACAACACCCGGGACGGGAAGACTTTCAATTTATTTGAGTGCAACAGAGTCATCACTGCCTTCCACTTCCCCTTTTTACAGATGGGGAACAGATATCACAGGAGATACTTGCTCAAAAGTGTGGCCACCTCTCAAATCAATGAGTGGAAGAGCAGGAACACAAACCACAACCTACTTATTCACAGTCTGGGGTTTGGCTCCTATCAGGACACAAAAACAGAGACCAGTGTGAGAGGTACCTGGAATCCAGACACCACCCCAAGCCACGGAGACAGCAAAGCATCTGTGTAACTGCCCAAAGGATCCAAGCACTGACAAAATACAAGCACAGTGGTATGCTCAAAAGCAGCTGTGCCTCTTTGTTCAAGCCTTCCTGAAGCATCCAGCATGAGTAAGACACTCAGAAAAGGCAACATGAAGTCAGACAGTAAGAAATTCATCAGCCACAAGCAACTGACAGCGGTTTTACGACAGGAAGTACTGGGTAAACCCCATTATAGGCAGTACTGACAGATGCTCTTTCGAGTTTGCCAGTAACTCATAATCAGAGGAGAAACAGAGCAATATCACAGGTCACAAGTATCTCTGGTCTTTAGCCTATGCACACCTATGTGCACAAGCAGGCACTGCAGGTGTAACACATCAGAAGACTTACCACACAAAGACCTTGAGAATAACCATATCATTGTGGCAGAGTGGAAGGCAGTGACAGTAATACAATCTCCACTTCTCCATGTTTCCACAAGTCTTCTACTTGTTTGTTAAGCTTCTAGCAACCTATTTTTCTAGTTATTTGTCATACTATGTAGGTTTCGAAACTAAATAGAAGTTAAAAAAAAAAATTGTTTCACTTGTTTTTAAATACCAAAAAAAAAGCCACAAAAAAAACAGTTAAAATTTCTATGACAAAACTTTGTTAAGAAATGCTATAAAATCATGGCATTTGGCATTTTAACATTTCATGATCACTAACCACATTAGTACCTGCTAGACTTCTAAACACTTTTTTCAACTTGAAATTTAGAAGAGTAAATGGACAAAACATCTCTAAGTTCTCGCCTCCCTCAGCTCTAAATTGGTATGTTGAAGATATAGATTCTTCCAAGACAGAAATGCAGGAAAGAACAACCTTATTTCCTGGCATTCTTTTCCTTTATATTAGCCTGTTTCCTTCTGTCAGAAATATATACAGGAATAGCTTTGAATTCTGAGTTCTATTAATACAACATACATCATACAATGCAGATTCCAGGCTCAAAAGGGTATGAAAGCAGAATGATACTTCAGAGTTGCAACTCCAGCATGGAACCACCAGCCACAACAAGAGGAGCTCTAAGGGATAATCCCAGTTTCTGTGCCTGTACAGCACAGTTTGAAAGTTCACACTTTAAAGTTACCATTTACAACCATTTCTAAAAAGACTGCAGATTAGAATTGCAGCTTGCCAGTAAAGTATCAACATAAAAAAAGTGCATAAGAGCTTGCATAGAAAGTGAGAAAAGCAACATAAAGACCAACACATGAAGCAATTTGAGGCAAGTTAACAACAATAGGAAACACTATTTTTATCGTCAGGGAGGGGAAAAAAAAATGGAAGCGTTCTTTAATAAAGAAGAATCAAACCAGTCAAGGTACTGCAAAAAGGCAAGAGCAATTAAGTAAACAACATGTTACATACTGAATCAGGAGGAAAGGAAACTCCCAGAAACAATACACAGTATTGAGGAATTATAGTGAGATATGAAGGAAAAATAAAGACCTGGAAACTAAGGGCACTCTCTGTCATTTGGTACACTTACACAGCCAAAAACCTGGTTTAGGGAGTTACTATGTTACTAGTGGCTCCGGTGCAGCAGGGGAAGAGAAAGAGTGGAAATGGAAGGGAAAGGGAGGAAAAAAGAGATACTGGGGAACCTAAGTATGTATGTACACACACATACATACAAGCACACATACACACATGTATCCATATATAATAAAAGATAACTTGGACTAGCTGGCACAGACTAGGACGAGCAAAACCAGTATACTTTTAACTTCTTCCTGCTTATTTACTTGTTGCAGTCTTCAATTCTACACAGAATCACGTACATCGGGTCTGGAGCCCCATTACTTCTAAGTACTTCTACATGGCAATTCGAAACAACTGGGAAAAGAGTTTGTTGATATTTGTAATTGTTCTGTATAATGTTCGGGGAGGCTGTGCAACTACAAACAGAGGAGAACTGCACACGAAGTGGAAGAAGCCTATACCATGCACCACCACCCCCAAAATACCTCTGCATTGGTATTTGCTGCTTATGACTGCTGCACAAATTGCCAAAATAGTTGAACTGATGCAAGGACTCCAGAGCACAGAACATAACTTGAGATTTGTGGGAGTGTATTATCTGGTGCTCCGTGTGATATCAGGACCCACTTTTCAGACCGCTCCGTACAAACACGCAATAAAAATAAATCAGTCCAAATAAGGCTAACGATGTTTCACAAACACAGAAACACTCAGTAGGCACAGCCTCACTCCTATCTCATTTCCATCACCACGGAACGGGAAACATATACTACTAATTAATCCGTAAATCCTAATCTCTGCAGGCAGACGAAGTTGTCAGTTCGATAAATAAACCAGCCAGTAATTACGGAAGTTGAACTATATTATCAAGGAAATTCTTCTTCCGTCAGAGGACTCTGCCAAGCTCTGCTCACACAGTCTGACCTACACATCGTTCGGAGAATTTCTCTAACGAAAGACTTTAAAACGGCACCTGAACCAACCAAGCAGCGCGAGCGACCACGGCAGCTCCGGGAATTCGTCAAAACGTATTACGGCTCTGATACTTTACTGCCATAACCTAAATCTGAGCGCATTTTGCCGAACACCCTCAACGTTTCGGGCAGCCGGTGTCACCGGGCAGCCGGTGTCACCGCACAGCCGAGCCGAGCCGGAGCCTCCCGGGAGCGCGGCACCAACGCGCGCAGCTCGCACTTCCAAACTGTTGGCGAGACACCCCGGGGCGACGAGGAGCGGCTGAGGGAACTGGGGCTGTTCAGCCTGGAGAAGAAGAGGCTGAAGGGAGACCTTATTGCTCTCTACAACTACCTGAAAGGAAGTTGCGGAGAGGCGGGTGCTGGCCTCTTCTCCCAAGTGACAGGAGACAGGACAAGGGGGAAATGGCCTCAAGCTGTGCCAGGGGAGGTTCAGACTGGACATCAGGAAAAGATTTTTCACGGAAAGGGTCACTGGGCACCGGCAGAGGCTGCCCAGGGAGGTGGTGGAGTCCCCATCTCTGGAGGTATTTAAAAGATGGGTAGACGAGCTGCTCAGGGACACGGTTTAGTGGCAGATAGGAATGGTTGGACTCGATGATCCAAGAGGTCGTTTCCAACCCAGTGATTCTATGACTCCTCCTCTGCCACCGGCGCGGGGGGACACCCTCCCGGGATGTCCCACGGACCCGCACCGCGGTGGGGCTCCCGGGTGCCGCTTCTCCTCGCCGGGCACCGCATCCTCCCCCGGTTTCGGCGCAACAGCTGGGGCAGCGCGGCCAAGCGGCTCCAAGGCTGCCAGGACGCGGCGGTGCGGGGCGAGGCGCACCCGGAGAGCGAACGGGGGGAAAGCGGCAGGGCTCCCGACTGCGACCTGTTGCCCCGCGCGGGGGTTTCAGGACCGGTCACCGCCACCACCCACCTCTTTGATCTTCGCCCTCCGCTGCCGGACACCGGGATCTGCGGGCTCCCGCCCCGCGGCGCCCATGGGCTGTCGGTAAGGGCGCTGGGGCAGCCCCGGGGCTCCCGCTTCCTTCCTGCCGCGGGCGTCCTGCAGAAGTTTCTCCTTGTCCTGGCGGATGTCCCTGCGGATCTCCTCGGGCAGCTTCTGCAGCGTCTCCTTGGCCTCGCGCAGAGCCCGCTCGTGGTCGGCGCGGATGCGCTCCAGGCTGCCGGTGCCCGCGCCGCCCCCGGGGTGCTGCGGGGCGCGGGGCTGCCCGCCGGGCGGCGGCGGCGGCGGCTGTAGGGCGGCCGAGTGGAACAGCACGCCGCTGAGCAGCTTGGAGGAGTCGGGCAGGAAGAAGATGGCCCCGAAGCAAAGGGTGATGAAGGCGCTGAACACCAGCAGCAGCACGAACTTCTCCGTCAGCCGGAACGCGCCGGGGCCCGACGCCTTCCTGCCCCCGCCGCCCGCGGGGCCGCCCGCGGGGCCGCCCAGCGCCCCCGGCCCCGCCGCGCCCCCGAACAGCGGCAGCAGGCTGGCGGCGGGCATGGCCCCGCACCGCGCGGCTCCACTCTCCCGCCCCGCCTCGCCAAGTTTCTCCCGCGGGCGGGCGAGACGCAACTTTTGCCTCCGCCCGCGCTCGGCGTGTGCGGGGCGGGCGCCGTCAGCTCCAGCCCATACCGCCGCCGGGACGCGGCCGCAGCTCCCCCCGTGCGGAACTGCCGCCCGGCCGGGGGCGGGGCGGGGCGGGGCCGCCGCCGGCCCAATGGCGGGAGGGGCGGGGCGGGGGTGCGAGGCCCGGGGGGATCCGCGACGTCGCGCGCCCACCCGACCCCAGCTGTCCTGAGCGCGGGCCGTTCGGTGCCCCCGCGGGGCGGGCGGGCGCGCGCGCGCCACTGGCACGTGCCGGCGGGGCAGGAGCGCGCGCTCACCCGGGCGGGCGGGCGCGCACACGCGCTCGCTCTCCCTCGCTCCCCTCTCCCGCGCGCCCCCCCGCGCCCCCCCCATCCCCGCGTGTGCCTGCAAACACAAAGGCGCGGACGCGCGGCCAGTGACACACGTGCCCCTGCAGCGATGGGAGAAGGTTCGTGCGCGCGCGCGCACACGCGTGCACACACGCGCGCACATAGAATCATTGAATCACCAGGTTGCAAAAGACCTCTTGAAACATCGAGTACAACCGCTCCTATCTGCCACTAAAACGTGTCCCTGAGCGCCTCGTCCACGCGTCTTTTAAACACTTCCAGGGATGGGCTCTTCATCCCCTCCCTGGGCAGCCTCTGCCGGTGCCCGGTGACCCTTTCCGTGAAAAATCTTTTCCTGATGTCCAGTCTGAACCTCCCCTGGCACAGCTTGAGGCCATTCCCCCTTGTCCTGTCCTCTGTCACTTGGGAGAAGAGGCCAGCTCCCGCCTCTCCGCAACCTCCTTTCAGGTAGTTGTAGAGAGCAATAAGGTCTCCCCTCAGCCTCCTCTTCTCCAGGCTGAACAGCCCCAGTTCCTTCAGCTGCTCCTCGTAAGACTTGTTCTCCAGCCCCCTCACCAGCTTTCTTGCTCTGGACATTCTCTGGACACGCTCCGGAGCCTCAACATCCTTCTTGTAGCGAGGGGCCCAGAAGTGAACACAGGATTTACACACTTGCACACTTACACACGTGCATGCATGCACATGCACATGTGCAAGCACAAGCATGCACACACTCCCACACATACAGATGTGTGCACATTCTTCCACACACTTGCACACACACACGCACAGAGGCAGGGGCAGCACACCTGTGCCAGGTGAGCCGATCAGGTGGCAGATCGGTCCCAGGTGTGAGTCCCTGCCTGCTCCCTGTGTTACAAGGAGCGGTATTCTTTGTGAGGTTTAGTTTTAGTTCCCTTTCCTGCAGGTAAAAGGTACTCACGCGCACACATGCATACACACACGTGCACATGCTTGCACAGGCATGCACACACACGTGCAGAAAGGCAGGGGCAGTGCGAGGGGAGGCAGCGGCAGCGCACCTGGGCCAGCTGAGCAGATCAGGCAGCAAAGCGCAGTTGGGTGTGAGTCCGTCTTTGTTCGTTGTGCTATGAGGAGATGTATTCTTTGTGAGAAAAGCAGGGGTTTAGTTTTAGTTCCCTTCTTTGCAAGTAAAAGGTACACCTGCTGCAAGGAAGTCAGGGAAATAGAGCTGTGAGTGTGGAAATTCAGCTTTGCATCTATGGTAGTGCAAGTGTGAAAAAGAGATGTCTTTTTTTTCTTTTTTTCCTTTTTGCTAGCTGATCAGATTGCTGCATCGAGCTCCCCAAGCCTTCTGTGAGAGTAAAAATTAAAAAAAAAAAAAGAGATATAAAATTATTATTTTGCTCGAGTTACAGAGCACTAAACAGGAGGGGAGATGAGAAGCAGGGAAATACGATAAAAGGCTGGGTCTCAAAAAGGGCATCCAGCCAGCACCCAGAGTTTTATCTCCCAACTCTTTTGCAATGCTCACAGAGCCTACCTAGACTTTGACAGCAGTTCAGAAATGTAAACTTAA
This sequence comes from Cuculus canorus, assembly GCF_017976375.1. NCBI lineage: Eukaryota > Metazoa > Chordata > Aves > Cuculiformes > Cuculidae > Cuculus > Cuculus canorus. The sequence goes on from NC_071403.1 coordinate 36,565,034, forward strand.
ATGTTTCCTCCAAAATGTAAGCCACAGAGTGATATGAGATGTGTTGTCTCATATAACGGTGATATATATGTTGTTCCCCAAAGATATGATGCTGAGGTTGGCTTGTTTGTGTGTTATTTTTCTAACTTTACTTTGAAAGGGCATAGAGAGATGTCTGTGCTTTAAACAAGGGGAGGGAGAAGGCATTGCATAAGCCGTAAAGGCACAATTTTGAAAATGTTCTTGGCATGGGGCTAATTCTGCTCCCGGTGGAATTGAGGGGAGTTTTACTACTGACTTAATAGGAATAAAGTAAGACTGCTGCCCAGTGCTTTTCTAAATCCCATTCTTTAGAACTTAGAATATGTAATAGATTAATTAAAAACAGGTTTAGAGAAGACAATTACATAGAAATGTTGGACTGGGTCCTGCAAAGCCCCCATAACCATACGAGCAAATACTTCTGTAAAATTTCAAGATTTTATGTGAAACTGAAGGATCAGGGGCCCAATTTTGCATCCAGCAAAATCAGTAATTTCCTTTACTCTGGTTTTCTTTTAAATCCTATTATATTTTCCTGAGTTGCATTTCCTCATATTTAGATATGAAGCTATTCCTTAAACTAAACAATAAGCACTCTGATTTTGACGCACATTTCCCAGAAGTGTGTAATGTAGCCTGATAGCTGTGCCAAGATAAAACTGTTTAAGATTGAAGAACTCAGCCTGCTTGGAAAAGTAGATCAGAATCTAAGCTGCCTTTTTTTTTTTTTATCCTTTCTTTCTTTTTTCTTTCTTTTTTTTTTTTTTTTCTCCTTAGCAATACTTAAGGCAGCATATATGGAGTTTAGCTGCTGAAAGACAGTTGTCTGACGAAAAAGCTTCCTAAATGGTGAAATACCACGCTCAGCTTCAGTGAGCATATTCTGTTTCAATCGCTCTGTATGTGGGTGTATAATCTTTTTCACAGATTGCCCTCCAAACTCATCACTACTTATATGATAATATCAGGGTGTAGAATTTGTTGCTGGAAGAAGTGCCTTTCTTCAGTATTCTGAAGTAATTCATTAGGTTGCCATATTTCTGTAGCACTTCATGAATGGATACAAGAATTGAAAAGACTGTCACATGGGCTTCTGTTCCCGTGTCTTGTCTTCGTAAACTGAAGCCCTTTGAACTCACCAGCCTCTTGCCTTCTTTTGGTGTCCATCCTAAGTGCTGGGGGTTAAATGTGAATCCATACCAGGAGTTTCACTGCCACCCTCATCACTGTCTTTGGGACATCCCGCTCATTTCCTGAGTGTGTGGGAAGCAACAACCAGTATTTTCTATGCAAAGAGAGAAGTTATTAAATGCTCTAGCTTCTGTGATGAGATGATCATTCCAAGAACAATGATAATCTAGGCCCTAAAATGAGACTCTTCCTCTGAGAAGAACCCTAGATTTTATATACCAAGTGTTTCTGTTGTTAGCACCCAATGTCACAGTTACCAGCAAAGTCATGTGGGAGCTATTTAGTGGGACTATTGATGCATGCAAAGTTACTGGCATACAGAGCTATTCACAAGATGAAGGCAATGGAAACTGAAAGAAAAAGCAAGCTGGCTCAGAATAACAGCACTATACAAGCCTCTTGTTTTTTTTATCAGTAATTTACTTTAGGCACAATAAAGAACTGTACAAGATAGTCCAAAGAACATGAAAATAGAGAGAGTACCTTAAGAAAAAAAATCTCTCAAATGCAAGTAATAGAACCAAGGCTTGTACATGCTCAGTTTCGACTAGCTGTGTCCAACAGGCAATGCAGCTGTAAGGTTAAACCACATTGATGGGTGCTTAGTGTCAAAAATCCAAAGAAAGCATGAACAAATGAAGCCTGGTGTTTGCGATAATTCAGTGACAGCAGTGGAAAGCCTGCCCACCTGCACCAGTGCTTACACTGGAAGAGCCTCTTTTGATACAGCTTTGTCAGCATATCCACCCTGTGGAAACATTGAACTGACTGATACACTGAGGGGGAGTGTCTTTTCTTTTTTAAAAAAGAAAGAAACAAACAAACTAATTGATTGTTGCATTACATTCAGCATTACATCCTGGATGATGTAAGCGAAATAGGAAAAAAAACCCAAGTCTTCAGGGAGTTGTTTTGCTATGCTGGGTAAGGCTGGGTCCGTTTGATTGTGCCTACAAAACACTGGACTGCATCTGTTCCATGGAGGGAAACGCCTCTTCTGCAGGTTCAGCTGCAGGATCAGGAATCATTTTCCAGCAATCACACACAGGTCAGGCATTTATAGAAAGGTAGAACTGCTACATGAGAGGCGGTGAGAGGGAGATTTACATAATCAAGGGACTAGGCTCTCTTCTATAATAGATGTTCTGAATGGGCAGATTTGCTGCATATTGACTGAAAGCTCTGGAAAAAAAATAAGTACTGTTTCTTTTTGTTTGGTTTGTTGATTTTTTTTTCTAATCAGCTACAACAAATTTGTCACAATTCTAGCCTTAGATCTTGCCTACTGATAGGGAATTAACCTGAATGGTCTAAAAGATACATGTAACAGATAAGGAGGGTATTAAAATTGGCCCGTTTTTAGGCACCTTCGGCTGGAGCAGAGATAGTGACTGATACATCTTCTTGGATAGTGAATTTGTAACAAAACCACTCCCTTATAAGGGGTTCCCAGTGTTAAGTTCTGCTTAAGACTACTGTGAAAAATTACTTCACAACTTGATTTTGAAGCACAATACTTTAGTCCAGCTCTTCGGAGATACTTTTAACAGACTTACCTTTGGGAATGAGATACACAAACCCAGGTTAGGGTAAATAAGTGGTGGCACAGACTTAGGGTTACCAGTGCTCACAAGCTGGATTTGTAACACCCTGCACTCTGTAAGAAGGCTTTAGACATTTGAGGACCAGATGTGTATGAAATGCTTTCTCTGATTTTGGTGCTTGGCTGCAGTTCCAAGTTTGGTATGTGAGGAAAGTGTGATTCACAGCCGCTAAAACTTTGCTTGATCTTCAGTGCTTTGAGAATAAGGGACTGCCTCACACTTTTCTTTAAGAGCTCAGAGGAGAGAAGTGTTGACCACTTATTTATGAGTCCTGTGATTAAAACACTTGCCAATGAAGTTAGAGATATCTTTTCAAAATATTTTGAGTTTCAGGGGATTCAAATTATCCTCTTTTGCCTTCTAGTAATGTCCTGGGGAATGTGTGTATTCCCTACTTTTCCTTTTGAAGTAGTGCTACAACTCAGAGCTGAGTGCAGGACTTCAAGGGAAAAAAGGAGAAAATTTTCCACAAGGAGTGTTGCTCATCAGCCCTGAAGTAAGAACACTCCTAGAGAAGCCTACAGTCTAAGAGCTAGGGCACTAATCTGGGAGATGAGAGACACAAGCTTATTCCCTTCCCAGTGAGACATATGTTGAGGATTGGTTTCCTATTTGAGGATGAAAAACAGAAGAAAGCAAATGAAATTCTTAGGCAGTGTTTCTCAAGCATTTGCTCTAATTAGACATGTAAGATGAACGTGGCTAATATCCAAACTTTATAAATACTGTAGCAGTTTAGCAGGAGCTGTAAGTTTGCAGAACTTCTTACTCCACTCCTTCAACCCTTTTCTGGCATGGCACATCAATGCTATGGAAGGTCTCTTTCCTAGCAGTATCTTTGGAGCTATCCTTCATAAAGCCTTCCATCCCCGCTTGAGGGAGGGGATCATTCATTTCTCAAAATGAAGGCTCTGTAATGCATGCAGCTTTCAGCGCTTATTGTGAGGGTTAACTGGAAGTGTCCAGCTAAGCATCTAGAGAAGAAGGACAGAGAAAGAACTGCAAGAAATGCTGTCTGAAGAAAAGATTTGACTCTTGTTCTATAAAAACATGAAACATTAAAAGCATTTTCTTCAACACAGCAAGAAGCCAGAGCCTAGAATTTGAACTCTGACCACTTGCAGGATCGTGTTCAGTACTAGCACAAAGCTGTCATACTCAATCCCAGATGGCATCTTGGAAAATATCTCAAGATACTCCTTGCTTTTCATCTTTTTTTTATTGCTTCTGATATAGACGTTTTGCAGTCCCTCAGAGCAAGCAAACAAGGCCATAGTGTTATGTGTACAGTGGAGAGGCATGAAAATAAAGGAAACAAAAAGAGTTACAAACTTTTGTCCCTCTTTCCAGAACACTTTATCAATGCTTACAACCTCGAAGAGAATTTTAGCTACTGAGCTAAGAAATGGTTTAGTTTTTATGGTGTTTTGCCATTTAAGATTCAGGTCGACATCTCATGTAATTATTCTCATCGCAATTAAGCATGAAGTTGTTTTGAGACTTCCCAAGAAATTGCATCTGGACCTTATATCTTTAAGAGATTATTAGAAGTCATGACAGGCACTTCTGTTCTCTTCCCTGGACCCTCAGAAAATAAGAGACTGCTGTTACATGGAGGTTGATGGTACATTCTTTTACTTCCTATCTCCCATTTCTGTAACCAGCAAAGGTAGAAGGCCACCAAACGTAGCACATATCTGTGAGTGATTGAAAACAATTTACTACTGTGCTTTCCTTCAGTCTTAATGATCTCCAATAGCACTAAAATACCTTATACCATCACTGTCTGGAGCAACTCTTTTCTCCCATCAGAGCTTTCTTGTTCATCTATATTTGTTTGTATATTGCATTTACAGGCATGAACTTTGAGTTTTTCTAGCAAGATTAAAGCAAGATAAGGAGGCAAATAATTTGTGAGGGGATGCTTGGAAAAAAAGGTTTACTTTTCTTGCCAAGGTTGCATTATTTTCCTGAACCAGAAGGGAGAAGTGTTGGCAGAGAACAAGGCATGACCATTGGAGCTGGATTTTACAGCCATTCAACAGCTGTATTTAGCAGCAAAATGATGGGAATAACTGGATATCTTGGTTACAAATCAAAGCTAGCTCTTTTTTTACATGGCCTCAAGGAAAAGAGTAGAAATTAGTAACCCTACAAGCATGCTAAGGAATAAAAGTATACTATAATAGATGACTGAAAGTATCGACAAGAGATTTTAAAACTGTAGGACAGTGTGAACTATTCATTTCTTTCTTTGTTTTGGGAGTGCTTGATTTGTACAAGATTTTAATCCCATGCTTAATGGCACCTTGGCTATTTCATAAAAAACAAAGCTTGAAATGTTCCTGAGCTTTTATCACCCCAACGACATATGATGCCACATGGATTGTGTAAGTTACCCTCATGTAGTAGTTGAATTGGTGTCCTTGTGCCTCTCTTCCCAATGGCTATTTCCCTACCTAGGTTAGTTAATTGTAGTCAACAGCACATTTTAATAGAACAAGTACAGACATGGCTTACTGACTATAGCCTGTTTGATTGGGGCATTACTCCAGCTTTATTTTTGAGTCTATTTTAAAGCTGCTTTCTCTTTCTGTATGCCTTACATAGTTTTAGGGTTATAAGCAGCAGAAGTTATGTATTTAGTTCATTATGTATTTAGTTTTCGGACCATATGGTATGCAGGCTGCTGGAAGGATGATGGTAGGGGGCAGTTCTTAGGGGGCTGTGCGTGGAAGGAAAAGTAGGGAGTAGAAAGCAACCATTTGGGAACAAAAGTCTGCCCCTGAGGCACTGTCAGGAAACCAGATGTTGTCACAAGATATTATTTATTGCCAGCGAGAGTCACAACCCATGGTTATTGTCCAGGGCAAGATATATTTTTAGTTGTCTCTTGCACTGACTAAAGGAAAGAAGGAGACCTTCAAACAGCTATCCCTCACCTCCTTTACACATCAGCTTGTCTTAGCCTTACTGACCTACTGTCATCCAGATATTGACCAGAATGCTGCACAAACACCAGGGAAAATACAGGTATGGTATAAGCTGCTCAAATAGGCAAGGTCTTTCTTAGAGCTAGGTTTGTTACCGTTACTGTTACTTACTGCTGAATTCCATCCTATTTTAGGCAATTGAATTACATACTGTGATGTGGAAATAATCCATGTGATGGAGCGTCGGCTGTATGCTCTGAAGCCTTGATCAACAAATTCTGCATAGGAACAGTGTTGTTCCCATCAGATGAATCTGTTTATATGCATAGCTTGGTGGTTAAGCCACCAGGGCAGCAGGGTTGTTATAATGCTCCTCTGTGAAGTGGCTTGTGAATGGTTAATGTAGTGAAATAAATACTAAGATGAATGCCTAAATACGTAAGTAAAGCAGGCATAACATTAAGAACTAGGAAATATGAATGAGCTGCTTTAGGTTAGTGCATTAACCTAAAATGAATTAACCTACTGTTCTTCCCAAAACAGGATGGGTGGATATGGAAAGCAGATCCATAAATAGAAGTTGCTGAGTTGTGTCCTGTGTCAGGCCTGTCTAGTGCTCCTTATCCTTTGCTTTCCTTCAATTTTTAGCTGTGGAGATTGAATCTGAGCTGCCCATCATTGAGATAGAGAAATAGACTGGTTACCAAAGAGAGTCTAAGCATTTGGGAATATGTGAAGTAACCAGCTATAAGATTTAAAAATACCAGCCAGATATTTTTATAACAGTAAAAAAATTGAATATAAATAATCTTTAAACAATTACAAAGATAAATTTCACTTGAAGGTCTGTTTCTGACCCGGTCATATTGTATTTCTTATGTTTCCCTCTCTGTTGCCAGTGTTTTCCCCTTTACTGCAGGTTAGATTTATACTAGTGAAAGATTCGTGGGTGGCAACTGGCCAATACTTAACTGTCTCTCTCATACTATCTGTACAAACCTAACAGAGACAATATGTCCTGTCTAAATGTTTCCCACAGGAACAAAACAAAAGTAGTAGGAAAGAACATAGTTCCCTGAGTGAACTGTTTGCTCAGCAAGGTATCACTAAAAAGACTTTTGGTTCAGTTCAGAGTTCTGGTTCAGTTTAGGCTTTTTCTTAAAACAGCTTTGTAGGATTAAACAAACAAGCCTTGCATAATCAAAAGTAAAGTTGACCAGACCACCTGGTCTCTATGTAGGGTACTGACCCCTCATAAGGTGTCCTTTTTACTGATTTTTTTTCCCTACCACATATGCAACAACAAAACTATAAAATGCAAAAAATTATTTTCCTTTGCTTTTGTTTGCTTTTAATGAAAAAAAAAATGAATAAAGAATTTAAGTAAGTTATCGTTTACCGTGCAGAAATCTGTTTGTTACAAAGTATCACTAAAAATGTCACTGTGGACATTATTCAAGGTCATGAAACTACAATGAACGTACAAGCAAATATGCTTGCTTTTTTTTTTTTTTAAAGCACAAAACTCAGACGTTTACAAACATAAATCTAGTCTTGCAATCAATTATAATCAGGTTGATTATAGTCATCAAAAGGGATCTTGAGGTCAGGCTGTAGGGCTCTGTAGACTGATAAAATGCATCTTGGTTTGTCTCAGTCTCAAGTATTGAGCCAGAGGGATCTGGCTTTGTTTGGATCTTGATGAACATGAATTTTCAGGATGTGCAATGTAGGATCAAAATAATGTTGGTAAGGGAAAAAACACACCAAGAAGAGAAAAATTTACCCTTGACCCTTTTTGGAGTGATTCTTAACCAAGTCTGGCCTGTGATCCCACCAAATCTCCAGCTTCTTCCATGTGCCTGGATATAGTTGGTTAAGAACACTTTCCCCTTCTTTCTTTTAACTCACTGTAACTGTTGGTGTTGTCAAACTAAAATACACTCAAAGGCTAGTGAGAAACTTCAGTCAGTGTGGGATGCAGTGAAATCTAGGTATCTAGAAAGTGTCCTACAGTACTCTCTGGTCTAAAATAGCTTTTAGTTATTTTTAGATGAAATATGAACTATTGGTATAGACCTCTTGATTCTGTGAACAGTCTGAATCTTGATGTCTTAGCAACATCTGTCTCCTAAAGTGATATTACTAGTTTTTAATATGGACATTAAAATCAGTCGGTGCTTCTTTTGTTCTATTCTGTTGTTCTTGTTGCCTGTAATTTAGGAGGTCAAGATATTAAACAGTCTGGTAAATATATGTTAAAATTATTTGGTCAACATATTTTTTTTTTTCTTGTAAATATTACAAAAAAAAAGCCTACAAAGCAAGATAAATTGTAGGTGGCCAAACTTTCTCTTTCCTTTTCTGCCTGCTTGTAAACAGAGAGAACTAAAGTAATGGGAGAGGATACACTCTGGAGGAAGGCTACCCTTAGGCTATTAAAGGCCATTTCCATGTACTCCTCTGTAGGCAGAGAAAGATAAGTCCTTTCAGATGTGATGAGGTACAACTACTCTGCGCTTTTGTTCCGAATCTTTCCCGGAAGACGTGATCTCTCTTCATCATCATCATCAACTAAAACTCCTGGAGTTTATAGAGTGATGCCTGTGATAATCGCCCAGGAGCAGATGACAAGCACCTGTGGTTTCTTCAGAGGTGTAGGAAAGCTCTAGAGTTTTTGGGTTTTGAATCAGATGGGGAAGCAGGCAAGTGAATGATCTGGTATATAATACCAAGAGGAAGACCACTCTTGCCTGACAGTAGAATATAGTAATAGCTCTGTATCCTTGTTCATAAAGCATGAACTATTAGTGAAGACAGGCTTTTCTCTCTTACAGTCTTCTCACAGGCACTGAGTAAAACACTAGGACTTGTATGCAGTACTTGTGGCTAGCTTTAATGCAAGCGTCTTTTTCAAATTGCTGGATTGTCATTCAAAGGACTCCCTCTGTCCTTGGTTTTCCTTTCAGGATACCTTTAAACACACTCCTTTTGCTTGGTTAGGAAGCTGTCATTAAATAGCAATAACCTTTTGTTATTGAATTTAGTTGGATTTGAGTGGGTGACCTAGGGATTAAAATTTCAGACTCTGTTACTAATTAACAGCCATTTGAATCACTGTTGGATTTATTGTTTAGTACACGGATTTAGATATTTTCTACTTTCAATTCACCAAGGTATTTTCACATGTCTTTTTTGATTTTAAAGCTACCATTTATTGCAGAGCAAATATAATATGCTTATTCATCACTTTGCAGCAACAGGCACTAGTCTTCTTGGCCCCAATTCCTTCAAACCTTCAGTCACATTCATCTTTTTAAACAGATTTAAGTATATTCCTAAAGGCTGCACTGATGCACAAATTTATCAAGCTAAACTCTGCCTCCCAAGTCATTCCTTGGGCAAGTACTATATGCTGGGTTTGCATTAGATGTGAAAATGTAGAACAGATATTAGTACAATATGGTTTTGCTTATTTGTAATTATAACAGCTTTATATGAAACATGAAGTGTAGTTTTTCAGTAGAGGAAATTATTTTTCTAACACATAAGATACTCAAACAGCAGAAAACTGCTGCCTGTCAGAATATCTGACACTGTTCCACTGGAAACCCATGAACAGCTGAAGTGGTTTGGGCTGAAAATTTGATTTATAAGTAAATAACCTCACCTATAGTATAAGGAAGCTCTGGCGTGCGAATGTCAGTGCCCTAAGTAATTAGAAAATACTATTTGGAGGTTAAAAGCAGATTACTAGAACTACGCAATTCCATCTTCTCTATTTCAACAGTGATAGAGGGAACCAGACAGCTAAATCTCTGAGGACTGAATTGTAATCCCATGTAAACATTTCATTGACAAAGATCAGCACATCTGCACTCTTTGATAAAATCTTTATTTTATAGTGTAATTTTGTTGTGTGTGTGTTACAAGACATGCAATGTTTGTGAAGCAATCTGTTTAAAATCACATTTTAAAAACAAGACTTCTAAAACTCATAGATTCTCTAGGAACAAACATCAAGCCTTGTGTGATGTTTCTACCACACTACTGAAAAGTAACTTAATTTCATCCAGGAAGATTCTAACCAGAAGGCAGCTTTGCAGAGCTGATTCTATAGCTGAGGTGATGCTCTGGCAAAAAAAAAAATTAAGGGTAGTTTATTGTCAGCCTTTAAATTTGTAACTAACCAGTCAGTCTGCTTTTTTCTTTTGTGTTGTATGTTTGCAACAAGAAAACAGACCTTTTTAGAATTACTTTCAATGGGCATTTTACTTTAAGACGCCAATAACATAGTCTTCAGTTTGTTTTAATTTACATTACCATTCTGAATAAATTATTAAGGAAGCTTCTTGTTATTGAAGTATTCTTGTAAGACTTAGTTCACAGCTTTCAGATAAGGAAAGTAATTTAAGTTAGATCGTTTACAGTTTACATATCTGCAATTACAGTGAACAGATTTTTCACTGTCAGCCTTAATGTAGCCTGAACAATATCACAGTCTCACAGAGGTTAAAAACCCCTTACCTAATAAATTGTTGTTTATTTTTCCTTATTATTGTAAATAACTGAAAGATGTGGAAAGAGCAAGCTCAGATACCACCCAGGAGCTCTTCCCAGCTGAATGGATCAGGTGTGAGCCACAGGACCACAATACTTGTGGTCACGCTGCACTGCTCTTTTCTGTAGTTTAGTTTCCAAGGAAATCACATATCTACATTATTAAAGGAACAGGACTATGGAGCATAGAGCAAAGACATCTGCCATGCTATACGGGTAAAACCGGGATGAATCACTGAATCATTAAGGTATGTCATTTACATGCCCAAGTAAAGATCTGTAAGAAAATAAACTGACACAAACAGAAGCAGAAGAGCACCTTTTATAGCAGTAGGTCTTATATGATTTGGGGTTGAAGCGCATGGGAAGGAGCAGGGCCAAAGCTTTGGGGATTTTTTGTGCTGTCCTCTTGTATTTCTGCCTTGCAGAAGGTGTAGACAGAAACTGCATCTTTGATACAGCAGCCAAGAAGAGGCACCAGTACCAGGGCTATTAACTGTATCTTTAACTAAGGATCTCTCTATATATGGAGATACATAGTTTAAATACCACCTTGTACTAAACAGAAGTCTCCTCAGAGCCAAGTAGGTTTTTTTCAGAATTTTTGAGTGGACTCCTCTGAGAGTTGTTCAGCTGTTCTGTGACAATGTGATTAAAAGGAGAGCATTGTGTAGGGCAAACAAGATTGTCTTCATGAATAACTTATATTCTGCAAGAGGAGACTTTGTGTCAGCATATACAGAAGAGCCAGAAAATACAGTGATGGATGCACTCTTTGCACAGTTGAAAATCAGTGGACATTTTCTTTTTTCACATGGGTTCCTTAACCAGAAAAAAGATGTTTGGCCAAATAGCTAAAAAAGACATACTTCAAAGATGCAGAGCACAATGGAAACAAGGTTGCACCAGAAGTGAAATGAAAAGGCACTTCCTGATCTAGAAACTGTTGCCCAGAATTGTTTTCTGGCTTTCACACAGGTGAAATAGAGGTTTACATTGTATTTCTAGAAAAGGAATAAGAAAAATTATTTCTTTGAATGTCTCAAGATAGTTCATCTTTTTATTAGTTCATGTCTTTTATCTGAGACCACAATTCCAATCTCAATTAGATTTTTTCTCCTGTTTCATGGGTTTTGTTTACTGCATTGCTACTGTACAAACCCTCTCAGCAGTAGCAGAACTCTCCTCAAGTCAGAGAATATTGATTTATTAAAAAACCCCACATTCCTTATTTCCTAACTTGCTATCAATGCATTTTTTATTTTTATGGAATTAGAAACTGTTGCCAGTTTAATTTTTTAACATTTCCGATCTGCCATATGTTTTAATGTAGAAATTATAGAGAACAATGGGACATGGCAGAATGACTTTATAGCTTTTTTTGAAGGAGACAAATTAGAATATATAGCATTCATTAACAAATTCAAGGGAGGTTATAGGATGCCCTCTGGATTCTCAATCTGCATTTTAACACAAACTTTGGAGTAACTAAAGAGAGATTTTCTGACAGAGCAGCTTTCCTTTGAGATTGTCTAGTCCAACCTTATCTAGTAGTTGACAGGCGCGGCTGGACTTGATGATCTCAAAGGTCTTTTCCAACCAGGCGATTCTATGATTGCATCATGTTAGGTTGTCTCCAGTGCATGAAGGGACTCAATCTGGAGGGCATTGTAGGTTCTACACTCATATACAGTATGGACACGTTCCCTGAAGAGCATAGTCATGTTTGTTACTTCTGAGTCTCAAGGTTTGGATGTAAGAAGGTCTTAATAATTGAGACTACCAAGCAATTATGTTTCATTTTTGCATGTTGAAGGTACACCATGCCTTTTTGCTGCAAAAAAACCCCAATATACGCTTTTAGCTATACGACATACTTTCCAGTAAATGCTTTATTTCTAGCAGCACCATTGGGAAGAACACAATACCCTTTCCTAAATTAAAATAGAGTTATTTTTTTCTTATAGCTGCAGATAAGAAAAGAAGGCAGAAGGCTGTGTATTTCTTCCTGTCTGCCCACAGGTCAGCAACAGTGTGTTAGTAAATGCATTTGTCAGTGTTCTATGGCATAGCTACCTCATTTTATTGGTGTCTTATCCCATATGGGATTGAGGGATAGACAACATGCAGCATCCCGTGGTTCATTCTAGAGCATCTTGGTGCCTGCAGCCAGTGCTGTGGGCAGTGCTGTGGGTTTGTCTGTGTGCTTGCAGGCAGTAGGAGGAAACTGAAAGATGAAACAGGAGCTGGTCCCTTTCACCCAAGTGACCAGAAGCAGGCAAATTGGTATGTCTTTTGCTCCTGCAGCCTCCTTCTTGTCAAAAGACTTGTGTGGGATTTGGATATGGACCACCTGATTTCCATTGCCAAGATGGCATTCCCCTTCTTCTCCCACCCCAGCAGGTAAGCAGGACTGTGAAAAAGAGTTTTTTTCTGTCTGTCTAAAGGGAATTTGTGCAGCTTTAGCACACAGCTGGGTTAGTAACAGGGTAAAAATGACAAATTACAAGGATAGTATGGTGAGACTAGTCTTAAGAAGAAATTGCAGAGATCACCTATAATTTTTACTGAGAAAAATACATGCTATTTTATCACTTTCCAGTAATGGTTCAAAGTAATCTCAGTTTCTTTTTGGGGGAGGGAAACTTGGATGAAATGGTGTTTGGGTGGAGGTGTATTTAATAACATTTTATGGCATATTATTTTTTACAATAAGCATAAAGCTTGTTATTTTTACTTCTCTAGCATAAGAAAAATGACGTTCTATTTAAACACTTTAAGACTACAGTGTGCACAGCATTTTTACCTCTGTTAGTCTGCATTTTCAAAGCAGGAGTGAAGCAAACAACTAGAAGTGAGCTTACTATTTGACCACTCAGGAAGCCTAAGCTGAAATTAGAGGGTAAAACCTCACTCAAATCTTTCATAATATTATCTTGCCCTGCTGATACTTTTAACTCTCACTTTGTTCCCCCATGCAGATCACCTTCAGCCTGCTGTACTCTGACTCAGTCCAAGTAGACGAGGTGGTTATTCAGGGCTATGGGTCTGAGATAAATGTTATCCCTTTCTAGAATGAAAAGGAGATGAAGCATGCCTGCTCACTGTTGAGGTCTGCACTTGTGCTTTTGACCCCACTGACAAGTTTGTACATTTGTGCCCAGGGCATTGCTCAGAAGCTGGGTCAGTGTGGGGATATCAGGGCACCTTTGGGTTCCCCTTTTTTGCCATTGGCCTCCTCAATACGCATGCTTGGTGTTTTCTGGTCTGTCCAGTCCTGTGATCAGGCAGTGGTTAGCCAGGTTGCACTGCTATATTCTGAGGATGCAATCCATGCTATTTCTACACCTCTTCCCAAAGCTGTGAGAACTGGGACTGAGCCAGGTGCCTGCAGGATGAGCTGCTGGGACCTGTAGCACAGCACTGAGCACAACCTAAGGATGAAGCCAGGAACCCACAAAGAAAAACGGGATGAAGACTGGGCAGGAATGTGTGCAGGCAGATTGTTTGCAGCCAGAGGTGAGAGCAGAAGTGGAAGTGTGATAACACAGAGGCAGGGATGTGCAGGCTACTAGAGTGATGGCCAGGAGTGCTCTCAAGCATTAGCTTGTTATAATAGGCCTTGCACTGTGATCACCTTGGCTGCGCAGTGCTTAGTGCAAGCTGCCTCAGGTCTGCCCTATGCTGCTCCAAGTTACAGCTGAATCACCGTTTGATGAGGCCATAGATGCATGAAAGCAGAGTATGATTTGGGGAAAACCTGCAACTAAAGTGTGCAGGGAGGAAAAAAAATATCTTTGTGTTTCCATTGATCTCTGAAGTTGTCCTGAGACACTTTAAGGTTAAAGAACTGACCATTACTTGGCAGATAATCCGTGGAGGCACCAAACTTGACAGAATTAGAAATTGCGAGTTCCAAGGATGATGTGTCCTTGAACAGATTTCAGGAAGTATTATATACACAAGTGCCATCCCTAAGCATCATTCATGCACGCCTGCTTGTTTGACTGTCAGAGCACTAAGACAAATATGTTGTTGTGGTCAATGCATGAGAACACTGACACTCAATTTCCAACTGAGTTCTTCCACACCATTTTTAAAGCAGACCATGCTGTTGATTGAGTGTAGTGGTGTGTTGCATAAATGTGCATTTTTTTTGTCAGATTTTTCTCTTGAGAGTCCAGTAACAGAAGCAACAAGTAGTTCCACTGAAACCCTCATGGATCTCTCTATCTTTTAAACACTGAAAACCTTTTCCAGACAACATTAACTTTGTTTAAATAAAGCTGGTACTTTATGATTTAATTAAACCAGTTCCCATATCTTTGCCATACTTGGTTTACTCGTGTTAAGAAAAAGTTTATGTTAACACCAATGGCTTATTAGCCATTTGTCCGGAGTGTAATTTTTAAGTTATTTAGGGAGACAATTATTTAGGGAGCCTGTATAAACACTCTTGATTTAGAAGCATGCCCACACAAGGAAGTACATATAGAGCAATTTAATCTGCACCTTTAACAAAATAGTACCTGTTACGTTTTTAGCAAGATGTCCTATGTGGACATTCATCATTATTTGTAGGGAGGGGAAATACAAAATTGGAACAAGCCATCAGGTTTTAGCTGCTAGATGTATGGAAAATTCTTAGCAGTATGTGGCAAGGCTGTATGCAGATGTTTTTGTGAGTCTTGGTAGGATGCAGGTGAGAAAGAAAAAGGTAGAGGCCCTTCACCTGCACTGGAAATCTCGGAGGAAATCACTATACCAGGTCTGGACCTCTGGGATTCCCGACAAGGAGTTTGCTTGTCTTTGAATATACTTCCTTTCCTTCTTAGGCCAATTCATACTAGTTCATGAATGGTGGTGTGGGTTTCTTAAGGAGATTTTAACAGGAACATAACAGGATATAAGCTTTTTTTTTGCATATATATCAGTTGCTGCATTATTCTTGTCAGTCTGGAAAATTCTG
Source organism: Cuculus canorus (assembly GCF_017976375.1). Taxonomy (NCBI): domain Eukaryota; kingdom Metazoa; phylum Chordata; class Aves; order Cuculiformes; family Cuculidae; genus Cuculus; species Cuculus canorus. Next base: position 36,580,312 of record NC_071403.1, read on the forward strand.
GGGGCTAAATTCACAAAGCACCTATGATGGTGTCCATCACCAGCTGAGTGCCTGGTAGCAGCTCTTTCATCTTTGGGTGCATTGCAGTATAGTGCAAGTACTCTGCACACTATGTTAAAGCCTCAAGATGGGCCAGCAGAGACTTACAACTAGGAGGCAATGAGTCAGGGCTTCCAAACACAGTGATTTAATGTATCTATCATCAGCAAGCACAAGTTTCAACCCACCTGCAGTAAAAAAAAATCACTGACAAGGGCATTAATGCCAACTTGTTTATACTTCTTACTCTTCCTTGAGTGCATCAGGCTTTAGTAGGCGTTAAGTTTTTCAGTTTCCATCTCTCATGCCCCTGGTTGTGAATTACAGCACTGTAATTTAAAATAACAAACACATAGTATGCAGTCTAAAATAATGAGAAATCTAGAACAACTGTATGGGAAGACGGTTTTATAGCCCAGGATTCAAAACAAGATATAATGGCATTCAGTCTTAAGTTTAAAAAGGCAGGGATCATTTGAAGTCATCCAACTATTGGGCAGCCCTTACAAAAAATGAGCTTTGTATTTTTGCCAAAGTATTAATATCTTTCTTCAGAATGGGTGAAATTAAATGAACAGACATCTTATGTGTTTTGAAGATAACTATTTCACAAAACCATATAGGGAAAACTGATCCCAAGAGGATGACGAGATCTCTTATTTGTGATGACAGAAAATATATGACTGTATCATTTAAAGGTGTTAGACTAATTTTGGTTTAAACAGACTTTTGTCCAATAGAATAGTTGTAGAGTGGTTAGCAGCATCTGATTTGTTCCAGGAGAATTAACGTTTTCATTATAATTTCATAAGAGTGACCACCCAGCAATGCTTCTGCTGTCCTTAACAAGATACCAGGAATTCGGAAAAAACAAGCAGTTAGAAATCAGAAATCAGCAGCTTAATTTCCAGTGAGCATACTGAAGGCATTTGCCTTTCAGTAACACAGAGGACAATTATTGTGTTCTTTTTACCCGAATTGAAGGTAAGTTGTAACACTGAAGAACTTGTACCTTTTTTCTGCATTATTCTGCCAATTCTGAGCTCTTGATGAAGTACCATTGCCATCAGGCCGTTGGCTGAAGACTGAAGGAAACCAGTGATTAAAACATACCTTCCTCAGGATAGATTGCCTTGCTAACATAATTGATTATTTGTCAGAATTTAATTCCTTTTCTGTTTTTGTGATAAAACTGAGGTAGGGTCGAAAGTGTGGTCTAGATGTTATGGTGTTGAATCCTCCTGTTGGCTCAGGAGACATGATTTTTTTTTCTCAGTTCTGCTCCAGATTTCCTATATTGCCTTGTGCAAGTCATTTAATCAGTCTGTGCTTGACTTCATTGTCTAAGAAACCTAAATGATAAGCAACCCTTGGCTTGTAGTTCTTGTCCAGAAAAAATACCTGGCACTTTTGGATCCTATAAAAGCTGTGGCCAAGTAAAAAACAATGGAGTGGAAGAGACTCAGTAAACTCCTTTAATTCTACAGAACTGGAAAACGATGGAAAAGGAGTTAATCAGATGAATTCTTTTAAATGACAGACAGAAATATTTGTACACTTCTATCCTGTGGTGACATATAACTTAGCTTTTCTCAAATGATCCTATGTTGCTTTTTCATTAGCCTTCACAAATTGTTCAGCTTTTTTAGGCATTGTTCTAATGAAACCTTTGAGAAGAAATCAGCAAGTAGAAGAAAAAGTCTGACCTCTCCCTGTTAGCAGTACTATCTGTTCATTCCTCCTAGCGTATTTCTCCTGCTGAATGTGTTTTCTTTTCCTTTGACCTTGAAAACTAAATTTAAAAGTCTTTATTGACTTCATTGTGAATTTATTGCCAATATGCCCAACACTCAAGGGATATAGCTTCTCTCCTCAGTAATAATTTGCTTCCTTGCACAAGTGCGGCACATTCCTACTGGCCTTAGCAGTGCTTGGGCCCTTGATGAAGTATGCCTTTGCATCATTGTGAGGGGAGGGACATTGTAATGTTTTATGTAAATGATTTAATTCCTTGAGTAGCTCTTAATTGCATTAGAAAATGTAGAAATGTTTTATCCTAAACATGCTTTCCTCTCAGGATTTCTGTTGCACTGGATGTCTCTCTAGTGCCTTATGGCCTGATCTGTAGTCCACTGGGAGCTAAACTCGATGGGAATTTTTCATTGATTTCATTATTTACTTTGTTTCACTTGATATTATTGACTCATACTCACTTCTGTTCAGACCCTTAGACTAAACGGTTCCAGAATGCGATACTCCTTCTGGCAGGAGCACCTAATTTTCAATGATAGAGAATATTTCTGAGACCAGAAATATTAACGTGGACCTGAATCGAGGGAAACCAACAAATTCCTGATTATTCTGCACACTTTACAACTCCTCAAAAAGAAATACAAACTTGGATTTACATTTTCATTTAACCATCTCGTAATTTAATCTCCATTTTCTTTTAAGCGTCTCGTAATTTAATCTCTCCATCCTTCATTAAGTTAAGCACTGAAACTTTCCTCATGTTTTTCTCCTACTTGAATCTTCCCTCCCCTGTTTTTCCTCATCTCTGTAACAAGCTAAACATTAGCATCTGCTGCTTCAGGAAATATTTTTTGGTTTCCTTAATAACTGCAGGTGGCTATGCTTGGCTGCATTTCCCTGTCCTACTGCTTCCATTTTGCTCTGATAGAAAGTTACAGAAGTAATAGTATACAGAAATATCATGGTTTGGAGAAAGAAATGTCTGTTTGGGAGTTCATGCTTCCCAGGTACAGCTCCTTGTATATTTTACGTCCCATGAAAATTTTTGAGATTCCTTCTTCTTTTTCTGGTTTATACTGAGAGGAATAATGAAACCTTTTAATGTTCATTTTATTTATTTATTTATGGGGTGAAGGCACTACCAGTGAGTAGTAGCTGAGTATTTGTGGCACCCACACTGGATACTGAAATAACCTACTTTATCCCAGGGACAATCCCCTTTCCTACCCACACTTGATATGAACTACTCAGCCATTCTGAAACAGAGCTGTCTTATATCTATGAATATGATAACAAAAGACCCAACTGCCCTTTTGCCCCATGGGAGACATTGGGAGATCTTTCCAAATATGCTTCTACAACAGTTATGCAGTTTGGATTTGTCAAATTTTGACAATTTATCCTCCCTCCCCCCCCACACACACAATCAGGTCTCTGAACTTGATTTCTGCCTCTAATGCTGGTTCATCCTGTGCCTATAGACTGTAGCTTGATACATTTCTGTCTCTGCCTCACAACTGCCTATAAAACAGGGGTAAGACATCTTCAGGTTTCCCTAGGATGTTTTACAATGAGCTGTATTTTGATGTAAACATTTAAATAGACAGAAGAATGTTAAATTTTATTCAAATGACAAGTACAGCTATAGGTATGCCAACAGAATCTGGGCTGAATATAATTCCATTTTAAATAAGCATGTATTTATTGCTTTTCATGACTTCACTTTCCATAGTGGAGTAAAGGTGGTAAAACTCCATCATGTGTCATATGGATAGATAGAGATAGCTACATAGACTGACGTGCATTTGTGTGTATGTTCAACTTTTGATGGTTCCTTTTGGGGTTTGTTTGAACAGTTGTTTTTTCACAAAAAAAAAAAAAATTGTTATTTTAGACTGGCAAAAGTAAATGTTCACAATCATTTGGGGGCTGGAGCACCTCCCATACACGAACAGGCTGAGAGAGTTGGGCTTGTTCAGCCTGGAGAAGGCTCCAGGGAGACCTTATAGTGACCTTCCAGTACCTGAAGGGGGCCTACAAGAAAGCTGGGAAGGGGCTGTTTACAAAGACTTATAGTGACAGGACTAGGGGGAATGGCTATACATTGGAGAGGGGAAGATTTAGACTAGACATAAGGAGGAAATTCTTCACAATGAGGGTGGTGAGGCACTGGCACAGGTTGCCCAGGGAAGCTGTGGGTGCCCCATCCGTGGAGATGTTCAAGGCCAGGTTGGATGGGGCCTTGGGCAGCCTGATCTGGTGGGATGTCCCTGCCCATGGCAGAGGGTTTGGAAGTAGATAATATTTAAGGTCCCTTCCAACCCAAACTGTTCTATGATTTGTGTTTATTTCCCAGACAGCAAGCTATGAATCTGCTTATAACTCTAGATATTGAGTTTTGGTTGTTCTTTCACATTCTGTTTCCAATGTGGCTTACAGATACTCATGTCGTTTACAAATCTACATGCTACTTCAAAGTGTGATTTTAAGGCTAGGTTGTACAAAAGGTAACAAAGTCTGTGTAAAGTACAGTATCTTTATAAAAGTGTACAGACATAAGGTATTTTTTTTTTCATGGAGTTTTGTTGCATTTGAAGGCTTTATGTTATACTTTGCACTAAAAGCAAAGAGAAAGCTAAGGCAGTTTCTGACTGGTATGATCAAACATGCTGTGAAGCTTTTACCAGATGAACCATTAATACTTTGTTTTCACAGTTCCATTTCCTGAGAGAGAAAATGTTTTTGTTTCAGGAGTCTATTCATCATTGGTGCTATTACACCTAACAAGGGTGGCCAGATCCCCAGGTGATATCGGGAAACATCTTCCCTCTGTCACTGCACCACTGTAGTCAGCATCACTTTGCCTTTGATGAAAGGTAGGCATGGAGACTGTGCTCCAGTGGTCCTCTAGCTCTGCCTCTTGGGCAAAGGAAGAGCCTCCTAAACTCCTGGGGGTAGCTTTACAACAGGTGAATGGAACTGAGATATAAGGATATTATCTTATTTTCCCTGGCTTTACTTACTGCATTGAGGATATCAGCCAAGATGCTGTGGAGTTCTCAGGACAACTCATGCATCGTGCATGCATGTTGGTGATTTACGCCTGCAGGCAGCTGAGGGCACCTCAAGATCTGGTGCATTGTAACATACAAAAGTACATATTGCCTTTGCACTGTAATTTTCCCTAAGGAAGACAATTTGCTGAGAACGAGGTGCTAAAGCCACCCTAGATGTAGCTGGTGGATAGTTTCATGGCGTCTTCCCACAGTACTTTTGAGCTGTCCATGAACTGTGCATCGATGAAAAGCATTTAATCCATGTTCCCACCCAGAAGCGTTATGTAAAAACAGTGCTGGTAATGCAATAAACTGCTTCCTCTGTTAGACTCGGGTGGGTATTGGGAGACCAGAGGTATCATAAATTACGATGTTCAGTTCTACTTGGCAAAACAAAGGTGGCCAATGGTTTGGATTACAAAGTCTATAAAAATACCATAATTAAATAAGTTAAACTTTTCTTCTACTTTTGACAATCTAACAATCCTCACACCTTTTTGACACTGTGTTTCTTTGCTGATCCATATGTTTTAGCATCCCCTTTTGACCTCTCAAATGCTTAGGTCAGGAGAAAGTAAGTAATAAATTTGGCAAAGCTCTTTAGTACTGTAAAGATGTGAAACTCTTTCCCTGTTCTCATGGGGCATCATACCCTATAAATCATAAAGAATTACCATGGTTAGTTCAGGTACTTAGGAGTTTACCTCATTCTCATTAAAAATCAAAGACGTGTCTTTAAAACCTCCAGTGATTTTAATGGAAGCAGCTTGAAAACTTAATAAAATACTGTATCATTTCAAAATGTGAGAGTATCTGTTTTTGATTATGAAAGGTTAATAACATTTTAAATTGGAACTATAAAAATATCAATTGTTCTTCCTCCTTAAGTCAAATGCACATTATTTCTGTTTCTATGGCAATGATAATTAATACACAGAGAATGGTAAAAGGCTCAGACTGGATTGTGGGGTGACCTAAGCAATTCCTGGAAAGACTGAGGGTCCTCAGCTCCCAGCAGCAATAGAGAGGAACATTTCAGGGAAAAAGCACTGCATTTAGCAGGGTCAGGTCTTGCAACTTTTACCAATTAGGAACAGAGTCCGTTGTACAATACTGCATAATCCTACTAAAAGCAGCCAGTTGTGACACCACAGCAAGCAGCAGCACCAAATGCAAAACATCAATTCTGTGAGGTAAAACAGCCTCATTTCCTGCCGGAGTTGCAAAGTTAGCAGTTGACAGCTTTGATGCTTACCCCTATGACAACCAAATTGCCACTCAAAGTAGTGCTGAATGATCCCCACAAAACCTTTCCAGTGCTGGTGGCAGAAATAGGATAGGAAATACAGCTGAAGTGTCATTTAGGAAGACAGGTTTAGAAGGAGATTTTACTTCTGTTTTCGAACAACAGGTAAGTGAAGTGAAGATACTTCATGAACTCACTCTCCACACCATTCGCTGCCTTCTCTTCCTCCTTCTTCCATTCTAGCTGTGGCTAGATTTTTTTCGCAATCAAGTATGAACTTATTAGTAATAAAAAAAATTAAAAATCAAATAGGAAATGCTATTTCCTATTTAAATAAAATTAAATAATAATAAATTAAATAAATAGGAAATGCTATTTCCTATTTAAATAAAATTAAATAATAATAAATTAAATAAATAGGAAATACTATTTCCTATTTGAATGGATTCAGGAATTTTGGAAAAACATATGTATGAAGTCATGCCAAATATTTTTATATGGATCTTATGTACATACCTGCTAGGAGCTTATTTCTTCTTCCTCAGAAAACAGAAAAAGGAGGTTGGATTTTCACTTTGGTTCACTGTTAAATGAAGCTGTGAACTTCTTAATATGTCCGTAACTGTATACATGCTATTGAAATTTAATTTAGATATATTATATTTTTGATAAATTATGTTGCTATTCAGGTCTTTCAGAGCAGGACCAAGGGCACAAATTAAGAGAAAATGAAATTTGATTTATTTAAGACTGCACAGAAAATCATTCATCAAAGATTTTAATACTTCTGTGGCTGGATGGTCCCTCCCATTGCCTGTGAGAGAAGCCTTTCACCCCAGGCCTACACTCCAAACTAGTGGGAACATGACTTAGCTTTTTTAGGTCAAAGATGACACTCTTCACACAGGTCTTTTGATGGGACAGAGTAGAATATGTAGCTAGAGGTGCAATTTTATTATATTATATTTCTCTCCTGTGCTTCTGCTATAGAGTAGAAGTAGTAGATAGTGGCTCTGTTATTCATGAATTAGATTAGACTTAGAATAGTAGAATTATAGAATCACCAGGTTGGAAAAGACCTCTGAAATCATAGAGTCCAACCATACCTATCAATTCACCAAAATAACTTAATAGAATCACTACAAGTATTAAGAAAGCATGTTAACTTAAAATGAAAAAGACTTATCTTTTATTTGCTGTTCTAAATCTTAGTATAAAAATACAGATGTAAAGAAGTGTGAAGGCTGGGATGGATCTTTTTTCTTATACAGGAATTTACCACCTTAGTGATAAACAGGATCAACATTTTAAAGCATTTAGGCAGAGTGTTTATAAGGGGCACTGAAACAGAAGAATGCTGAATTCTAAATAACAAATCTGGTCAAGACTGTTGGACTGTGCCTTTTTAACTCTCTTTCAAGAGATACAATCTGCCTTTGTGGCTATCAGTGTCTCAGAGAAAAAACATGACATCCCTCTGTAAGGCTCTTTCACAAGAAAAACGAAACCACAGTTAAAACCTTTCAAATGCGATAACAACTTTGTTAGATAGGAACCTGTATCATCCTTGCTACCTAGTTGTACAGAACTACTCAGCACTGGTTTTGCCTTGAACTTACGCTTTCCTGATAGAAAGACGAAGAACCAAAGCCTGTTCTTCTATCTGTTGCAGAATCCAAGGCTCAGGCATGGGTGACATGGGCAGTAATGGAGTGATGGCGTTATTCTGCCCAGTCACAGGTAAAGGAGGTGGCAGCATCCCAATTTGCTTGGTTTTTATGAGCCTCTAAACTCCATATGTAATTAAAGAGACTTCTCATGTTTAATAGTATTTATCTTGCTCGTCAGATAACACTTGTTAAAAGTCATCAGCTTTTCATTACCAAGATCATTAATACTATTGGTGATACCGTGACTTGAATAGCTCTTCTTTTGTTTGTCACAGCTGCAAATTGACTTTCTAATGACTGATTCAGTTGTAAATTTGCCTTTTCAAGAAAGAAGCCAGAAGTATCAGACATGTTCCTTACCTCAAATTCTTTTATTGACATTTACATTTGATGTAAAGCAATGTTAAAGACAGTGATTTTAGCAGGAAGCTGTTTTCTGGAAGGTCATGTTTTCAAATAAGGGGCATGCTGCCTGCTGAAGTAGCTTTTCTGTATATCCAAAGTTTGCTGATTTTCCCATCTGTTCCCCCGATGTGATAGAACACCTAGCAAAAGATGTTTTTTTTTCCTGCATATATACACTTTGGCCTGCTAACCTTTGCATTGCTACCGCTGTGTGTGATGCAAAGGACAAAATTGTGCTGTGCTGTCAGGCAGGAAACCTGTCTTCTCTGTGCTTTCACCTCTACTTGCAGACTGACCCAAGTAGTTACTGGAAGGCATAAAACTGGGGTCTGCATCTCCTTCAGAGCATGAGAGCAGGTTAAGAACTTTGCTTTTTTTTTTTGCACATTTGAGTACAAAAAGCCCTCGATATGAATTTGATCTTGTATAAGGCTTTAGATGGATAAGTAGTCTTAGATTTCAAGGCCAAAAGTAGACCAGGAGGTCATTTAGTGTAAGGTCTTATGAGAATCAAGGTGTGAGTTTCTTCCAGTTCTTTAGCCAGGTTGAGTTCTTCGAATAATCCATAACTTCCAGAAGACATCAAGGAATGAAGAGGACAATGCATTCCTTATAGTTTTTTTTTTTGCTCGTGACCTGAATTCTATATAATGGTATAAATATTGCTCCACAGTTTCTGGATATCTCTGCAGTGAGAGACTGATTCAGTCACTATCCTTACACTTGCCAAGTAAAGTCAATATTCCCATCACCTGCCAGTGTAGACAGGTATAAATACTTCGATTTGTGGGTCTACTCCATCTGAGTTCTTACATTGCTTGTACTTTCTTAGACTGCAGATTACTTGTGATAGGTCTGAGTAGGATTTGTTTAAGAGAAAAAAAATTACCAGGAACATCAGAACCTCTGTTCAGACACAAGCTGTTAAGGGTATATTTCCAGTGACTGCCCAGGCTGGAATGTGGGGACAGGAGGACTGCCCTCTGAAGCATGACATGAAGATTTAAGTGTTATGAGGAGCCACTGGTTGGTACAGATAAGCGAATATATTGTAGATGCAAAGAGTGTAAACTCATATTTGGCTATACTAGATGGCTGTTTAATTACAGCACAGAACCAGATTTAATTGCTGTTGTATTATCATCAGGCACAAGGGTATATACTGACAGATAACTACTTTTGAGGGGTGAGGAGGTCAAATCAGCACCAAAGCAGCTTTGCATCAGAACAGCAGCAAAGCAGCATTGCAGTCAGAAAGTGATTCTTAGAGGCAAAATAATTCAGCTTGAATGTTTCTCCCATTTCCTTGGTGTAAGTGTGAACTGGAGCTCAAACTTTCCAAAGACGTCCTTGCTCAAGGTGAGAGGCAAGCCAGAGAGATCAGCCAGGCTGAATCTAGTGCAGTGCTAATCTCTGTGGTCCTGACCCAGTAAAATCACCAGGACCAGACTTAAATTTGTGGCCCTGGTAGTCCTCTGCCTGGGCGTGGAGAGGGATGGGAGGGGACTGGAAGCTTTGACTACCTCAGTGTTTGCTGTGGTTGTGGTGGTGCTTCCATTGCTTTCACACTGTGGAGGGGGTCTTGGAAGGGAGATGGCTTAGGAGACTTTTTCCCTAGCATATCAAGAACAAGTCAGTTTGATGGAAAGCCCTGGGGGATAAGATCCATTAGTTTACTTGCCAAGGGGAATGGGTGTCTGGTTTCTGCATTTGTAATCTTGGTACTATGGAAGAAACTTCTTTCTCCCTTCATTGCCAAGGCATAGTCTAACTTATTCACAAAGACCCTCTCCATTCAAAGGACCTTGCATTCAAATCTAGACAAACATTATTTGGACATTAATTGCATTGGATGACCAGATAAGCAGCAATCTCACAGTGTTGCTGAATTATTTCATTTGGTTTTGTGTTTAAACCACGCTCTGTGGACAACCCTGGGGGCTGATGGGGTCCATCTGTCAGAGGAGCACCTCCAGCATCAGGGGAAGAACATCTTTGGTCATACACTTGCCAACCTGGTGAAAAGGGCTTTAAACTGTTGCCGGGGAGAACTTTAATCCATACCACTCCTACCAGATTGATGCCAGTGCCAGCAATGGATGCCCAGAGCCTGAAGAAGGATCACAGGTCAGCAAGAGAGCACCTGAAGAGAAACACAAAGGATTTGCAGCCAGTAAGTCACCTTCATCAGAGGCCCAACTTAAGTGCCTCTATGCAAATGCAGTGGCATGGGGAATAAATGAGGTGTTGGAGACATGCAGGGTTGTGATCTTATTGGCATCAGAGAGACGTGATGGGATGGGTCCTATGATTGGAGTACTGGGATGGAGCGGTACAGGCTTTTTATGAAGGACAGGCTGGGGAGCTGGTGAGGAATGTGAAGCTCAAGGGAAGCTTAGAGCAGCAAGGATGGTGCGCAGCAAATTCACTGCCCTGGACTTCAGGAGAGCAGACTTTGGCCTCTTCAGGGATCTGCTTGGTAGGGTACCATGAGATAAAGCCCTGGAGGGGAGAAGGGGCCAAGAAAGCTGGTTAATATTCAAGGATCACCTCCTTCAAGGTCAGGAGTCATGCATCCCAACAAAGAAGAAATCAGGCAAAACCACCAGGAGGACTGTATGGATGAACAAGGAACTCCTGGACAAATTTAAGCACAAAAAAGGAAGCCTGCAGAGGGTAGAAGCAAGGGCAGGTAGCCTGGAAGGTATACAGAGAAATTGTTCAAGCAGCCCGGGATTACATTAGGAAGGCTAAAGCCCTGATGGAGTTAAATCTGGCCAAGGATGTCAAGAACAACAAGAAAAGCTTCTGTAGGTATGTTGGTGATAAAAGGAAGACTGGGGAGAATGTGGGCAGTCTTGGAAGGAAACAAGAAGACCTGGTTACCCAGGATATGGAGAAAGGTGAGGTACTCAGTGATTTTTTTGCTTCAGTCTTCACCAGCAAGGACTCACATCACACTGCCCAAGTCATAGAAGGCAAAGGCAGGGACTGGGAGATCAGAAAAACCTCCCACTGTAGGAGAGGATGAGGTTCAAGACCACCTAAGGGATCTTAAGGTGGTAAGTCCATGGGACCTCGTGAGATGCATCTGCAGCTCCTGAGGAAACTGGTGGATGAAGTTGCTAAGCCACTATCCATCATATTTGAGAAGTGGTGACAGCCCGGTAAAGTTCCCACTGACTGGAAAAGGGGAAACATAATTTCCATTTTTAAAAAAATAAAAAGGGAGACCCAGGGAACTGTAGGCTGGTCAGTCTCACCTCTTTACCCAGGAAGATCGTGGAGCCGATCCTCCTGGAAACTCTGCTGAGGCACATGGCAAAAAAGGAGGTGATTGGTGACAGCCAACATGGTTCCACTACGGGCAAATCGTGCCTGACAAATTTTGCGGCCTTCTGTGACAGGGCTATGGCATTGGTGGATAAGGGAAGAGTAACCAACATAATCTACTTGGACCCATGCAAAGCATTCAACAGTTCTGTATGTTCTGTATGACATTCTTGTCTCTAAATTGGAGACACATGTATTTGACAGTTGAACCACTGGATTGATAAAGAATCAGCTGAGTGGTCACACTCAAAGAGTTGTGGTGAATGGCTCAATGTCCAAGTGGAGACCAGTGATGACTGATGTTCCGCAGGGCTTGGTATCGGGACCAATGTTGCTTAAAATCTTAGTCACAGATATTGACAGTGGGATTGAATGCATCCTCAGCCTGTTTGCTGACAACACCAAGCTGTGTGGCATGGCTGACTCACTGGACGGCAGGGATAGCATCCAGAGGGACTTGGACAGGCTTGGGAGGTGGGTCTGTGCCAGCCTCATGAAGTTCAACGGGGCCAGGTGCAAGCTCCTGCACCTGGGTTGAGGCAATCCCAAGCACTAATACAGGATGGATTGATTATAGCCCTGAAGAGAAGGACTTGAGGGTGCTGGTGGATGAGAAGCTCAACCTTAGCTGGCAATGTGTGCTTGCAGCCCTGAAAGCCAACTGTATCCTGGTCTGCATCGGAAGAGATGTGACCAGCAGGTCAAGGGAGGTGATTCTCCCCCTCTACTCCGCTCTTGTGAGACCCTGCTTGGAGTACAGCATTCAGTTCTTGAGTCTTCACCAGAGGAAGGACAAGGATCTCTTGGAGCAAGTCCAGAGGATGGCCACAAAGATGATCAGAGGGCGGGAATACCTCCCATATGAGGACAGGCTGGGAGATCGGAACTAGATGATCTTCAAGGTCCCTTCCAGCCCAAACCATTCTATGATTCTAATTCTGCTATAGTTCATATATCCCTACTTCATATATTTGCTGATGAAGTGAGATATTAAGGGAGCGTCATGAAGATCTGTGTGTAGGTAAGGTTTTGTTGTATATAGAGAGATGAAGCTATAGGAATCCTCTGAGGGTATAAAGGCTTGAGAGTAAACTATCAGTGCAATCAGGGTGATTTGACAGACCTCTGTGGGAGGACTCCGTGTTCAGTGTAGGGAAATGGAGATGCATTGGTGAATTTTCAGTCAAGGTGTACCTTGAATGGGAAGGTTACCTGCTTTGTTGGGTCACATTAAAGTGTCACAGGAGTTTCTAGTCACTGAGATAAATGACCCACAGAGAATTATAAACAAATGTGAAAACCATGGCCTTTGTAGTGGGAGCAGCAAATGTTCATTTTTAGAGTCTGCAATTACTCTCGTGGAGAAAGAAAATGCTGTGTTTCCACCTAACAATACCAAATAAGATGTGAAAAAGTTACATGACCCTGGTAATTTTCTCTTGCAAAACCACAAATGATTTCCTTAGCAGCAAATAGTGAACATATAAATAACTTGTAATCAGAAAAGTGCTTTAATAATAACAGTCATTTTAGAAAGAATGAAACGAAATATCTCTGACAGTGGTAAATCAATCTGTTACAACCTTGCTTCTAGTGGTGCCGGTGGCTTTTTGCAAGAGAGATGGTAACAGACATCCACAATAAGGATAAAAGAGCTCAGACAGAATGTCACAACTGAAGACAAAAAGCTGTAATGGCATGGCAAAGGTACCTACTACTGTGATTTGCCCTCATGGGTGGTAATAAGAAAAGCACTTGTGCAAAATCAATTAGTATTATCATTACAGGGAAAAGAACAGTTACCCTCTGGGGTGCATATGTACTTGTGCATGATCAACATGTGGACAGTCATATGCACTTGTGCACAATCGCCTTCCAGAAAAAAATAAGAATTGCTGGATTTTGCCATGCATACTGTTGAAATATTAACAAAGTTCCATATAATTCCACTAGCAAAGATTTAGAGTGAGAGTCAGCTCCAGGGTCAGATACCTAACTGAGATGCCAACATGTGAATTTGGTGGATAAAACACCTACATTTACGTGTCTTTACCTGAAGATAATTCCTGCCCCTTCAGCTTTGAGACAGAGCAATCAAAGCTTGATGCTTGGTGTTACTAAGAAGCTCCAAACTAACATTTTTCATTTTTTAGAAAGCAGCTATAGTTATACGCATCTTTGTTAAAAAACTGATGGAAATTGAGAATGAGGATGATGGGGCAACTTAAAATCATGGCAGCTAAGGAAAAAATAAGAAATGCTAAATAGAGGTTTTGTTGCTAACTCCTCATTTCTTAAATAGCATGAAAAAAGTTATGTTGATGATGGGGAATTTGCTTTGTATTATAGTCTTAACTAATAAAACGCTACAATAATCCTGGGAAATGGAAGATTTTAGCTCTCATTTTATGAGTCATCTGAGCTTTCAAAGTAATGAGCATATATTAACATCTACATTGCTTTGGGCTGGATGGAAGTTTAGATAAGTGACCTTCACATCTCATGCTTTAATGCTGATGATTCTCAACTGTACACTCATAGTACCATCTGTAACAAGGTCTTTTTGTCCATATCCCTGCCTTAGGCTAGCGTTGAAGAAAGTAATTTTCACCTTTGACTTGTTATCTTTGTGCTCTTCTTGGGCAGAATTGGTGTCTAGTTTCTATCTGTGCTTCAGAATTCTTGTTTGCATCATGTTATCCTAGATGCCAAGGTCTCCTTTTATAAATCTCTATCACTGCCTCATTCTCCTCTGCCTTCTACCTTGCATACTAATATACCTTTGTGTGACCAGAGTAAGAAACACAGCAGGAAAAAAAGGGAAGATGCGCAAGGGCTTTTCTGTTGGTATAACTCATACACCCAGTGCTGGGGGGAAAGCAAAACATAGCATCTCTTGCTGAAGTATGAAAATTCAACAAATCCTTTGCTTTCTGTTGGATGACTTCACTTCCCGTTTTGGAAGGAAGGAAACTTCCCTTTGAGTACCTCCAAGAGGGGATAGTATATCCTCCGTGCCCTTCTCTCTTTGAGGTATGGAGCCTTCGGGCTTGTGGCAGAAAGCCCCAGTGGATCCCTCTGCCTAGCCTGGCCTCTGTGTGCACAGGGTCCCTACCTCTGGCCATACGCAGAGCTTGGGGGGCTGTCCCCTCACCGAAAAAGCACTCACTGAAAGCAAGGCATCACCCATGTGAGTGGCAGGATCTTGCTGCCTCTGTTAATTTTTTGAGTTAGTGTATTCCGTTTTTGCTTGTAGACCAGTCCTTGCTCAAGTGGTCCCTTTTCTCTTTCCTGTTGGTAGCATACTGGTATTGGCTACTGTGCAAAGAGCAACACACTAGTTCATTTCTTCTACAGCTTGCTGGAGGACATTGCAGTCTTCCCTTTTCCACAATTTTCTGTGTTGCAGCATACATGGAATGCTATATCCCTTTGCACATACGCACAAATTGTCATAATCTTTTCTGCAGGGTCAGATGATTTTGCTCACAATTTTTAACATCAGACTTACTCTTGCTTCAAAACCTCTCAGTTTCACAGATCCACGTCTCTCTTCCCCTTGTGCCCTTTTCCTCTTTCTCTCCACCTATTTTTTTTTCTCCTATTCATAAGGGACTGTCAACATGTACAAACTGACCAACATAAGTATATAGTAAACAAAACCATTCCAGAATAAATTCCTACATGAACAGACTTTCAGAGAGTATTACAGAATAATTCCCCTTTTTCCAGAGCTACACACTATGTCCTCAAATTCTTGGGTTGGATTCTCATTAGTTTGTCTCTAGTTTAATGACTAGGAAACAGAAATGTCTCTGTTGGATGACATACATTGCTTATCCTGATGTAAACTTGTACAACACTGTAGAAAATAATTTCCCCATTTCTCTCCATCAAAAGGATCAACCCAGTTATTCTAAATTTTGTCTACTCTAGGTCTGAATGTATAAATTTCTACTTCTTCTCCTATCACTTAATTTTGTTGTTAAAAACTTAATAGTGTTCATAAATTTAGAGGTGTTTAATCTGTCACAGAAAGTAGCTATATTGTAAATGGTACAACTCAGTGAAAACAATAACATTTTGGCATACTATTGCAACTGCATCCTAAAATGATCGTGAATTGATTTGGAGTTAACATAATAATTCTATCAAAGAAATAAGAATTTATAAAATGAATGTGAAAAAAAGCTTTAAGTTTAGCATAAAGCAGAAAATAGTGTAGATCCTAAGGCAGAAGTGGAAAATGCTTGGTGGCATGGTAAATGGTAGAAGATAAAGTAATGACTAGAAAACCCATTGTTAATACAATGAATGACTGTTGGCTGAAAACTTAACACTGTGTGAAGGATTAATGGAAACTATCCTAGCATACCAAGAACATATTAAATGTACTACTTTTCTGTTAGGATGATTTGGATCTATTTGATACAGCATTTGAGTAAGGAGTGTTTCCTTGTAAGCAGCAAAAGACAGGCAGACTGAGGCACAGAGCACCCCTTAAGAAACCATTGCACTTTTTCTCCTTGGTGTTTGTCCCATCTGATCCATGCTGCACTGCTGGGCCCACTTTGTGAAGTTCCTTCAGTACCTTCCCATAGGGGTTGCATGTGGAGACAACTGCAAAAGAGAATATGTACCTCTAGTAACCCGGAGCATGCACTGGTTTCATTTCCATCAGCTTTTCGTTTCAGCAACACAAATCAGGGTTTTGCTCTAACATCTGCAAATTTGAGAATCAGGGGCTCCATGAGGGCCTCTGCTTGCCCTTCCAGTGAAAATGCCAGCATGCTGATTGACTGTGAGCATAGCCTAAAGGCAGCCTGTTGTGCCCCAATGAGCCAGGCATCTGCTGCCAGTACCTGCAGGGCAATCTCTGGGGGAGATCCCTTCCACAGAACATTCCTGTGCTGGGAGTTGGTCCCTTGGGAGCTGTGGAGGCAGGTTTTGGGGGAGCAATGGGACAGCTCATATAGGGAAATTGTACCCATCCTCAGCACAGAGAGGAAGACACGCTTTTCTACTGTGAGGAGGAACATTAGGTTTCTGCTACACAGGAAGTGCAAAGGAGAAAAGGAACTGAGAAGACAGAAGAGTGAGGATGAAGTGTGAAATACTAGGTCAAAGTGTGAGAGGAAGGGAAGGGACTGAACTGGTAAGACAGAAATGGGAAGGGTGCAGAAGATAAGCACGAAGCAAATGAACATGTGAATAGAGGGTCTTTGCTGGTCCCCATTTTCCTGCCAAAGGGATGGAGATGGTCCTGCTGTGAAGGGAGACCTCTTCTTCCAACAGCTCCCTGCTGCAAGGCTTTTCTTCCTGCCCTGCCTGTTTTCTAAATGTAGTCTACTTTTTCATTTATGAACTCTAGCATGCTCCTCATCATTACTACCATTGTCAGCAATACGTCTTTTGACTAAGGTGACAGCCACCATACACAAGTTGAGGTCTCCTGTGGTAAAATTTGACCTCTGACATCTGCCTGAAGCAGAAATTCAGTTGGGGAGGAGAGGAGGTGAAGGAGAGATCAGAAGAAGGTGAGGAAAGCAGAAGGAGGTCTAATGTCTTAGGAGGAGATGAAAACACCAGGTGTCCGTTTTTTTTTTATTTGCCAAGATAACACAGTTCTCCGACTACAACTCCTTCAAAGCACTATCCTGTAGATGTCTGCCAGTCACTCAGAAACTATTGCCATGTGGAGGCCACAGGAGGCTGGCACTACAGGTGTTCCCCACCAGCTGCACTTGAGATGTTTGCCCTGTGACTTGAAGCACGCTACTCCTTGGGTGGGGGCAGGTCTCTTTCCAGGTCTGTTTCCTCACTGATTTGGCTATGGAGCTTCTTAGCAAAGACATTGATTGTTAGGAAGAGTGTCTTTTTATTAAAATGATAAAAAATACACGAAGATCCTCTGTTTTCCGTCCAGTTGCTGATGTTCATCTGGCTTGTGCTGCTCTGAAACAAAGAGCAGGTACACTGCTTACTGTAAGCACATCTGGAAAAGGAGTCTCTGTGCTTTGCGAGTCAATTCTGTAAAAAAGCTTTTAATTAAATACTTTTAAATATTTATTTTTCTTTTGTATTAGTTTGCTGCTGGTTTAAGTCATATGATTTTTCAGTTTAGATTTGGTTGCACACTGTCTTCAAGTTGGTTGTCACTGATGCTAGAATTAATCTAAACATCAGCTGGAATTTTCTAAACCATCTAACTTTATGACACAGTTAAATATGGTTTGGTTTTTAGGAGTTGTGAATGGTGTCAAATAAGGGAATGTTTTACAAATGAATTTGAGTAGAATAGGAGATGTATTTATTGCAATGTTCCTTTTGTGATAAGATGTAATTAAAAATTATCGCTAAAGTGTTTTAGAAATAGGTTTAGGAATCTACTCTTATGTTGACAAGCAAAGATTTTAATATGCTTTTTTTCCTTTATGATGGTGAATCCTATATACACCAATTACAGCCCATTAAGAGCAAGTCGAAGGCTTTATTTGGGATTAGAAAACTAGATTTGCTAGTTGAGTGTACTTTGTTTTATATTGGAGGATATTGTTGGAAAATCTATTACTGGAAAACTGGAAAGTCCTCATTTTTCAAAATTCTGTCTGAGCTGTAGCAAATCTTAGATTTTGTGGAAAAAAACCTGACACTTGACTTGCTGTCTTCAGAAATTATGCAGGAGGTGAAAGCCATATTCACTCCTGCATCCATCTGTTCAGCCCACTCTTTTAGATCTTCTTGCTCTGCCTGTTGGATGGCTTAGCTGTTCGCTTGGCTCCCATAGCTTTTGGTCTGTTGTACTGTGGCAATGTGAAATGAAACCCAGCTTACCTTGATATGTGCTACAGAGCTTCAACACGGATGGTTCTGTCACCTGTACAGTGGAGGAAGAAAACAGGACCCTAGAGCTGGAAGTGGCAAGCATGTTTGCCATCCCAAGGTAGACAGTTGTCATCTGTCAATCAGAGCTCTGAGTCCCAGGTAGTTGCCACTACTATGGTTCTGCCTCAGGCAGCTCTAATCCAGATAAAAAATGGTTTCTAGAGGGTTTTTGTCCTTGAAATTTAGTGAGTGCTAGATAACAGGGATATATTGATTGCTATCATAATGAGGGCAGAACAAGTACGTGAAATGTGAGAAATGAAAATATGTCAGTGGGGGAATATCCGTGGCAGAAAGTAGAGCATGCTTGACCTGATGAGTACCTCTTAGTAGCATCCAGTAAGTAATTTCAGTAAAGAGCAGGCTGGAAGGGGATGCTTGCTGCAGCGAAAGGGGCTACATGCTGTTCACACCTGCCCCTGGGTGGCTTTTCTGAGAATTTCCCTGCAGTGGAAGCACTGCTCCTTCCTCCCTGTGCAGTTTTGCACTTACTAGGCATGATTTAGTGTGGGTACAGAACTGAGTCAGATTTAACTTGCGAGTTTACTTCCAAACCCGAACCAATTTTTAAGCCAGCTGTACAGCACCGATTTAACAAGAAATGGAAGCCATTCAAAGCTCTGTGAATTTGGCAGAAATTAACAATTTTGGCTGAGTGTTACTGTGGGACAACGTAAAGCTCACAGTGAGATTCAGGAGGCTTGAATCCATGCCAGCAGAAAGGTTTACATAGATCCCTGCAAATTGGAAGCCTCAAGGTTTCAACAGCTCTGCTTGATAAGTGAGTAAGGAGAGATTTCTCTGTGAAGCCTGCGTCACTCCTGGAATCCAGAATGAATGTGTCATGGCAACATACCCCACACCTGATAATGTATCCTCTTTGAGCAGCTTTGTCTGAATGGGTTGTTAATGATATAAATAATAGCATTTGTAAGTATTGATGTTATATTGACAGGCTGTGAAATGGTTTGGTGATTCATTCTCCTAAATCAGCTATTTTCTATTATGCACTGTGAATACTGCTATTACTGATAGCAAACCAAAAATAACTTAAGAAATAATAATAATAAGAACTATGTTGGAGAAACTATATTTGGGGCAAATATTTGTGTAGTGATTGGAGCTGGGTATTGTACTCCTTGCAAATATGTTATGGCTAAAACTGGTCGTCTTTTCTGAGTATGGTTTGTGCATTCATTTCTGTGCAAGTATCTGTTAGTTATAAGTAGTTGCCAAATTGGTTGAATAGTTGTTAGGTACAATGGCTGTTTGCATTTTCTTGCAATGAATATTTATGATGTGCAAAAATGTCTATCATATGGTATTGGATCCGGCCTTTAATGGAGTAATTGAAAGAAAGCAAGTAGAGGGGAAGAAAAAAACAACAAAAACCAAACAAGAAGATTATGAGAAGTGCAAAACAAATATTAGTCACACATTGAGCAGTCATGTGTGCAGACAGCTGAAGGTATTTGGGTGTAAAGTAGCCACTTTCCAAATATTCAAGTCTACCAAAAATTATTTTCTATTTTTTTTTTTTCTGAAAATGGTCCCATAGGTAGCAAGAGTCACTTCTAAAAACTGTTTAAATTACGACGATATGAACACAAATATAAAATCTGAGTTATCCCAGTGGTGCTTGCATTGAAGAGTTAGAGCTTTGGGTTTTTACACCAATACTGAAAGGTCAACATTTAAAAAAAAAAAAAAGATTTCAGAACCGAAGTGTATACTCCAGATTTTTAAATTATGGTTTGTACTTCATCTGCAAAGAACTCTTTTCTGTAGCTACTAATGTGTACCACTGGAAAAACACTAGTGCATGAAAGGGAAGATATGGGAAGGAGAAGAATTTGTCTTCAGTGAGATTAATGGAGCACTACTTAGTACTGTTTTATTGTTCTGTAAGCCCAGATTTTAACACCTGATACGTGCCACAGTCACAAATGGCTGGTTGTCTTACCTCAAATCGGAGCAATCTGTGGTACTGTTTTACTATATATCTCAGTCATGTAATGCTTATTACCACAGTCCTATCTTTCCCTTTCTTATTATTTTTGGTGTGCTTACCTGCAATATTTCATTGTAGCTGGTGAACACCCAGTAAGCTGTGGGCACTGTGGCAGGGCGCCACATAGCGCTATGTCCTCTGATTCTGACATGGGCCTGATACCTGCACATTAGTCTTGATTACAGTTCAAAGGTATTAATGATCACAATTAAAAAGCTTAAACCAGAGTAGTGAGCTCACCTGAGCACCTTTGCAAGAACGTTTATCAGTCATTGGAGAAACAGTCAAAAAAAGTGAAAAATTAGCATGCCAGAAGCTGTGTAATAAATCCTGTAAGACTAGATGTTAGAAAGATTAAGCTGCTCTTTCACACAGCAATATATATCTATAATGAGATACAGTTACTTCTTACAAATGGGCCACAGATTAATTAGTTTCAGAATACTGCAGCTTGGTTACAGTACCTTAAAGGCTCTTGAATATTATCCATGGCAGGGAAGCAAAGTGAATATGAAGGAGGGACACTGAGAAAGGCAAATAAACTTGGCTCTTTGCTTTGTCACATTCTGGGGAGAGTTTCTCTTTAATGGCTTTTCACTCAAAAATCCTGATAGGGTGTTACATGTGTGACCTTCATCTGTAACTTTTGAATTTGGGTAAGTCAGTTAAGGAGAATCAAGTTGGCAGAATATGTATTTATCAAAAAAATTGTGTGCAGTGTATGAAGACCCTAGGGTAAAAATTGTTTTAATTTCTTCCCCTCCTGCTTTATGTATAACTTTTTAAGTGATTCAAATGTTTTCAACCAGATGTGCTGGGCCAGAATTATTCAATTGTTGTGCAACTTAAGTTAAAGAGAACATGTGCTGTATGTGCCTGCATAAATAAACACTGTACTGTGCCAACACTTTGTTTTTTCTGTTTGTGTATTTTCTTCAATCCATCTCCCTCAGGAAAACAGAAGTGCATTGGACTATGTATAAAACACACAGCAAAATCCCCTCAAACTATGCATGATGTATTATGTAAAGGGAAGAGATGGTAGTGTAATATAAAGAATTCATCAACACGAGTATGAGATGCCTGCTTTACTCAGAAGAAGCAAAAGCCAAAGCTTAATTATGTATGTCATCCCAATAGATACCAAAAGAACTTTATGCAGAGATTGTTCTTTATCTGATACAAAAAAATTGTTTATATTCATTATTGAGAATTTTTATTTCTGCTTGTACATAAAAGTTGATATTTTATTTATAAAAAGATATATTTCTAGGTGCAACCTGAAACTATTTTTAGACCTACACATATAATGATGGAGACCCAAACAACCCAAATGCTGTGGTGTGGGAGAGCAATACTGGAATTCAAAGCCAAAGGAGCCAGAAAAATTCACTGTGAGTGAGGTGGAAAGAAAATCTGTAGCAGAACCTCCTGGTTTTTGGATCATAAGTATATCTCAGAAATTTGTAGCTGATCCAGAACTGAATGATTCTGTCTTGGGAGACATGCATTCTTCAAGAGAAGAAGGAAGAAGTATTTAATTGTCAGGTAATATAAAAATTATTTTTAAATATAGCTATGTGCTTTTGTTCTGAAATGATTAACAAAAAGAGTGCAGATGGTATCAGAGGCACAAAGTGAAATTATCTCCTATCACTTCTACACATGGTTACATTATTGTTCGAAATCAGTTTTTTTTAAACAATCCTGAGTAACTACAAAGTAATTTTCCTTTTCTTTCAATTGTGATATTTATTGACCAATAAATTACTCATATATATATACTCCTGTATAATTTTGTTTCTTTAGTTGTGCAGTTGTGACAGCACCTTTTGGTTATGAAAATCTCTCTAATAGTTGACAGTAATGTATATTGCGTATATGTGAACCTGAGGCAAAAGTACAACTTGCATAAGAAATGATGACAATAAATCTTAACAACAAACTAGTGGACATAATTTCATATACTTTTCCTCATAAAGCTTGCTCAGTACCTCTTTGAGATGGATTGAAATGTGGATTACCTGCTCCACCCTTACCAAACGGCTGCAATAAGATAGATGCCAATGGCTGTGGAGGTTCAAGGGCCGCTTGATTTTATATGGTGGAACACCCAGTAACTGTATTCACACAAGCACTTATAGTCAGGTAACAATTAGGAGGGTCTTGAGTACCATGTGTTTCCACAAATCTACAATGTTGTTGGAATAGCTGAGACGTGATGGGATAGTTTGCACAACTAGAGGGTAGCGGATAATAGATTGTACTTTGTCTGGAGACTGGTAACAAATGGGGTACTGCAGGGGTCTGTCCTGGACCTGCCCTATGTAATGTCTTTATCAGTGACCTGGAAATGATGGACTGGACTCTTATCAAGCCTGCAGCTGAGAGCAGATAGTGAAATTGGTTGATGAGCTCAGTGGGAGGGCTGCCATTCACAGAGACCAAGACAGACTGGAGGAACAGGCCAACAGGAACTTTATGAAATTTATTGTGAACAAATCCATAGTCAGTGACCCCTGGGAATGGGTTGTCCTGTGTGAAGAGGGGAGATACTAACAACAGCCCCCCAGCACCTATGGGGAGGTGGTTGTGAAGAGGGAGCTAGACAGACAAAAGGCATTGACTGAAACAAGGAAGAGAGTTTCCGATAGGATATGAGGAAAAGGCTTCTACTCATTGGGTCAGCAGGGCAATCCTTCCATCCAGTTATTCCATGTGAGTGCTGGCATAGGTTGCCCAGAGAGGTTGTGGAGCCTCTTAAAAATATTATTTTGAGTTATTCAAAAGCTGTCTGGAATTGGATATGGGCAGCCTGCTCTGTGTAACCCTGCTTTCGCACGGATATGGATCAGACGATCTCTAGAAGTTCCTTGCAGTCTCTACCATTCTGTGATTCTCTGATCCTATGATGCTGTTTAAGGATGTAATTTTAGGGAAAAATGTAATATTAGAGTGGCTTTTATTCTGTGTTCTAAATCCTTTAACATAGCCAGGTCCTCGAGACTGTAAATTTATTTCCTTCCAAAAAATTCAAAATTACATTGCAAGAGTAGAATTGACGTTGCCCACTTCTTATTACGTGCATGATGCAACAACAATCCTGTCAGCTCTTGCTTTGTAATCACAAATAATATGTTCCTGACTGCATTCTTGCTGTATGACCTAAATAAGATTTCAATGCTGTTCTCCTGGTTACTGTATGTACTTTCAGATCTAGACTCAGTAAGTACTTTGAACCTTGGAGCTAGGGCTGTGACATTGTTATGCTTTAGGTGTCCTGAAGCTTGCAACACAGTGTTGTTGAAGGACCCACTCCTGGGTTCCCACTAATAGGATTTTACTGATTTATGATAGTAGCAATTTACTTGTGTACTATTATAGAATAGACTAGATCCTACTGATGGATCTTCCAATTGATTTCAGCTATCAAATCCAAAGTCATGGCTAAAACTATGTTTGGGTTTGAAACTTCTTAGCTGTTTGCTCTCAGTATTCTTCCCTATTGATATTTCCAAGTATCACTGAACGCTCTTGTCACAAATTGAGAGCTCAATAAAATATAATGCTCCATAAGAACACAGATTATATGAAGGCTGAATTTATTCCATGAGCCCGAGGGGATAATTTGCTTTTCATCTCTTCTTTCTCTCTCAAAATATAGAGCTACGACTGAATAGTATGTAAAAGAGACCAGAGCAAACCGGAAAGTTAAAAGTTTGCAATTTACTAACTCGAGCATGAAACTGCAAAAACAGGCAGGGACTCAAGTTAGTTGGGAAACAAGTCCCAACCTATTGCATTAAAACATGGTTTGCACTAGTCTAATGAGTTTTCTACCAAATGAGGCATGAAACATACTGCCAGAATATAAAGTCAGTAAAATACCCAAATTACTGTATAATGTCATTATATGTTTTATCTTATTGGGGAGCTGGTACAGAATACATTATCTTTAAATCTATACAATCTGCAAAACCAGAAAAAAGCACTTTTTAAATGAATCTTCCGTTCAGATTAGTTTCTAATAAAAAGAGATCAAAACTTACTGAAATCCATAAGAACAATATCTTCAACATTTGCAAGAACACATGAAAAGAATTGTTCAGTACAGATGTCCATTCAGTGTTCTATTTATGGTTCTCTTATTCAGATCTGTAGAAAAAAACACTCAAAAGTAGGAAGCATAGCTTCATACACAAATATTTTTTAAAAAAATTGTTCCAAATAATTAAGACCTACAATATTATTAGTTTAATATTAGCACGTATAAAACAGTATGCAGAGATTTGCTTCAAAAATAAACTTGATTATTTTAGAATGCTATGTAAGTATGTAAAGAGGGATGACTGCTTTCCTTAGTAAGGAATTGTGTTAAGTTGCAAGTGATATTTTTGCATGGCTGAAGAAATTCGTGATTAAAATAAAATAAAAAAAAAAAAAAGATCTGGACTTGTTTGTTCAGGGTTCTATTTCTGTTCCTGTCTCTAAGGGATGGCTTTGCAACTGTAAGACAATTGGTTGTTTCAAAATTAATGGAATATCTATTAGATCTCACAAGGCTGGAATTTGTTTCTTCCAATCTCCTCAGACATGAGTAGATTGTCTGCTCAAGTGTTCTTCCTTTGACTATTCTTGAATTCCATTTTTCAGTAGTTTCATTACAAGCTATACCCAGAAGCTTCCTAGAATGCACTACAAGTCAGTGTATTGCATCAATTACTGTGTGATGAATTAAATCTTCATTTATCCTAAATGCCAATAGACAGCTCTGAATATTTCCTGCATGGCCAAATATTGCTGTTTTCTAGGCTGGTTCACTCCTTTGCATCCTTTTGCTGTTATCTGATATTAGAACAATTATGTTTCCTCTAAATGCACTCTTTAACAGGTGGCTGCCCCTCAACCTCCTCAATGTCCTTTCATCTGCCCAGCGGTACACTGACATTGACAGACTCTGCATTCATTTTTAACATGTCCCAGGAGTTTTCCTTCTAGATACCTTTGGAAATAGAGTGCTGTGAACTCTGTGGCCAACTATAACATTCATTACAAATTAATTTCCTACTTGCCTGGCACTTTCCTGATTTATGTGATCCTGAAGGCATTTTGATGCCTCCTTGTGCATGGGTAGATTTTCAAGCTTCACATCAGGATGTTAAACTGGAAGTAAGATTGAGGACCTGTAGTTTTGCCTTACCAATCTCTAATGCCATTCCCTTCTGGGGAAAAAAAATTCTCTCACTTTCAAAATCTGTAACCTGATTTCCTCTGTTATATGAGTTTGTCTAACGGAGCACTTTATCTTTGGAGAAGATGCTGGAGCAGAAGAGCTGGACAAGAACTAAGGCCTCTCTTCCATGTGAGAAGGGGACTGCCCTCTTTGCCGTCTTCCAGGCTGCAAGAAGGGAGGAGGCTAATTTGGGTTAAACTGTTAGTGACCGGACAAAATGTTCGCTCAGGAAAAGAGAAGAGGTGAAAATGTGTTCTCATTAATCTTTGTGGACCTTTTAAAATAAATTTTGTCATATAACCCTACATTTTTTTTGACTGCAGCTTGAGAGTTGGCTCTTCTGTTACTGGGAAGAGCAATATTTTTATTTAAAATCTAATTATTTTATTGTG
The DNA here is from genome assembly GCF_017976375.1 of Cuculus canorus. NCBI lineage: Eukaryota > Metazoa > Chordata > Aves > Cuculiformes > Cuculidae > Cuculus > Cuculus canorus. Next base: position 36,606,334 of record NC_071403.1, read on the forward strand.
ACGTTAAGTGTTGTATCTGCCCATCCTATGTACACACTCACTCTAACAGTGCAGCTAGCTTCAGTGTCACACTGAAATCCACCCTCGTTTGGCACTATTTTAAAAAATTATTAAGTCTGCATTGTCTTTGACTACACAAACTACGCGTTAAAATAAAACCTTGATGATGGTAATTGTTTTTAGTGGCACTCTATTTTACTTTAAGATGGTCCGGCCTGCTTTTCTCTTATGTTTGCCTCAATTACTTCCTTTGTTCGATTCATGAAATAACTGCAGAAGACTTTGTCACTGATAAGAGAGTAATATGTCAGCAGAGACAGGAATCTTTTACTGCATATTTCTTTGGTTTTCTTCTTCTGTCGTCCCTCACATAAATTGTGGTCTCCTCTAATGTCAGGGTTTCTTTTTTCTGTGACCTTCTGGAGATAATACAGATGTCCATCCAATGCAAAAAGCATAAATGTGGCTCTGGGGGAAACCACAGTGGAAAATGTAAGCAACTTCTCAGATACCTTAGTGCAGGCAAAGCATGTGTAGGGATGAGCTGGTGCCCTCTGAGCAAAATGATTTCCATGCCCCATTGGTTTTGATCTCAGACTTTCCATAAAAGACCTTTACAAGTGAGCATATGTTGAAGAATATTGTGAGTGCTACAGTTCACTGGACTTTCAGTTCTGATGATGACATCATTGCTGAGTGTTGATATTTAACACTGCTGATTTGTATTTTTCATTCATTTTGTTTGAGAAGTAGCTAAAAGCAACTGATTTTTTCCCAGTGTGAATAAGATATCTCTACTTTGGATGCCCTCAAGAAGCATCATGTTGCAGCATCTCAGCTTCTTTCTGCGTTTGGCATTGTTTAGCAAGTTCTAATGAATTGCGGTAATAAAAGCATCTTTCTTGTGCTTTATAGTATATGAAACTAATGCCTTCAAGGGACAATATGAAGAGATACAAAACTGGCTGCAAGCAGTATCTTCTGTAAACCTTTTTAAGGTAATTATATAGTAGACTGTAATGAATAACAATCAAAAAGACGGATACTATGTTTTTCCTCTCAGGTAAGATTAAGACATATTTAGGATCTAAATAACTTTAAGCATTTTAAAGGAAATATATTTTAATGGTGGAAGGCTGAAGTTGAACAGATAATGTTACCAAACTCTCCTTCTCTAAAGGATTAAAATTAATCATAAGTCAATTTTTGTAGTTAACAGTTAATGGGAACACAGGGAAAACTACAAATACATGTGCTATAATATTTTTTGCTCCCCTTGCTGTATATCATAGTGGCAAATGGTAATTAGTGGGGAGCAGCATGCATGACCTAGAATTCAGCATCTGTCTCTGCAAGATGAAAGGGCATTAAAAGCATAATGAGAGAGCAGAAGAAAATGAATGGGGGAAGGATTTCGCTCTGTTTCTATACTCTTCTATGATTCTATTATTTTATCAGTGGACTGTGCTCCATGAGGTACTGGATTATACCTGGACTTGAAACTGTGGGAATACAGAACCATAGAATCATAGAATGGTTTGGGTTGGAAGGAACCTTAAGTATCATCCACTTCCAGCCCCCTCCTGACACCTCCCAAGATCAGGCTGCCCAAGCCGCCATCCAACCTGGCCTTGAACACCTCCAGGGATGGGGCAGCCACAGCTTCCCTGGGCAACCTGTGCCAGTGCCTCACCACCCTCATTGTACAGAATTTCTTCCTAATGTCTAATCTAAATCTCCCCCCTTCCAATTTATAGATATTCCCCCTCATCCTATCACTACAAGCCTTCATAAAAAGTCTCTCCCCAGCTTTCCTGTAGCCTCTTCAGGTACTGGAAGGTCGCTATAAGGTCTCACAGGAGCCTTCTCTTCTCCAGGCTGAACAAGCCTAACTCTCTCAGCCTGTTCTCTTATGCGAGGTGCTCCAGCCCTCTGACCATCTTTGTGGCCCTCCTCTGGACCTGTTCCAACAGTTCCTTATCCTTCTTATGTTGAGGATTCCAGAACTGGATACAGTACTCCAGGTGGGGTCTTGTGAAACCAGAGTAGGGGGGGAAAATGCAAGTTGCTTGCTTGTAAACGTTTTGTACATCGCACAGCTAAAAAATTGCTGCAAGTATTCTGAGTGTCTTGAAGTTATTTCCAGTGATTTTAACAGCCTGAGGTCTTTTTAAAGGAACTTACAACATCAGAGCCCAAGGAAGTCGTGGATGTCCCCTTCCTGGAAGTGTTTGAGGCCAGATTGGATGGGGCCTTGAACATCTTGATCTGGTGGGACGTGTCCCTGCCCATGGCAGGGGGTTTGGAACTAGATGATCTTTAAGGTCCCTTCTAACCTAAACCATTCTATGATTCTATGATTCATTGGATATGTATGTTTATAATACATCATTGGTAGGATGCTTAGTGAACAAAATAGAATAAAGTTATTATCTCCCAAATGAGAAAACAGAAATATGGGAATTGCCTTAGGGAATCAAACCATCAATCCAATATTTTGTTTAGGAGTTGTCAGGGCTAGATGATTAGACACCTAATCCTCTCTCTGCTAACAAGAATGAAACTAATTCTCAAAGAAAATCTTGATTATTCCTATATTTTTGTTTAACTACCATTACATAGAAATTGCCTTGAAATACATGTAGAATTGGCATTATATTCCTGACACTGTCAGGAAATCCCACAGAGGAGCTAAGAAAGGTTTTTTTGGAGGATGATTAGATTCAGCCGTGATGGAAAAGCAAAGAACTGAGCAGCAGTGGATGGTGGAGCTGCCCCCCAGCTGTGGGACGTGACACGACCTCTGCAGGAGAGGTAGTGGCAAAGACCGCAAAACAAGCAGCCTGCGTAACTCGCAAATTACTCCAATATTATGATTGATTTGTTTTGAAGAAGTTTATTGGAAAGCTGTTCTGAGGACTGATGCATGCATAGTGACCACCGATTCATTATTACTCATTTAACAGTGGGCTTCAAACCAATGCAGACCTATAAAGATGCAAGCTATTTTGAATTAGTGTGTGAAATTTGCACTACAAGAACATTACTCACATTTACAGAAGCCCTGGCAACTCTGAAGTATATTTCTGTATGTTAATAAATTAGCAAAGAAATAGAACTAAATGTACATCACACCTTCCTGAGTTTGAACATTTAATCTTTTTCTTTTCTCAAGGTCATTTCCATTACTGACATTTTAGTTTAATACAAAATTGACTGTGTCCCACCAAAAATTCTGTATTTTGTAATTAAATCACCAGCAGGCATAGTAGTGGTCGAATATATTTGGCCAGGAATATTGATGGAGATTTCTCGTTGCAACAACATGCATGTGTATGGCGTTCAGCAACATGAGTTCTTTTTCTCTTAACATTGTACAATCAATATTCTATTACTGCAGTGTAAGCTTTGCTGCATTGTAGCTGACTTAGCGTGTAAGACTCAAGGATGCAACAATGCAAAGAATTCTAATTTCTATACATAAAATACATGTAAGTTGTTTATTTTGGCTGTAACGGTCTTGCTCCAGTACCTGTTGCTTCAGGTACTGTTTTCTGTAATTTCATTAAACAACAGTTTGGGAAATTTTAATTTATTTACCTTGGGATTCTCTTCAGTAATAATTTCAAAGAAGCATCGTATTCTTCTATATGAGAGGAAATGGCCTCAAGCTGGCCAGAAGAGTTTCAGGATAGATATTAGGAAAAAACTCTTCACTGAAATGGTTATCATCCACTGGACAAGGCAGTTCATAGAGGTGATTGAGTCACCATCCCTGCAGGTACTTAAAAGACAGGGGGATGATTTACTCAGGAATATGGTTTATCAGTGGTATGGTACTGTTGGAATCGATGATCTCAATGGTCTTTTCCAACCCAACAATTATATGATTCTATGTTTCTTGATGAATTTGTTCAAATTCCTTCTGCTTGTTTTGCTTTGTATGATGCAGAAGTCTGTAACCTTAGGTAGTCCACTATACAGGCTGAAACAGTTTTCTGGTTAGAAAACAAACAACCCCAAACCAAGAGGTTTGAGGATGAGAAGATTGAGTTGCTCCCTGAGAACAAGAGAAAGGGTGCAAAGCTGTTACAACACAGATTATTTAGGCAGCAGGCAGTGCTGTGTGTCACCAGCATGGACAATCCGGAACGGGCTTTCTATAAATTCAACATAGGCAGTTGCCTGCAGAAGCAGTGTGTTGAAGGTACCAACTTCATTCCTTATCTGAAAGGACTTCTGCTGCTGCCATTGCAGCTGCGAGGACAATGCAAGGGAGAGCCCCCTGTGGGCAGAGCAGATTATCCTGGTGCCTCACTCCCTTCCCTGCCTCCTGTTTCCAACAGGAGCTATGCCAGCCCCTGCCCAGCCCCCTTGGAGAGGTGAAAGGGGGGCCCATTTGAAAAACTAGGGGCTGAGGAAGAAGGGAAGAGAGAAGATAAGGAATATCTTGGGCATGAGTGGCTTTCAGAGGGTGGGTGAAATGTAGGTCATGCTGAGGTTCAGTGCCTCCAGGGAAGGGAAGACTGTCTGCTGATGTGGGGTGGGAAGTGGGGGAAGCAGAGAGAGAAAAAGAAAAGCCTTCACCTGCAGCACCCTGTGAGTTCCCACAACTTCATGACTTCTTTTGTTTCTAAAATCTCTTAGACACCCAACTCATTTTGCCAGTGTTGTTGAATTGAAATTTGAATTTATTTTGTCATTACTTTGGGGATGGAAGTCATAGAATCATAGAATCACTAGGTTGGAAGGACCCACTGGATCATTGAGTCCAACCATTCCTAACAATCCCTAAACCATGCCTCTCAGCACCTCATCCACCTGTCCCTTAAACACCTCCAGGGAAGGTGACTCAACCACCTCTCTGGGCAGCCTGTTCCAGTGCCCAATGACACTTCTTGTGAAAATTTTTTTCCTCATATCCAGCTTGAATCTCCCCTGGTGGAGCTTGAGGCAATTCCCTCTTGTCCTGTCCCCTGTCACTGGGGAAAAAAGGCCACCTCCCTCCTCTCCACAACCTCCTTTCAGGTAGTTGTAGAGAGCAATAAGGTCTCCGCTCAGCCTCCTCTTCTCCAGGCTAAACAACCCCAGCTCTCTCAGATGCTTCTCGTAAGATTTGTTCTCCAGCCCCCTCACCAGCTTCGTTGCTCTTCTCTGGACACGCTCCAGGGCCTCAACATCCTTCTTGTGATGAAGGGCCCAGAACTGAACACAGTACTCAAGGTGTGGTCTCACCAGTGCCGAGTACAGAGGGAGAATAACCTCCCTGGACCTGCTGGTGACCCCATTTCTGATACAAGCCAAGATGCCATTGGCCTTCTTGGCCACCTGGGCACACTGCTAGCTCATGTTCAGTCTGCTGTCAACCAACACCCACCACCAGGTCCTTCTCCTCCAGGCAGCTTTCTAGCCAGACTTCTCCTAGTCTGTAGCACTGCATAGGGTTGTTGTGCCCCAAGTGCAGGACCCGGCATTTGGCCTTGTTAAACCTCATCCCATTGGTCTCGGCCCAGCGGTCCAGCCTGTTCAGATCCCTTTGCAGAGCCTCCCTACCCTCCAGCAGATCCACGCTTCCACCCAGCTTAGTGTCATCCGCAAACTTGCTGAGGGTGCACTCAATGCCTTCATCCAGGTCATTGATAAAGACATTGAACAGGGCTGGACCCAGTACCGAGCCCTGGGGAACCCCACTTGTAACTGGCCTCCAGCTGGAGTTAACTCCATTGACCATCACTCTCTGGGCCTGGACATCCAACGAGTTCTCAACCCAGGAGAGTGTGCGCCTGTCCAGGCCAGAGGCTGACAGGTTCTGAAGCAGAATGCTGTGAGAAACTGTGTCAAAGGCTTTACTGAGGTCCAAGAAGACTATCCACAGCCTTTCCCTCATCCAGTAGTTGAGTCGCTTTGTCATAGACGGTAATCAGGTTAGTTTGACGGTTTTTAGTGTTGACTGGGCCTGATAACCCGGTTCTCTTGCATGTGCTTCATGACAGCACTCCAGATCACCTGTTCCATGACTTTCCCCGAAAGTCAAGTTTGCCCACACAGCTTACATGTTCTGATGTTACACTGCTTGCTTTAATCACCTCAGCTGTGCAGGTGTTTCACCGGTGTCTCTGAATGGACACCATGCTGCTCGGCTTTTTCCCTCTTCCCTCCCAAATCCTGAGGCAACATTGCAAGAAAAGGGTTTTTTGAAGAAATCAGGGTATATGTGCCTGTCTGTCCGTTTCAAAGTGTCAAAGCACTACACCATGGGTTCACTATTTGGCTGGAGTTTTCTTCTAAAACCAGAGCCTGCAGAGAGAGGAGAAAAAGAATCATTTCACTATGTGTGTCATTCAGAGGATGGTACTCAGTGCTCACTGCTGCCCTCTTAAAGCCAGGAAAGTGCTGGCAAAGGCAGCACTGCTGCTGCAATACTAAGCTGTTCTCGAGTGTTTCACTGATGACAGAACTCTTAAGTGGTAAGGATGAGAGGAACTTGAAAGGCCGTGGAGACCAATTGCCTGCCGAAAGGCAAAATCAGCCATAGCCGTACAGTTCCTGACAGATGCTTCTCTAACTTAGGCTTAAAGCCTCCAATAGGAAGATATGACAAGATCCTCCCCTATGCAGAACTTGGGTTTTATGGTACTATCATGGCTTAACCGAAGCATTCATCCATGCTGATAGCTGATACTCATAGATCTTATTTGCCTTTAGTTTACACATGCTATTTACTATTTTTTAAGACTTTGCAACATTGTTAACTCAAGTTCAGATTGTAATTCGTAATGTGAAATCCTTTTCTTCATGATGACGGCTGAAGCTGTTTTACGCTCTGTATTTATATAGTGGATTACTCCTGCTCAAGCATAGATGTTTATTTATTTGTCCTGACTGCAGAGCATCTTTTTTCTTCCTGACCATTTTCTGTATTTGTTAAGAGGCTTTAGAATTCTAATCCTGTCCTCTGGTGTGTTTGGAACCCTTCCTGTGGAACGTCTAGTATCTGTTCCTTCATCCAAACCATAAGGACAAGCATTAAGTTGTGCAAGCAAAAGACCTAGGGAAGACCACCAGGGAATCCAGTAGATGTACCTCTTTGGTGTGGTAGCACACCTTCTGATCCATTCTTGCTTATGAAATTCATGCAAGACAATGTCAAAAGCCTTGCTGAAATAAAAATATTTCAAAGGTAGTGCTTCTCCTCTGTCTGTGAGAACCATTACTGTGTCACAGGAAGAGAGGAGATTATCTTGACTTGATTTGTTCCTGAGCGATATCTATGCCATTGTTATTTTCTAGGGGTTTACATACCAATTATTTCCTTCATTTTTTTTTATTTTAAGAAAGAATAATGTCAGCAGAGCCTTCGCCTTTTTTTCCTGAAATATCTCTCCGTCCTCCATTAGCTCTCAGTGACAACTGCTAATGCTTCTGAGGTTGTTCAGATACTTCTGTTTCATGCATGAGAGTGAAATTCATTAGGCCCAACTGATTTGAAGACAGCTAATTTATCAAAGCATTTTCTAGTCCATTCTTTCCCTGCTGCACTCGAGTTCTTACTCCTTTCTCACTGATGCTAGTTATACTAAGTGCCTAATATAAGAGTGGCGTTTTTTTCTTTCTTGGCAACATTGGACTGTAAGTGCCTTCTTACAACAGAAAAGGAAACATTCCCTGGGCTTCCATTTCAATATGCTTGTTTTCTCTTGATTCTGATATCTCATTTTGAAACTTGGTCACTTTTTTTCCTTTTGTCTGCATTTGTTCTTTCAAACTTTTCTGTGTTAGTTCTGCCTAATTTACAGTTCCTGTGTATTCTGATTTTAAGAACACTGAATGACCAATCATTTACCCACCTACCCTTGTTTAGTTTATTCTGTTTTCTGCACTGAGATTGTTTCCTTTTGTTTAAGGAGCTTTAGATCTATTGGATCTTTATGGTCAGTTCACAGAATTTCTTAAAATGTGCCTTTTTAAAGTCTGTTAAATTAATTAATTAGCTGGACAATTCTGCTTATCTATTATTTTATTTACGTTGTCATCCTTGTGTTTCAAATGCAAGGTAATATCTACTGCTGTTTTTCTCTGTGCACTTCTCTTCTAGAGCTGTACTTACAATCAATGAATCATAGAATGGTTTAGGTTGGAAGGGACCTTTAAAGGTCATCTAGGCCAGCTCCACTGCAATAAACAGGGGCATCTTCAAATAAATCAGGTTGCTCAGAGCCCTGTCCCCACCTGATCTTGAATGTTTCCAGGGATGGGACATCTGCCACTTCTCTGGGAAGCCTGTTCCAGTGTTTCACCTCCCTCATTGTAAAATTTTTCTTCCTTACATCTAGACTAAACCTACTCTCTTTTAGTTTAAAAACATTACCTCTTGCCCTGTTGCAACAAGCCCCACTAAAAGTTTGTCCTTGTCTTTCTTATAAATCCCCTTTAACTACTAGAAGTTTGCAATAAGGTCTCCCCAGAGCCTTCTTGTCTCCCTGCTGAACAACCTCAACTCTCTCAACCTGTCTTCATAGGAGAGGTGTTTCATCTCTCTGATATTCTTGACTCTCCTCCGGACCTGCTCCAACAGGTCCATGTCTTTTCTCTGCTGGGGGTTCCAGAGATGGATGCAGTACTCCAGGTGAAGTCTCTTGAGAGCAGGGAGCAGAGGTAGAATCACCTCCTTTGACGTGCTGGCCACACTTCTTTTGATGCAGCCCAGGATACAGCTGGCCTTCTGGGCTGTTAGCGTGCTTTGCTGGCTCATGTCCAGCTTTTTATCTACTGGTATCCCCAAGTCCGTCTCAGTGGGGCTGCTCTCCATCACTTATCCGTGCTATGTTCTAGCCAAGTAAACTAGTTCACTAGGTCTTTTGCAGCAATTAAATCAGAAGTGTGATCACTTTAAGACTTCCTTCTCCTGCTTATTCACTACCTTTCTTGTATTACTGTATGGGCATCAAAACTCATTCCTCATAGCTTCATTATGAATAAATCTGATTCCTAAATCATGTGCCTTTCTACTGATTACTTTATGAAATACTTGTTCATAAGTGTTGTTGCAGCTGTTATGTCCTCCTTTTCATTGGAAAGTTGCATGGCACAGTGTTTCTATGCCCTTCACAAATGAGAATCCTGGAGCCTACTTCCTAATACAAAGTGAGATTTCCATGAAATGACGTGTCCAAGGCTCTAGGAAACCTGTCACTCTGATGATAACTGCATTGAACTCATGGATCTCAGTGGCAATCTGAGGCTGTAATGAGAGTACCTAGGTTTACAAATACAGAAAACTAAAACACAGGTTGTGAAAGGATCCTGAAAATCATAAACATGTTTTTTAAATCCCGAGATTCTGCTGTCTAGTAGTGTATAATTGCTAATAGTTAAAGAGGTAGAAGAGATATTAAAAGTTTTGTTAGCACTTGTTTGATGTGATCTATCTAAACAAGTTCATTTCACCCCTCTCATGCTCATGTTGCATATAATGCCTTTCTACTGTGCCATCTTTTACTTATTTTTATTGATTTACTCATTTCACAGAATTGCTAAGGGAGAGAAAAATACATATTTGCAATCTAATCAAGCAAACAAATATAATTATAGCTGTCTGGTGTTTTCTTACTTGCGGTTGTCTTACCTGTCTTTGCCTCGATTGTTTTCTTGTTTGCTAATCATAAATTCAGGAAAGTGTACTTTAGGTGGAACCCCCTCTCCCCAACAGGTGCTAGACTGAATGCTTAAACTAAATATACCATAAAACCTGGAAAAACAAAACTAAAAGCCCCATAATTTTTAGCTGGAGTTTGTCTTTATGTTATATGTCTGTGGTATCTGCCACAGGGCACTGGCTGATGTGCAAGAGCCACTACAGTGAAGTCATTTGGTTTACGTAGGTTTCAAACAATTATCACTGAGTAGGCTGATGTTTTTTTCAAAATGTTTTCTGGGGGCACAAGTTGAAGCAAGCCAAGGACTGTTATCTGTCTCCCTCATGGCATGGTTCTTCTCATCATATATAACCCCACTTCTGCTACGAGAAGAGTTTGTCGTGTTCCAAGTATCTACATGGACTAGCCTCAACAATATACCATTCTCCAGATCATTCCTGTGTATTACGTAGGAGAGTATGGCTATCATGAGACACAACCACGCCAGCAACACTCAAATAGTTAAAAAACCCAGACATATAGGTGAAGGAACTACTTCTAAATCCATTTATCTTTTTTGCATATACAAATCCAAAAAAATATATTTCATCAAGATGCTTTTAGTTATTCAGGGGCATCCTTGCTGAATGGGAAAAATGCTTCCATTGTTAGAAATGAAAGCTTCATTTTAAATAACTTTTTAAGCTCTGTTTTTTAAAAAGTTTTATGTAACACATATTTGGATGACAATGATTTTCCTAGAAGAGTGAAAAATAATTTAATGACAAGTTGCTATTTTTTTAATAAAATTCAACAGTGACAACCATATATGTTATTAGAGTGGACAAGTAAGTGTTTGAAAAAAATCATGCTTAGAACAACAGCTGAATATGAAGACAGAAATGGAGAGAGCTGTCAGCTTCTTTCCAGGCCATGTTTAAAATGAGAAGAGACAAAATACTAAAAAATATGCTGCTCTGTTTATGCAGGACAATAAAACAAAAAAGACATATTAGCTTTTACATTTCTATCTTTTCAATCTGAGTGATTAAACTCTCAGATTTGGGATTAAAAACATTTATGTGTAGAATTAAATAAACAGACATGGTATTTTTCTTAGTGTTTTTTAAAAAATTATTTAGCATTTCATATCATTATCTTGAACGCATGCATGTTTTTGCCATGATACCACTGAGAAGGACATATTTTTATTGCAGGACGTCCTGGGAAATACAGATCAGATCTATGTATTGCCTGGTGCAGCATTCTATTCTCAGCAATTGTTTGCATTATGTGGGACTTTGTCTAGAGCTTAACAATATTGGTGGAAACAAGTGCAAGTCTGAAATGAAGCATCAGCTATTACAATAACTTCTTCTGCTGTGGCTTTTCCTCTTGTGGTATATCAAGCTAACCCATTTGTGTAGATCAAAAAGTTCAAAAAGTTCTCCCCTGCTTGGTCCTGCTCAGTCTTTTTCTCCTGTCTTCTTCTGTTAGTGATGTTATACTTGATCTCCTCTCTTGCATCCTCCTGGATGTGAATACCTGTGTCCGTTGTGCTACACTGCCTGTGTGCTTAAAGAAGAAAACTCACATCATGGTTTCATTTTTCCAGTGTCATATTCTCCTTCATCCATGACTGAGAATCTAATTTTTGTCACGTGTTTATTCCTGGAGGTGTTATAAATTATGATTGCTGGATGGTGAGGGTAAAGCTATGTGTCAGGGTTTGAGCCACTCTGGAGGTTCAGTGATGCCTCCAGGGCAGTTTGAGCCTCACACCCTCTGTCACATTTTCCTCTCTTTTTCCTACAGCTCCTCGCCTTGCAATCCTGACCTCTCTGTTGTGCTGGCTCTGTGTTTCCTCTGATCTTGCTCCAAGCCAATGCGAACTTGCTCAACTAGTAGAAAATCAATCTAGTGGAAAAAGAAAAAAGCATTTTTTTCTTCAGTGTTAGTGAGTTGGTTACTGTTTGTTCAGATGTGCTCTAGAGGTAGTGTGGTGGGGGCAGGAAACATAACGAATGCAGGAATGTATGTTTGGGGACTTTGACTTCCTTTTCAATCACAGTAAATACTAAATGGGCTCATCTGCACCACATAACCCCACCTCAGAACTGACTGAGTCACATGCACAGTTTACTTCAGGGTAAGACATTACAGTGCATGGCATTAAATTCATTAATACCATTCATTACAGCTGAATGGCATTAAAACACAATAAACTCAGCCATGGATGAGACCTGTGTACTAGCTCCATTTATTTGAATAATAACTCTCTGATAAATGCAACACTTGAACTTCAGTCAAATTCCCGTGTTCAGTAGGTTATTTGCAGCTGTAGCCTTCGGTCAGCAGAAAAATCAATGGATGAATTCCAGTGTATGTAATTCGTCTAACAACCTTGGGCCTTAACTTAGATGACTCTCACGCTTAGTCAGATAAAATTTGCCACTGGAGACATTAATGTCTTTCCATTAATTAGAGAATGAACTTTGACCTTTACGTTGGAAGCACTGAAGGAAGTGCAAAATGGATGCCTAAGGCTACTTGGTTGGATCCTACTCACTGAGAAATCAAATAACTTATTTCATAGAACCAGAGAAGGGGGAGGTGGGAAGGCACCTCTGGAGATTTCTTAGTCCAAAACTGCTGCTTAGGGCAGTGTTACTTGGAGCAGGTTAGTTCTGCATCCAGTCGGGTTTTGAATATCTCCAAGGATGGTGACTTTACAGCCTTGCTGGATAATCTGTTCCAGTGTGCAATCACACTTAAAATTGAGGTTTTTTGCTTAATTTTAAAGTGGCTTTCTTGTATTTCAATGTGTGCCCATTGCCTTGTGTCCTTTTACCGGGCACCGCCGAGAAACACCTGGCTCTGTTTTCCTTACCACCCCAATCAGGTATTTATACAATTCATTCATAAGATCCCTGCGAGCTTCTTGAGGCTAAACAGTCCCAGCTCTCTGAGCTTTCTACGATAGATGCTCCAGGCATTTAGTCTCCTTTGTCACCCTTCACTAGACTCCAGTATTTCCACGTCCAGAAATGGACCTAGCACTCCAGATGTATCTCGCCAGTGCTGAGTTAAGAGGAAGGATTGCCTCCCTAAACGTGCTGGTGGTGCTCTTTCTTATGCAACCCAGGAGGTTGTTGGCTGCCTTTGCTGTGAGAGCACTTTGCTAGCTCGTGTTCAACTTGCTGTGCACCAAGACCCCAAGGTCCTTCTCTGCAAACCTACTTTCCAGCTAATTGGTCCCGGGTATGTACTGTTGCACAAAGTCCAGCAAATCTCCATTTCTGTGTCAGGAGAATGCACTCCAGAAACCTCTTGGATTGCTTGTTCCCTGCTGTACTGTCCCTCCAGCAGATGCTGGGGTTGTTCAAGTGCCCCATGAGGACAAGGCTTGTGTGAGACATCTTCCAGTAGCTTGAAGAAGGCCTCATCTATTGCTTCTTTGTGAACAGCTAATCTGTACTTTAACATCAATAACTTAGTTGAGGTAATAATTTAAGACCAAGTAATTTCATTGCAGTATGGAAACATTTTAAACACTCCCAGAAAGCATCATTCTCTTGTTAATCATCAAGAAATTTATTAAAGAAAAACTGAAGAATGAGATATTAGTGGCACAACTCAGTAAGGGGCTTCTAAGAAACCATCTGATTTAAGTGCAATTTTTTTACTACTTCTTGTTATACTTAGTATATCTAAATATATTGTGGACTAATAACTTGAAAGAAAACTTTCCAGGACAATGAACAAGTCTTCCTTTGTGTTTTGATGATGTAAAGTATTAACAACTATTCAGTTAGCTCAGCACAAATGACTGCATTTGTAGAGTATCTTTATGTAAACTCCACTTGTCCTTGAATTTTTTCTCATTTAAATATTCTGTGTATGCAAGACACTGTGCAGAGGACAATGCAAATACATGCACTGTGCGTAAACAATGTGACATAACAGAAATGAAAGGCAGGGAACTAGGATAAAATCCATCAAATCTGATAAAAGATGGTAAGCAATAGAACACACGACAATAGAAGTAGGATGCTGAAATACTGTACTAAGAAGGTAAAATGATTTGATAGGTGGGATGTGGTTAATGAAGTGAAGCTTTATAATTGTAAAATTAAAATATTAGGACAGAGCAATGCATAGAAGGAAGTAGGACTGCAGTGACTGATAAATCCTAGCAGTAGGGTGGCACTAATAATCCTTGATAGGTTTTGCTTTGAGATTCATGCAGATTTGAAAACTTCAGCTCTAATTGCTTGGTTTCTATGGCTTTTCAAAAATTTACTCTCCAGAACAGTGATATCCTCTCTAACAGGCAGCTCAGTGCTGTGATGGATTAGCTGGGACAGACCTAATTGCAGTGGTTTAAGAGATCACTGTCACCAAGCCCTCCACTTCTTTGCAAGCACTTCTGTGCCCATCTGAGGCACGGGAGCACAAAATGTAGATATAAGTGGTCTCTCTGTGTCCAGCTAGAGGCCTGGCTGTCACCACATCTTGTTCCCAGCAGAGGCCATGTGCTGGGATGGATATGTGAAAGCGCCTGTCTGTCTCCATACACATTCTGGGAGGGACCAGTTTGCACTGGCATGACAAGCTCAGCTGCAGCCAAGATGAAAGGTTCCACTGTGGGCAGGGATGTGCTGAGGAGGGACAGGCAGTGCAAATATTCTTTTGTTTAAAACACGTGGGCTTTAATCTAAAACTAATAAGAGATTCAAACCAAGCCTCACTGAGGAGAGCAGATCATGAAAGGGGATATTGCTGCAAATAAAATAGTACAGTTGATATCCTATCAATGCAAAAGTCAGTGATGACTGGCCATTTCCTTACCTATAAAATCTGTAAAGAGCAAACGTTGGTGTCTGGCTAACAACTTGGTTCTGAAAACATGCAGGGAGAAACTTTTAAGTTTCTCATTTCTTCCATATAATGCAAGGAAACTCGTTTTCTTAGTGTGTAAAAGTTTGTGGGACTGAAGCCAAACACTTTATTGTATGGGATATGTGTTAAATTGGTAGAACAGGGCATTTAATTTTACACTTACATTAATCTCTGTTATGGAAGTGTAGGAGGACTGCTTGTCTCCAAAGGAAAAAGCTGGTGTGACTACCACATTACTGTGGCACAGTATTGCACAATATAGCACAGTACTGCTACATGTAGGTTGGTTAGGGTTCCAGTTAAACAGGAAGGTGTCTATTTGGGTGAAGTTTAATGTCCAAAGCATTCAAAGTTCAGTTTGGAAAGATACCTAAAGAATATGAATGCATTTTCCAACCGCCTAAGCTGGCTGCAAACCCAAATTCTTGGGACTTCCTATTTCCAAAACTTCTGAGCATATCATTAGGACTAGATCTTGTTTTATTTTTGCTCTGATCTTGGGTATTTTTCCAACAACAGAAAATACTGGGAATCAAATGGAAGTAAAAAGCTGAAGATGGAACCTTTTTGAAAAATCTAACCCAAACCTCTGTTTTAGTTTTGGATCAAACTCAAGCTTGGAATTTTGCATGCTCTCAGTTTCTATCTCCCTTTCCTGTGCTGTCACACTGTATTGCTCTCATTATGAAATTGGGGAAGATTTACAAGAAAGTATTTTGTGGGTTTGGGGGCTGGGAGACATTTGGAAGAACTGAGGAAGTGGACAGTAAAAGCACTGTTTCCAGTAGCAGTTTGAAAGAGATATTAGTGGATATGAAGAAATTCTCTAAGAAAGAAATCATAAAAAACAATTGATGGCAATGATTTGCACAATCATATGCTTATTTGGAAATAAGTTGGTAGTGGTTATGCAAGTTGTTTATTTCTGTTTTGGTAATACTTCTCAGTGACAGTATAAGGAATGACATAATTTAGAAAAATAAGCACCCACTTGAGATTTAGACATGGTGTCAAGCCCTTCCACAGTGCCTGGTTGAAGAAATGTCAGTCGTTAGAGGACATGGTGCACATGAAGCACAAGGACATTCCTGTCTGTAATTTTGTGACATAGCCAGTGTTTCACAGCAGTTCCTCATGCCTACAATATCATGCTCAGAGCAGATGGGCATGAACATGTCTATCTCAGTTGCCTTGGCAAACTTAATTAATACATTTTAGCCTTGCTTTTGGCTGTTGCAAATTAGGGAAACCTACAAAATTATCATATTATTCTCCTGTATTAGCCTATAGCATAGCACAGAAAACTATGAGCTGTGCAACCTGGGCCTTGGTGTTTGCCTGATTACAGGATTATCTTTGAATTTAGACAACAAGCTACAGGAAAAACAGGCAGAGGATTTGTGTTAACATAGGTAAACAATGATTGCAGATTTAACTCATGTACATGGCATAAGGGCTGAACATTTCTTAAAACCAATATTATCTCTACTCTTTCTTTGGCAGACAAATAAGGATTTTTCTGTCCTCTGATTTCCAGGCTAGGTCTTGCTCAATACTAGGAAAAGTTTACTGATTTAACTATACTGACAAAATGTTCTAATGTACGTTTAAATTTATCAGCAAAGGGAGATTGCTTATACTGCTTATACCAATTCCCTGAAGAAAATGACACTGGAAACTTATCCTCTATCCATGTTTCCGTTACTATAATTAAGTACGTGCTTGGAGTTCTTTGGCATAAGAATGACTACAAAATAACACAGCTTTGATTATCTGTACTGACATTTAAATCTTGCTTTAGAGGAAAGTACGTCCTTGCCCTCCCACCTTGACTTCTTAGTCTGAATTTCTTACAAATGTGGAGAGAGCTTCCATGGTTTTCTTGGCACTTTATTTTTGGTGATGGGTGTTGACTTCTCTCATTTTAACTTTCAGTAAATAGGAAGAGAACAGAAGTCAGGTCTATAGCAACAGGGACAGGAAGGAGGCATAATGTTGCCTCATTTTTCTAAACTACCAGTCCTAACATTTTCGCTTTCAACTGCTTATATCAGCTGTGATCAGGAGCAGAAACAAGATTATTTCAATATTTGTGAAGCAGAAGCAGAGGGGTCATATTTGGAAGCAGAAATATTTCAGAGTGAAGAAAAAGATGCTTAAACAGACTAGAAGAACTCCATCTAGCAAAATCAGGACAGCATGTTCTCTTCTGCTTTAAGACCAAACATAGATTAGTCTCTTGCATTTGCCTCACCCGTCTATGTAAATATGTAAACCCACAGATTGGATTATTAAGTTTACCTTGTTCAGTCACTCTGGTGACACTGATCCATGTCAGCCTCCTAGAATTCTGTAAAAGATAAAATTAGTAAGGAAATAAAGTTCAAGGGTCAGAGCTTTGGTAAACAACCAAAGCCGAAGGAAGTTCATTGAGGTGAAATTGCTTAAAACAGACATGTCAAGTAGCCATTTAGATTTCAGATATTGGATTTATAGTGCAAATAGACAGAGGCCAAAATCAAGTCAGGAAATGTGTCCCTAATTCAGATATCCCAGTGAATGAGAAAAACTTCCACGTGAATCCTCATAAGCTTCTAACTGCTGTGCTGTTGAGATGCGGGTATATCCTTTGGTCAGCATTCTGCCTCTCCTCACATAGTACCTTTACCTTGCACAGGACTGGCTTGGACAGGGTGCTTGGTCCTATCTTCATTGATAGTCTTCTCTAAAATATTATGCTAATGCTATTGCATTAAGGAGAAGTGAGATTGCATTCTTTGCCAGGGAGAAACAAATGGCCTTGCATACTTTTGCTCATACAGAACGTTTTGCAGAAGTAGAAAGACTTACAGGGACAATGCCCATGACTGCAACAGCTGTGGGAGCAAGATGAGCTGTAGGTGTGACCCTGGAATTAAGAGGAGCTGTGCTGTTTGGGAGAGACAAATCAATCTAGCACCCTGACTGGGACTATGTTTAGCAGCGGCCATACTCCACCATTTACTTCACTCCTGTTTACTTATTCCATGGGAATTGCTTTTCTCTTTCAGTAGCTTGAGTAAAGTGCTTTGCCCACTGAGTGGGTTTAACTTTAAGAACGTAGTAAATACACAGATTTCTGAGCACTGCGTAGATTTTGAGCTTTAAGAGAAAATTCTTTTTGAAGCTCAGGAGCATAGACAGAACTAGCTCTTGTTGCTGACAAGAGTCTTCTGGAATTCCTACCGGTTTAAAAGGAATTGGGGATCATAGGAGGCAAAGTGGAAAGAAATCCGGTGTTCCTTTCAGAGCTATACATCTCTAATTCCCTTTGATCTTCTGCTCAGCATTTGATTAAATGTTTGGATATAGACTGTTCTACCTAATCAGAGGTGGTTTGCAATAACTGTGCTGGTGCTACGTGCTTCAGTCTACCTCCTTAATCCTCCAGATCAGCATAGAAGGACATTGTGGTATTATTATTCATAACCAAGAGGGCGTTTAAGGTCAGATTCATGCTTCTTTTAAGATTTTCAGAAGCAGTTCTCCACGTATAATAAATTCTGTATCGGTTCATTGTACCGAAGAAACACTGTAAAAATTGTCTCTTAGCATTAATATTTACAGTTGTGATTACAGGGGGAAGTACCTTATACTCCTTACTCAAGACTGATGTCAGCAGAGTGTTTCAGTTAGAGATGTACTTTAACCATAATCTCAGGCCCAGATAACCTAGATCTGAATAACTCTCAAACATGAGGATGTTTAAGCATTCTGTGGCTTTCACAGCGAGTCTCCTTTTCTTAATGTGTCAGACACTGAAGATACGCCCATATATAAAAGTCTCAGATCTAACTGCATGCATTGCTGTTACTTCTACAGACTTAAATCATAGAATCACAGAATCATAGAATGCTTTGGTTTGGAAAGGGCCTTATAAAGATCATCCAGTTGCAATTGACACTTAAGCTGCACCTATACTACTGAACTGGAAAATGCCACAACATTCCCAGGCACTTGCTGTAATAGTCCTCAACACCCTTTTTGACTAAAAGAATTGGCATTTTATGAAACCGTTTCCAGGCACAGTATGAGGCTTACAATGCATGAGGGACTGTACTTGCTATGGCAGTGTGAATGACCTTGCTTTGGAGCTAAGAGAACTTAGTAGAAAAGACATGGCCACGTTGTGCTAGCTAATCTCAGAGCCAGAAAACAGATCCTGGCATGTTTCCTTTACTAGTATATATATAGATAGAGCCTCAGGGTTTTTGTCTTTGGTTCTGTGATTCGTTAGGAAATGTTTTCCTTTGGAGAAGACAGCAAGATGAATCACTTTATCTGTTCGTTTATGACTTGCAACTGGGTAGAAGCTAAAGATCTCATGATACTTTTCAACAGATAAACAGGAAAAGTCCACATGTCTCTCGTTACATTTTCTGTCTTGTTTGGTAGTATTTGAAATGTGAACCATTTTTCTTTAATCACAGTGTTGTTACCGTTAGGTTCTCTAGTTTTCAGGGTGATTTGCCATATCAGAAGGGTGGCAGGCCAATAAAAAAATTCTATTTGATTCTCTTTTCGTCATTTCTGTACCCACTATTTGTTGTTTTCATGGGCTATTTAATTCCATAAGTTTGGAATGATCTCATGAAAGACCTATTCTTAACACCCAATGCCCACTAATGTTAAGCAAGATATGAAGACAGTTTCTTGCACATAAAGAGATACTGTTGAAACTCTGGAAGAGTTATCTGTATTTGTACTTCTGAGGGATGCCAGGGACAAGCAGAAAATTGTACTATTTGTGGTGATGAAGTGAGGCAGGCAAACTGAAATTAATCTTTGGTATTCCATTGCAAATATAATTTTTATGTAATATCTTGTGGGTATTTGGAGAGCCATGTTGATTGCAGCAACCTGCGGGGAGTTCAGGGCCGTCTGCCTGAAGGCCCTGGAGGAGTTTGTTGCTTTTGCTGGAAGCTGATGAGAAATGCTGCCAGATGTTGACATGGTGTAGATCATTCCACAGTGGAGGGAGAGCTGTGGCAAGCTGATGTGATCTCCAGGTATGACTTCTGTTTAGGTGAAGCTCAGCTGATCAGAGTATGAGGCTCCCCTCTTTCCAGCTGCAGTGGTGTCAATCTGAAATTTCAGGACATTTATACAAGTGAGAAGAGGGAAAAAACTGTCCCATAGGAAACAGAAAATCTTTGGGTCATATAGCCCATTGCTCTGTCAATGCAAGATTATAGCTCTTGAACACCAGTCTGGAGAAGATTAGCTGGTTCACATAAAAGGGTTTCTACTCCTTCCCTTTAGGGGATTTTCCATTGTTAGATGTAACCTAAATTTTATCTTTTACAAAATATTAGCTTGGTTTTCTTGTTTGCCATTGTGTTATCTTCCATAACTCTTTCTACATTCTCTCCAAAAGGAAGACAATGGACCCCAAATGAGCCACATCTCAAATCTGGGCTCAGTAAAAGATCCAGATTTCACAGGGTGGTTTGAAGTGTTGGGATGGAATTGTGTCTTAACTGTGTCAAGGCTCAAATTCTCCACACATAAGGTACTCTTTCTAGTCTTCTTAGTCTTTTTCTGTTCCCTATCAGGTACAATGAGAAGATAGAAAAACACTGGATGCTAGATCTCCTCAAGCAAGTTTAGCTGTATTTTTATTTCACTTTGTTTATGGGGGAAGAAAACACATTGGTTTAAATCATGGTATTAATGGGAATATTTATAGATGTTTTCAAATTTTGATTTAGAACACATTCTCCCTTTTGTTCTGACACTTGTCTTTTTTCTTTTAAGTGCGTATTTCTGAACGGCAAGGTAAGCAGGAGGTTATCAGAGAAATTATTGGTTTCAACTAATACGGAAGGATAGTGGAAAGGCATAGGTCTTTGCTGTGGGTTAGCAAGTTTTCTGCCTTGAATATCAAGGAAGCCTTGTGCTGAGCACCACCTATCCTATTGCAGAGCTCAGCGCTTTCGTTTTCACTAACAGCCTAATGACAGAAGGTAGGCTTGAACAATCAAAGCACTTAATATTTCTTTTTTTTTTAGAAACAGTCTCTTTTAAATTTTGTGCTTAATTTGCTCAATCTATTTTACAGTATTCGCAGATTCTCAGTGGCAAGCCAGGGGTGCCCTGTGTTAAGCCATGGAGCATAACAAAAGCATGTTACTGAGCTATGGGTATCTGTTTTGTTTAATACTCAACAAATCTTGAAAAGCTGTCTTGTATTAAAAGTTAAACATCCTTTTTTTGGAAAAAAAGTGTCAGTAGGTGTTGACACACACGATGCTTTCACCTCTTGTCATTGTATCCTTGGGCATCTAGAGATGACTTATTTACCACCATGCTCATCGGTGTGCAAGGAGCTTTTAGACATGTTTGTGTTTTCAGTATTTGTATGCCTGTTGCTTTTCCTTAGTCTTGTCTGTACAGCTGAAAAGGTGTTTGTTTTCATTGATTTGCACTTAAGTTATGCTAATGTAGAAGTCCAACTCAAATCAGGCCCTTTTCTTTCATCTCTAGGACAATCACATAAGGTTACTGCTGTATCTCAGTGAATTACTCTCGTCCTATATTTCCAAATAGATTTCGGGCACCCACAATTCCTCATTTCTGAAACACTGTTGTATTTGACCAGCATAGTTCTTCGTGCAGAGCCATCATCATTTAGCAACAGAGAAAAGCAGTAGAGGAAGGTTTTTGAAACAGCTATGTGAATATTTTGTCTAATCTAATCTCACGCTTCACTGTGAGTGAAGCTAGATAAGTTTCCCTCAAAGCAGCAGAGCAGAACCCACTGCCAGTCAGTCTGTGTGGCTGTGAGAACCTGACTGACTCTCTCAGGCCTCTTTGAAATACTCTATGTCCTTCCATCCTTTGCTGTCCAACTATGTTTCTAAATATCGTCTTGCCCCATTAGCCCATGCACTGGCTCCCCTTGTCAAATTGGCTTTGGTGCTTCTAGGACCATAATGAACTGTATGAAGGAGGCTCCCCCTTTTTACAATAGGTTCTGCTAAATAAGACCCATGCACAGTCCATATGTAGCTCTGAAAGCTATATGGCTAGTGATTAATAGACATCTTCCCCCAATATTACTTCATCTCTAATTGAGTGGTCTCCCACTGCTGAAGTTTTCAGATTGTTACAGGGGGTTGTTGGACATTCAGGGAAGTGTCCAAAGTGAGGCATGAAGCTCTGGTTTCAGTGTTGCACAAGACACATGTAAAATTTTCAGAAGCACCTCTCAAAAAATTTCATACATTGCTGGTATGGATGGCTCTGGACTCTACTAACCTTATTTTGCTGAAGTCAGATGCTGAGGATCTCCCTTGATTGTACCACTGGGTGAAAAGAGAGCAATTCGTTCATCTTTTCATCTGTCTTCTTTTGTTTGTGTGCTTTTCTTCCTCTTCAGTCACATAAATTGATGCTCTATGGCAGAAAGGTAATAGCATCAGGTAGTAGTAGCATCATCTGATGCTCCCAAATCCTTTGATTATCTGGCAGCAGCTTAAAGTACAACTCTATGCTGAAAAGTGTTTCTGAAAATGGCACTATGGAGTTCCATGCCTATCATCTCTAAATTATTTCCATATCAAATACCTTCTGTGAGCAATGAAAAAGACAATTTTGTTCCTGCCTGTCAGCCCTTGTGAACATAACCTGGACTTAAAGTTCATACTGCATTCTTTTCTTCTCCTCTGTAATTGCCAATAATGCAGCACCCAACAGGCCAAAATAAACCTTCAGTTATACTGTAGTGAGTTTACCATCTTTGAATTGGACCTCGCTGCCACCTGTAAAGCTTCATGTTTTCTGCAATTTTGCTCAGCTCACTGGAACTTATTAAACATCGCCGTTGATGCATGACAACAGGAAATCCAAATCAGCTCCCTATGTCTTTGCACATGGAAAACAGGAATTTTTATTTTTTCCTCTCTGGAGTATGATGCATAGAGTGCAAGTCTGTGTGAGCAAATGTCATGAACTTAAGTGTAGTATTTTTCAAATTAAAATTGTACTCTGCAGAAGACTTCCCATATAGAATCATAGAATCACTAGGTTGGAAGGGACCCACTGGGTCATCGAGTCCAACTATTCCTAACAATCCCTAAACCATGCCTCTCAGCACTTCATCCACCTGTCCCTTAAACACCTCCAGGGAAGGTGACTCAACCACCTCCCTGGGCAGCCTCTGCCAGTGCCCAGTGACCCTTTCTGTGAAATTTTTTTTCCTGATGTCCAGCCTGAACCTCCCCTGGCGGAGCTTGAGGCCATTCCCTCTTGTCCTGTCCCCTGTCACTTGGGAGAAAAGGCCACCTCCCTCCTCTCCACAATCTCCTTTCAGGTAGTTGTAGAGAGCAATAAGGTCTCCGCTCAGCCTCCTCTTCTCCAGGCTAAACAACCCCAGCTCTCTCAGATGCTCCTCATAAGACTTGTTCTCCAGCCCCCTCACCAGCTTCGTTGCTCTTCTCTGGACACGCTCCAGAGCCTCAACATCCTTCTTGTGGTGAGGGGCCCAGAACTGAACACAGTACTCAAGGTGCGGTTTCACCAGTGCCGAGTACAGAGGGAGAATAACCTCCCTGGACCTGCTGGTCACACCATTTCTGATACAAGCCAAGATGCCAGTTGGCCTTCTTGGCCACCTGGGCACATTGCTAGCTCATATTCAATTGGCTGTCAACCAACACCCTGAGGTCCTTCTCCTCTAGGCAGCTTTCTAGCCAGACTTCTCCTAGTCTGTAGCACTGCATAGGGTTGTTGTGCCGCAAGTGCAGGACCCGGCATTTGGCCTTGTTAAACCTTGTGCCATTAGTCTCAGTGCATTGGTCCAGCCTGTTCAGGTCCCTTTGAAGAACCTCCTTACCCTCCAGCAGATGCACGCTTCCACCCAGCTTAGTGTCATCTGCAAACTTGCTAAGGGTGCACTCAATGCCTTCATCCAGGTCATTGATAAAGACATTGAACAGGGCTGGACCCAGTACCGAGCCCTGGGGAACCCCACTTGTAACTGGCCTCCAGCTGGAGTTAACTCCATTGACCATCACTCTCTGGGCCAGGCCATCCAACGAGTTTTCAACCCAGGAGAGTGTGCGCCTGTCCAGGCCAGAGGCTGACAGCAGAATGCTGTGAGAAACTGTGTCAAAGGCTTTACTGAGGTCCAAGAAGACTACATCCACAGCCTTTCCCTTATCCAGTAGTTGAGTCGCTTTGTCATAGAAGGTGATCAGGTTAGTTTGGCAGGACCTGCCTTTCATGAACCCATGTTGACTGGGCCTGATCACCCGGTTGTCTTGCATGTGCTTCATGATAGCACTCAAGATCACCTGTTCCATGACTTTCCCTGGCCGTGAGTCAGACTGACAGGCCTGTAGTTCCCTGGATCCTCCCTGCAACACTTCTTGTAGATGGGCACAACATCAGCCAGCCTCCAGTCCAGTGGAACTTCCCCAGTCAGCCAGGACTGCTGGAAGATGATGGAAAGGGGTTTGGAAAGCACACTCGCCACCTCCTTCAATAGTCTTGGGTGGATAATAATAACTGATTTGCTTTGCTTTTTTTTTCATATTTTGCGTGTCTTTCTTGCTCAATATGAACTACTCAGTCTTGTTTTGCCTGTTATTCTTGTTCTTTTGTATTCTTTTTGTACACTTTTGTAGTCCCATTTAGTCTTATCACAGAATATACATCCCATTTGACAAATACATCCTCCCACCTTTTTGTAGGTTGGAGAATATTTTTTGTTCAAAGTGTTCTGCACATTGTTTCCTTACTTGAAGGACTAAAGCCTGCTTTATATGTATATACATACAGTACACATGTATTATAGATGTAGAAAAAGTGTGCATACTGCAACATCTTTTTCAAATAGTTGTTTTCACAAACCAAATCCACAGTATCAGCAATAGTAAAACTAGTAGTAGATAATACTTCAGTAGTCAAAGAGAGCGATATGACAGGAAGAGCATTCAATTCAAAATAGTCTTTCATTATTGGTGGACAGTTTGATCTGGTTGTGAAGAAGAAAGAATACAAAACTCTTAAAAATCAAGTAAACCTCATTGTTGAAAAAAGAGTCTGGTAGACCTTGTCTGACTTCTCCCGCTCAGGTTAACCAGCTAGACGAATATGTGCTGACTAGTCTTTTGCTAAATTACTGCTACATAAGGATGCATGGAAGAAACAGCAAAATGCATCCAAAGAAGACCAGCAATATGCTTACATGCAAGAGGGGCAACGTCAACATACAAGCATGTAAGTAACCTGCTCAGTTAATGTGGAGTAAGCAATGGACATTGTCTACTTGGGTTTCTCCAAGGTTTTTATATGGTTTCCCAGAGGCTTCTTCTGGAGAAACTGATGCATTATGGTCTAGACTCATGAGCTGTGCAGTGGGTGGGGAACTAGCTGACAGCTGCACCCAGAAGGCAGTGGTAAAAAGTTCCTTTTCTAGTTGGCAACCTGTCATAAGTGGGGTTCCCTGGGGATTGACAGTGGGCCCAAAGCTGTTAGAAGTTTAGGACCTTCATAAGTGATCTGGATGATGGAGTCAAGTGTACCCTGGAGAAATTTGCTGATGATACTAAACTGAGTGTGGGACACTTTGGAAGGGAGACCCACCCTGCAGGAAGACTTGGATAGACTGGAAGAGAGGGCTGAAAAGAACCTTATGAAGTTCAACAAGGACAAGTGTACATGGGAAAACATAATCCAGGAGTGCAGCACAGGCTGGGATCTACCCAACTGGTGAGCAGCTCTGTGGAAAGGGACCTGAGGATTGTGGTGGACTATGAGCTCAATATGAGTGAACAGTATGCTGCTGCTGTGGCAAAAAAAGCAGACAGGATGATAGATTGCATCAACAAGGGCATCACCAGCAGAGATAAAGAAGTCATTATCCCACTCTACTCAGTGCTTGTCAGGCCACAGCTGTAATACTGTGTTCAGTTTTGGTCCCCACTACACAAAAATATATCGACAAGCTGGAGGTTGTCCAGAGAAGGGCCACAGAAATGACCAAAGATCTGGGAAGCCTGCCATACGAGGAAAGGCTGAGACAACTAGATTTTTGAAACCTTGAGCAAAGGAGGCTTAGGGGAGACCTTATCACCGTGTTCCAGTATTTAAAGGATGACTACCAAGAAGATGAAGACTTCCTTTTTAAAAGGAGTCACATGGAAAAGAATAGGGGTAATATGTACAAGTTACTCCTAGGGAGATTCCAACAGGGCATAAGAGGAAAATTTTTCACAACAAAAGCAATCAGCCATTGGAACAATCTCCCCGAGGAAGTTGTGAATTCTCCAACATTGGACACTTTCAAAGATTCACCTGGACAGGGTCCTGGGCCATCTTGTCTGACTTTGCTTTTGACAAGCAAGGTTGGACAAGATGATCCTACGGTTCCCATGTAACCTGATATTCTATGATTCAGTGATTCTATGATTCAGTGATCTGTGGTGATGACCATAGAGCAGCATCCATAAGTCACATTTCAACTATACAAAATGAATTGACAGAGCTTCATTATATAGATGGTTGCTGACGAGTGTTTTTGATGGAAATTAGTGTCATTACTCCTCACATAACATTGTTTCTAATCACTGCTCTTCCAACACTGACAAAAAAGAAAGTTAAAGGGAAACTGAAACGTCCCATCCCCAGATTACTACATGAGATGGTTTGGAGTACTATAAAAATGTTTATGCTCTATGCCACTCCTTTGGAAAAGACTTGCATAACTCACTGGTGGCTCCATCACTCATGAGCAAAGGATGCATCCCAAATGCATGGCCATAAAATCTTTATGGTGCCTTGCAAAGTGTGGTGTGCTATAAAGTTTTTATAACCATACATTTGGGATGACCACATTACACCATCACATATTTTCCCCATAAAGATTTTGACTTACTGTTGCTCTAAGCCAACTAAGCTTTATAGGTGGTTCCTAGAATAGCTAAAAGATCCCTGCTTTGTTTTTTTTGTTGTCAGCACAAATTTAATGTACTCCTTTTGTTTCATTAAGTTCCAGAGTTAGGCTGCAGGGGAAGCGGAATAGTGTAGTCAATACACAACTGGATTTTCTTTCTAGTTATATCAATCACATTGGCTCCCTCCATTATTAAACATTTATGCTGTGATAATGTTTGCATAGTACAGCTGATATACAAGCCCAGGCACAGCAGCAGTGTGCATGTGGTGTGTATCATGGGATCTGGTTTATATGCTGTCAGCCCTTGGGAAATCTATATCTCTTGGATGTTTTGTTGTGTAAAGCGCTAACGTATACTAAAAAGATACTTCTTGTCCCAGTTGTTGTTCATTCTCAGCTACTTGTCATCCAGCTGGGTTAGTGATTCTGCCCCTCTGTGACCCTCTGAACCCAGGAACACACAACCTCCAACGAAGAAAGAAACTAAGGAGCCCTCTATTCATGGGTAGCACAAATTTACTTTGGTTTAAGCAGTTTTGACACTGCACCCTCTGACCATGTTTCACCATCTGTAGAAGGGGAATTACAGTGCTGAGTAATTTTAAAAATTGGTTTGAGAAAAGTCACAGAAGGGCTTCTTACTGTATTGCATGTAGAGGTACATTTACAAGTTTAAGGTCAGACATGTCTTTTGGACAGCAAGATGGCATAGGATTTATGAAGTGATAAAGAATTGTGTAAAGAAATGTGTCTATTTTAGTAAACGTGACGTACTTAGAAGTTCTCATAGTGTCTGAAGCACTTTGAAAAATATGAGTGAGAAGGTGTTCTGAACACAAAATTTTTTAAATGAGTATATTTGGTTAACATACGAAATCTTGAAATAAAACCACTTTTAATGAGTATCTCTGTGTTTAAAATTACTTTAAAAGCAAATTAGGTTTTGTTTTTTTAACAAATAGTACAGTTCCAAAGTAGGAGTGACTACTATGATGAAATAAAGAGAGGAAAGCACTGCAAATTTAAACCAAAACTGATAAAAGAAGTTTTCAGATTTTTGTTTGAAACATTTTTTTTTTTTGCTTATTTATCCACAGTTTTGGTCACCTCTTATTAAACAATTTGGTCCACAAACAATTGGTTATACCTTGTGTCCTGAGCACTCATTCAGAGCAGTTTTCAAACAGAGTTCTAAAAGTCCCATATTAACCAAAATTTGTGACTTTATGCTTGATGATCATCGGTATGCAAGAAAAGGAGAACAATGTCACCCATTGTCACCCATTCATTCATTGTCATCTGTTTCTGGCAGCGGGCAGAATTTGAGTTACTTGCCGTTGCCATATGTTTTCATCTGCTGAACAAATAGAAAAACTTTGACAATCTGCAGTGATAACTTGAATTTGCAAATGATGTTGGTGTACCCCAATGGGCAGAATGCAGAGAAAGGTATTTGTGCATGGTATATTAAATGATCTTCTGTTTCTCATGAGGAATAGGTTGGGTCATCAAGTAGGAATCCTTTGGCTGTAGTTGAATGAGTTATAGAAGTGAAAAGTTGAGCTTTAACTGATTTTAGGCAGCAGACTTGCAAACTTTCACAGGATTAATAAAATGGAAGAGAAAGTCGTCTTTGGTGTATTTCTAGTGCTGTTTAGTGTTGAGGACAGTCTGTAATCGATGCTTGAGTGTTAATGAGTAGCCCCTCTGTATATTTATTTATGCTTTTGAGATACTGTTTTTATGTGTCTGGTAATGGTGAAAAATGTCTTCCAGGTGCAGCATAATGGAAATGTGGAAGACAAAGCTCTGAGGGACCAAACTGAGTTTTGCAGCTGACAGCTGCACATGTGATATCCCCTGCTGGAGGAGTTTAATACAGCCCACAATAAATTAATTATGTATATAGTCTGTGGAGAGCACTGCAAAGACTGTCAGGTGTTGTAAAAAAAGTGGTTTTGGAAAGCATGGATGGAAAAGTATATACTGCATTCTTAAAATAGCTGCTACCAAGATTGTTAATATCTGAAATGATCAGAATGAAAAAAAATTATATGACCTCTTTTGCATCATTCTTCTTTTGACATTTATGTTGGCCCAAACAGTGAAAATAATTTGAGAGCAGCTCTTCTCTGAACAATGTCTGGATGAAAAGAGCATTTTAGAGTTCACTGCTTGTGTCAGTGAATTCCAGATCAAATCTGATCCAATTTACAGAGAAAATCTAAGACCATCTAATCTGATGTAGGTTTATATTATTTATTTTTAGGTGGACACGACATTACACATCACTGTAAATTGAAGGACCTGAATTCTGATCCTGGAAAACAATAATTCTTATATAGAGCAATATTCTTCTTTTCCCACCATATTATTCTTTGCTTATCCATCAACACCCTTTAATAAGATGTTTGACAGACAAAAACGCCCTGAACATTCTTCTTTGACTTATCTAACTCTGCTACCTGTGTTGAAAGGATGAGGACACTCATTATCCTGCAGAGGGCTAGTTCTAATGTGATAAAAGAAGTTTAAATCAGTACAAACAGCACCCAATTTGCAGGCTTTGCAAGTACCCGGCTGAGCACCCAGGTCTCTAAACACGTGTACACTTATGCCTCCTTTTTAAACTTCCAGCTGTGCAGCTTGATCTAACAGCAGATATTATCTCTCAAATCATTCCAGTGTCAACCTATATGCAAGAATTAAGGGTTTGAGATTCACTCTAGGACTTCCCAATACACCAAAAACCACCCCTGGCATGCTATGTTTCCAGAATCTGCTGGTTTTTGTGTGGGGAGTGCAGGGATGTACCATGGGAAACAAGTGCATCACATAGGGCCCTGGGAATTCTCTATTTGAGCCTGAGCAAGACAGAGAGCAGGGTGCGCCAGAGGCTGGCTCAAGCAGCTGGTTTAGGTACTGGCTGCTTTGTCAACAGTTGTTTTGGCCGAACAGTCTTCAGTGGAGATCTGGCCTTGAACAGCTATTGTAGATCTGCATCTTTCAATTAGCTCTCCAAAGGGATGCTTCATCACACACTGAGAGCCCTTTTGTGTGGTTTTAGAGCAGTCTGAACTGTCACTTCCCCCAATGCTCTGTGTAGGAAAAGCCCAGAAATAGCCCAGAGAAGCTGTTGTGTTTATGATTCAAACCCAAACTTACTTCACTCTAACTTCTAGCTCAATCAGATGAAAGATGGGACAAAGAAAAATTCACTATTCAAGTGTTTATACTGGATTTAGAAGGTTCCATATGAAATAGAGTTGAATCAATATTAAAACAGTGAATAAATAAATAACCTCCAAACTTCCAGATACGTGCTATTTTGCACTAGCTTGTGGTTGGTCTCCAAGCTTGTTATGGTCTACGGGTCTAAGTTCTCTTGGTTTAAGCCAAGCAAGCATTTCCCTAATTCCTATTTGACATTTTTTCCATTCATGCTGCTTTGCTTTCTGTGGCTTCTACTTTTTTCTTTTCTTTTTAAGGTGTTAGCCTTGGCACTCGGTTATAGTCAGGGAAATGCCAACATCTTTCATCCAGTCATATCTGTGATTAACAGGAATAAAAAGATACCCACTAACAACTAGCTGCAACTTCTCACTTACCATGCACTGCAATACTGCATTCCTGCCACTGTGTAGCATGATGTGCGACTCTAAATTAAAGTAGTTGCTACTTAGGGTGATGCCTGTTTATCAAGCAGCATTCACAGTTAGATTCTCTATGTCTCCAGGAGTTTTCTTGCAGGTAAGAGGCTCTGCATTGCATGGAGGGCTATTCTCTCTGTATTCTTTGTAGCTGGGATTTGGGGAGAGGAAGGCAATTTATTGCCCTGCATCTGATATAGACTTGCCTTAAGAATCTCCGAGGCCCTGGCCACAAATGCAGTATCTAAGCAAAGACCCTCTCTTAGTGGTTTCTGGTTGCTAGGGCTCCATAAAAATCTTGTTTCTTGGGGTTAATAGCCTAATAAATTAGATAGGCCAGTTTAGTTTCTTGAGAGCTATTGAACTGAGAGGCCTCCAGGCACACATTTTATTTGCACCTGTTTAGCTGTGTGGGGGTGTTTTGGAAGAACCATGAGCTAAAACTTACCTTTCAGTTTTCTTTCATCTCTGCAGATGAAAGTTATGTTTCCACTGACAATTTCATTTCCTTGACCAAGCCCTGCTGATAAAAATTCCTGCTTCTGATTCTTTCCTGGAGCTCTTTGTTAATTTAATGGGGTGTATTGGGTATTCTTTTTGCTTAGCCTTTTATCACTCTCTCCATTTTAGTCATCCTTTCCTTTTCTCCAAGGGAGTTCACACTATTTATTTCTGCAGTTTGGGATATGCAATATGTGTCTTTGGCACTGCCAAGAGCTGGGTTATTCTGCTTCATGTGGACTATCTTCCTTGTCTACATTCTGTTTTGAAGATCTACAGGATGAGAAATTAGCCTGTCTGCAAAGTACTGTGCTCACCAATGCTTCCCCGTAAACAGTAACAACCTGACTAATCCATTTGGTTTCTTGAGGCTCTATGTGGATTTCTGAGCACCCTGCAAATGGATATTTCCACTGGAAACTACTCTGATGCTACTACACAGATGACAAATCAAGAAACTTCTTTCTTGAACCCTTTAAAAATAGAAATGGATGCAAAAACTGCTTTCATTTGGGCAGCAAGATGCAGGGAAGTGTGTAAAAGAACAGCAAGCATAACGTGATAGTCCCCACATTGCGCTTTAACATATTCCAGGTCAGAGACTTGCTGAACTACATCATGTCTTTAGTATTTTTTCACTTGTCCGATTCCTCTCCAAACTTATGTGAACTAACAAGCTTTGTGCATTCTGCTGCAAGCAATTCCCCAGCTCTCCTATTTCAGAGGAAGTGTTTCTGCCATGCTTACTTTTAATGTGCCACTGTTTTACCGGTTTGAGCTGGTGAACTCTGAACATTTGTTCCTTGTTTGCTTCTTTATGGTTTCATAGATCTCTGTTGCAATGCACCTTCAGCTAGACTCTGAATATATGACTACTAATTTCAATTGTTCCTCGTAAGGGGAACCATTCTGAAACTGGCTTCAGGCAACTTCCTTAATTGGCTTCATTATTCTTTTGCTTGTGTGCTATCTTTTCTCAGCTCCTTTTTAATATGAGGAGGGGAACAAGAACCATACACAGTATTCATGAAGAGATATGTGTGATGGTGTACCAGAGTCAAACCTGGTAGGTAGCTCTGCCCCACACAGCTGCTTATTTTCCTACTGTGGGATAGAGAAGAAAATCAGAAGGGTAACAGTAAGAAAAACTTAGAAGATCCCTCCTTCCTCCTTCTTCCTCCAGCTTTATCTTGCTGAACATGGAATATCAGCTGGGATCAGCTGTCCTGGCTGTGTCCTCTCCCAATTCCTTGTGCCCCTTCAGCCTACTCACTGGTGGGGCAGCATAAGAAACAGAAAAGGCCTTGAATCTGTGCAAGCACTGCTCAGCAATAATGAAAACTTTTCTGTATTATCAACACTGTTTTCAACACTAATGAAAAAAATAGCACCATGCCATCTACTATGAAGAAAACCAAAATTAGTGCAATTCTCTTACTTTCCTCATAATTCTGAATGTTTGATTTATTTATTTGGCTTCTGCCCAATGTCATGCTGATGTTTTCTTTAAATGACATATTATAAACTGAAAATCTCAATCTGATTGGGAGTCATCTCTGAGCCTTCTCCTGTGGATGTAAAACTTAGATTGCTTTTCCTTACTTGCATTCTTCTACATTTATCTATATTGAATTTTGTTGTCAGTGTTTACTAGAAGTTCTAATAAAACAACACAAACAGCTGTTAGCTATTTAACCTGTATGTGTCTGTGCTTCCCTTTAACCCTCGTGGTCAAACCTGTTTAATATCAAATTGAAAAAAAAGACCTGAAAACTGAAGAGTACTTAGATATATTGTCCTGAGTTGCATAATAATAACAGTGGCCTACAAAGAATCATAGAATGGGTTGGGTTGGAAGGGACCACAAGGATCATCTATTTCCAACCCTTTCTGCCATGGGCAAGGACACCTTCCATTAGACCAGACTGCTCAAAGCCTCATGCAACCTGGCCTTGAACACCTCCAGGGATGGGGCATCCACAACTTCCCTGGGCAGCCTGTGCCAGTGCCTCACCATCCTCAATGTGAAGAATTTCCTCCTTATGTCTAGTCTAAATCTGTCCCTCTAGTCCTATCACCACGAGCGTTTTTAAACTGTCCCTCCCCAGCTTTCTTGAAGACCCCTTCAGGTACTGGAAGGTCGCTATAAGGTCTCCCTGGAGTCTTCTCCAGACTGAGAAGATTTAGGCTTTCCTAACCTGATGGCTGGCTGCTTGGACACCTTCCGTGTGTTGCCTTTAGCCTTCCCCATATCCATATTCCTCCATGAGGGATTAAGGCAGGAGATACTGTGGAAAAGAAGAATATAGGTACAAGAGAGTTGCAGTGCTAGGAATATGGACTATCCAGAGTATGGAGTGTATGGCTATGTGCTTTTCTGGACATCTGGATGCCTTCTACCTTGTTAGAAGAAAACGTAGCACTGGTTTTGCATTGTGTTTTTTTTTTTTCTCTTATTAAATCATGTCTGTTCGCCCTCCTTCATTCTGTGACTCAATGCAGATGTGAGCACGGCTTGTTCCTGAACTCTCCAGAAGCATATACACCTGGGGAATTAGTGGCCTCCCACTTTATTGGACAATAGTTCCTATAAACATTAAGATGCTAAAAACTGTGTCTATGTGGCTCAGCTTTCCCATATGTCTGAGAATACCTCTAATCATAGCAGGGTGGCGTTTGGCCTTGAAAACATGCACAATAAAATGGAATTTGTAACACTGGTGTGGTAGTGTCTTGACACTGTACAGACTGACATGATTTGTTGGTAAATTCTCAGAAGGAGATGCTGTAGATATTGTGCTCAGACCTACTTAATAACCTGTGTATCTTATTGACAAGATACATTGGAAGCAGTTACGGCATCTCATCTTGATACCTCTGATAGTGTGTGGTCTTTCCATCTCAGTCCACAGTGTTGTGATTTGGGAATGTATGAGGATGAAATGAAATCTGCAGTGCCATAGTGGATCTTCAAGCACAAGAACACGCAGTCAAGTAGTGAGTCTGAATAGGGGGGAATATTATGTTGGAGCACGTCTGACTTGGGTGTAGTGCTGTTGATGCACCTGCTTTCACACAACTATTCAAATCACAATGTTAAATAATTTGATTTTAAAATGTTGGATTGTCTTAAACTGACAAAAGAAAAAACCTCACAGCTGCCAGGATAGTCTCTAATAGTCTTGTGTCTAGTCAATACTGCACAAGAAAAATCATAAAAATATGTAAAAAAGAGTATAAAACTGGCCACCTTTGGGTGCCCTCTGGTGATAAGTACTCTGATCCTGATCCAGCAAAGCTCTTGAATGTGTTTGTCTCTAAAGCATGAACACCCCTCCTAAGTGTGTAGGTGTGTTACTAAGTCTCACACAACGAGGTGGGCATGTTGGAAGAATGAATCCTAATACAGGTTCTACAGTAGAGATTCTCGGAATATTTGCCTTTCAAATCAGCTAAGATCTGTAAAAACTCTAAGGAGGACAGAGCACTTCTTGCTCATGGGAAGACTGAAGATCATGGCAAGGAGCCCTACTGAAAAGTCCTAGGAGAAACAAGAAAGCATGGAAGCACTGTGAAAAAAATTCAGCTATTTTCGTTCTCGTGTCTTTGCCACACATACTTATTTCTGTACTTGTGAAAACTCAACATGCAATTTGAAGGTGTTTGGGTTGCAATTACATAGAGGTGTAGAAAGGAGGCCATGCTTAGAACTGCATTAGCACATCAGTGTGCCCTCACTCGTACATCCTTCTGCAGCTGATGAGCTCAGGCAAGTACTAGCAGGAACTCCTGGTTTTGGTCACAGGTACCAGAGCTCAGGGCTCTCCACAACTGTCTGTGGAGACCTGAAAGTTCAAAGAAATACCCAAAGGCCTCTCCCATCTGTGCTCAGTTGGTAAAGAATGGAGCTGATGGGAAATGCTGCCTCCCGCTTCTCACCAGTACCTGTCAAAGAGAGGTCTTGCTTTTGTAAGGCTGCTTGTGGAAGAGGAGAGACATTACCTGCAGCAGTTTAAGACAGCTTACTGGCTTTGTCTGAAGCTACCATACCATCTGTTCTGCTGGAAAAAGTTAGAGACAATAACCTACCACAGAGGGACAGTAGCCCAGAGGCAAGGGAGGAGGGAAGGGCAGTTTGAGGGGCCATACCCACATTTGGCACAGCAATCTGGGAAGGGACTGTCTGTCCAGAGTGGTCTGCAGGCCACTTCCCACCTCCCTCATCCATTGCCTGGAAGCTCAAAGGCTGTTATAAAGTGTTACCACAGAGGACCTTTATAGTAAGGCATGAGGTTTCTTACCTCATATAATCCAAGCAGAAAATTGTGCAATAAGAGTAAAGCTGAGAAAAAGACTCAGAATTTCCTTTCTTGTTCTACCAATAAAACAAAGTTTTAGCTTAATTTCAGCGCTATGTATATGAGATTGTTATTCAGGCAAACAGTTGTCCTGAACTGTATTATCTTGGTGCTGTTCAAAATCCCATAAACCAGAAAGTACTAGAAATCATTCCCCCACAGAAAGCACAGAGCAAATAAAGTTGAAACAGATAAAGATCCGAGTATTGATCTCTGCTTGTGTTGCCTAATAGAGCATAACTCCAAAGGAATATTGTAATCACTGACAGAGGAGAAATCGGAATGATCTGGCTATCACTTTACATGTCTCTGTATTAGAAGGGTCACATAGGCTAAAGAATGCTGGGGATTTACCCAAAATAACAAGAGATTTTCATGATGTGTATAGATTTACAACAGCCTGCAGAGATCTGCTATAAGAAGTGCTTCAGTCCCCTTAGCAGTGACTTCAAATGGACTAACACAGCTGCAAGTTTGTTGTGAAGTCATGGCAGTTCCCCCATGCTTTTCTCCCTGCCTGAAATGTCTGTTATCTCACAGCTGCCAGGTGTGGGCTGTCCCTTCAAATGATTATATTGAAGTTAGCACCAGGATTTTTCTTCTTATTTTTGGTGTAAAATGAGTACTAGGGGCCACATGTTATAATGTTTTTCTAACGTCACCATTTTACTCTATTTTCGAAAGTTTATTTGAAATTGTTGGAAGAGACCACCTTCATTATGCAATTAAATCATGGTATTCCCTGGAGTTGCAGCTGTATTTGAAAAACAAGAATAGATATGACATTTTTCTGACTCAGCAGTGATGGTTATCACTCTCGTGGATAAAAGAGTTTTATTACAGCTTTACTTCAAATCACAGAACCTGTAGTTACAGGAAGGCAAAATGGATTCCATCTGGCTCATACATTATCAACAACTGTTAACAAAGCTTCAGTTACAAGGACAAATTGCCAAGGCAGAAATAAAGACCTTGAGGACAAATGCAGTTTCATACCTGTAATATAAAGTGCAGTTTGGCTCACAAAATCTCTGCAATGTACAGTAAATGAGAGCCTTGCTTGACTTTCAGATCAACTTTCATTTGATGTTTTCAGAGCCAGCAGCTGGGAAAAAAATAATACTGTGCTTGTAAATGAAAAAAATTCTTTTCTGAAAGCCCTCTGGACACTTTGAATACATGGCAACATGATACAGTTACTTTTCACTGTGCACAGACATCACCCCTCATGGTTTACAATATTCATGCAAACAAGATGCCGTAAATGCTGTCTCCTCCAGAGCTTCTTAGAGAGGAGGCTTCAGTTCTGCCCTGGAAACCCTACAAGATCTCTGCTTGGATTTTATTTGCAAAGAAGTACTGAAAAATTGCGCTGGTGTTTCGATAAGTGTAGACAGCCACTCGTTGGAGCTCTGTGGAACCCATAAGAAATCTATATGGGCACGGAGTGTAACCTGCCTGTATTGGAACAGCACTTCAGGACCTAAAAATATGTTCAACCTGATCACCACAGAGGCTGTCTGCAGAACAGTGATGAGTATCTTCTCAGGTCGAGACGTGCATGAGAAAAACTCACATTTCATAAATGGATACACATAACATTCAGCAGGTTGAAACTATATGTGTTTGGTGTGCTACAAGACGGTTGTACTGAAGTCTTATATATTTATTAATCTGTAAGTCATTTAGAGCACTGTAGTGACATCCCTATTCTGAAAACTGCACTTTCTAAGTTGATTGTGTGGCAGCAGGGCTGCTGGGAAGGAAATGGAGCAAACAGGTGAAGGTTAAGGATGATTAAGTTGGAAGGCATAAATGAATTCCAATACCAAATCTCAGGTAAGATCCTTTATCAGGAAAATCCCCCTTCCCCATCCTCTCACTTTTTTATTCACTCTTTTTTTTTTTTTTTTTGTGTGAATAGCAATACTGTAGTCCTGTCACTTGCTGTAGACCTTAGCAGCCTTGTAATCCCTCGTACACCTTCATACTGAGAGCTGTGG
The DNA here is from genome assembly GCF_017976375.1 of Cuculus canorus. Taxonomy (NCBI): domain Eukaryota; kingdom Metazoa; phylum Chordata; class Aves; order Cuculiformes; family Cuculidae; genus Cuculus; species Cuculus canorus. The sequence goes on from NC_071403.1 coordinate 36,643,324, forward strand.
TTGTGGAACCATCACCCTAGTATTATAATTTCCTTACTAGGAGAAAGCAGTGGATGAAGTGATTACTGAAAAAATATTAGTACTACTGAATGACCAGGGACCTGAGGAAACAACCAAAACCTCAACTTCTTAAATCCCATCATTTTAACATGCTTTAAACTGGGACTGCACTGAATGTTTCCCTGCTTCTGGCCCTATAGAACAGCCTACTGTTGCTCCAGTAGTCCTTTTTTTCACTTTTCACAGATGATGTGCTCTGCAAGGAAGTGAGGTCTATTTTTTTCTTAAACAGATATTGAAATGTAGGTTATGGAATAACCAACTTTTAAATTGTATTTCATACACCATTGAGTAGAAATTCTCACAGCTTCATTGCAATCCAGATCTCTTTTATTAAAAGGCATTCTTTCTGTCCCAGCATGAGATCCTTCTGTATTGTGAATTATTATACACTAAATATGTGTGCTAATCCAAATGAAACTGACATCCCTTGAGTATTTTTATAGCCTACAGTCAGTTGAATCTGGTTAGAAGCTACAGAACCTGGATTAATGTACTGCTCTGTTTTGACTAACATAATTTATAATTTACTTATTCTGCTTCAAAACAAAAACATTTATCCTTAAGGATGGGCTGGGAAGAATTACTTTTAATGAAGCTGCTACTTGTTTTCTAGTTGCCATTTAAGAAAATAATGATTGAATTTTTGTGAATGTTTACTTATGTTCTGTGAAGACATGGTACACTTTTGTTCCTTACACTGTCTACTGAGATTTCTGTACCTAATCAAAGCCACTAAAATGTTATGGGCATTAAATTTGCGTTAATGAGATGTTCATGAATGCAGGGAAGAACAATAGCCTGTCACTTCTTCATAAGCTGATCTGACAATTTTGCTGTGCTTTGGGTATGAAACTAAAAAGCTGTAGAGATGTTGTTATTAGTAAGATTTATAACACCAAAGGTAATGGTGACATGGGCCTGTTAGGACTACAATTAGATGTAAAAGATCATCCAAAAGAGTACAATTGCAGGCAATTTATCTAATCAAATACACAGAAGTGACACTTTTCAGAGACACATGAGGGGACAGAAATCCTGTTCTCCTGTGGTGTCATTTACATATGGTGGTCTTGGTGCTGCTTCCATAGATACAAACATACTTTTTTCTCTGTAGGATATTACTTCTCCCCATGTTTGTATTTTTTTTGTTTGTCACCTAGCCCCTATAAATAAAATGATTGTCTATATGTTAAGTATATTAGGTGTGGGACAACTAGTTTATACTGTCACCTACCTTTCAAGATGTTTTAGTCTCGTGCTTGCCTAAGAGTTCTTGACCAAAGAGTTCTTATTCAATAAAATATTCCCTAACACTAGTTCTACAGAATGTTTCTTATCTTACTTTTGTTTATAAAGGATGATTTATGACCAAAACTATGGATTCTAGCATGCTGAGTGACAGTCTGCTCGTCCACTACCCTGAGAGATTTTCAAAAAGGAATGCATTTTGTACCTTAGATGTAGCCCAATCTGAGAGTCTGTCACTAATCTTTGAATATTAAAATACTTTTTATTATCCAAGAATATTAATTGATTCTGTGAATCAATTCTGTGAACTAAAATAACTAAGCTCATGTTAGAAAAAAATCACAGGGATTATCTTCTTTATGCTTCAGAGTATAGACTAATCAGCTAAAGGAAAAAATACCATTCAGTTACATATTGTTTCATAATTGGTCTGACTTTTGGTAGTTTACTTTTTCCTTGGAAATAGTAATGGCCAATACTGGAAACAATAGTTTATTAAAACTGCTGATTTATTCTAGTGCATTTCTGTGATTTTATATGAACTTTATTTATAGAGGACAACTTTTTATGCTGACGATGTTACACGAAGACTGGTTTTGTGTCCTTGTCCTCTTGTGTGAAGAATGCCTATTCTTCACTGTATGTATATCTGAAACCTATGGAATTACAAATATTGTTTATGAAATAGCTTCTCTGGTATGTAGTTTTATGGATTTATGTTCTTTTTAGGTGAAAATTTAAATAAAAAAAAGGAGGCATTCTCTACGAAAATCCAAAGACGGGTAATTGACCAGAAAGCATAGCACTGGATCATGATCTAATTTAGCTTAAATTGTAGTGAGTAAAAGTTTTTAACTATCTCATTGCCATTGCCTTCTGTGGTAAAAAAAGGAATAAGCAGGTCCTGAAGATATTTCTAAGTGAAGTACTGCAGCCTGTGTTAAATGAGGCGCCAGACCCCTTTTGCATTTTTAAAATAAGAAAGAGTGAATATTAATTCAGATTCCACTCAAAAATGGGAAAATGAAGATGTAGAGGTCTGTTTTCTCAACCAGCAATAAAATTTTGGGGACGTAATCCATATCCTTTATTCTAAATATGGTATAAGGTTGTGCACAAGACAGCATCCCTTGAGGGTATAAATTACGCATAATGAAGAAGCCTCTTGAGGCACCTACTAGGAGTTCTAGTCTTTGAGGTCTTGAAGTTATTTTAGAAAATGAGTGCAAATGTGATAAACTGTCATTCATCCTCTTTGTGTTGCTCTATAATTCCACCCATCTTTTCTTCAGACCTATTATTTTCCAAAGAGTTATGCCAATATATTTTGATTCCTCATGTAGATGTCTATGGTTTTCTATAAGTGTGTCTTTTTTTCTGATGTCATTTAAAACCTTTTCCAAGATGCATAAGTTGTGAATAAAATAATTTGATTTGAATTTTGAAAAACTACCTATAAAGTATCATACTGCTATAACTGGCCTACATTCATCTCTTAGTTCTGCTGGCTTATGAACAAACTTGTCAAAATTAGAAAAATATTGGAATCTTGGGCTGCTGGGAAATCACAGAGCATGATATTTCAGAGTTAAAGTTATATCTGTAACTCTGTGGACCTTGCAGACAATGAGGTTAAGTTTTTTTTCTCATCCGCCATTAACTAGTTCAATGTTTGGAGATGAATAATTCCTTTTTAACCTTTGCTGTGCAGAGGCTGGATGTGTCTTCTTCAAGGTTATTTTGAGGGGGGATTTGTAGTCGGTGGAGGAAGACTGATCATTTCCAGAGGGATGTTTATCCCACTTATTTTCTGATTAAATGAATCACCCTTGGAAACTGACCAGCTTTCCTCTTTCTAAATTATAAAGGGATCATTAGTATCAACTGTATGGCTATATTTTAGATTACAAAAGCAAGATGAGAAGGATCTCACATAGTGGGTCTATGTACTTCCTAAGGCACTCAGTAGGCATACTGACTAAATGTTATTTACCTTAAGGTTCACACTGCTTCAAGACTATAATTTTAAATCAGCGTTTTGGATTGCCTAAAAGCAAAGTCAACATAGCTAAAATTGTTCTCTTGAGGTATAACCTGCCCTCAGTGGAAATGTACAGGAATCACAGGCAACAGAAATCAATATGGATCCAAGTGTTTATTCTCAAAATCTAACTTGGACATCTAGCTTTTATGCACTGTGTAGTAACGTTCTTTTAAAAAATCACTTCCTATTATGTACAAGACAGTGATTACAGAGAGTTACCACAATCCTAATTGTCTTCTAACATTTAAGTGATGAAAGAGGAGTTCTTCTCTGTTTCCTGGTACTCCTTTCTTTGTTTCATTCTTTAGTCCATGCTTCCATTGCCTGTATCATGCCTGTTATCATAGAATCATAGAATAGTTTGGGAAGATTGGACCTTAAAGATCATCTAATTCCAACCCCCTGCCATGGGCAGGGACATCCGACTAAGTCAGGCTGCCCAAGGCTCCATCCAACCTGGTCTTGAACACCTCCAGGGATGGGGCAGCCACAACCTCCCTGGGCAACCTGTGCCAGTGTCTCACCACCCTCATGGTGAAGAAATTCTTCCTAGTGTCCAGTCTAAATCTGCCCCTCTCCAGTTTATACGCATTCCCCCTCGTCCTATCCCTACAAGCCTTTATGAATAGCCCCTCTCCAGCTTTCCTGTAGCCCCTTCAGGCACTGGAATGTCACTATAATATCTCCTCTGAGCCTTCTCTTCTCCAGGCTGAACAAGCCCAACTCTCTCAGCCTGTCCTTGTAGGGAAGGTGCTCCAGCCTTCCGATCATCTTTGTAGCCCTTCCCTGGACCCTTTCCAACAGCTCCATATCCTTATTATGTTAAGGATTCCAGACTTGGACACAATACTCCAGATGAGGTCTCACAAGAGAGGAATAGAGGGGCAGAATCACCTCCCTTGACCTGCTGGCCACGATTCTTTTGATGCAGCCCGGGATACGGTTGGCCTTCTGGGCTGCAAGCGCGCATGACTGGCTCATGGCGAGCTTCTCATCAACCAGCACCCCCAAGTCTTTCTCTTCAGGGCTGCTCTCAAGCATGTCATGCCCCATCATGTACTGAAAACAAGGATTACCCCGACCCAGCTGCAGAACTCTACACTTGGCCTTGTTGAACCTCATGATGTTCTCAGAGACCCACTTCTCCAGCCTGTCCAGGTCCCTCTGGATGATATCCCATCCTTCTGGTGTGGCAATCATGATCAGTTATATCCTAAATCTCTACTGAACTCCCTGAAGTCCTAGAGTTTTGTCTGTGTAAAGATCTATTTGCAGGGGAGGAAGTTTAGGGCTCAAACTCCTAGGTTCTCTTTGATTTAGCAGATGATGCCTGAACCCACCGTTATTAAATGTGGCAGGGCCTGACAGAGCCTCAGTCAGATTCCCTTCTTGTCTTTTTCCAAAGTGATCAGTGAAAGAGAAAAAAAAAAAAAATTGAAAACTACCATGGTCATAAAACTCATGGAATGTGGCAAGATGAAATATAGACTATAAATAGTACATTAGGTATATTTTAATTACTGGTTTTATGTGTAGGAATGAACAACTTCAGGTCAACAATGATTCTTTAGCATTATTTACACTGCATGAATAAAAACAACACGAGAGCAATGGCCTTTAAATGTTCTGTTTTATGAAATATAAACCTTTTCATACCATGATAATTCACTAAGTAATATATCCCCATAAAAATGTTGTGCTTTGTAATACAGTTCTTAATCCATTCAAGTTATTTGCTTAATAAAAAAAAGTTTTTGAATATAGTAATGAATATTTTCTGTAAAAAAGTTATCAATAGCCTGACTACAGCCTGACTACACTGCTTAGGCATGTGTGAGAATTATGACTGTTAGGTAGGATTTTTCTAACAGAAACATACATCTAAGGTACATAGGTTGCATGTTTGAGAAGTGCCTGGCTGTGGGACCAAGTAACAAAACATCATTTCCTTAAAGCTTGTATGAGAGTCAGTAGAGGCAGAATTTTCTCATCTTTTGGCCACCATGCAGGTCAGAGTTGCTTCCTGATAGGCTAACTCGTGAACTTGCATGCTTTTCTTCTGCAGGGCACTTGTTAATCCCTAGTTATGTATTGGAAGAGGAAGCTTGTAGCTTTCAGGAAAGTTTTCTGGCTTCTTTCATTGTCTTTTCTGCAAAAATGTATTCCAGACGTGGGCACAGGTTATTCTTTTTCTGTCTGTATCCTAATTTACATTTTTGTCTTCATTGTTGGTTATGGTTCCTTCTTAATGCATTTGAGTTTTAGGCAGAGAATAGTATGAGCAGATGATCTTGGCATTCAATTTTATAAATAGTATACGAATGGGATAGTGATAGTCATGTTCTTAATCTCAATTCTCATTCTGCATTTGACTTGTTCCTCTCTGCCCTGAAATGCGTCCCCACCAGATTTGCTGGCACACTCCCTGAGCAGCTTCCAGCACCTGTGGTGGGACAAAACCATTAACGATGCGCTGGTTGGGATATTTGGTTGTAAGCTGTCAATCTGCAACATAACTGGTTAAAATAGACAGTAACTTTTGTCCTGGCTAGGGGCAATTTTAAGAGTGATATAAACCCACTTTACCCTCGTGCTCCAAACTTATCTGGGCCAGAATATCACTATGTAGGTGAAATTCCCAGCAGGAGTTACTTCCAGAGTTGAATGGTGCTTGGCTTGATTTAGGTTCTATTTTAGTGGTTACAGTTTAATTCACTTCTGATTCTCTGTTAAATCTGTGCACTAAGAAAGTGCAGTAATGCAGGAGGAGAGGTGCAAAAGGTACTGGAGTCTTGGGACATGGTAGTCTAATTGACACTTAGGGTGACCTCTAAAATTGTCCAGATATTTTGTCACTCATGACTAATATAAGCCATTTCAAAACCAAGCCTCTCAATTCTTTGATATGCATCATGGGTCTTTATTTTTTGTGCTTAGCTGTTACCATTTTGCTGAGCAATTAACCTCTTCTTTTCCTGGAAGGGTTTGATATTGCTCATTAGTTGGTCATGTGTAAGAGGACCGAAAATAAGCATTTGTAACGCAAGTTTTTAAAGATCTTTGTCTTTATTGTCTTTGCTCATTCTAAGCTAACAATTTTTATGTAAAAAAAAATCAAATTAATTTTTTTTGAAGTGCAGCATGTCAGCAAGTACAATCTGTTTGTCTAGTTGTCATATTTTAATATTATTGCCAGATGTAACTTAGATATTTAGCAACCTTTGAGTGTTTCTGTCAGATTGTCTTAGTAGCAGCATCTCATCTCACCTCAAACTGGAAAAGCTTCTCCATGGAAATGGGAAAAGGCTGGAAGGCTGACGCTTAAAATAAAGAAGACAGAACAATCTTTTTGCAATGATTGCAGTGCCCATCAGTGCTGTGTGAATGAGAGCAGCATTACTAACAGCAGCACTGAAGGTTTGCTCTAAGGACATAGTTCATGTCCTGAGCACCTGAGAGACTGCAGATGGATAATGCAAGGTTAGGCAAACTTGTTGGCTGCTTCTCCCCTGTCTCTTTCTTTCATAAAACAGATAATCTTCTCCATAGCTTTCCTGAGGATAATTCAGCTAAACTTGTGCTACGCCTGAGGCAGAAAGGAGCTCCAGTAAAGCATGTGTTATGCATTGGTGAAATTGAATAACTTCTCTTTTATGCCATAATAAAAATTAGGCAACTGGGCAGGAAACAGGCAAAGAAACTTTATAGTTAGTTATGGCTATTTTTGTAGATTTAATTTTGATGAGAGGGTTGGTTGGTGTTTACAACTCAGCAGTTAAAATATTCCTGTCTGTACCGGTCATTGCTGTTAACTATAACAAATGTATCTGGAAGACGCCCCTCTTTGGCTGCAATACCTCAGCAAACTTCCTTATCTGTAACTGGTCTGTATTATAAAACATCACTGTCAGCTCTCAAAAGGAGGTGTCCATGATCTCCTCTTATAAGTCTTCTGCTTTCATTGTTTGAGGAAAATGATCACAGAGTTATGTGTCAGAGTTTTGGCTTCTGTGTAGAATTTAGCTGTGAAAAAAAAAGCTTAAGTCAGGTACAGTCTCGGTGGCAGAAGATAATGGTGATATTCCAGATTAAGCTTTAAAAATATTAGTCTTAATACTTAGTAATAGCAAAGGCCCTAGCTAACATTGAACACCCATGTCTATGCAGTTCCAAATGAAGTACAGTAAAACAACTAAGCTACTTCAGTAGTTACTTAAAGAAATATCAAGTCTGAAATATTCAATCCGTTTTTTCATAATAATGCATACAATTTTGTTTTGCATTATCAGTCTTCTATACAGATACACCAATCAGTGGTAGAAGGAGAGTGAGTGTCAGTGAGAAACTGGTGAGTGGTAAAGGACATGCACATCATTAAAACTACCTCTGCCGTAACAACCTCATGTGTGAGCATTTCAGAGTTCATAAACACAGTGAACGTTTGATCTGTTCTGTTCAGATGGCCTTGACAGGGTTGCTTGAAATTTGTTCTCAGCTCACCCGTGTGCCCATAGAGTAGTCACTGACAGGAGCAAGTGCAGGAGCTGTGGATATTTCATCTTAAAATGCAGCAACTAAGAAGCAAGTGTAGTGGTGTTTTCTGCATAAAACCTTTTATCCCTGGAGGTGGGACATATGGGTCAATTCCTTCCTCAGCCTGGAGGCATCAAAGATGTCTCCCAAGAGTGTGCCACAAGCAGTGGGTGGGATGGTCATGGGACAGTTGAGTTGATCTTGGAGGTTCATATCTCTTCTTTTGAAGAGCAAAATGAAGCATGGCTTAGCTGGTATTTGTGTCTGGATTTATGCAGCCATATTTGCAAGATCCACAAAGCAGGGGAGAACAAGCTCAAGGAGCGTTCTTCTGCCCAGTGCTAAGGGTGCTGAGGAAGGGCAGAGCAGTAAGCATAGATTCTGCTCCCATACTTTACCAGCGCCTAGTGTGTAGACTGACCTGGGCTGGGACATAAAGGTGTACAGCACTGTTGTTACCCCTGTTACTCCTTTCTCTCTGTTCAAGAAAATGACAAGTGAGGCAGAATTTGTGTGATACAGAAACAGCTTACAGCAGGAAGCTGGTCCTGGGCAGAGGTGCCTGACCCCCTGAGGGCACCCGCTTGGTGGGGATGCAAGCACAGCAAATGGCCAGGGCAGCCAGTGGGATGTTAGTCGTGAAACTCACCCCGAGTCTCAGTCCTTCAAACAATTTCTGGTACTATGAGAGCTACTGAACCTCTTTGTAGCAGGGATCATATTTCAATAAGGAAACTGTGTCTTGGACTACGTGTCCTTCTCTTCCCAGTCACATATCTCATGCCTCTCTATTGGTATTAACATAGGTTTTTTCCTAATAAAAATTGCTTAGAAGGAAAACAAACATTAGGGTTACAGAAATGATAACATGAGTGATCTATGTTCACGTATTTGTGTGCCTACAGATATGGTCTAGTACGTAGGATTTTAGTCCTTTGATTTAATGAGCATAGCTTCTAAGTACACAGTTAATACTGCAATGTATGCAAGTGGTGGGAGCAGAGTTTCAGCTGATCACATTTGTTACATAATGAAATTTCCTCTTCTAAAGACCTTATTACCTGCATCAGCATTAAGCAGGGTAACGTTATTAAAGTTCATAATATTTCTTGCCCAGGGGCCACAGTCAAGATTGGGACCTCCACTGTGCTAAGTGCTGTACAAACATGCACAATTTAAGGAAAGATGTGACCTGAAAAGAGAAACAAAGGAGATAGTAAAATAAATCTGTTTTGAAATGATACACATTTGCACTGTTTCCTAAGTTAGTAGATGTCCTCATTTGTGCCTCAAGCTATTATTAATTATTTGACTCTTCTTTTTGTAGGCAAAGCAGTAAAGATGGATTTTGACCAGTGATTAAAAAAAAGAATATGTGTGTTTATCTTGATTAGGCAATTCAGTTTTGAAGTAGCTTCTGGACAGGATATTCAAAGAATTTTGGAGCATCTGGGAGCATGGTCTGCTAGTAGAACAGGAAAGCAAGGGAGAAGCATGGTAGGATATGAGAATGAGGCATCCCGTGGAAATATTGATTTGATTCACCGAAACACTGGGACTCAGTGAAAGATATAAGGGATAAATTCCAGTGGGTTATAATTAGAATAATAAACCAGTATGATTTTGAAGGAACTTCTAAAGGTCATCTAGGCCAACCTCCAAGCAATGAGCAGGGATGTCTTCAACTAGATCAAGTAGCTCAGAGCCCTGTGCAGCCTGACATAAAATGTTTTCAGAGATGAGTACTATAGGAAGATGGGCTAGAAAAATTACCTTGAAAGATGATGTTTTTCCTTGGTTGGACAGGTACTGCACAACACCCACAGATCTCTCCCAGAGGCATGAATGAGAGAGAAGGGCTAGCGAGTATGCTATGGCTGTGTTACTCAGTGCAAGTCTGGTAGGAGTCAAGGTGCAGTGGTGCAGCTTGCAGCAGCAGTAAGAGTGACAGGGAGTGTTGTGTTGAATTTTTAGCAGTGTCAGATGATATACGGAGCACTGAGGCTTCTGCTTTGACTGCTTGTAGCTGATGATGAGTCATCCAGTTGAAGGTGTACAGCAGTTTACTCGATGCAAAACTGCAAGGAATTGTATGGCCAGAGACACAGTCACTACAATGCTTGAGAGCTGGTATTGTATTGAAAGGAAAAATGAAAATTGCTGAAAATTCAAATGCAGACAAACCCATGAGATTATTGATATAATTGAATATTAATTATGTTTTTTCTTCCTAATATTTCAAATGCAAGCAAGTTAATTAAGTCTGAAGGGTTATTTTATTACTTGATTTAAAAACTTTTAAATGTTTTGTTTAATTAGATTCTGCATGTGAAAGTACTTGCAGACCCATATCAAGTGAAAGTAGGAGTTAGAAACTTGAATGTAGAACTTGGGAAGTCTTTTGCAAGAGTTTTTGTCAATACAATGGCTGTAGTATCACAAAAAGACAGTGATTGTTTTGTCAGTGTGACTTGATTTTCAGTGCTAACGCACCACACAATTTAGTTTCAATGTTTTCTGCCAGCAAGAAACTATTAAATTTTTTATTTTGTTTTATCCTTCCTTCTGGCTACAAATACATCTCAGAAGGGCTGCCAAAGTTTAAATTATCATAGCGTTGATCAGACATTTCTCATTTATGGACAGTATTTCCATTTGTCAATTCATTTAATTTAACTAGTTTTTGTAACTCATTTGTTCATCTGTCTCAGAGACTTGAATAAAATGACAAAACAAACCCCAGCTCTTTGAAACAGAAATCCATGGAGTGCCTTTCTGAAAATGTGGGAGAGAGGCTGGGATACAAAGACACCAAATGTCATCAGTCTCTGTTAGTTGTTCCAACTAAAAATTAATAGGACTTTATGCAAGTTTCAAGAAGAAATGCCTTCACTTTTTAAGATGTTGAGGTTTAACTCCTCTTGAGCCCTGGAGGTTAATATACAGGATTTATTAGGACTTTCAAAGGCCTTTTATATACTGTCTCATAAAGTTGTTAAAAAGCTGCTCACTTGAAGTGCCATCATGGATTACAAATTAAAGACAAATGAAGATTAAAAGATTTATTTTCAGCATGACAAAATGTTATCAATTTTTTGTCCTAGTTGTCTCTGAGGACAAATCAGAAGTGGTCAAAAAAAAAAAAAAATCACCATGCTTTTGTGAAAAGAGTAGTACAGAGAATGCAAGTGATAGCAATGCATTATCTTTCATTACTGGTCATACTGTGTTTGGCCTTGGTACTCTCATTTTTATAAAGAAATAGGAATGTAAGAAGGCAAGGAGGAGATAAGAGCTGGGTGATAAGCTTTATGAGAGAAGACTGTGTTTTCTACTTGTGGTTTAGACATCTAAAATAAGTAAGAAAGGTTCACCTTTTAGCTTAGAAAGGTTCACCTTTGTGTTTAGAAAGGAAACAAACAATGTGGTAGAAATATCATGGTAAAAGCATAGCCAATAATTGATGTTACAGGGAAGATTAATTTGTAGCTCAAAGTGAAACCCAGGTGGGATTCACTGCTGTAAATCATCACTGAATAAAATGAACAAAATCCTTGTCTTCTTGGATATGTCTGTGAATAGCAGCATTGTGAAGATTTTTGTCTGTACAAGAAGGGAGCTTTTTCTAAACCTGATATTGTTGAAATATATTTCAAGGCAGGGTGAACTTTTGGACCTTGTTTTCTGAAGAGTCATTTAATCTGCTTTTAGCATTGTCCATCCAAATACAGCAAGTTCTGGCATATTTACCCATACAGAGTGTCTTGTTTCTCTGAAGCATCTGGCATTGGCCACAGTTGGAGGTGAGATAAACCAGATCATCAGACTCAGCTGGGTTGGTTTTGAGCTCAAAGAGGTGGTAGATCATGGGACTTGCCATACCTTATGAGTTGATAGTCAGCAAGAAGCTTGGCTTGGCTGCAGTTTCTTCAGGATACGCAACCAACTGTGATGACTGGCTTCACATGTGCAGAGTAGCCAGCAGTTGAAAAATATACACCAAGCACTGATGGACATGGGCAGCAGGGCTGACCTAGTTTTACAGGAGGATCAAAATATGGGGAGTCAGGCAGAGAACTGTAGAAGAGGATTGACGGTAAAGACAGGAGGTCAAAGAAAAAGATATGAACAGAGTAAAATTCAGAGGGACAAGATTTAGAAGAAAGGAGAAAGAGAATCACAGAGCTGAGAATAAGCAGTCCTGAGGAAAGCAGCACAGGAAGGTAGGAGGATAGAGAAGCAGATCATAAGGCACATGCATGGTAAGCAATTCACTTTCAGTGAATCTCTTGTTTTCTCACTCTCCAGTTTCCAAGGACTTGCTGGCTGAGTGCTTTGAACACTTGCTCGTGTAAGGTGAGGAGATAAAACATGACCTAAGCTTCTGCTCAGATATATTTTAAAAATGCTTAAAGCACTCAGTCAGTTGGGTCTTAATTGATTCATCAATGGCTTGTGGCTCATGTTTAGTTTAGTACCAATCAGTAGTTCAAGGTCTAAATCTTAGATGGACAGTTCCTAAGATTTGTTCATGAACTATCATACTGTAATTTGCCTGTCACAGAAGAAGACCTAATTTGCAGCTTTTCTGAAGAGAGTCATCAATGTCACAAGCCTGTTTTTGAAAAGATGTAGAAATGTCTTATCTCCCTACCTGTATGGTGGGTCTTTCAGATATCTGTTCATCTTGTAGATGTGAGTGAATCAAGTGAATAGATGGATTGGTATATCCTGTCTCTGAGAAGTGTTTTTCACACTATTATTCATTTTGCAGTGGTTGAGCACTGCAGATTGCTGCATCATACACATCTTTTCAGTTGGCAAAGAAGACAACAGCAGCAGTATTTAATACCTTCAAGCATCATAGAGGACACTTAGACTGTAATATTCTTTTTCTCATATTGACCTCCCACTCATAACTCTCAGCGAATGCTTCCTGTTTAACCTGGTGCCTACAAACACTTAAGATGCCTTTGTTGGATGTATTTTTTGGTGTTATTTGGTAGCTATATTCGCACAAGAAGATCTGTAGTTAAGGTGGAGTGAGAGGGACAGGCTTTCTGAATAGCTGATGTGATCACAGGTGAATAGATGTTCAATATTTTTTTTCCATTTCTTCTACACAATATCAAATCTTCTTGTAAAAGACTAAAACAAGAACCTGCTAGGCCGTCATTGCAAATTAAAAGTTTACCTTTTCAAAAATACAGGAGACTATTAAAATTGACAGAGGATGTGGAAATCTTTTCCCACTTGCATAAAATTTCTTATAATCCCCAGTTTCCTGAGAAAGTACTTCACTTCTTTTTTTTTGACTTTTGCTAGAGGAAAAAAAATAGAGAGAAATAATTTGGCTAGTATAAAACTCATAAAAATGCAAGCAGGTGCATTGATTCCTGTGTTTAGAATGGGGTGATAGCACGAGATGGTATCCACATGTGTGAAGGAAAAAGGGAGGTAGATAATGTCTGCCTCATTGAGTGCAACAAGTCCCTCATGGTGCTTAAAGTTGGCAAGCAGTTGATTTGCTGCCATATCAGTGCTAGCTTGACTTCAGGGCTAGTAGGTATTATATATGTTGTATAATTGTAGTACTGATTGTAGGGTAAAACATCTAGTTTATCAAGTCAGCTCATGCAATTGCTCTTGGAAATTATTCTTCTTTATTGATGGTGTCCTTCCAAATGATCAACCTTAATTCAGAGTACTGGGTTTTTGTAGCTTCATGAGCTGCATCCATCTGGTTCAAACATCTTTCTCATAAACTCTGTGTTGTATGTCAATACTTATCTTTTGATGTAGTAAAATTCACCCTTTTCATTTTTTTCCTCACAGTTGTAAAGAATAGCTTGATATTGGTTTACATCATAATAAAGAGTGTGAAAATTCTAAAGAGTTCTCTGTATTTCTGGTAAAAAGATGGTCTTGAGGCTGTTTCATCAGCAGACTCTGACAAAGCAGTCTGCTGCTGGTTCCATGTCCCCATTAGCTCTGGATGTTCAGGTTACCAGTGGCTTACTCGTGAGAAGCTTTGTGTGTTTTCACCTGAGTGAGTTTTCATTTGCAAATTTGTACCTGAGGAATGTTTTGTGTTGACTATAGCATTCTCTACATTGTTGATTCTCCTGGCACATAAATGACATGTAATACAGGCCACCAATCACACAACTTTAAATGAAAAATGGGCAATAGTGAATAGATTTCTGACTGACCAGTAGCATGAAATCTGTATTTGAATTTGTTAAAAGTCTCACCTGTAGTTCTACAGCAATCACAATCAATTTGCAAGTGGTTTGTCAACAAAAACTGGGCTCTCTTCATCAGCTTTCTTATTCATGATGAATAAGTCAATCAGCTCCATTATTGTGAGGCAACTTGTACTGTTTATTATAGTGTGTAAGAAGTTCTCACTGGTTTGAATTAATTTTTGCCTGTCTAAATATGTGTGAAAAAATACTATCTACGTAGCTCTAGTTTTATTCATACTTTATAAGAACAACTTAAAAGAGTTGATAGAGAAGCTTAAATAGGGATAATAGGTAGAAACTGAGCAAAAGAAAACCAAGGATGAATATCTGCAAGTAATTCCCAACAGTGCTTTCTGAAGATTACAGATAGCTCCAAGAAAGTCGCTTGCATAGCTTGAATTAGACTGGACAAGTAATTAATGAGAAGCAGAAGAAGAGGTAAGATAGACCATTCTCATCTTTATTTGAAGCAATCTTAAACATGTATTGCTGCTCTAAACACCTTATGCATTTTCTGGTTTTGAATTACTTTTTCTGTATAGGCATTGGTTTCTTCTTTAGATATCGTAGTTGAAGTTAAAGGTTAGAAATATTGCAAGAAGGCAAAGTTAAGTATTGAAGATGCTAGCACTGTTTAAAGGAGTTCTCTGTTATTATGTTATAGTATAGGAATGGTTCATCAAGTTTTGATTTGTTAAAAGTAAGATAAATTGTACATTTTATTACTAATTGTTTGCTGCTATAGCACTTAAGTGAAATGCTATTCTTTGAACTACTGAGTTACTAAAGTAAGCGGTGAAATCATTTTAGAGGACATTAGATAGTGTAATAAGAAAAACTCTTTAGGATGTTTTTATGGGTCATGACAAGAATTATCTTTGCAAAAGGCAATGTAATTCCTTCTGAAAAGAAAGTGTTTCTTCAAAGGTTAAAACTGTATTGACAGCTTCTATAATTTAATAGGATTCTTTTTCAAGATAAAGCCTACATATTTTCAGATATTGCATGATTTCTTGTGGATAAATGAATATCAGAAAATGGAAAAGGCTCATTTTCTAACCTGAGTGGCAATTTTCTTATTATGTTGTCACATGGATGAAGTACTTGCCATTCTGAATTGTGCTCTTAAGAAGTAAAATTTGGGCTAAGATTAATGAAATACACCAAAATAAAGTTTGTTTTCTTGGACATTTTATTGCCATTCCTAAATGGCCTGTCAGCTCTCTTTCCTA
The DNA here is from genome assembly GCF_017976375.1 of Cuculus canorus. Taxonomy (NCBI): domain Eukaryota; kingdom Metazoa; phylum Chordata; class Aves; order Cuculiformes; family Cuculidae; genus Cuculus; species Cuculus canorus. The sequence goes on from NC_071403.1 coordinate 36,658,692, forward strand.
AGAACATTATTTGCTGATATAGTTCAATCTCTCATTCGAAGAGTTCAACCTTCAAAGCTGCCCTCCTGCTGGCTCTACCGTTAACACCATCTGAAATACCAAAGCTTTCAGATGAGGAACAGCCTTGAGCACATTGAAATGTTTTGGACAAGTCAGCAAACTGTATTTGTAAGTTCAGGAGTGGTAGTGAGTCAGATCTGGTTACTCAGGTTGGTGTTCCAACCAGGAATAGGTTGAAGATGTGTGGGAGGTTAGTCTGTCTTGAGAGCTGGATGCTGAATGCAACATCACCCCACTGTGCTGCTCAGATGTGCATAAAAGGAATTGTGTTCAGAAAGGATCAGAACCTACCACGTGACTCGAAAACAGCAAAGCCAAGAGGATTCATGAGTTACTTAATAAAGTAAACTGCCCTAACATCTGTTGGTTCTGAAGAGACCTGAGGCAGGTCGAAGTCTGCCTAGTTTCAGCAGCAAGGAATAATTAAGATTAAATCAACCTAGAGTGTTTGCTTGGATTTCGTTGTATTTGTTCACTTTACTGTTGAAAGTACCATGGATGTTGTTAAGGTGAACCATGCGCATCTGAGCCTAGTTTGAGTGTATGAGGACTCAAGTTGAGCACATAATATCCATCAGAGGCGGAGGTCAGAGTCATTGGGATGTAGGGCAGGAGGAGGCAATATGATTGCAGTGTCAAAGTGACTTGCTGGTACTGTTAAAAATGTCAGGGTGGTCATAAAGACAAAAATATCAGTGTGTCAACTTGTTACAGGTAGAAGCGTGTTGGAATATTGATGTCAAATAAGCTAACATACAGTTGCGTGTATGCATCTGTGCCTGTGCAAGTGCTTGTGGTAGAGGCTACATGTACATGCGTGTTTTTTTTTTTCAGGAATATCCAATGTCTGTGTGCAAGTTTAATGCAAAAATATTTATGTACAGGGGCTTGTATGATGCTTATAGGACAAGACCATGAGGCATAGGGACAGAATAGGCAGTATTGGGTATGGATTCTTGCTCATATTGTCAAGAAAGCTTTTGAGGTCCAGACAGGGCTGGGAGTGGAAGTAAATTGAACACCAAAAAGAGAAAGCACGCAAGACAGCATAATTTGAAAAAAGAGCTCTTAAAATAAATTGGCCCTTTGATTGTTGTTACCTAACACATGTATAGCATGTATTTTTCAAGGTATGTCATACTTGTCTTACTATAGTTCCCCTCTAAGGAACATAACGTGAGATGAACCTTTTAGTATGTGATACCAAGGAGACCATGATCCAGTACAGCATGACATCTTCAGACAGAAAAGCAGATTTCCTCGTGTAATGGTATGGCTGATAGAAACTGAGGCATGGCACAAAAAAGTAAATCCAGTTATTTCTAGATTTCCATTAAAACCTAATATAATGCCAAAGTCGGTGCTTCTGTGCAGAGAAAGAACCAAGTTCTCACAGCTTTTTTTCTTGTGAGACACACAGGAAAACACGCATATCTCTGTGTTTGCTGGCCTAAGGGCTTTAGCAGCAGTGTAACGAAGGCTAAGTGTAGGTTTCTGATTTAAACAGCTCCTCCTTTTTTTTTCCCCCCCCCCTTGTTTTCTCCTTCTCAGTTGAATTCATAGGTGAAGCCTAGGTATTTACATTGAAAAGCTGCTACTTTAGAAGGAGAGGAAAGTTCATTCTTTTCCAACCTTGTGTCACATTACTAGGTCTCCACCAGTCAGAAGAGGTATGCAATCACACATAAGCGTAGGTCAGGTGAATGATGCCATTCTATATGGGGAGTTAGATCATTCATGGCAGATATGAATGAGTGGTTTACGACAAGAAACCTGGAAGCTTGAGATGGCCAGGTAATGTAACATTTATTTACAGAAGACAGCAGAACAGCAGGAAAACCAAACTTTCAGCTTGTTTGAAATGGCAAGGCTCTGTGTACACAAGGCTCTCTGGTGGAGTGGTGACCTTCTGTGATGTGATGTAGGACCTCGCTCATTAGATTTGAGTTAAGTAAATAGAGGGTTGCAGCCTCACTTATTGTGCTAGGCTTCCCAGTGCATGCAAAGGGATCGCGTGACTGATCTCAGTGGTGCTGTGATTGGCATCGCATCCCATTTTATGATGTTTTTATAAAGCTTTTTTTGTTGTACCAGTAACTGGAGTATGTATGGACAGCCTAGCTGCAGTGCAAATAATGTAAAAATCAAAACCAAACTTGGCCAGTAAGAACCAAGGTTTAGTTAATTACCAACTAGAGCCCATGTGAATCTTGGTACTTTCAGACCTTATCAGATGTTTGCTGTGTTTTAGGACGATAAGAGCAGTTGTACTAGATCAGAGCAGAGATCCAACTAGTTTGGTATCCTGACTCCATCACTGGCCAGAAGAAGATCTGTGGGGAAATGTGTAAGAACGGAGAAAAATTGTTTCCCCTTAGTGTTCCTCCCAGCTTCTTGGTTGGCAGTTTAGTACTTTCTTGTGCCAGAGATTATATCTTTGTGTATACCAGCCTTCAGTACATCTTCCATGACTTTTTCTAATTACTTTCAATATGGTTTATGATTAAAAAAAGATAATTATTCCATTATATCTGAATTTTGTAGGAATATTTAATTTGTCTGAAAGCACTGGGGAAAAAAACAAAAAAAAAGCCCAAAACATAATTTGTAAGTTTTGGCTGAAGTCTAAGTCTATTTAACCTAAAGAAGACAGGCAAATAGTTTAGCTGGACTAGTATGATCTTTTTATTGAAATAAGAAATAACTTCTAGAAGGCTATGTTGTGCACTGAGAACAAGACAAAACAGTAGTATGGTTGATTTATCTGAGTTCTCAAGCTGTCTCTGCAGCAGTCTGCAGTGTTACCCATCACCGTTGCATCACAGTGACTAGAGGCAGTAGCTAGCTTTTGGAAAGGGAAAGTGATGCAGAGAGAAGTGTGTGGTTTGAAAATGATGAAGGAAAAAAACCAAGGCAATGGTCTGAGGGAAAAACCTCCACTTTTCACTAAGTGAGTAGGACTGATCCTTGTTCTGATCTAACTTCTCTGAAGAGTGAGAGCCCTCCAGCGTACACCAAAAAGAGTGAAGTGGTTTGATGGAGCCTATGCGCACAAACCCAGAATATTGGACAAGAAAAACAGTGAGGGAATGTGATTGAATAAAAATAATAGAAACTCTGCAGAATAGTTTCTTTCTTCTCTGTCACACAACATTTTCCTCATAGGATATGTTTATCTTCTCCTTTCTCCCATTCTTTTCTGGGAGAAAATGGAGTGATGAGGGCAGACTCAGACATGACTGCTCCTTTTCCTGAGAGCAGCATGGAGCTGCTCCTGGTGATAACAATTTACCAAGCTGTTGCCACTTTATGGCCTTCACCCTTTCCTCCCGCTTTCTCTCTGTCCCTAGATAAATAGCCCTTTCACATTCAGGCAGCAATCCCCTACCCGTCCCCAAGGTCTGGGCATCTCACCTCAGTTTGTGCCTGAGCCTTGAGCTGAGATTACAAACACAACTTTGAGGGTGGCAAGAGGTGGTGCTTCTCCAAGCGCTGGTCAGGCTGGCAGAAAGGGAGCTTCTGGCTCCATCTTAATCTCTTTGCATGTGTCATGCTTTTCTCTTTCCTGCCCCATTCGTCCCTAAACATCAATTTTATCACTGCCTACTGCCATCAGTAACTGAAATTGTTGTTTTATTCAATGCAATCTTTGACTAATGAGGGGTTATGGAAGAAAATGGAAATGCGTTAGTAATTTTGTAAGTGTTTGGGTATTAGAATGGTGAATGTCACTGAAGAGCTTCAGCTGAGGATTTGCTATTTAATTAAAACAGTCTGTATTACTCAACAACGGAACATTTCTCAGGTTCATTGACTGTCTGCAAGCCTCAGGCATGTCTTAACTTCATATTAAGATGAGTTGTTTGTCTAGCAAGTTTCCTCTCTCTATTCCTCTCTTTTTCCTTCTTTCCTTTCTTGCCTTGTCTCACTTGTTTTTTTTCAGGCAGAAAATTCACTGCATGCCCTGGGTGAGAGCTCTTGCTTTCTCTGCATAGTTGTTAGTCAAAGTGACCAGGGGAACAGAGCTGCTAGATGCACTGGACATGAAAAGGAGTGTCCGAGTGTATTAAACAGAAACTTTCTATAAAGCCTACCAAGGTTAATGCACTTTCCTCTGGCAATTGCAAATTCATTTTACTACCCCCTTCCCCCTCCTCCTAACTTGTATAATTTTAATGAAATTTCTGTAAAATTGCTTTAAATTGTTATATGCTGTGAGACTGTTTATTATTTACATGTAGAACTTAAGAAGGGAGAAGGGAAGATTATTTTTGCTATTGCTACAGGGGACTATATGCACCTTGTCTTAATCCTCAGCACATAAGGTCACTAAGCAGAGCATCATCATTTGATGAGGAAAGTAGGTTACAACATCACCTTTGAAACGGCTATGTCATTGGAAGCTAAAGCACAGCGACCTCATAACCAGGCTGGCCTCAAAGATACAGTGTTTAAAGGGAGGGAACAAGCTCTGTTTTGTACTGGTCTGGGCATAAATTTTGTTGTTACTTAAAATGTTTATTTTTTTAATGCCAGAATATCTTACTGAGTACATTCATTAACGCTGTCTTGCTACCTCAGTCAGCCTTTAAATATCCTCAAACATCCAAGCAATCATACTTACACATTGCCTCCACTTGCTGATGTGCTGATATAAGACTTGAGCTGTCATTTTGAGATTTTAATGTTAGTCACTGCAAAGCTCACAGATATCTAGAGAAAATCCTTAGTGTCAAACCTCCCTTCTACACAACAAAGATAATTTAATATTCCGCTTAATAAATTTCTTGTTCACTGCTTTAGCTCTCTGTAAGTCCTTATCCTGATTTTAAAATACTCTCATCGTATGTTTCTAATGAATTTCTATTGATCTCACTTTTGAGTTATTTCTTCCACAATGGCAAGTGTAATAACTGCATTTATTTTGGCACATACATTCAGTATTTATCCTTCCTGCTGTGTAAACACACAGATTCAGTGTTAGGAAGATTCTGTTTTTTCTATGCATGTGCCTGAAAAATATCAGGTCATAACCAGCTGAAACACCACTAAGAGTGTTTACTGAAGTAATTGATAGGGACAGAAATTTTTCCTGCAGGGTGTAAGCGTGTGGATCTGATACAAAATACACACATCTGCAAAAGGCAAAACCCATCAGCAATTTGCCTCCTAAGTTGTCTTGCCCTAGTGCAGAGAAAGGTTCTGAAAAGCCATGACCTGGCAGTAGACACAGAAACTGCAGACTCCCTAATGAGCAGATCACTCGAGCAAAGTTTCCTTTTCAGAGCACCAGGGTTTCATGTGGGGCTGCCCAGGGACCCTGAGCAGCAGCTGCTTTAGTCCTCTTGAATCTTAATTAATAAGGTTCAAGCCACAAGTGAGAAGTTGAGCAAATGAACTTGCTAATACAGCAAAACCCAGGAGGTTTCAGTTTGCACAGCTTTGCAGGAAAATGTCTGTGTTGTTGGCAAGTCATTCCAACAATTTGTCCAGTTTTTAAGAACTGGACAAGTAGTCAAAATACCCTGTCTTTAAAGTCAGTCTCTGGCATTTTCTCTGTAGATACAGGTAGTCCATTTATCTTTTCTATGTTACTCCCCCTACCTGCTGCTCAAGGATAGTATCTGGTTGGTATCCTTACAGGCTGGTTAAGAGAGGAAATGTGAAAAGCCAGGTAACAGTAGCTTTATTTTATTAGGCTGTCCTGCTTCTTTCTTTATCCACCTGAGATTTATTTTTCATGAATAAAACAATTTATACAACAGAAATTTACAGTCTATTAAAGGAAATCTACAGTCTATTAAAGAAGAAATTAAAACACCTCAGTGTAAATTTTCCATGTTGTTGTGCAGCATATTTTTTGCACAGATATACATCAGAAACAAGCTTTGTTTTTTGTCTAGTGTTTTGTAGTCTCCTAAGAAACAACTGGAGCCAAACACCTATAATTTAATTAAAATAATTTGTTGCCAATTTACAATATAGTTCTTATTTTTCTATCTGAGTGGAATAATCTACTAAAAATTTTTCCTTATGACATTTCAATTTTTATCTTGTATTATTATTTATTGGCATGCCTACCTGACTCCTCCCACCTTTGTTCCTAACCACTACCATCTGACATCTCCATACCACCATTGCTGCTTTTGTGAATTATATACTTTTGTTTTCACCCCCAGTACTGTCACAACCCTTATGGCTTTTAATAAATGGCTTTTCCTGCTAAGCCTTCCAACACCCTTACCAACTGTTACTTTGCTGGTTTTGTTTCTACCACATGTCTAGTTGTGAACAACCTTATTTTCTGCCCCATTGTAACCAGATCAAGTCCTGCTGAAATGCCAGTGCAACAATAAGAATAGAGATGCTTATTAAAAACACTGATGAAATAATATAGCTTTTAAGTATTCTATAATACTGAATTTCAAACATCTGTGGAATGCCAACGTAATTAAAAATTGTTTGATAAAGCTGTAGTTTACTTGGGTTACTTCTTTCTAAAAGTTTGAGTAAATAGCTCATTGAAATTAATCTTTCCTTTTACTCCAGTATACTTTGGAAACTGGCCCTAAATGAGCTACAGAGTTTGACTTAGCCAGGGCAAGTGGTGGTATTTTTGAGTTTTAGTGGAAAGAAAGGAATCATCATGGTGGAATTTCCTATATAGTGTTAGCAGCAAGTGGCTAAAGAAAAAAAGTTTTTGGATTTGCTGTGCATTAACTCATCCTTTTGTGAGGCTAATGTGCAGGTCAGTAAGGCTTAAGTCCTGTTTTCTCCTAGTGGGTGGAGAACAGATTTCAAAGCAGAGACTGCAGAGCCAAATATTTTGGCATCTAGTGTTTTCTGGAAGAAGTTTTATATTTGGGCTTCCATATTTCCACAACACTATGACTTTCTCGCATGTGAGTCTTTGACTTCCAATGACTGTTGTCTATAGAGATGAGGACAGGATATTAGTTGTAAATTCTTTCAATTTATTTTATGCATTTTTTTGTTAGTAATCGTCTTAAATAAGTTTCACTATATATTTTCTTGTTTGTATGTGTTGGATTGTAGATGGAAGATGATATAACTTATTGAGAATTATTTCTCTCTCAACCAAAAATTCTCTACAGCTGCCCATTGCACTTGGAAGAATTTCCCTCATGAGAAAAGCCAGAGATGAGTGAATCACTGAGGACAGATAAAAACATATCTATTTTATTTTTCATATAAGATGATATGAGTGACATGTTATGTTTGGCACAAATAGTTTTGAAAAATATTGTATGGAGTTTTTTATCGTTTAGTAGTGTAATAACAGAATATGTAGAGTTGATAATGCTGTGATAAAAAAGTGAAGGAACAAATTCTGTAAGTTATTCTGATAAAAAAAGACTACACATTTTGTCCTACGATTCATCCTGGTATCCACCCAGATGGGGTTAAAATATATAATTTGAGTCTTTGATTAAAGTGAAGATAAAATAAACCAAAATATTTATGAGTGAGAGAAATACATAAAGGACAAACTCTCAGTGCATGGATTTGAAAAACCAGACCTCAGGAAAAACATCCCTCCCTTCTTTAGGATTTATATCCTGTGTGAAGCTAGGAAATGTACATCAACTTCTTACCAAATTTTTGCAGGTTTTCCTAGTAAGCAGATTTGGGTTTCCTGTTAACTTTTGCAGGCAACCAGTTTTTACCTTGAAGCCTGAAGTAAAATTGACTGTCTTAGTTGCTACTCCTTGAGATAAAACATTTTGATGTCTTCATAAGTATTGAGTCACAGTACCTGATTCTTTGTCCTCTGATTAATACTACATCAAAAATTAAATACGGTTGTGCAAACAACTTTAGGTACAGAGAATACATGACCGTGTTTTTTGAAAGTGTGTAATGCAAGTGGCGCAAAGGATTAAAGATGAACCTGCTTTGACAGTTGCTAGTAATGATGTAATAACTGTAACTTAATACTTATGAAGACATCAAAACATTTTAACTTAAACAGTTAATGATGTTCTAGTGTTTCTACAATTCTAAGTAGCTGACACCTGTAATGTGAGAAACTATTTCATTTCTTGTTTTCCTCATTATGGGGTGTGTGTATATGCACAGTGGTGGTGATGTGGGTGTGCTGCATCTAAGTGACCTTGGAACCTTTTTTTCCAGTGGGCTGAATCTCTTGGAAGAGACATTCAGGATCCCCACTAACCTGTAGATCAAGGTCTTCAGCTCTTGAAATGAAATGGTGTTGAATTTTCACTTTCTGTGGTGCAATCTCCTTGGATAATGTAGAGGTGGGTATTTCAGAGGAGTCTCAGAAGATTAGTGTCTCATTCGCCCACTGTGAGGCAGGATCAGGACCTGTAAACTATTAATACATGCAAGGTTTTTTCTGAGGTCCAATCTGAATCCTTGCTGCAATTTAGATATTATTATTGCTTGCTCCATCTACCATAAACACAGAGAAGAGATTTTTTTCTCCCTCTTAGCAGAAACTTTTTAAGTATATGAGGCTACTCAGTCATTTTTTCTTTCATTTAGGCAACCCTAGCTCTTCGTGCTTTCCAGCCTTCTGGTTACTTTTGTGGGTATTCTTCAGAGCTAATTACTCAACATCTTTCCTATGGTATGATTCATGAAACTGGATATGGTGTTTCAAATGGATGATTTTCCAGCATTAAACAGAAGAACACAACTACATTTTAATGATCTCAGGACAGTATTGGGCTCTTTCACAGCAGCATGATGTTGTTGGTACATTTTCAGTCTGCAGTCCGAAAGTGCCAAGACTAGAAGAAGTTAGAGGAGACAGCAGTGGTGCTAGTAATAGAGAGGGTAAGAAGTATCTGGAAAGCTACACCTGAAGCACGACTTTCTGAGATCTAAAGCTAGGTGTGTGAGCTATCTAGGTCCAGGTAGAAAAGGAAAAACATATGCATTCCTGAACAGAGATTCATAAGTGCCATTCCTGAAAGGAAATTTTTCCTCAAAAAGTGAGCCATGTGACACCACTACCTGAAGATGTAGAAGAAGCCAAAATCCAAATGTTAATAAAGGTTCACCAAGACTGAGTTATGGAGTGAAAAAATCTTTCTACTGTTTTCCCACAGCCTGCAAAGTTAGCTATGAGGCGGGATGCTGTGGTGATCCCTATACTTTGTACAAAGAAACAACATGAGCCACGCTCAGATTGTAATGAACCTGGGTCAAGTAAGCAATCAGGGCACTGCTCTTCAGGTCTAGGTCTCCCAAATCCTAACCCTATTCCTTAGCATAGCTCAGAGCTCCAAGGAATTAAGAATAACATGTTTGATTGTAACATTAGCATTCCTTATTGTGTGTGATTGGCTGTTGTGGAGGTGTTCATGTTATTTCTTGCTTGGCAGGCTTAAGGAGCTGCTGTTTCATAAGCCTCTCACCTATCTCCAACTCACCAGCTTCAGTGCTTCTGACAAAGATGAGACCAGCTGCAAGGCAGGCACTGGCTTTACTTTTCCCTCTGAAAAACCACAAGGAAGTTCAGAGCAGTCCCTGGCCACATTGATACTGATGAAGTTGTGAACCCAAGGTTAGATTTGACTGCTGATATTTCATATTATTCCTTCAGGTGAGATTGGGACAGTTGTCCTTCAGACAAGACTTGAGCTATCTTTAAATTAGCATTAACAGCAATCATTATGGCAATATAAAACTTAGTGCAGGCTACTAAACCTGTTCAAGTGTATGCTCTTTCCCAGACAGGTTTTATAACCTGCACTGAGAGAGACAGTGCTCTATCTGTGCTGCTGGCAGCTATGTGAGCTAGTGATGTAGGCTATTCTGGCTATTCTAGATGGTAACTGCAGTATAGACTTATCCTTGGATCCTGAGGGAAAGTGATGTCTCCTACCATAGATCCCTAGCTAGGGGGAGAAATTTCTCTTTTTAATTTACAAGTCTTAGATAGGAATCTCTGTTTGAAAATATTCAATAAATATCTCTGTTCCTCTATGGAGGAGTGACTGGAAAGGAACTGTTTTTTAAGCTCTATTCAATTCATTGCTGCTGGCACCTGGAGTTGATAATGTCTCTGTTCATGTCTCAACAGAGTGAGCTCACCCAGGCAAGCCTAATACCCGACAGCTTGCTTGGGCTTGTCAGTGCTGTTCACGGTTTCCGCTACTTTTTATGAGAACTCTGATTAATGCTGTAAGAATGAGTAAGGTTGTCCTCAAGGAACTTCTCCTTAATCGATGTCATCTTTGCCGATCACATTAACGCTGAGAGCTGCAGACCGTGGCATGCTCAATGGTGAGATGCCACCTCCTGGGCGCAGTGATTTGCAATTAGTTCTGAGCATGCCAGGTGAGGTGGCTGGCCCTCGAGGGCTGTTTCTCCTGAAGAGCAAAAAGTTATTCAGCAAATTAGTGCAACACATTGATTTTTTTTTTCCCAGTGAGGTGTTAGGCATAAAATAAATGTCTTTCATTTCACCTATGTAGGATGGTCATTACTGCTCTAGATAAAAACAATATTAATAAAAAGAGACAGTTATTGCCAGCCCAAGTGCCAAAAGAGAAAAGGGGTCAATATGGTCCTTTTTATATCACCATAGACTGCTTTCTCAAGGGTGTCAGCACAAAGAAAAATGTAATTCTAAGTAAAATTTCAAATTGTTTTTCCTTTTGTTATTATGTATGTTGGCACTCATTATCGATGAAAAGCCACTGTATGGCTGTAAACCTCTGTCTGTGAACATGTGACTGTCTTTTAACAATGATTCTCTAGGATATTGTCTCCTACACTGTGTCTGAAGTCTGACATTATGTTAGTTTTCTATATGTTTCTATATGTTAGTTTTATATATGTTTTTCCTCTTGCACTTATGCTGTTGAGGGTGCTAAAAAGCATTGTGTGGGGATTCTCGTAGTAATGTGGGGAGTTGGATAAACAAGTATCAATGTGATCTGAAGACAAAAGTAATTTTGCTAAAATTGTCACTGTCAACTTTCACAACGAAAGGACCAAAGAAAAGTGGAATGCAGCTTCTAAACTACTAAGGTGATCACTCCTTGTGTGAAAAAATAAGGGGCATGCCTATAATACATGCCAGTGATGGCTTCCTCCTCTTTATATCTATTTTTCCCAGTTTTGTCAAGTGTTCAGCATTGTAAGTAATTCTGTTGGAGGAATAGATGTGCTAGAAAGTAATTAATGAAAAACAGAGGGCATTGCTTTAGGTTATTGGACTGAATGTGTTTCATCTGTATAGTCATGATAGTTTATCATCTGATGAATATTTGTATGTCTTTTTGAGAACTGATGGGAGATACAGCCCTGTTCATTGGAGAAAAGTGTTCCCACTTCAGAAACTTAATTGGACACTTTGTATGGAAATAAAGGAGTCACTCTAGATGATATCAGAAAAATGTGCTACAACACTGGCCTAGTGAAGCTGGAGGGTCTGAACCGGAGGAAAATTATGAGGAAGACATTGCTGGATAACAGACAGAGAGGTTTACTTGTTTCCATTTGTTAACATTAGCCAAAAGCTTTGCCCAATGCATTAGGCTTGTGAAAGGAGTGGTGTCAGCACCTCATCACACCCACCTCTCACTAGGACTCTTTTACTGAGAAAATTTGCCTTGGATTCTGGGTTCATAGATACAGTGCACATTTTCAAGTAGATTGCCCTTTGACAGTAGAATATCTGAGAGCTTTAGGTATTTTACCAGTAAAAGTTAAAGATTTCCCAGTATTTTCTAGCCCAATTTTTATTCCATTTGTTCTTATTTTGCTGCAGATCCTTCAGAATCCTTGAGCAGAGAAGAGAACTTTTACAATTCTTGCTATCTCAAAAAGACCTATCATGGCAGAGCTCAACCCATTTACCACATAATCAGTAAGCCATGCTTCTAAATGCTTTTATACAATAGTACATGACTACTTTGATATCTTTTCCTTCAGGAACTTTCACTACAAGCTTTATTCCTGTATTGAGAGTGACTGTGCTTAGTCCAACACAGCAAATAATTTTACCTTTAGTTGTTTTTTATGTGTGTGCACAGAGATCTCATCATAAGCTATAAATATATAAAGCTTTATGAGATTTTATTTCATAGCTTCTGAAATCGTTCTTGTAAATGGTCACTCTCACGGGAGACTTAGAAAGAATGGGGAGTCCTGTGTTATACAGATGGATCTACTGCACTGTGAAATGCCAGACCTTCTAATGTCTTTCACATGTGGGACAAAATCCATGTTAAAGTTGTTAGATTTTATTCCATATTCCTGTAGAAAAACTGTCCTTGAACACCAGGTTTTTAATGAATGAGAAATCTTTATGCTTCTTCCAGTCTAAACTAATTCCTGACTACCTCATATTTTTCTCTTAGCAGTTGGCCTTCACTTTATGTGGCTCTTTTGCACTTCTTCCCTTATGAAAGCTCTGAGATTTTTGTAGAAGACAGAAGTGACCTGTTGCACTTAGGAGTAAAGATGAACACAAAAGCAGTTTTTCAGAGACTGAATCAAAACCATGAAAAATATTTTGTGTAACTTCTTGTTTGACTCTCCTCATTCCCTCAAAAGTTTAATTTAAACAATGAAATTTTATTTTTTGTTGTTGTGGTTTCAGTTAAAATTATTTTAGTAAAACTTTCAGATATTTAGAGTAAAAAGTCAGGATTTTAGTATTTTTCAGAACATCAAAACAAACTATTCCAACAATTCAGAAATAATTAATTTAATAATGACATGATATTCCATTTTTTACAAGGAGGTCAAACCTACAATTAGTTAATTAAGTAAAAGGTATAAAATACCCACCTTTGTTTAAAAATCTACCATAGCCAGAAGGTCCCTATTCAGTGTGTGGTGCCAGTGAGTCTTAAAGTTAATTGACTGGTGTTTCACAAGACATGTGCAGATAATCCGCAATTACCAGGAAATGCTACATTAAGCAGCTGAGAAATTCCATCTTCACCAACTAGCTCCATAGGCTACTTGCCCTGCATTTTGGTAGATTTTCCTGAGCAGAGAACTACAGAAAAAGTCAAGTCTTGAAAATTTTTTTTAGTAAATAACTCTTGGTATTTTTCCTGTACAGATATGGACTTTCAGGCTGAAGGGATGAAAGGAGGTGAAGAAGCTAAATGTATTGTAGCCGGCTAAAGGTTCTGAGGCAGAGCAAGAGTGTTGTGCTAGAGGAGATAACGCTGTGCAAGCCTCTGTCAAAGTACCGTAGACTTCAGGGCATTTTATATATGAGTATGAATAAAAGGATGACTTTGGAGCTTTGTTTCAGAAAATGGCTGTGTTGTGCTTGCTGATGTTTGATAACATTCCATTATTTTCTTAAAGTCTGTGGACTCCAATCTACTCTGGCAGAGTCCTAATGTGAAGAGTTTTGCGTGTTTGTAAACACGGCATAGAATAGGTTTGCTCCGGACAGGTCTGCTGTGGTGGAGTTCAGTGGTGTTAGCTGTCATGGCAACACTTATGCCATCACTTTGGGTTATATGTTATCAGAGCTGATACCAAAATAACATGAGAATTTCCTTTGTGTTTTTCCTTTGGTGATTAACAAAAAAAAAAGAAAAAAATTCAGTATCTTGAAAACAACACAGCTGATTTGGAAAATAAGGACTTAGGGAGCTTCACATTTTCCTTTGGAAATGGTTACTGCAGTCTATGCGTATTGAGACTAACATGACAATTAACCTTGCTTGAGTCAAGTGCAATCTGCAGGAGTGATGCGATCACTCCTGAGTACTTGTTGGTAATTTGTTTCATCCGAACGTGCTGTATTGTTGGGGCACTTGGGAAACCTTGCTATAAGACTTTCCAGCTTAGAGTAGGCAAGACCTTGCCCCTTGATGCAGTGACAGGTGACTCCCTGAACTACATAAAGCAGAACTGTGTACAAGAAATAAATATGCATCTGGCACGTGTCTTGCTCTTCTTCTCAGTTCTTTGAAGCCTGGGTTTTATACTGTATAATACTTCTGACAGCAGGAAAATCAAACCCGCAGAAAAGTTATTTGTTAGGACTGGTGAGAAGCAGCCACTTAGCACTGACTGAAAGGCAGATTATGATGCTAAATTTGAAAAACTGATAAAAACCACAGTGAACAGTAGGAAGCATTTAACAATCACTGTGCTTAACTGTCCTGTCATCATTTACATAGAGAGTTGTTCAAAAGAGAGAATAGAATTACAATGGGGGAACCTGGCAAAATCCTGAAAGCTGCTCTTCTTTTAGCTTCCAAGCAGAAATGCATCTGGAATGTATATTTCCACATTGTTCTGTATAAGCTTTAATTCTGAATTCACATATGGTACTTAATTTGCATTTTTCATAAACTCATTAATGCTTGGTGAACTTGAAAGGTCTAAAAAAGTATTCAGAGGCTTGGATAGTTCCCAGAAATGTGTTCATGCTGTACTGGCCTGGAAATCTGGCATGAAATCTGCAGCTTGGATGCTGACTTGGGATTTTGAGTCTTTCTTTGTTAGGTATTTTAATAACAGAAGGCGTCTTCTCAGGCTTATTATATGTTTTAGGCTAGTACTTACACCCATGATTCATTTTGCTGTTAGTACCATTTTGATCACATTTCTAGCAGAGGCCAAATACATGGAAACTTCAAGAACAGGAAGCTGCAGGGAGCCAGAGATCAATGTACCTTGAAGGGAAGGCAGCAGGTACAGAACTTGAAATTACCCCGGAAAACAGGTGCTCTCTTGATTCTTAGTCTAAGCCAGAAGCAGTAGGTCCTGACCATGATGGGATTGCCAGCAAGCTCCCACCCACATGCAGGAACTGCAGTGATGCCACAAGACTTCAAAGAAGGTACGAGAGCTAAAATGCTCTAATGAAAGATGCCGAGTTATTTTTAGAGGAATGCATGAAATCACCGGGATTTATTCTCTTATTGTGGGATTTATTCTCAACTGGACAGCCTACTTGAACAAGGCACAGTGCAGCAACCTTCACCAGCAGGAGCAAACTGCTGGATGACATAGGAATCTGCCTTTGTGGGGTGAGAGGGTGGTGGGGGCAGGGGGAAGGCAATCAAGCTGCTCGGGAGATGAGGCTGGCTGAAGAAAGTCTTATGATCTCTTAGAGATCGGATGTAATCTTAGTTTCAGAAACCAAAGCAAATCACAAAATATCACGAGGAAGCCAATTCTTTTTCTTCTCATCTTTTATAAAACAGTACATAATTTCAGATGAGAGTGGTGTGATGGCTGATAGGAGATGCAGTAAGATTTCCTCCCCTCCTCCCATCAGACCCCACATTCAGGGGCACTAAAGTGCAGAGTCCATTGTTTTCCTGCTTCTCTTTCCTTTCATCTGTGCAGCTGTGTTCTTCATCAGATACCATCATCCTGCCGGAGCTACTTTTCAGAGTAGGGGTAGACTTAGCTGCTTATCTTGGAGTAAACTACTTGGTCATGCTTGTTAGTCTGACAAAAGAAAAAAAAGTAATTGGTAATTATTCCCTCTACACCTTTGCTCCTCTTGGTTTTAAAAAAGAGATACTTTTACAGCAGCGTTATGTACCTATTTAATCACTTACACCAGCTGATGAAATAAAAGCTCTTGTCCCTTGGCCCCTTGCAAATTATTCTTGTTAATTATTTTTTAATTATCCTTCCATCATTGCTCCTGGTGCCACTTTCATAATTTCTACATCAGTGAGTGCAGACGTGACAAATCTAAGACCTATCACACAGAATTGTTGCTGTTGCTGTGATGGCTCCAGAGGAAGAACAAAATATCCGGCATGACCCAGAGGAACTCCCTTCTGATTTACCTCCCTGTTGGTGGCTCCTTTGCTTTGCTCTAGGTGAGAATCCCTTGTCGGTATGCATGCATGGGCATCCTTATTGACTCATGCGTATGGACACACTTGCATGAGTGTGTACATGCACTCATTAATTAGCTGAAGTTTCACATTAGCAAGATAATAACTGCGTGTTTTCAGGATGGCTGACAGCTAATTAATCAGAACCACGTTTAAACAGATGGGTACATTATATCTCTCCCTAATCCAGACAGGGGAAAAAAAGATCCCCAGTGTGGAAGAAGAGATTGTGGATTGCAATACTCCGTGGCCGGCTTCTAAGGGATTCGTTTTTCCTGTTGAAAGGGTGCAGTGAAGACGTCAACATTTTGCTGTGTCATATACCTGTAAGTTTATGGAACCTGTGTTCACAAAATACAGGTCCTGGCACAACTTCTCTGTCCCCCACACCTCCCCATTTTAAAAAATAGTGACAGAACTCGCTAGAAGATGAAGCAGAAGTAAAACCCTAAATGTGAATGTACTCTTGAGGGAAAGGGAAGGAAATGGAAAATAATGTCTTTTCCCAGGGGCTAGAGATATTAAAGACAAAGCATATGTGACAAAAGCAAGTAATGAGACTAAGAAATAGCTAGGCAGGGTATTTACATCAGAGTACTTATTTATTCCCTGAACTGCATTTCTTTTTTCCCTAAGCAAATTACTTACAAACAGA
This sequence comes from Cuculus canorus, assembly GCF_017976375.1. Classification (NCBI taxonomy): domain Eukaryota; kingdom Metazoa; phylum Chordata; class Aves; order Cuculiformes; family Cuculidae; genus Cuculus; species Cuculus canorus. Next base: position 36,675,246 of record NC_071403.1, read on the forward strand.
TGTTATATTTTACTGGTGTTCTTCAGAATTAGTTGGCAGGTGGCTTATGCAAGGAAGTTTAACCCTTGATCTGTCTGCAGTGATTCCCCACCACTGTTTCCTGAGAAGTGGCCTTGCTATATATGATGTGTACTTTATACAGAGTTTGACATTTTTGCTCTTTGATACACACCTCCACAATTTAGTTCATGATGACTGTGTGGTTCTATCCCCCTTGTATTTGCATGGGGATTGCCTAAGCCGGCAAATTTCACATCAGTATATTTCCTGTGTTGCCTCTTAGCAAACAGTCTTGCAGAGGATGCTTTGCCTTCTGCATTTTCTCAGTTCCAGACTCTAAAGGACGTATTGCATGACATTTTTCACAACCACAATAATTAAATTTTGGTCACCTTAAACACAAACCAGAATAAACCAAAATACTCTTACTTTTACAGCTGACTTTTTTGTGTTGAATGTTCGTGGAGGTCACAGGTTATTTACAATATCCCTACAATGCCTTTGGAGGTCATGAGAGCAACACATCAATTTATTTTATCTGGAGTACAGTCACAGGAGTAACAGAGGGAAGTAAGCAGAGCTGCCTGTTGGCTACTCACAGATATACAGTGCACATCTGTGAGGGTCTGACTAAATTATGGTCACAAAAAAGAACATTTTCATAGTGCAATGTGAGGTGGTTTGGATTCTGCAGCACTATAATCCGGCATGACACTCATTTTTTGCTATGCTTTATTTAAGGTTGTTTTCCTGGTTAAGTTCTTTCACTAGTAAGGTTTGTCACTATTGAAATAATTGATGCCCACATAAGATATGATGTATGGCCTAAAATGTACCCATACTATCTTCAAGTGCCTGTATCTAGGAGGTTTGTACCTAGAACTGCCCATTGAGGAGTTAAAATATTTCTTAAATATCGGCAACCAGGAAGTGTTTACAACAGCCTGGGTTTTCTTGCTGCTGTGAAGGACAAAGAGTTCCCTTTGTCCCTTCAAATTTGTCCTCTCACAGCTCACATTTGTCAAAAAAACTTAGTCATGGAATCATTTCTCTCCGAAAAATCCCAGGGGCCAGTCCTAGCATTAGGTAATACAATGAAGAAGAGTTGGCAATGTTTAGATTTTCAGGTGGAAGGTAGTTTGAAGGTTCAGTGCTGGGCAGCTAGAAAGAAAAAGACAACAGTGGCTATGAAGAGCAGACATGAGATGACAGATGATAAAATGGTGAGGAAGTGAACACAACACTTGAGTTAGAGGAAAACCTGTTACTTAATTCTGAAATGGTGTAATACACCAAGCTCTCATGGATTGAAGGCAATAAGGGAAGGTGAGCACGCACAGAACAAAAGAAAACAGAGTGAAATGTGCGGTAAGGTAGCTATAGTCAGAATAACTGCAATTATAAGTGACTTCAGATTCTTATGATTTTTGTTTCCTTTGTAACAACAGGTAATGAATCAAATGCAGATGAGGGATTTGGCTAACAAATATTTCTTGCTTAGCTGCTATGCCAGTGATTCGACTTTCCTGTGATTCAAAACCAGGTCAGATCGAGATTCATGATCAGGATATTTTAAATCCCTTTAACCAACCCATAGATCCTGACGTAATTACTGTTGATATTACTCCTGATACCTAAAGTTGTGTACAAGACCAAGATGCATGGCTCGATATAGACCTCAACTCTGTAGAGGAGAAGCAGGAGCTATGGAAACAATTGACTAATTTTGGAATTCAATATTTATTGTGACTTTACACAGTCAAGATTTTTCTTGGGATAGAGTCCCTGTTGGGGGTAAATGTGACAGCCCCCTCCTCCCAAGCCTTCTGTAAATGAACAGTTTCTAATAAAGTTGTAACAGATCAATCATGAAACATCTTGGCAGAAAAATCAGTAGGCATTAAAAAAGATAAAGGACACTGAAATTAGTACAGTGACATGCAGAGGGATATTAGTTTTATGATGACAACTTTCTCCGATAAGAAAAGTTAGTTATTGGCATGAGACAGGAACAAGTGGAGGACTTCTACAACTGTCAGCAATGCCTGGTGCTGTTTCTGAGTACAAAATGTTGTGGAAAGAACGGCAAATGCTTTCAGTGAGAGACGCTCTTTTAGCGTTAAAGTTGCTTAAACCAAATTAAATGGACATGTCGATTATGCAAAGCTTAAGGATTATCTATCCATCAAAAAGGTGATGATTTGGCTTGCATTTAAAGTGCTGAGCTAGGACCCACATAATGGGTCTCCCGTTGTGAGCCACAACATAGACCACTTTTTGCTCTGCACTCTCCAAAGCAGACCCTACTTGCCTTATACCTGCTGTAGTGCAGTGAGTAGTACTGCATTCTGATTTGAATATGCTGAGCACCATGGAAATGCTAAATAAAGACAAGATCAGCTTAACTGCTTGAACTGCTAGGTTTGCTTTGAAAGTACTTATTCTGCAGGAATCTGTGTGTGCTCTTTGCTGTGCTCTTTGGGTGCCTATTGTCCTTTTGATGCCACACCATTTTCTTCTAGCTGGGCTGTGTATGTGAATATGTGCCGTTTTCCTGGATGTGAGCTGAGAAAGTCATGCCTACAGCAATATTCACTTGGTTTGTTTGCAACAATTCTTGTCTGCAACTCATTACAATTGCTCTGTCCCTGGCACCTCTCTGCTCCTATCCCTTCTTGTTCCTTCTTTATCTTCCTGCAGCTTTCTTTTCCCTCTTACAGTTGCTGTCCTCTTGCACTGCCTTCTTTTGGCTTGTACCCATCTGGTTTCTCTCTCTTGCGTTCTCCAGAAAATATCTCATACTTATTCCAAACAAATAGATCAATCCCCTCCACCATCTCCTGCCTGCTAGTTTGTGGGTCTGAGATCTGAACTCTGTTGTTTGGGACATTACCCAATTGCCTTTACATCTCTTTTCTTAGTTTTCCCACGGTATTAGACCACAGCAGGGGATGCTGAGTTTCCTCCTTTCCAATCTTCGCTCTGAACTACTTCTTCCTCCTTTTCCAATTCCTCCTCTGAGTGATATTGCTTATGATATTTTTTTTTATGATATATTTCCTCATTATTCCCTTCTACTAACTGTTCATCCAGCTTCTCCTAACTAGTCTTCTGTCCAAAATTCAGTTTTGGCCTCTCCCTCTCCATACTGTACTGACTATTATAACTAATCTCCAGACACTAGTAAAGCTGGGTTTCCAATGAAACTCCTGCCTCGCTGTATTTGCTTTCCAAGTTTAAGTCAAAGATGTTTCCAAGTCATCAGAAAGGATGTATGATACTTATGAAGACCTGTTTCATTCTTTTCCTACAATATAATTGAAGGAGGAAGCTTTGAAAAAATCCATGGAGAGCAATATCCTAAAAACCGTGCATACTTCTAATGTTGTGATTATTTTATTTATTTATTTGAATTCGTACTGTTGGATCTGCCTTGACAAGGTATCTGGACTATTGTTATTACTGCAATCTGACATACAGGCTAGTTAATGTGATGATGATTCTTTCTCCTTCAATCAAAGCATTCTGACACAATACACTCTGCCCACTGTGCTGCTGCTGTTTGATAATTTGAAAATGGTCTTTTCAGGATTATGATGAGAGAATGTGGGAGATGATGGGAGAACCATAGCTTTGCTCTCGAGGGAATTAACTTGCTTTTAGGAAAGGTGAGTGTACAGCCTAATAGTAAAAGTAACCTTTAGGAATCACAGAAATAAAAAAAAATCCTTTCTTTTTTTGAACATCCAAGACTCAAATTTTAGAAAGTATTTTCCTGCCCAAAACCTGTACTTCTCCATGCATTCTGAATCCAGTTATAGGGATGAGAAACTAAAACATGTACAACAGGGGTTGCAACTAATACCTAGGAAAAATAAATGGAACCATAAAAGTTAATTTCTGATCTTCCTTCCATTGATGTAAATTGAGAACAGCCCTATTGATTCAAAGTAAATGATTCTGTATTGCGTTGGAATAAATTAATTGTATTTGAATCCTTGTTTGATAAATAGAAAAGGGAGATACCCAGGACTTCCAGTTGACTTTTTTTTTTCTTTTTTTTTTTTCTGTCCCAGTAAGAGTTTTCTTCTCTCCATAGCTCGTTTGTACTGTTGTTGCTCTTTCAGTGTAGTTTTAATGGTGAGTTTGTAATATTTAAGTTCATTTGCACGGCAAGGAACTAAATTGTCACAAGAAAGCATTATGTTTTTGAAGGAGGATTAACAGGAGAAGATGAGCCACAGGAAAGGAAATAACTTTCTAAACTGTTTCAAATATCAGAAAGTGAGATTAAAAAATTTGTGGTGAACACATTATTCTTTGTACAAATATTCTCTTCCCGAACTTATTTTATTTCAGAATAACGTAATGAAGTCTTTGCAGATTTACATACTGACTTTAAACCTTCAGAAGGGAATTGCTAACACACGAATAGAATTTGATTCTAAAGAAAAAAAGATCCTGTTTAAGTCCTGATTTAGCAATGAGTTTAAATATGGGCCTACTGCATTGTCTGACACCTTAAAAAAAACAGGTCACCCATAGTTAAATAGAGTTTTGTGATAGATTTCCAAGCACATTTTCACCCATTACATGGTGACTGAGTAAAAAAATTTAAGTATAGGTCTAATTTAAATACGCATTTGCATTCAGTTAAGCTAATCATGACCTTGATAACCTGGATGAATTGGGGCTAAATACAAAGTTCCTGTTTTCCTTAAAAATATGTATTTGACTCCTAAGGCAAATGGAGAGCTTTACACCAATGCCAACTTTGTGGGCAGGCTCCCATTTTTATGTTTATTATGTAACTTCTTTTGACTCAACTGCTTTGGCTGTATTTGGTCTCTTAAACATTGTTCTTGTTGTAAGGGGAGGGGAAAGCCAGGTGATTTCTTAATAGAGCCATAATTTACAAAACCCTCATCCTCCTAATCCCAGGAGTGGATGGCAGAAAGTAGTTTCCTTGCTTAATAAACAAAGCTTTCCTTTTTATTTATTTATTTCTTTTCTTCTTCTTCTCTCTCTCTCTGTCTTTTTCATAGCTTGCTTTCTAGTAAAAAAATCCTCTTAATTCTGTTTCTAGACCCCATAAATGTGCCCCTGCCTGTCAGATCTTGTGCTGCCCTCTATGTTTCTGCATCTGGCATTTTAGGCTTTGTTTGTGTAATGACAGCTTCTGCAAACAGCAATCAGATATCTGAATTTGCAGTATGTCCACAATGAATGTGCCTGTTTCTCCCTTCATATAATTCAGATTCTGACTGGCGTTACGTGTAGCTGGCTTAATGGGCAGTAGCAACCTCTACATCCACTCACTTCAAGAGAAGCTTAATTGCCTCTCACATTTCTCCCAAACAAAGGCTAATTGTTCCAAGAACAGAGATATATGATCCATCCCTAAGTATAACAATTACATGTCTTCAATGTATCTACTACACTACAAATGTCAAAGATGTGTACCCAAACTGTAAAATGATATAATCATGGTAAATAAAGCTAGAAGGGTCCTTGAGAGGTACTATGGTACATCCTTCTATTGTAACAGTTTCAGTTACCCTGAGAACCGTTCTCACAGATGTTTGCATACTCTGTTCTTAAAAGCATCCCGGTCAAGTAGGTCTAATGCTTTCTTAAGTGCTCCTTTATTCTGTTTCCTAATTATCCTTCTAATTATAGAAGGATGTTATTTTTCCCTTCATGTTTATCTTACTTTTTTTTTTTTCTTAATTTGACTCCAGGCAGTTCCTGGACTTTTTAATTATTTGGGCAACATTTTTGGTAGTGATTCTATTTAGATGGCTGTTCTCTACTTCATTATTATACACATGATTGTTCCTATGTCTAACAATTTGCACTTGTCTTTATTGAATTGCATGCTTTATATGTTTTTACTTCAATGACTTTTAATGACTTAACATTTGAAAGTATTTACAGTTCTGCACTCCGTTATTTTTCTGAGCAAGAATGTGAACTCAAAATTATAGCCTGAACCGAGAAAGAGGCTCTAAGTTTTATATGAGATGAGTTTATTAAACTACCAATGTAGAGTCATAATTTCCTTGGGATGACTTGTGCTTGTTATTGGAAAAAAACTTGGCATGTGCAAGTATTTGACTAGATGCAGCCCAAAATCTTATTTAGCACAGTAAGGTATCTGGACATTAGTCAGGGATGGAATGAATCATGATTTACTGTATGAACTGAGTTTCTTAACCTCACTGAAAGTTATCTTTCAGATCTGTCTCTTGCCTAAATTCATCAGCCTTTGTCTCTAAGGAAGCAGAGTTCCCTTTCCATGTCATTGGCTTCTTTTCCTCTCAAAGGGCAGTGAAATTACATCTTCCAGCAAGGGTGAGCTTTAAGTACATCTTTTCTGGTAGACAGTTCTCATAGGACCTTGGGTGTTTGTGGCCTTTTGCACACAAACCACCCTTCACTATCCAGCAGGTTCTAGTGTGCTTTTCAAAAACCTGCTACCGTGCATGGCAGCATCACCCACCTGGGACCAGAATGTGGCCTTTCACCTCTGTCTACTGGAAAGATGCGTCATCGCTTTGTTTTCTAGGACCACTTTGTATCAGTTCTTTGTTCAACCATACTGTTATGAAATGGAAAATTCCATCTGGAGACCATCAGTGGTATAGAAGAGTTACTAAAAGGCTTATTTTCCATTTGGTCGGTGGGAAAGTATTTTATTATTTTGGCTATGGATTTTATGTGTAGCTAGAAAACAGCCTTTGTCACATTTCCTTTGTATTGGAGGATCTTCCATATATACTTCACCTCTTGTTCTGGACAGAAAGATTCTAGTAGTTCCTATAGAGTTATCTAAAATTTTAGGGGATAATTTTCAGTGATGACTGATATACTTAAACACATGTGGAAACTTGGGATCTCAACTTCTGTGTATTTTGCTTCCGCAGTGTGGCTTTTTTATTAGCAAAACCAGCAGATCTGTCAGAGATCAAAGTTCTTGAGACTATTTACTGAAGAGGTTTAGAAACAAATGCAGTAAGTTGTCACTTTTTTCACTGTCATTGAATTTTCTATTTTGCCCTGCAAGTTGATCTTGTGTTTCATCAAAAAAATTGTCTTTGTTCTTGAAGGCTGAAGGGAGTGGTTGTAAAACAACCCCCCAAAGAGCTTACTGTAACAACAAAACAGCTTAGTGTAACAACATAAGGCAAACCAAAACAGGAAAACCTTGCTCCATTTCAGGAGTTCAGTGCAGATGTTGATACCTCAGTCACCAAACAGAAGTTATAATGAATTGAATTTATCAGTTGCAAATCAGATACTGCTGATCAGATTATCTTTTCTGTGCTACACAGCACTAGTATGTATCTGTATGTTGTGTGTGTAATTTATATCTTGGAATAGTACCTATTTGATTTGTGTGACTTTGTGTATTTATACTACACTGTATTTTAAGATCAACAATGCCAGGGTGGAAGATATTTTCCCTGGAGTAGGATCACTACCTCCACTGCTCAGAACAAATAACACCAAGCACCTGGATACAACTTCACGTCTCTTCTAAGAAATAAAAAGTTTGAATCTAAAAAGTCAGGTAACATTTTGCCTTGAAGCCTTTTCATAGATGGATTTTTCTTGCTTAAAAGACAAGTCAGTGAGATTTATTACAGCTTCTCTCAAGAGAGCTCATATTTCTGTAGCTCACCTCCTTAAAGAGATAGTCACAGGAATAATAACTGCATTCTGCACAGGAGTTTTGGAAAATGATTGCCAATTTCTGAATTATTATCATGCATTGGGCTGAATGTATCTTTGGATACTAACCCCTTTACTGCCACATTACTTTTTATGCCAGAGGTCACCTCTAACACTTTCAGTAAGCTAATGATTTTGTCTTAAGTAAAATCATTGTGGGGTTTTATAGTCACTTTCTAAATTCAATTTCTCATAGCAGTGTATTTTATGTAAAGTAGAGCTTTAGTAGGAGATGATACAGGAGAAGTGAGAAGTGAATTTTGTAGATATGAGATTGTATGGGGACTTTCTAGGGTGAACAGAACCACGTTTCAGGTATGTGCAGTTCAAGATATCTCGTCAGGCAGAGCTTGGTAAAAAAAGGCAGAAAAAACTGTCTGGTCTCTGCTATGGGGCAGTAAGCAGATGCTACCTCATCCAACTTTTTATTTGAGCAAGATGCTTGAATCCACTGACAAGTTTAATCTTTTCCTTCCTGAGCTTTCTGCAAGGGGCACCTTGTGACTACCTGTAAGTAGAAGAGCTGCGCCCCAATTCTCTTTAGGCTATAGAAAAAGCATGAAGACATTCCACATGCATTGCATGAAGGTTTGCACTCCATTCATCTGTCTTGGGACCACTGACTTTTTTGAGCAAAATTTACAGTGTATAAGAGTTTCCACAGGACAGTCTTGGTGCAGGGGACAGTGTAGTGGCTGCCTCTGGGTGAAAGTCCAAGTGAAAGGAATCATTCTGTGTTCTTCCTCCTCTTTGCGCACCTTCAAACCTGTTTGTCATAGTTAGTTCATCTTGGACCTATATTGTTCTTACTTCATCCTGTGACCTTCTAGTCTTTACTGGCATCTACTTGCATGACTGCATCTTTAGACTAAAGAATTCAATCTTACTTTTATTTTTTCATTTGTAGTAGATTTCTGTAGATGGGAACAACGTTTTTATTGTCATGGATTAAAATAACATAGCTGAACAGTGACTTGTCAGTGCACCAGAAACCTGCTTTAAATTTCATTAATATTCTCTGCTCTTCCCTTTTCTATTGCATAGAAATCTTTATTCTTTGACTTCTGGCTTCCTCCCAGGATTATTTCTGCTCCTGTGTTCTGATGTCTTACCCCTTGCCATACCCAGCATCCAGATGAAAGCTCTGAGGAGCTGCAGGCCTTCCAAGGGGACTCTAACTGGAATCCTCAGAGTGGAAAGGCTGCTGCTGCTATGCTTCTCCTTCTATATGTTCCTCAGCTCAATATGGGCAGGCTCTGAAATGGCCAAGAGTCATGTGCAAGAGCTAGTGAAGCCCTGTGAGGGATGTGAAGCTGGGGCTGGTGGGAGTCTTTTTATTATGGTATTTTATTTTAGAAGAGCATTCAACTAGGGCTTGTGCCAGGATAGCTAAGGGCACCAGCATCTTTCTTATAAACTGGGAAATGTTAAGGGCTGGTGGCCATAATAATCAAGGGGAGAGAGTTGGAGCTTTCTTACCTACTAATAAAATGGGTTAAGATAGTGTTGCTTAAATGGTAGTTCCTATTTCTAGAAATTGTTTTTATCCTAAAGGTTTTTAGTTCTTGTGCTCTCTTTCTTTCTTTCTTCAGTATGCTTGTGCATGCACTACATACAAAATACGTTTAGAGTCAACAGTTTTTTTGTAGAGGAAATAATCATGACATATTCATGAGAAGTTGCAAGTATTCACAGCCAGACCTAAATGTATGAACACTGGCTGTGGTGAATTATTATGTTCACCTCCAACTCTACTGCGTGAAAGATGTAAGGCGAGGAAAGAGCACCTTGAGCAAGCCATACTCTGTTGTGACAGCATGAATCAGAGTTAAGATGCTAAGCAAAGTGGGGAGGAGAAAAGGCTTTCTTATGTAGAAGCTGTGTTGCAGCCTTATGACTATTCACTTACTCATAAGTCTCCTTCTGACTTACCTTCTACTCACCCTGTGCTGCCAGCCACGAAGTTGGCTTGTGGACAGTGTTGGCAGCATCTTTTGCCTGGTGTCTTGTCAGAACAGACTGACTCTGACTAAGATACATGCCTACATAGAAAGATCATCTGAGAACTAGGGATCTGTATTGCTCCAATTTGCTTCTGAGAATTGTGTAAGGCTCCTAAGAGGGAGAACACTGGTCAACATATGGGTTGCAAAGAAAAAAGCCTCATCTAAGTAGACAGCTATCCTCTAGACACAAATCTATGAAAGATATACGTGTGTTCTGCTTCCTAATACCCAAGAGATGGCATTATCTTTGCTGCATTTATCCTTCCAAAAGCCTTTTGGGATACTGTGTCTGGCATGCCCCAAGGAGTGGAGAATTGCTGCTCAGAAATGATTTATTGAATGCTGTGCAAGGTACGTCTATGCAGCAGAATACAATGCCTTATTGGAAGAAATAGACCTAGCACTGATATGCCTCTGACTTGCATCCCCACCGGAGGGGGGTTGAGCTTGAAAGTGAGTTCTAACAGTGTCCTCTGTGTGTGTCTCTTTCCAACAGTGTCATAGATGTTCCCAGGGGCCATGGCTCTGCAAAGCTTCCTAGCATGGATGCCCACAGCCTCTTGAGTCCTTCGAGCTGGAAGTGTTTAAATTAGCGTGGATGTGTGCTGCCTGTTTTAGCATTTTCTAAGTGAGTTCCCACTAACTAGTGTTACTAATGTTTTGTGTTATCTTTCCCATACCAGTCTTCACTATTTTCCCACCTCCTGCTGGTACAATGGAAAAGATTAGACTTCAATACTCTTTTTGTTACATCTATCTATTAATTCAGTTAAAATGAACTTTTACTACTGTGGCTGCTGATGTTTGACTGCAGCACACAGACCATTGGCAGAAATGCTATCCAGTTGAGTAAATCATATTTTACTCTTTACAGCTGGCTGGGGTTTCCAAGACTCGTTGAGCCTCTTGCAGAAAATCTCTTCCAGTCAGCTGTAATTGAGGTTTGCTTCTAACATTTTTTAAACAAGCAGGAATGAAATAGGCTAGCAATAGTAATTTCTACATACCCAGCAACGGATGTATGAGTATCTGCAACGTGAATAACGAAATACTACCAAGGCAGAAGGATATTGTTTATCAGGAAAGTTGACTGAGAAATGTGTTGAGTGATGGGCTGAGTGATGAATGTGCTGGAAATATTGCATGTGGGCAAATGTTATAACAATGACTTAAATCAGCTAAAATAGAGCATGGTGTAGTATAAGCTAACTCTTAGAATCCAGCGTCATGGACGAACTCCAGAAAAGCTGACTCATTCTTTGCACTGCTGGCAGATTCACGTTGCTTGATTGTGTGCACTTATTGCTCATGAGGCAGGATTTGGTCCGTGGGCTGTTGAGTAAAATTTACAGCATTTGCAGAAACATGAAGCTGAGGAATGAATCTTTAAAGAGTCGTAAGTTCCACATCTTACCAACATCGACCATTTGCAAAAGCTACAAAATCGGTGCACTGCAGATGTTTCTCAATCTTACCTGATAAACCTGGCAAACTGCAGAAATATTTGTGCCTGTGTACTAAAAGAACAGAGTGGGTCTTGCAAGTTTATAGGCTATTCTGCAGTGTAAAATGAAGTTGGATCACTGCACAGCAATGTCACTTTAATTACAAAAGTCATGTTACTTTAGAGTCTATAGGATCATTTCTAAATTTATAATCTCTACTTTCATCTAAACTCAGGCAGTTGAAATTAAGTGAGAGTTACAATAAAGGTTAAGGCTACTGGATTTCTCTCATCACTTTAACTTTAAAACAACAAGATATAGCATTCTCTTGGGGACATAAATAACAAAGCATTCAACTGCTAGCAAGTTAGCTTGTAAAAAACCCCAACCCACTGATCATTGAAGGGTTCATTCTTAGATCAGCAGAGGCATGCACAAAACCTATTTGAGCTAATTAATTTGCAGGCACAAATCTGATTCCTTACACTGAATAGTGTGTAGGGATTATCAGATTTCTTCTTACCTAATGTTTGCAACTTTTCTCAAAGTCAGTAGATGTACTTTGAATGCATGGTACATATTACACATATACATACAACCATTCAGGAAGAGTCAGGCCCAATGTCTCCCTCCCTGAGGTGCTGGATACCCGTATCCCTTGTCTTCAGTGGAAACTGAGGTTGCTCATTTTTTAGCTAAAAGGAGTTAACAAACAATGAAGGAGATATTTTGAGCTCTGTGAACTTTTCTCATTAAATGCAGGGATGGGTACCATGAATTGAGGTATAAAATGTTAATTTAGCAGGAGACTTGCCTTGGACTTTACACACAGGATTTAATATAAGATGATATTTTAACGTGAGGATATGTATGCATCTGTCTCTATATACATAGATAGATATAGAGTAAAAATTATGTCCCTGTAAATACAATGAGAAATAATACTGATTTAAATAATTTTGTTCATGGGCAACTTACATAGCTATCACTTCCCCCTCCCCCTTTTTTATTGCCTATTATTTGTTAAGTAGACTCCATTAATAGGTAGCTTTCTAGCACTGCTATGTCCTCACATGTATAGTAAGAGATGCTTTTTGTGTTCCAGAAAATAATTGTGTGTGAATCCTGCTGAATTCTCCAGGATTTACTGTGAGTTGTGTTTGTTTTCAGAGAAACTGGTTTGATAAAAACCTAAGTCTCTGTTGAGACAGCAACTGTTTTATTACATAATCAAGTTCCAAATTCAGAGCAACAGAAATTAGTGCCTTCTTGTAACACTTCTTAATTCTGTGCTGACTAATTATGACTAAAATCTTTTTTTTCCTGTTGAAAGTAACAGAGATAATACTGTACTGAAGTACATGGGCTAGATGAGCAAGGTCTCATTATATGGCCTGGAATACATAGCATTGTCTTCCTGGCCTGCAACGAACGATGCAAATAAATAAATTTACATTCCCAAGCAGCACTATTAACTTTACACTTGAATGTGTATTTCCAGCAAATTCCATGGCATACTCCTGTGTATAGAATTATTAATACATACAAATTTCTGTAAGGCTCCTAATGTTTGTAGCGCCAGAGATATAGATCACAGCCCTTCTGGAAAACAGGTATACAGATCCTTAGTAGAAATTTTGGCCACATCTAGTTTAAATAATAAGTAATAATTCTTACTTTCATATTTTGCTGACTCATATTTAGCTTTATAGTCTTGTTGCTACATGTAGAGTGGGTTTTTATTTTTTCATTTTTTAGGGGAAGGAAATTGATTTAGGGCTAAAAAGTCTTAAGAAAAAAATGATAGAACTTAGAAAAACAATAGTGAAATGAGTAATACAAGCCAATAAAAATCTAATTGTCACAAAATACTGATCAGAACTGTTCTTTTTTTTCCAGCTTAGCACTGCACTGGAATTTTTCAAGCTGCAAATAACAAAAGTATGAAATATCCCACCAAGCCCTAGGCTCAGGCAAAACACATTCAGATCATCCAGAGGAGCAATAGATACCTTTCTGTGTGACAAAGTGGCACTCTAATAATGGGCCCCAATAGACTGCAGACACCTTGTGTATTGCTTTGAAATTCTGCATTTTGCAGGCATTGTGATTTATATCGGGGTATGATGATTTCTTCAAGCAATTATATTTTAGATACATGGTGATCTTTTCTTTCTTTCCAGAGGACGAATATGAAGGGTCATAACGGTCCAGTATCTATAAAACTGACAATTTTCACAACAGTTAAAATGCCGTTCAAAGCCAGCGTCTGACCATAAACTATAAAGTGTCCAACGTGGGATCTTTGAGTGTGTATTTTTATAAGCTGCTAAGTATTAGCTTGGGATGAAAAGTTTCCAGAAAACATCTTCATTTCTTCAAAGCAGGAAGAGTCCTGACCATTACTTTGTCTCAACTTTCGAAAAACAGCTGCTTTCACAGTTGCTTTAATTTGTCCTACATGAGTGATTGGCAAAGACAAACTCATGAGTGATAAGCATCTTAATACTGTTAATAAATAAAAGGCCCTTTCAATTTAAGAATTAAGCAGGACCTTTAGATGGGATGGTACCTAAGACATTGCTATCAAAAGCTTTTAATACCTAGGGATTTTTTATTAATTGAGGACAACTTGGGGTCAGTTGTGGGAATGGCTCTAAAATGCATCCTGCTCTTGGAAGGGCCCTGGGCACGGGTGATTTGAGTGTTTGGTGGGAAGAGCTTTAGCCCACTTGCAGACACATGATCACAAAGGGTTTCTTTCCTGATGTGTGTTTTCTGCTGTGACTTTTCACACCTCTCCACTTTTCCTACTTACCTGCTTTCCCTGCATCAAGAAATAGTGGGTGAGGGGCAGACAATCAGAATAAGCTTGGAAACCACTTAATAGGAAGCTATGTACATTTTGCTAAGGATTATTTCCTTATTATATATTCTTCTTGATGCTTGTGTAATAATAGTAAGCCAGTACTCAGGCATTCCTGAATGTGGGCCATTTGAATCTGGCTCTAGAAAGCAGGCAACATTTCATCACAGGACCACTTCTGAGGAACATCATTCTCAGAAATATTTTTTTCCTGGGCTCACATATGATTTGTGAGTTTTTCAGCTAATCAAAATAGTTTTTCTAAGACTGTAAGTATTTGCATCCAGCAATGCTAATGTGTTCTTCCCCAGCTATTTGCATCTGTAGATTTAAAGTACTTGTGCTCACCCTCATTCACTCATCCTGCTTTATAGGCCTGTTCCTGAGGAATGCTGCGTACCTGTACTTTGATTGAAAGTTACTGCATTTCCCAAGAGTAAATTTAATTTGAGAAATACTCCCTGTAATAGAATGTGATATGATGCATTAGAAAATAAAGCAATAATGGGATATCTACAAGACTTTTTTTCAATCTTACTTGATGAAAAGAAATCTTAGCAGAGAAAGCCATAGAAATAAACTGTTTTTTATTCTTTAACTAATACAGAAGTCTTCTGAATCTTGGAGAAAAAAAAAATATGAGCTGTTGATCATAAACAGCCTTCTGTCAGCTGTTAACAACTGGGATTGGTGGTTTGGTGCCAACATTATTTCAGGAAAATGAGAAGGCAGAATTGTAAAACAAAGGGAAATGTTTGATTCCCCAAGTGAAATGTGGGCTGATGCCTAGTATTTATAGTTTCGTATATCCTCATTAATCCTTTCCGTTAATTTTTTTTCTTTAACACTGACTAAGAAAGAATACTAATGCAATATTTCTCTGCTGTTTCTAAGCATTCTGTTGTTATTGAAAGCTTGCTTGCTAACGTATATTTTTCTTTCCAAAGAGCTCATGCAGTTTTTACTTGAATCATGCCGTGGGAAAGAATCACTGCATTCCTTAAACTATGAACAAATACTTTAAATGATGAAAACCTACTGAAGCCAGCAGGAAACACAATCCAGCAATTACACAGCAGCAGAAATCTGGATTTTTTCCTATTTGGATTCAGTAGAAGAGTGGTGGTTATTGTAATTGCATCTTTACAGAAATACTTAATAATGTTTGCCTGTTTCTGACATACCTGAAGACTGGTCCATAGAGTTAGTCACCTGATGCTTAAAATGCCATGTGTTCTCCAATCACATTTATTTTTAGCCTCAGATTCACATCAAAACATTTTTAATGATGTATTGG
The DNA here is from genome assembly GCF_017976375.1 of Cuculus canorus. Taxonomy (NCBI): domain Eukaryota; kingdom Metazoa; phylum Chordata; class Aves; order Cuculiformes; family Cuculidae; genus Cuculus; species Cuculus canorus. The sequence continues at coordinate 36,690,594 of NC_071403.1, forward strand.
TGTTGTTTTGGCCAGAGAGACTGTAGGAAAAAATTCATATTAGCAACAAGCCCAAAACTGTTTAGAACTTAGGATAAAGATGATGTAGGAAGGCTTACAATGGTGCCCATAACTTGGAGATTTATGACTCAACTCAGTTAAGTTGAAGCACTGATAGAAATTCCTTTTTTTCTCAACATGATTCATCCCATGTGTCTCTTTTCAGTTTATGACTGGACTGGTCAAAAATGCTTGTTATGAATTTTTTTTTGTAAAGCTATTTTATGCATGTTTACTGCGAAACTTGAGTCTTGTATGACAATGTGATGTAAAAAGTTCGAAGCTAGGCTTTCAACTGTTGTTTCAGAGTCACATTTTCAAAAGAGTCCAAAAGTTTACACTAGGGAATTTGTATGGAAATAAGGCCTTAGTCTGGCACAATAAGGTCTTTCTTACAGAGAGAGATCTGTTAGATTGTTTGCATCACTAGCAATAGTATATTCTGCTGCCTACAGAAAGAGCTGAATTTAATACTTTACAGTAATGTAATGACTGTGTAAAATCTTGGATGAGATGTTGGTGATAATGGAGGCTGAGGGGAGACCTTATTGCTCTCTACAACTACCTGAAAGGAGGTTGTAGAGAGGCGGGTGCTGGACTCTTCTCCCAAGTGACAGGGGACAGGACAAGGGGGAATGGCCTCAAGCTCCACCAGAGAAGGTTTAGACTGGACATCAGGAAAAAATTTTCACAGAAAGGGTCATTGGGCACTGGCAGAGGCTGCCCAGAGAGGCGGCAAAGTCACCATCCCTGGAGGTATTAAAAATACAGGTAGATGAGATGCTCAGAGACATGGTTTAGTGGCGGATAGGAATGGTTGGACTCTATGATCCTGGAGGTCTTTTCCTACCTAGTGATTCTGTGATTCTCTGATTCTGTGAAAGTAACTTCTATTTTTTAGCTACTTCTTTTTTGGGAAATTATAGTGAACAAGTTGGGCCATGTAACTTAACCAATATATTTGGACACTTGAACTTGCTCAGAGCATTTTGTTCAGACTATCTCACCATTGGCTATAAAAGCTGCATGTCAGAACCCTCAGCATTTTCATTCCTTCTCAGATGCCTGTTCCATCATAAGATTGCCTTTTTTTATAGCTGTACTCCTTTACTGTCCATGACCACAGACTTGGAGAGTTACATGGCTACTGAAGGCAGCTGAAAAACAAGCACTAGTTAGATGGTGGAGCTGTCTGTAGGGTAGACATATCCAGCACTGCAGTTGTTCATCAGTTCATGTTTGACATTGACCTGAACCTTAATGAAATACTGCAGAAAGCTGCTTCTTCATTTTGGAGTGGGAGGTTTTCTTAACGTCTTCAGGAACAGGGACACTTTTAACAAACTTTGTCTCTAGATGAAAAAAATTTAGTTGAAATATAGTTTTGCTGGGAAGTTTTAAGAAAAACAATAATCATTATTACTATCATTAATATTAATTTTGGGAAGGTTGAGCCAGTAAGTGAAAAAGAGCAACCCTTTAAAAAAAAATTTCAGAAAATTTAGAAGATTGATTTTGTGCTCTGGCATGGCTGGGTCAGAAACACGTGACAAATAAAGTATAGGAGTCTGAAAGGTAGCCTTTGTTTTAGATTCTCAGTCAGGATGCATAGACAGCTGTAACTGTTAATGTATGTTTTGTTATGCTTTTTTCTTCAGTTGTTAGCAACCAGTAAAGGTTGAAATAAGACTCTGGAAAGTGCTTTCTAGTTTGAATCCACTCACATTAGCCTGCAACATACTCCTGTTCCAGTCAGCTGTACAAAGAAAACAAAACTGAAGTGTAATCTAGAGAGAAAAGGCCAAAGCTGATTTCAGGGAAGGGTTTGCTTCTTCCCTTCCTTGGATGAGGAGCTGATCTGGGGTAAGGGGTAAGATAAAATTTTGTGGCAATATCTGTCAATTCTGCATCTGGTGAGGAGTTTTACTGATATTTTTCAGGTTTATGGAGCCTTTCTGTATATTATACTGAAATACTGAAAATATTCCCATTTAGGCTAAGATGCATAAATGTTGAGGGGAAGGATGCTAAAATTCTGACTGTAGTCCTTGCAGACCAACAGAGGAACAAAATCTTTCTACAATGTAGTCCGCTGTTTTCTCAGTAAATGTTCATGGTCTCCCAGTTATGCTTGCTCATAACCCACATTCTAAGAAGGCTCTCAATGTCACACAAGGTGCATGGTGTTCACAAATGGGTAAGTACAAACAGAAAGCTTGGGACAGTTCCTGAAGATGTGAACATGACACAAGGGGTTGTCATGAAGAGGCAGTTTTTTCCTGCCTTAAGAAAACTTTACTGAGATGTTGATTGCTGGAGTGTTACTTGAGTTATTTAAAATGACTAGCAGCAAAAATCTAGAAAAATGGCTCTCACTTGTGTCAGTGAGCTATAAGCTGTAATGCCACTCATTAGCTACCTTCTGTGATCATGAAAGTGACTTAAAAGTACTGAGAAACAGCAGAACAAAGAGCAATTGCATAGAAATGCTCAGCATGATCAAACTATCTGTTCTGTCAGGAAAACTTAAAAGTTTAAAGAGCTTTAAAATATACATGTTTTAAAAAGATAATTTGGAAGATCAACAAGAGAGAAAAGGGGCGAACATAAAAAAAAACCTGCTTTCTACAGAAGTTGTATTCTTGGTGTCATCTGTATTATTGGTACCAGACATGGCAAAGTTCCAGTTTCATCCTGGAAATTTTAGGGTCTTCAAGTTCTGTACAAATTCCACTTGAGATTATTGAATGAGCTAGAGAGAAACCCAAACAGACCTAATAGAAGGAAATGCAGCTTTAACGAGAGTTAAAAAATAAGAGGATGGAAAGTCATTAGAATTTATGCCAAGAAACTTACCACTGCATTCCCTTTTGGGTTTTTTTTTTGCCCTTTTTTCACACTTTCCCTTAATTTGTTAAGCAGCCTTAGTTAGCTGGCTTTTTCACAGTTCAGTATGTGATATTTGCTTTTGCTTTGAATATAGGTGTCCCTGAGAGTTATTGTTCATTCTTTAACTTTCTATTTAGCAACTACATATGGTCTTTTAATATGGAAGTTCTGATGAGAGCTCTAAAAGTTAAATTGGTTTCTGAATCTTCCATTAACAGAATCTTTGCAACTGTATCATTATTTGAGTTAAATATTCAGTAACAACCTTTAATTGTCTATATTCTTTTTTTTTTTAATATCTCTGAGAGCTTTGTTTCTCTGTAACAGTTGCAAAACTTTTCTTACTCCTACACTTGCAGTCATAAGTGTAGTGACTTTCACGTGCTCAAGATATTATATGCAGCTGACAGCAGACAGCTTGTGTGAGTAGAATACAAGGCAGTGGTCAGCCTGAAATACATCTATTGGAGGTGATAGATCAATCACCTCATCACTACGTTGGATGAGTTTTGTTCAGTGAACTAAAAAGGTCTCCAAGGTGGGTGGCAGGGCTAACGTTGTGCTGGAGGGAATCTCGGTACAGACAAAGGACTGGGGCGCCCAGTGTGCGTTTTGCACTGCTCTCTGGTTATGTTAATTCAGCCTCAGCTTCTTAGCTGTTCTTACTGGGGTGCTGGCTCAGGCTGGCCCATCCTCTGTCATTTGGGTAAGACTTCAATAAAAGGAGCAGCACAAACTAGGATCGAGAATTACCTACTGGAACTGCCGATGTTCTGCTGTTCTGCAAGTATTCCTTGAGCATGTGGTGGATTATTTGGATTTAGCAAGGGATTTAGCAGTTTAGGTTTGCAACACTTTCTTTTTCCAAGGCTTTATGCTCCTTCCAAGCAGGAAGTTCAGCGAGTGAGCAGACATGGAAGTGTCCGTAGCTGGCAGATTTAGCAGAACTTTATGATGGTTGGTTGTACTGTGAGCAGAATAAGAATCTGTATTTTAGTGCTGGATGAGGCATAATACATGGAGAGTAGGGGGTGGGGAACAGGGCTATGAGAGATTAAGGTAATTGGGTGATGCTCAGTGTACAGAAAAGGCAGGAGGATCAAAGAGGAGAGGGGTGCTAAAATTGGAGATGTCAAACAGTGGAGTCCTGTAGGTAAGGCTGGACAGAATATAGCTGCCATAATTGAAGCAGAAGAGGTTATAATTTTGGCAGTGTAAAATGAGAAACGTTTTTTGAAATGGAAAACCCAAAAGTTTGGTACATTTTGCAGAAAACTATGGTACTCACACATAGCTGGGAACTGGAGAGACACATTCAAACAACTTGTTAGAAGTGAAGACCTAGTAGGATACCTGGATAGAAAGCAGTCTTGAGAGCCAAGTTTTTATGACAGGCAGGATGCATTATGCTCTGCACAGAAAACCAAGATAGTGCAGGTGGCTTGGGGAAAGAGTATTTTATCCATGTTGAGCTTGGGTTATGCTGTTAATTTTGGCTGAATGTCTGTGTTCAGTTCAGGCGAACTGAGGACCATTACTGCTAATTGCCCCCAGAACCTACACTTTCCTGCCAAAACACAAATCCAGATGTGCTGACACAGCAATTTTCCATGCTTTGAGCAGGAGCCACCTGATACAATACATTTGGTGTCTGCAAGGAGAGCCAATTTGTTATTGGCAGGTAACAGTTTTTGAGTTTCCACAGGGTTTCACAGAAGACCGTATAGAAGAGGCAGCTTGAAAATGGCTCTGTCTGGATTTCCCTTGCTCTAGGGATTTTGTGCACCAGCCTGACTACAATGAGTGAAATGGGTTGAAGGTGCCTTCTTCAGGCAGACTTTCTACTGCTACACCTAACTATCTGGTTTGAGAGAAGGATGATTCTGTTACACATTGGAGACTAGATTTGAGAGTAGGGCACTCCCTGTTACCAGCAGATTTCATACAGTGAACTTCACATGGGCTCAAATTGCCCACTTGGGAGAAATGTTAGTGGTTTTTCCTGTTGTCCTTTGGTGCTCTGCCATGTTGTGTGGAGTGCTAGATCATCTTCCTGCCTGTTGAAGAACACGGTGAGATGGAATGCTGAGAGTCAGACTGTGGGAAGCGACATGGAAGGTAGGTCTGGCTGGGTCAGGAAGTGCTGAAAACCTTTCCAAACACCTCAAAAATATATTAAAACCAGAATTATACTGGAGCTACATGGTTAGTTGCCAGATTTCAAAGTACATTAGTTCCTTCTGCCTACCTGAGGGAATGGCAGATATAAACTACTGGAAAGGAAGGCTAATGGTTATAGTGGCTGCTGTGCTTTTGGCAGGGTTGTTTTGCTGCAGCATGGTGCCATTTGGCGTGAAATGCTGTAGCAGCCTGATGGTGGTTATTTAGAGAGGGAGAGCTGCCTAGAGCTGTGGTGGAGTCTGGCTCTGCCAGAATTGCCCCTAAGTTTCATGAGGGTTAGGCTGAAGCTTGAACGGCATGAAATGTTGATGCAGGAGGGCAGGATGTCACTGTGCCTGCCAGTAACTCTGCCTGTGGGTAACATGGGCAGCTGGAGAAATCTGCTGAGGGACATGTTCTGCAGAGTCAAACTGCCTTTCTCATGCTTGAGTGTTTGCCCTTAAATGCTTGCTTTGAATGGCGTTTTAGCCTGGTGGGTGCTGCCATCACTGACAAGCCTGTGCCCTCCAACATGGGGATACTCAGAAGCTGGCAGTCATCAAAATGAGCAAATATTTGCTTCTGCCTATCTACTGAGAGTGAAAGCACATATTTCCTAGTAGCAGCAGGGTAGAACAGGACGCAAGGCACCCTGGGCTCTAATAATATGCACTTTATAATGTGCATATTATTATTATATTTGCATGGAAAACAAAAACAAATCAGTAATCAAACAAAGCTGTCCAACAACTGTCTTCTGCAGTGAGCTGCCTCTCACATGGCTTCTGAAGATTATTTCATTTTGGTTGAGTTAGTAACTGAGGTCCTCTGACAACTGTATGAAAGGAAAGAACAGTCTTGGTTTTGGAACATAAGCAGCATAAAAGACAGTCTTGCACCAAGTTTTTTTTTTCTTTCATTTTTCTCTTTTGTTTGCCATAAATATGAAACAGTAATATTTAAAGTATCTCTTTATGCAAAGAACTAGGTCTGACTGTTTTCATTGTCCATGCTGTCTACATTTCATGACACACAGTCATCTCCTCCTGCTCTTTTGAGGAGATTACTTTTCCTGGTAGGATAATTTTGGATGTTAGGTTGTGTTGGGCAGTAGGGGCTGGCAGAGCATAATGAGGCTCAAATACCTCTCAGCATAGTTAGATTTTCTGTATCTGAGATATTGATGACATCTTTAGCGCAGCACTGCCTTACATCACCAGTCCAGCTTCAGTTTTCAGGGATTATTTAGGACACCCCACATACTACATTTAATGGGTGAATAGGGAAATTCTTGTAGGCATTATATGATCAATTGTGCAGTGTGCTACATCCTCCTGACATCAGTGGCATGTCTGCTAATAGCTTCTGTAGAAGAATGACTGGGGTATATGTTGTGGGACGTAATGGTGTGTTGTCTTGTTCACTGTCAGCTGAGGACTAAATTAAATAATTTGAAGTTCACAGCTCTATCAGCTCCAGCACAGCTCAGCCCCCTGGCACTCTCAGAGATCCAGAGCTGAATTCTGAGCTAGTCATAGTCTGGCAGTGCTGTGGTGCCAGACACTGGGCTTTTATCCTCAAGCCTATCACTAGTTTACTCTCCTCTTACTTCTTGTGCATGAATTCTAGTTAATTTCACCCTGTCTTTCATTTAACAAAAAAATAAGTCTTGTTTTTCTTAAGTCCTTTTTTTCATATGCTATTTATCCTCAAAATCTAATTCCCAAGTCAGCACACTTCATGCAGACAGCAAAGCACTGCGCACCTAAATTGCTGTAATCATGGGCAAATAACATACAGGTAAACTACTTTAAAAATATCAGTGTAGATGTACTGTGGCTGCATGAATGCTGACAGGCTAATAAACAAGAAAGGCTGTGGATTGAGGTTTATACATAAATGTGAAGATGGTATTCATCCCACCCTTCTCTGAGGTGATGCACATGTATTCCCATTCTGCTGTTTACTGATAGTTCATCTTTAATAAATCAAAGGCAGCTTTTTCTTGCTTGCATGCTCTCTGAAGAAGAGGATGTCAAGTCATACCCTAAACAGGTTTGACACACAGATAATGTCTGGTGAAGAGTGCTAATATTAGTCTTTTACTTACAGATGTGTTGAGAAATATGTGAGGTAATGAGTTTCTCTTCCTTCTTCCTCGCAGGAGGAGAATAAGACGAGAGGCACGCTGTCCTTTCGTCCTCTAGCTCCAAAGGAGCCTGGTTTCCTGTCATCCCTTGAAGAAACTTCTTTACACTTGTCTGGCCAGGACAGTTTCCAACATGCCTCTTTTGTTATGCCCGGGCACCCTGGTGACTTGGCTGACACTGATAGGAGTGTTTCTTTTTCAGCTTGCCCCGGCACGCCTGCTGTAAGGGCTGACGCCTGTCAGCTCCCCAGAGTGCTGCTGCTAGAGCAACTCCTGGATCAGTGGGTTCCTTGTCATGCAGGGAGGGCTCGGTAGGAGCTGCAGGCTGTTGGCACACTCCTGGTCTTGATCTGAATTTAATTGACACAATCTGAATTTTGGGGATGATGCCAGAAGGAAGAACAGAAGACCTGTGAGATTGCAAAAAGCAAATACGATGCAAAATTGTTCACTTGCGTTCTTCAAATGGTGAGGTTTGATTTTTCTTTTACAGCTTGGTTTCTTCACCTTGCAGCAGTACAAGCTCCCATTTACAGCTTTTGAGACTCGCTGTTGTTTCAACAGTTCTGCAGTTCCTTTTTTTTCTTTTAAATAGGAGAGGTTTGGTACTGTATGTGATGATAAAAGGCTCTTTGTACTGCTGTGCAGCTTCATCTGTTAAGACTAGCAAAACAGCATTGTGACAATGTGAAAACTACTGATACTGGTGCAGGGTTATGGAAAAGGAGCAAAAGAGAAGGATTTTTTTTTCTGAATTAGGTTCCTAGAAGTAATTTCTTTGAAGGAGACTCAATAATTGGAGTATTACATAAATACTGTATCTTTTGTAGGGCATAGGTGTGTACAGTGGCCTCATATACAAAACTGTAGCTTGTTTCAGAGATCAAAATAATTCATAGGTCTGTTTGCCTTCCCCCTTTCATATATGAAACCAGTTCTGTGAATCCTCTTTTTTTCCCTGCTCTTGGTGTTGCCTTCTACGGGTCGCACTAACAGAATTACTCTAAATTGTTCAAAAATTCTCTTTATTTTTCTGTTCTATGCCTCACTGAAAGCTTTACAAATGAAATCTATCACTTTGTAGAGGGGCCTTTTCCTCATTGCTGACTGTAGAAGAACTTGAGTTTGGTGTCAGGCAGCTGAAGTTATAGGTAGCACTCACGAGACTCAAGAAAGGAAAATCCTCTTCTGAAGAACAGATCAAGCTGTTACTCAAAATATGTGGTAATGTGAAAGTGAAACCTGTGCAAATACTACGTGGAGTGCAATGGCAGGGACTAAGAACGTGCCATGCCAAACAGCGTGGGGAGGTCTGGTAACACTTCACAGGAGTATGAAACCAGTTGACTGAAAAGAAGATGTCTTCTTCATAAGAGGTAGTGTTTGAAACTAGAAGTGGTAGTTTATATTTCTCAATCAAGAACATTACTGATACTTCGTTCCCTGCAGACAATGTCTGTGCTGGCAGGTGCAAACAGCCACCTGCTAACTTCACCCATTTTCTGGGCATTTGAGAGTCTACGACCAGTTGATTATATGTGTGCCAGTTCCAGTCCAGAAGCCATTTAAACCCTTTTACACAACTGTGACAAGGTGACTGGGTCCTCTTTGGTACATGTACAAATGAAGGAGGCAGCTGTCTGCGCTTCATAGACTCACAAAGCAGTCTAAGTCGGAACGGACTTCTGCAGATCATCTAAGAAAACTCCTGTGGAAAGCAAGGCAAGATAAAGCAGGTTGCTCAGTTTTGTGCCAAATCAAGTTCTAAATATCTCCACAGATGGAGATTCCTTAATTTCTCTGAGCAGCAAATTGTAGTGTTTGATTACCCTCATTGGCAGTGAAGATGGAAATCTTCTCTTATCTAGTTGAAATTTCCTTGTTCCAGCATGTTGTCTCTCACCCTGCTGCCGTGCACCTTCCAGAGGAGACTGAGTTTGTCTTGTCTACACCTACATAAGGTCCTTCTCTGAAACCTTCTCCTCTTATTGTGGAACAAGCCCATCTCCTTCACCCTCTCCTTGGCCGTCTTGTGTGCCAGCATCCTGACAACCTTGTATGTCTTTGCTGCACTTGATTTTATATGGTAATGTCTGTCTTGTACTGGTGAACCCAAAACTGGAAACACCAGTCCAATAGCGGTCTTACAAATACTGAATAGAGGGGAAGGATTACTTCCCTGGACCTCCTCATGAATGCAACCCAGTATGCAGAAAGCTTCTGCTCCAAATATACCCTGCTGACATATTTAAGTTCCAAATGTTCACTCTCTAGATATGTCCTCTGTTTATCTAGCTAGAATAGAAGAAATGCAGGGAAAACTTGTACCAGTATACAAACTGAGCTGTGATTAAAATCATAATCCTAATGAACAAAACTGTGATGAATAACAACTACACTATACCAAGGAGTCTGAGCAGGGTTGCCATTGCACAACTTGTAGCTTTTAGCACTTACTTAGAAGCAACTTCTCCATAGTCACCTTTGCAAAGGAATTTCTTATGTTCATTCCAGATCTACCACAAATAGAGATGAATGGTAGGTCAATGTTTGAACAGCATCCCTTATCTATGGGTTCTAGAAACATAGTAGAAGAGTATTAGAACCTTTACCTTATGCTATTTCTGTTTGCAAGCAGCAATTTAAAGAGCATTTCTCAAATAGAAGAGGTTCATCGTTAAGAAGAGAAATGACACTAACAATGCATAGGACAATTTTTATCCAGTTTGTCTGGCTGATGCACCACACTGTTTACCTGCTCTGTTCACTCTACTACTTTCACAGATAACTGCTTAGTAATGAAGGAGCTCTAATTTTGTCAAACAAAATCGTATATGAAGTGGTGAAAGCTAAAGATTCCCAGGACACTTTTAAATTATGCCCACAGAAAATGCTGAGAAATGTAAATTTATTGTTTAGATATTTAACAATTTCTTATCTCAAGAAAACAAGGCTATTTTCATCCTTAGAACTGAAGGTTTCCAGCTGCAAATACTGGAAGCCAGCTTTATTAAGAGAGAGTCGGCTACTGTGCTAGCAAGTGGTGATCAACATATTTAATAGCAGTTCCAGGTTGTAAGAGAGGAAATGCCTTTCTATTATTAATATGAAAGGGGTAATGATGAATTGGCTGTAATAGCTATGGACCTGGCCAAAGCTTTTGATTTACTGAGGCATGATCACATTATATGTGATAATAAAAATATTGAGTTAGGGACTATTCTTATAGAAACATTTCAGGATCCAGATCAGAATTCTAATTTAGAAATGAAAATGGAATTGATAGTGGCAATTGTTCTAGTTTTTAATAGTCTTATATAAGACTAATCCATAAGTCCAGACTTCATTTTATATTACTATTACTTATATTAATATTAGTCATTAGGAAGAAATTCTTCATGATGAGGGTAGTGAGACACTGGCACAGGTTGCCCAGGAAAGCTGTGGATGCCCCTTCCCTGGAAATGTTCAAGGCCAGGTTGGATGGGGCCTTGAGCAGCCTTGTCTGGTGGGAGGTGTCCTTGCCCAAAGCAAGGGGTGTTGGAACTAGATGATCTTTAAGGTGTCTTCTAACCCAACCCATTCTATGATTCTACCTTCTGTCTTCTTCTTTCTTAATAGAGGAATGCAATAATCAACTCTATAATAATTGATGAGCAAATATGGCTTTGGTTTTTGCAAATACATCTGCTGTTGTCAGGAGTTAGTATTCTGATGTGATAAAAAGTTTAGAGTTGCGGAAGTGGTTTTGTTGTTGTAGTAGGTTTCAAATACGAAGAATATAGGTAGCACTACCTAGTACAAAATATATTGTTATCCTAAGTGAATACTGAAAAATTAAGTGAAGTGAAACTGATAATATATGGGAAGGTACATTTGAAATATATTTAGGAGCCCAAATTGCTTCTTGTGAGAGTATAATATACTTGTCAGCCCCAATTAAATTAATTTGATGGTTCAATAAACTAAATTAAGCAGCAGTTAAATGACTAGAAATAGAAAGTTTTTAATGCTTATCCTCTTTCTGCATTGTTTTACAGTTTAACACATTTCTATTGGTATCTATGCTGTTATACAGATTTACCTGCAACAAAAACACCCAAAGCATTATTCATCTGACACAATGGACCTCTGACAAGCTAATACACAGCAGAGGGGTAATAGTCTAGGAGGTTCCTGGAGTGTGTGGTAAACATCCTCCTGACACACCCGCTGAGTAAGCCAACTAGGGAAGGGGCCTAGCTGGACCTGTCGTTCACGAACAGAGAAGGACTCGTGGGTGATAGGAGGATTGGAGGCCGTCTTTGGCATAGCAATCACAAAATGATAAAGTTTATAGTCGTTGGAGAATTAAGTAGCAGAGTTAGCAGAGCTGCTACACTGGACTTCAAGAGAAAATGCCCTCAACTTGTACCAGTGGAGGTTTAGACAGCATACTAGGAAAACTTTCTTCATGAACAGTGTTATCAAGCACTGGAACAGGTTGTCCGGGGAAGTGGTTGACTCACCATCCCTGGAGGTATTTAAGGATGTGTAGATGTAGTACTTAGGCACAAGGTTTAGTGGTAGACTTGGCAGTGCTAGATTAAGGGTTGGACTCAATGACCTTAAAGGTCTTTTCCACCCCAAAATATTATATGATTCTAATGTATCCTGGACTGAGAATAGGGATCCTTTTTCCTTTCTAGATTTGCTATGTAACCACTCATAAACTGGTTAGAAATAGAGAAGATATGTTATTTCAAGGGGTACATGAGTTAAAGCCTTTGCCATTTATGTTGGTAAGAACCCATTTCAGGGAATAATCTGAAGTGTTTTTCTTATCCTTCAAATTTCTTCTGAAAAGAAGCTAGAAGATAGTCCTTCTGTCAGTGTAAAGAGATATAAATAAATTATTTAAGAAAAAATAGTTATAGAAAATCATGGTGAAAACACCCCTGAAGTTTTTCTTTAAACCACCATCACTTATTTCAGTTTTTCAGGTAAAGTTGTTTCTATAGGGGCAACCTGATGTCTTTTAACTTTTTTTTTTACTAAGTCTTACAGATGAAAACACAATCTATGTCTATATTCAAAGCTACAAAACAGGAAATATCAAAATACAGGGGCATTCGAGAGTGTGAGAAAACTTCAAAGTAAATGGATGAAGGCAGTTCTGAAAGTGTCCAACAACACCAGCAGAATCTGCAAAACAGGTAGGGGACTCAGAGGAGATGAGAAGGAGGTTGTTATGTCACAGGAAGATGAGATAATGGCATATGGAGAAGAGTTATTGTTTGTAGATGGAGTGCTTTGCTTTGGGCTGGAATAGAAGAGAAACATCTATTTTTGTAACTCTTCGTCTTCTTCAAATCTTTGTTATTGAGTTATACAAAAAAATGGATCAATGGCCGTTGTGGAGTTATGTTTTTTCCTGGTCTCACTGTGGATGTTTTGTTTTAGAGGATATGAGAGCAGAAAGGACTTGAATAAGCAGCAAACAACAGGTCTTATGCTTACCCAGAAGTAATCCAAAATAATTAAAAAGAATGTGTAAGAAGGCATAATTTGTAGGGCTTTATGGTGGGCTTTACAGGTTAACCAGTATATTTGATTGTCTGAGTCTTGCTCCATCTTTTCAATATCATCATGCTTTAATTATGGGAAGAACTCCAGTATCTTTATTAGGTACGATTTCCTGTTACAAGAAACATGCGTCTTTTGGATTTTCATGGTAGCCCACTAAAGCAGGAGATCTCAATTGTTGATCTGATGTCTGAACAAGGCAGCACTCGGAGATGTGTCCAAGGGCCTGACCGACCCAAGAAAAGTCTGGGATAATCCAGTAGTTTAGGTAGGGATTTTGGGTTAAGCACAGATTTCCCAAAGCTAGTCAGACTTAATTTGTGATTCTCTGGAAGAGGAAGCCAAACTAGTCTGTAGCATTTAGGGTACTAAATGCTAGGGTACCTAATGCTACAGACAAGTTTGACTTCCTCTGGTTTGGATTAGAAATTGTGATACCTATAAGAGAAGGAGGTAGCAGAGTGGCTTTGGAAGAATTTTCAGTCCTCATAGTTACTGCATCCTGATTTTCATAGATCAGGGCACGCCTTATGAGTTTGAAGGGCAAAGTAACTCAGACTTGAAACAGGTAAGCACCAATATTAGACAACCATAAACTTCTTTAAGGAATGGATGTTTCAGAGCAGTGTTGGAGTAGATGAAGGGCTCTAGGTAAACACTTCTGGCGTCAGAATGCAGGGCAGATTAGGAGCCTCACAACACAATACAGAACATTGAGGAAAATAATTTGGTTTGGAAGCATATGTTCTTGAAAGGATGCTAATTCATATTTATTTTTTGAAAGGATGTTACATTGTCTCACAAAACGTTGGACTTTCTAGCTGTTCATGCAGAATATATGGTCTACTGAAGGCCTAATACATACCTAAGTTCTTACAGTTCTTATCTTCTGTTTCCATTTTTGTTGTGTATTACACACATTTTTCTGATAAGATGTCTTATATCATCTTTACGTGTAGATAGCCCTTGGCTTTTGCATTCATTTTCTTTATGATATTCCATGAGCACGATATTGTTGTATCTTGTTCCCTTCAACACACATTTGCAAGTAATTTCTTGTCTGTGGGAATATATATTATGTTTACTTAACACCTGTTTCTGTGAAGAAACTCAATGTTATACTAGTAATAACCTTCAAGATCTCTTTAGCATGCAAGGGATGAGTCAGTCTGTTCCTTGAGGCATTCTAACCTCTGTCGTAAAGGGTTTTTACCTCCATGTACAGACTGTGGGTTGGCATTAAGATCTCAGCAAACAATATAGATGCTTGAATTTTATTGTTTTCTATTGGAATTGGGCATGGAAAAAAAGTTAATTAGATGCTGTTCACAAGTTTCTTGGTCAAAATTATCTACCACAGCAAATTATCAGCAAAGGTGGAGTCCCCATAGCTCAACCTCTCTAGGCTTGTGACTCCTAATTATCCTAAGGGCCTTCAGAATGCTCTCAGGTGTTCAGTTCAAGAAAACATGGACAAATTTCATTCCAAGTCCCTTGAAAATGTTGCACATATTTGATTTGAAATGTGGAGCTGCATTAGGACAGGTCCAGGGGCTGACGAACTGAGTCCTTCCACAGTTTCCTTTAGCCACTGTCATTTTAGGGTTCCTTGGGCGTATCAGCTTCCTCAATGAGGAAGTGAGACTGTCTAAACAAATCTACATTAAGTAAATCCCCTTATAGCACTTATTAGTAACTGGCTCTTCCTTTATGCCAATGAGAGTGATTATTTATCATGTTTTAATTCTCATTATTATTCATGCATTTCTCTGACTAAAGGGAACATTTTCTCTAAATAGACTATGAATTTCCTGATAAAACCAGCTAGACTTAGTTCCTTATTATTCCTGCATGTCTTTCTGGCTGGTCCTATCTCTTTTGGCTGAGAGAGGATGATTAATTATTCTGCTTGATCTTCACTTATCATGGGAGTACTATGTAAATTATTTAAAAAATGTCTTGGTTTAGATTTCATTATTTATCCTCAGTATAACCTGAGAATTACAAAATATGGTAAGTGCATGCTTTTCTAGCACACTTTTTAGATTTGAAAATATAGCATGTCTTTTTGTTACAGGTCTTGTGACCTTGTTTACTTTGTTTGTTAGCAATATACTCTGGTGCTTTCTAAATTAATTATCCTGGCCTCTAACTAACAGCTTACTATCATTAGTGTCTGAATATGTTTTCCTCAGCAATTCCAAACATGCACATCCCTTAGCAATTTAAAACATACATTTAGAATTCAACAGGCGGAAATAACAAAGACCTTCTCTATCTTGTACGTAGTGTGTGTATATATGTATTTGTTTTCACAAGTGTGGAGCAAAACTCTTTGATGAGATCTGTGGGCCATGTATATTTGTTTTAGTCTTATTTGTGAGAAACTTCAGTGATGTGAATAGAATTTTGGCTCACAGAAAGGAACATACGGTGTAGCAGAGAGCTCCAGTATACCTTGGAGGGGCACAGCTTTGCTGTTGAAAGCTCAGGTTGAGCAGTCTCTGATGTTTTCCAAATTCTGCCTATGAATGTGCAGTAGCCTATTTTGTTCCCCAGAGGGCTATTTCAAGTCAGTCGCGTTTCACCCGATTAATATAATGCCTTCTGTCCTTGCTGTACTAATAGTGTGTATTGCTCTTGGTACACAGTTACAATTTCTTCCTTGCCTCAATAAAAAATAACTTATACATCAAATATTTATTAATTTATTTATCAAGTTGAGGATACAGGAATAAAATCAGAGAATTCGAAAGACATTTGCATTCTTTTATTCTTCAGCTGTCAACTTGAAATATTACAAAGTTACGCATTGCAGTAAGTATTTCTAGTAGTTGAATAGCATGCCTAAGAATTTCTCAAGGCATTTTAGTTTTCAAATTTTTCTTACTGTAATTTTTTAAAGATTTTTAAAAAAAATTGGTTTCAGAAAGTTTCTCAAAAATATTTTTTTGTCTCAATAATATTCACCTTTTGTCTTATATACTTGTTTTCCTTTGTTGAAGAATCTTTCTCAGCAAAATAAATACACTACCTCTTGTTTGGTCCTTCTTTGAAGATCTGAAATTACAATGAAGGCAAATTTAGAACTGTTACTTTTACTACTCCTTCATTATTAATGCTGTAGAAGTTATGAGAGTAATTCTATGTTTAACACCTTTTCATCTGTTTTCTCATGAATGTTTACGCATTTTAAATTACATATACACTGGATAAAATTACATTCTGGAAGAAGGCTGGGAGACCTGATCCTCTCCAACTCATAAATGCTAAAGCAGATCTATACTCTGTTTAACTTGTTCATTATCAGATCCTGTGAATTTTGTATTCCTGGCCAAAGATTATATTTCAAAGGCTCCTTCTTCAGTATTCTTCTCATTTGGGAAATGCTGCTGTGGGATTAGATGTCCCATTTTTTTGGTAGGTGTTTTAAACATTAGGCTAACACACAAAAGACAACAGAAACCTCCCCTTTGTTGACACTGTTTCTGACTGAACTCTAAGCAGAATATCTTAGAGATGCTCTAAATACACTTTACATATTGAATCTACTCTGGTCACAGGTTGGGGGTTAGCTTTAGCTAATGTAAGGACTTCAGGCTTACCAGGGAGGCGACCCAAGGCACCATAGAGTCAGCAATCTGGTCTGACTTCAGGGACACAGGCAATTTAAGAAAGATCAGAAATTTCTCCCGGATTACTAGATAGATTCATGATTAAAGACTAAGAATATTTGCCTGGTCTCTTGAGACTTTGGAGGCTAACTCAAGAGGGATGATCCTGCCTTCCAAACCTTTTTGCAGAAGACAGAACCTCAGTTTTTCCTCTTAGCAGGATTTTCTTTTCTGTAACTTTGTACTTGTTTGGATAATAAATAAATAAGCTTTCCTGCCATGAGATAATTACACTGTCACAGTACCCATTAGTCAGAAATATAGTTTGTCTTCTCTGATCTGGCAATTGTCTGAGCATTTGAAGAGGCAGACAAGAGTCTGAGAATAGCATTATGAGAAGAGCTGGAAGGAAGAAGTTTCTGTGCTCATAAGATGGAAGAAATCAGCAAGACATGTATCAAGACACCAAGTACCCTACTGTGGATAAGGGAAAATGCACGCACCCAGCTAACTCATTTGTACCACTTCAAAAGCAGAATATAAACTGCAGCCCTATTTGATGTTTGAGCAAGTGAAAAAAAGTAAGCTTAAATGGAAAATGGGGACTTCATATTATGAAAGTTTTACTTATACTAAATAGCACATCTTTTGATCCTGAGGTGAACAGTGCATGGGGAAACCCTTTTTGTATTCAGAGACAAGTCTGTCTGCCTCTTCTGTAGGCTGGAGTATGTCTGAGGTATAGTCCAGGGAAACTCCTCTCCTATTCATATCTTTCTTTTGGAGTAATTTTTTCCTTTATGTACCACATTAAAAAAAAAAAGAGCTATATTTTCCTACACTTCTCTAGAAAAAGTAAAAACAAACCACATTTTGGGTGAGTGTTTTTTACAGCTTTATCCTACAGGCTTTAGAATCCAAGCCCAGCAGCCATCTGGCTGTCTCTGAAACACTGTTCCAAGTCACTTATTTTTCTTTGTTTTTCTGTAGCCATGTTTTTGCAAACCCTCTATGTCCAAAAGGAGCACGGATCAGGAAAACCCCTTTGCATGCAAAATGGACATAGGTCAGGAAGCATCTATGAAAGAAGTGATCGCGACTGCTCAAAATACTAGACATGAGGCAAGATTTCTTGGCTTTCTTTGGGGCAAAAAAAGTTTAAACAATAAACAAAAGAATGAAGGAAAGGGATGGTGGATTGACATGGGCACTGCAACCCACTTCTGATTAAACAAATTTGGCCTGGTAATTTCTCAGCTCTAAAGAAGGTAGTAAGAGAAAACAACGACAAGGAACCACTATCATAATAGAAAAATAAATCTGGTAAGTGCTTTGACGACTTTCTTCTCTTTTTCTCTTGTTACAAAGTTTGGCTAAGAAAGCTTGTGGATCCTGTTATTCTCTCTTTACACTGACGTCTAGTCTACACATTAGGACATTCTTGGGACTCTTCTCCCAATGTGTTTGTAACTGGAGCAGATGATAGGCACAGATGGCTGCAAATTCAGCTTTTCAGGCAGACTTTCCTGCTTGGGTGAATGAATGAGCCTGCAGGTATTGTTTATGGTGATCTTCTACCTTCATCCCCAGAGGAGGACAAATACTGCTTAGACAGCAGCAGAAGTGAGAAAATCTTTGGCAGTAGGGGAGTGGTGGTGGTGGTAGCATGCAAGAACTCTACTTGCCATGATAATGATTTCCTGCTGGCATCTGAGAGACAGGGTAGAAGATCTGTGACTTAGATTTTTGTTTGAAGTTGTGATGTTTCCTCCAAGCCATGAGACCATGCAGTTGCATTATTACACTAAACAGTAGCATAGTAATTGCACAGTGGAATCTGAAGAACGTCTGTCTCAGATGTTGGCATTCAAATATGTCTTTGGGGTAATATGTATGCATGTCACAAAAAATGTGGCCTTGAATTACTGTGATGTGAACTGGGATCATGTGGAGGGAGAGTCATACTCTTTTCTACAGACAGCTGAGGTTTATATGACTTGGTGCAGCATCGAAGGTACTCAGCAAAATTTCAAGGATCAAAGGCATATAAGTGTCTGCTCTGTGTATAAACCTTAAAAAAACAGACTCTACTTTTTATTTAAAGGTGGCGATCTTCAGGGAAATGGTGAGACATCTATATAATTAAATATCAAGATAGTATGTGAGCAAAAGTTTACTCTTTAATTCAAAGAAATGAAGAAAGAATCAACAAGGTAACAACAGCAGGAAAAAGAGATGGTAGTCCACAGAAGCAGGCTGTCAGCTACTTTAGAAGGGAAACTAAGAAAATTAGACAAGAGGTAGCCTCATCATTTGCTAAGCATGTGGATTCAATCTCAGTAATAAATCAAAGCTTAGTAAAAACAGATGAGAGGGCATACTAACTGCAAATAGAAGGAAGAATATGGAAATGTGTACTGAATCTTTCTTATTGAAGTAAGAGAGATAATTGTGCATAAAATGTTCTAACTTCTGAAGCTGGTTAAGAATGTATAACATGAAGATTTATGCTTAATCAGAAGAAAAATATTATCAAATGGTAGAATTCATACCTTTATTCTAAAATTAAATCCTAAAAGTAAAGGAGACTTTTGATTGCATTCTAGCACAAACCCAGAGGGCGCCAATCTCAAGGAGGCAGTCTTTTTCAGGTGTTGTGTTGGTGGTAGAACTTGTGAACTGAGTTTAGTCTCAATTAAAATGTTGACTTTCCTAGACATTTTCTTTGATTTTTATGCTTCATTTTATACATTAAATTTCTTTTTAGACATCTGTAAGTGAAAAACTGAAAGTATTTCTTTACCATACTGCAAGGCTATCTACGGATCTCAGCTGACATGGAGGAAAGGAGAAAGAGACCTGAACAGATTGTAATTTGTGCTATTATTGAATAAATGTTGTTTATCTGGGAATGTACATTGTTAATATGCCTACAAGAAATGCTCTGGCACATTTTAATATAGATGTAATAAAACTGAAATTTATGCGTGTGATGTAGTTGGACATGTGCAGCAGGCATTCAAAACCTTTCTAGAAAAAAACCAATTTAAATAATGCATTGATTCTTGCATGTATCCTAGGGTTACGCTGTTAGTTGTTTGGAGCTGAATGGAGGTAATGTTCTGTTTTGAATATTCTTTTTCCTAATACAGATAAGGTTGTTACATGTAAGGATTTTTTTACGACTCTAACAAGAAATATTGACTGTATTAACAAGAGATGTAAAAAGCCACATTTCTGTTCCCTAAGGCCCTTTACAGAAAATATTGTGACCCTGTGGTTCAACTGGCTGCCCTTGGCTACTTCTTTTGTCTAAACGTTATTTCTTCTAGCTGATTTTCCCTTGAGTGCATTTGCCGCTCAAGAAGGACAGGATGCTATCCAGAAAGACCTGGACAAGCTGGAGAAGTGTGTCTGTGTGAATCTCATGAGGTTCAACAAGGCCAAGTGCAAGGTCCTACACCTGTGTCAGGACAATCCACAGGTTCAATAGGGGTGGTGGTTGATGTGATTGAGGAGAAGCACTTGAGGGTACTGATTGATGGGAAGCTTGACATTAGCTGTCAATGTGCTCTTGCAGCCCAGAAGACAAACTGCGTCCTGGACTGCATCAAAAAGATGTAGCCAGAACGTTGAGGGAGGTGATTCTGCCCTTCTATTCCTCTCTTGTGAGACCTCATCTGGAATACTGTGTCCAGCTTTGGAATTCTCAACATAAGAAGGATATGGAACTGAATGCATCCAGAGGAGGGCTACAAAGATGATCAGTAGGCTGGAGCACCTCCCATATGAGGACAAGCTGAGAGAGTTGGGTTTGTTCAGCCTGGAGAAGGCTCCAGAGAGCCCTTATAGTGACCTTCCAGTACCTGAAGGGGGCCCACAAGAAAGCTGGGGAAGAAGTTTTTACAAAGGCATGTGGAGATAAGATGAGGGGGAACAGCTAAAATTTGGAGAGGGGAAGATTTAGGTTAGACATTCGGAAGTACTGGCACAGGTTGCCCAGGGAAGTTGTGGATGCCCCATCCCTGCAAGTGTTCAAGGCCAAGTTGGATGGGGCCTTGAGCAGCCTGGTCTGGTTGGAGGTGTCCCTGCCCAACACAGGGAGGTGGAACTAAATGATCTTTAATGTCCCCTCCAACTCAAACCATTCTATGATTCCATAATTTTAAAGGTGTCTCAAAACATTTTAAAACTACTGCAAAGTTTTATGTCTTATAATTTGGAGGGTTTTTTTGGTGTGGTGTTCTTTTTTTTTCTGTTTTCTTTCTTGTTTTTAGATGGGGAGAGTGGTTGTACAAACACAGTAACAAAAGAATCCCAGAAACAAAAAGAGGAAGATTCCTGGTCTTATTTGATGGCATTCTGTGATGGGGTTACCAGGTTGGTGGTGGGGAAGAGCAACTGATGTCTTCTACCTGGACTTGTGAAAAGCATTTGACACTGTCCTGCAAGACATCCTTGTCTCTAAATTGGAAAGACATGGATTTGACAGATGGAACACTTGGTGGATGAAGATTTGGCTGGATGGTCACACTCAAAATGTTGTGGTCAACAGCTCGATGTCTGAATGGAGACCAGTGGTGAGTGATGTTCCTCAGGTGTCAATATTAGGACTGTTGCAGTTTAACATTGTTGTCAGTGACATGGACAGTGGCGTCGAGTGAATCCTCAGCAAGTTTGTTGGTGACACCAATACTTGTGGTGCAGTAAACATGCTGGAGGGAAGGGATGCCTTCCAGAGGGATGCTGGCAGGCTTGAGAGTCTGGCCCATGCAAACCTTACTAGGTTCAACAAGTGCAAGGTCCTGCATATGGGTAGAGGTAATCCTTGGTATCAATACAGGCTGAAGGATAAAGGAATTGAGAGCAGCCCTCCTGAGAAGGACTTGAGGTTACTGATGGATGGAAAGCTGGACATGAACCAACAATATGTGCTCGCAGCCTAGAAAGGCCAACCATATCCTGGGTTGCATGAAAAGAAGTGTGGCCAGCAGGTCAGGGGAGATGATCCTGTCTCTCTACTCCGCACTGGTGAGACCCTGTCTGGAGTACTGTGTCCAGTTCTGAACCCTCAGCACAGGGAGGACATGGATCTATTGGAGCAGGTCCAGAGGAGGGCCATGAAGATGATCAGAGGGATGGAATGCCTCTCTCAGGCTGAGGGAGTTGGGGTTGTTCAGTTGGGTGAAGAGACAGCTCCAGGGAGACCTTATTGTGGCATTGTGGTACCTAAAGGGGATCTACAAGAAAGCTGGAGAGCGATTTCTTAGAAGGGCATGTAGTGAAAGGGCAAGGGGTCACATCTTTAAACTGAAAGAAGGTAGATTTAGAAATAAGAAAAAAGTTCTTTACTATGAGTGTGATGAGGCACTGGCACAGGTTGCCCAGAGAAGTCATGAATGCCCCATCTGTGAAAGTGTTCAAGGACGGGTTGGGCAGGGCTTTGACCAACCTGCTCTAGTGGAAGGCGTCCCTGTCGATGGCTGGGGGGTTGGAACGGGATGATCTTTGAGATTCCTTCCAACTCACGCATTCTATGATTCTACGATTATCACTCCCTTGAGTGCACCTGTAGGAAAAGACTAGGATACCAATGTGCATGCAATGTAACTGAAATTGCATTAGAAAGAAATGAAAAGCATGTGTTTCTTCTTATACAAGGTCTTGGGAAATTCCTGGAGGAATGTTCAGGAATTAATATATCCTTCTTAAGTAATGCATCCAAGATATTTTTTCATGTGTATTTAATACACCTTTTAAATTATTTTCTTGGCATTTTGTCCAGACTTATAATTTTTTCGCTTTCCTTTTAAGATATTCTTAAGGACTCAGATGCATTTTAAAGACATGGAATAGTTATGGTAAATGCTGTACCTCATGAAAGTGAGGTGTTTAACTTCCTTTTCCTTGGAGACTCAAAACCAGTAAAACATTATGAAACATCCATGGAAGTGACTTTATTAGGGTTGCAAAAGAAAACCACATATTTTATTTGACTGGAACAAGCAGCCTTTTTACTTGATTCTTGCTGCAGGCAGCAAGGATTTGGCTCTAGTGTTCTCTTCCAGAACTGCGAGCCATTTAAAATAAAGATTTTTGTTTCTGTTTCCAGCTCTGTCGCTCTCAAACATTTTCTTCCCAAACTGATGGAGGCTGCAAAATGAAGGTAGATGACTCATCTCTTTTGGAAAAGGATTTTTTTTTTTTTTAACTCTTTCCATTCAAAAAATTACTGCTTGCTTCCTGCACATTCTCAGTTTCTACCAAGTGGTAAGTGCTCCATATTCAAACCCGCTAAAGTTCTCAAATGCATCTCCTCTTTTGATTGGTCTTGAGGTGAAAACATTTAACATTAGTAATAGAAAGAGGCCTTTGTTGCTGCCCTAATCAAGACCAAAAAAAGATTTCTGGCAAAAAGAAAGATTCACATGAACACAACTTCGTGACTTCTGATAGTATGTGATTGGATAATTATGGATAATTTGCCAGATAAGAGAACCATGGAGGCAACCTTCTGGAAAATTTTTCCATTGTTTTATAAGTGTGATCATCTCCCCTATTGGAGCAGGTCCAGAGGGCCACAGAAATGATCAAAGGCCTCTAACACCTCACCTGTGATGAGAGGATGAGAGAACTGGGGTTCATTTTGGAGAAAAGAAGACTCTGAGGAGATCTTATTGCAGCCTTTCGATACTTAAAGGGGGCTTATAAGAAAGATGTGGGAAAACTTTGTAGCACGGCCTTTTGTACGACAATGGGTAATGGGTTTATACTAAAAGAGAAGTTTGACTAGATATCAGGAAGAAATTTTTTTTGCTGAGGGTGGTGAAAAACTGGAACAGGTTGCCCAGAGCGGTGGTAGATGCCTCATCCCTGGAAACATTCAAGGTCAGGTTAAGTAGGGCTCTGAGCAACCTGATTTAGTTGAAGATGTCCCTGCTCACTGCGGAGGTACTGGACTAGATGACCTTCATAGTCAATTCCAACCCAAACCATTCTATGATTCTAGTACTACATTTCTCATAATATTTTGTAGTCCCTTTGTTATGCATAAGAACAAAAACTAGAGAGGTATAGCAAAGGAAAAATGTTTATTCTGCTGGATTTATGAGATATAAAGTAATAAATGCAGTGGAAACCCTTGGGGAGGGGGAAGTCAGTTACTGATGCAGCAATACTGATTGCTGGAAATGAACATGTACTGCTATTCCTCTACTGAATCTGGAATTGTGTTTATTTTTACGTGCAAATTGGGCAATTTTCAGGGAGTTGTGCTGGGAAGAATCACTTTCTGGAGTTAAATTATTTATATGAGAAATTTTGGCAAGCAGACACATGGATTTTGAAAATCAGGCCCAGTATGTACAGATCTTTGTGCAGGGAGGGCAGTCTCATGTATCAGTATATCTAGGGCCTGATCAAATTAACAGATAAGATTTGTACAGCCAGACTAGGCTCAGTGCCCGCAGGAGTGACTGTCACTGGCTACTTTCCTAGATCTTTTCCATGAGTATCTCTTTGCTCCTCCCAGAAGTTTTGAATTCTTGCTCTTCACTGGAAGGATGAGAAGCACAAACGTTCTTTCATGTCTAAATTATGCATTACACTATGACTTCACAAGCAATTTAAACCAGAGTATTCTGGCCTTGTCATTGAAAGAAGCCATAGCATGCATTACAAAATGCTATTTCTAGCTGCCTACTGCTGGTCTGGTGCTTTTCTCCTCTGCTGTATCTGGACAGCTGGTAGAAGACTTTGTGCACCCACGCAGGGGACCACGTCAGTGACCGTGTCTAGACTGAACTGAACCTAGCAAAATTATCACCCTGGAGACTTTGTTTAGCTTACCTCAAAAGTCAGGATGGATTTCAGTACTTGAGTGATAGAGCTGATGTATCAACTAGGGAGAAGGAGAGAAACAAGAACCTGACAGCATGGGGGAAGACAAGACCACCCATTGTTTTGCAGCAGAGGTGATCTGTATCAGTTGCAATTTCTTATGAAACTACTGTGAGAAAACTTTGGAATCATTGGGAAACTGCTGAACAGCAGGTTGTGAACAGAAGCTATGGCTATCTGAGTGCTGACTGGGATGGTGGTAATTGTTTTAGTTGACATGGTTCGGTAAGTTTAATGTACAAACAGTGTTTGCTTATCATTTAAGTTTCTTTCAATGAGTAAAACATCATGTTTTTCCTGTTCACAATACTAATTCAGGTTATAGAGGGACATGTTTTGACAGAAACTCATACATAATTTTAAAATTTAGAGTTATAAATTTACATGACTTACATAGTATGACAGTTTTAAGCCTTGTTGTTCCTAAAAGACTGGGTAATGGGGACAAGAGGTTTCCCTTAATTAGCTTTATTTACTGTTCCCTGTAACAAAATGTCCAAAGAACCTTTGCTCAACTGTATCACACTGGCTGAGGGAAGGTACTACAAGCTTTTCCACCTGTGATAGCACTGGTATCGCAGGATGCTGTAGTATTACACCACTGCCATCCTTGGGAAATGCAATGGCAGCTAAACTTGCCTGTTTTGTCAAAGCGCTGCCATTACTTCGAATATTTTTGATTTGTACCTTTTTTAATTAAGCTAGCACAGCAATTGCCAAGGTGATGAAGTGGCAAGCAGAGCTTGAAAACTTCATCTAGTTGCTTCTTAATAGCAGTTAGGCAAGGATTTTAATTGTGTGCACTGCTTGGTTTTCTTTTTGCGTAATCCAGTAATCATGCATATTTTCCAGCATATAAGCCTTCATAAATACCAATAATAAACTGCAACAAGCTCCGAAAAGGAAAACAAAGTGAATAAAATTAATAAATTAAATAAGAAAGTTATAAAAATGACGGGCAGGAAAATGTTTAAAACTCAAAGCATTCAAAGGCATCTGATATCACAGAGTCAAAGTGTATACATGGGGGGAAAAAAAAAAGACTTCCCCAGGGCAAAATCAAGAAGTGGCCTCCTTAGCAATTCTGTAAGAAGACATTAGTGAGCTAAATGTCAAGAAATTTACAACTGATCTAAAGCTAAATAGAATTTTTTAAAAAATTAACTCGTTATTGAGAATCGGCATAAAATGAATCTTGCTTGTGAACTTCAAGAAGAATTTATTCAAGTACTTCAGTATTTAAGATGCTAAGTCTTGATCTTCAAATTCTTCAGTCAGGAAACAGTGGTGCCACCTGCTATATATTTTCCTCTGGCAAATTATTATGGCCTTTTTCATTTGTAAAGGGCCTATAAAGTGACCAGGTTACAATCTGGAAATGGAATTCTTGAAAGAATTAAGGGAATGTAGATATTTACAACATGAACCTATTTGGCAAGAGCCTTCTTACAGGTTAAGGTGTAATCACAGAGAGGTGTAGCAAGGAAATCATCATCAGTAATATGGAAGCCCAAGGGAACGAGGAAGCGAATAGTTTAAGCACAATAAGCACTTTGTTTTATCAAAGATGGATGCAAACCAAAAGCTGAAATGACCCTTAGACATTGTCAAAATTTTAATCTTGAGATTAGAAGTCCCACTATGTGTGAAGAGGGGAGTTATGCTCACACTGTTGAGCCTGTCATGTGCAGGTATTGTTGTCTTTGCTTCTCTAACATAAAGACTTCTGCATCTTTTCTCCACTTTTTCTCTTCTTGGTCCCTTCCATCGCCTTTTTGCTGATTGTCTTGGTTTTGGGTCTTGATTTTAAGTTTCCCAGAAACTATAAAAGTGTCATATGGTTCCACTTACTTGGCTTCCTTGTTTCCCCATTCACGTTATTAATTAAATATTCATTTAATGCTTCCCTCTTGTCCCACTTTGACAGTGACATTAGGGTCAAGATTTTTTGTTTCCTCCACATCGCTGCATGGTTGTTTAATAAAAATCCAGGAAGGATCCAGGCTCATTACAAAGCACAATGCCCATAATGGAAAGGAATAGATTTATACTTTTTTTTATTAAAAAAGCTTACTAGTGTCAATGTGTACCCTCAAGAGAGAGTTATGCTGGTCCTCTCTGAACAAGGATACATGACATCCTCTTATTTGCACATAGGTTTAGATATCCAGTGGATCTGGGACTTCATACATAACATTTTTAAAAACAATTTCTGTTGGATATACAGAAGTTCCTTTTTCACAGGAATTTTACTGAGTCTACCTTAATTTCCTGTGTCTGATGATTATCACTGATCCTGTCACTGAAATGTAAGAAAAATTGGAAGAGACACAAGCATATATTTTATAAATATGATATTTTACCCACATATTCCCCGAGCAAACACTGATCTGTGATTTTTGTAGTTCCCAAGTCAGAAATGCTGCTTTATATTCAGTGCTGCTAAACACATTTTTTTTTTCATCCAGGAATATTTTCTATCCCCTTCTGAATACAGGTTATATTTGTTATATCCACAACACAGCTGAACAACATGTTAGGAACCATCTCTATCTCTTTGCATCCTTGATTTCCTATTGCCACTCATTGCCCTGTAATTCTCACATTAGGAAAGTAGACTAAAGACTGAACTGCTCTCCACTGCACTCACTGTATTTCTCCTGATTTGTGGCATTTCTGGGTTAACGCCTGATTGCCCCTCTCTATTCTTTCTTTGGTTACATTCTTCTGTCACTTTTTGTGATGAGCAGTGTTGGGTTTCTGCTGCTATTCTCACCTGTCCCTTTGAGGAGAATGTGATGGAAGGAGCACATGGAGCTAAAGGGTGGTTCCCCTGCCTGGGCATCTTGCTTAGGTGAGGGCAGGAGGGACTTGACATTGGCAGCGGCTGTAGCTGGGGCTAGGCTCTGCTTTCATGGGAGCAAGGGCTGGAAGGCACAAATAGACCTTTGGGAGAAGGCAGAAAAGATTTCTTAGGGATCAAACAGAATGAGCAGAGCTGCCTGTAAGTCAGACGATCCTAAGTGTATATAAAAGCAAGGACTTACTTACAGGGATAGGATTGCATGTAAACTGCTCTTATTTCTGTTCTGCCTTCCATTGCTACTTCTATCTTTTTACTTTTATTTTTAAAAAAAAAAACTAACTATGCTAATTTGCATTCAAATTAAGTATGCCATTTCCATCATCTTTGTTGAACTCACTGTAGAGGAAGGTGTCTCTCTTTAAGCTGTGACTGTATTGGGATCCTGCCATCCTTTTCAAAACTGAAGAATCCTGTTCCATTTTCAAGAGCCTGGCTCCCTTCTGGCAGTACCTAGACACCCCAGCTGGGATGGAAGGAGGCTCCACTGGCAGTTCAAGCTTTACTGGGCAACACAAAAGTGAAAATCAACAATGTTCAGACGAACACTGCAAGCACAGGTTAGGTGCTTGCACACATCCTTCTCCAAGTCCCTTCCTTCCAAGCTTATTTGGGTTTTGCCTTTGACAAAGAAGAGTTTGCTACTTCTATCACTCTCTTTGTCTCTTCCCACTCAGTTGGCAGGTACCCATCTTCCACCTCACTCTTTAGTTGGTGATCTGCTGGCTCCCTTCCCTCTTTCTCCTCTTGGAGGCTGTGACAGAAAGGCAGACACGTGTGTGAGACATACTGCTGGCTATCATTTGTCTTAGTTATGTTTTCTTTCTTGACACACCCACTGCAATTTACAAACATGTTCAACATACCACAAAAAGTATTCTGACCTCACAGTGCAGACAGATTGCGGGTAGATATGCGTGCAATGTAAAAGGCTTGCATTGCACCAGTGGGTTTTGTACAATTTATAAAAGCTTTCTTTGGGTTTGGCTTTAAATTGTGACGCATATAATATTCTTCCTGAAACAAATAATAGTAATGCAGTCTCAAATTACAAAAATGACCTCCAATTGCACAAGAAACCCTATAAGATATCACAAGGTGTTAAAAGCAGTGTTATCACTTTGTTACAGGTGTAAAGGGTGTAGGCTTGAAGCATGTTCTCTGTAAATCTGATCTTAAAATTGAAAAGATCTTTCTCTTGAAAGATTTATTTTTTTTTTTACAGAGAAGTTATTGATATTACTTATATGCAGTTTGGCATGTATCAGTTTAAAGGAGAACCATGTTTTGAGAGGTGCAATTACCTGAAGTCTGCATAGTAATTTTTCTACAAACTCACAGCAGAAGATTTATGTTATGCGATAAATCTCTGAGATGAGATATATTTTAATTAGGTGATAATAGTGATAATAAAAAGCTTTGTTTATTAAGTAGTCAGAACTTTCTAATGAGCTGTGAATTTCGAAGAAGTCTTTGGCAGGAGATAAAAAACATGACAGCATAGTTCAGAATTCCTTTTAGTCTGGATGTAATCTCATGAGTGTTGTGCAGAAGTTCAAAATAAAATAAGACCCGGTGATTCTGTAGAGGTTTACATTTGCTATTTCTATTCTGGGAACATCTTAAGAAAATAAGTACTTGTGTTTTTTAAAACAGATGTTGAACTCCGTAAAAACATCCCATTGGGGAGGGATGTAAGGTGCTGGAAACCAGGAAGGAACAAATGTATTGCTTGTTTGCTAATCACTATGGAGACATTGTGCCCTAGTTCTCTACATTATCTCATGAGTTTATTTGGGCCTCATATCTTGAATGCATAAGTTATCTATAAAGGCTTTTATGTACCTTTCACTGTCTCACTATTGCTGCATGTCTCCTCTGTAGTATGATGTTAAGTTTATATCTCTCTGGAGTGTCTACAGAGAAATAGCTATACCTAAGAGAAATACCTATGAAGTATCTATTAAATTACTAGAACAGCCTCTTCTCTCTCTAAAATATCCTCAATGACAAAATGAATGACTAAAATCTCCCAGGTCTTGTGTTGAGTGGCAATAAAAGTAATAGATAAGAGGTAATAACCCAAGAGGAAGACCCGTTTGTCCTGTAGCAGCATTTCTGCATATTATTGTGCTTTGTTTTCTTCTTCAGATATCATTCCCATCCCTTCCTCCCTAGCCCAGGACTTTTTGCAGTTCTGACTCCTTCACCCTCCTCCTCAGGTTTCCTGTGGGTTATATGAATACCTGCATTACATACAATAGGTATTGTATTTTACAATAAATTTTACAAAATATTGTATTTTACAAATACAAGTATTTCCAGCCAGCCAGCAACAAGTTTTACGGTCTTTCCTAAGAAATGACAGACTTGCAATGATAATTGGTTTTGTAATATTTCCTTGCATGGTTTACTATTCATAGGCAATGACATATCACTATTCGTAAGTCTGTGAGAGACAAAACCTTACTTAGAAATACTAGTGTTGTTTCAAAATTAGCTATTGCCCCTCATAAAATGGGTCCTAGAATCACCATATGAAGGTACATTGGCTGTACGCTTAGTGCTCAGATGCAGAAAGGAAGGGAATATATGGAAAAGGAACAGAGATCACATAAAAGTCAGCAATATAGGGTAGCAGCTGAGGGAACTAGGGCTGTTTAGTCTGTAGAAGAGGAAGCTGAGGGGAGACCTGACCACTGTCTACGACTGCCTGAAAGGAGGTTGTGAAGAGGAGGGTGTCAGTCTCTTTTTCCAAGCAATAAGTGATAGGACAAGAAGAAATGGCCTCAAGGCAGAGGTTTAGACTGGATATTAGGAAAATTTTCTTCACGGAAAGAATTGTCAAGCATTGGAACAGGCTGCCCAGGGAAGTGATTGAGTCACCATCCCTGGAGGTATTTAAAAGATGCTTAGATATAGTGCTTAGGAATGAGGTTTAGTAGTGGCTTGGCAGTGTTAGGTTAAGGGTTGGACTCTATGATCTTAAGGGTGTTTTCCAACCTAAAAGATTCTTTGATTCTACTATTCTTTGAATAGGTCCAGGATGTTCCTATAGCTCTTGAGAGCTGGTGTTTATTTTACTTTTCATTGTGAAAGAATCAGAGGGTATCAAATGGCAACTAGTTTACAGCAAACAGAGAGAACACTTTCTGAAAGAGGTCAAAAATCACTGAATAAACTCCTAGAGTAATAATAAAAAAATCAATCACAAGTTATTAAATTCAAAGATGTAAACAGTGGCTTACTGAGACCTTAAGTCATAGATTTCTGGAAGCTGTTTATTGCCCTCTTGGTTCTGACACAATTGTTACTGGCCACTGTCAGACAGGGTGCTGGATAAATTTGACTATGTTCTGAAAATATAGTAATTCTTACAATTTTTTTTTTAATGTGGAAGAGTAATGTAAAAAATGCCTGCCTGCCCTCTCCTTTCTCTGCCTCCAGGCATTTGTAAACTGATAGTTATTTCTTTACACTGCCTATATCAGAAATAACAATGTTCAAATAATTTAAAACAAGTCTATGAGAAGGCAGTATGAATAAAGAGATCCTCTTTGTTTATCTACTTTAGGGACATGTTTCTCTCTCTAGCACAGATGATAAGTTTTGCAGCCTCTTTTTGCACATAAAAACTCAGTTTCTCCCCTTTTGTATTGATTGCATAAATACAAACAAGTGATTTCTAGGTAGCTCTGCAATGCAACTGTGCATTTGCTGCATTTACAGCTATGTATTGAAGCTACAAGCTTGTGGGTTTTTTTTTTTTAAATATCCTGGAAGGAAAATACTGGGATAAGTTACAGTGACTGTAAGAAGCAAATAGTTCAGAAGCCACCTAGAAAAAGTGCCTATTCTGAGCCAGTGCCTAGTAAAAATCTAATAAATAATTTAGACCTCTCTGAGAAGTTTAAACACTATTAACTCACAGAAAAGATGGATATGAATGAGACTTTGGTGCTCCAAAGAACAGAAGAAAAATCACAAGAAAAATTAAGCAAGCAACAGGAGGTCAAAGCTGTTCATATTTAACCTGGTCATTTCTCTATGGATGAGGACATTTATAGAGAACCTGTGCCACCTCTATTTTTTGTTTAGATAGACAATATGCATTTTTTAATAGTTTGCTATGAAACTCTTCTGATTTGCAGGAAAGTTAATGCCAACCACTTTCTCCTCTTCCCAGAAGACTTTAACACAACCCTAAATATGCTTTCTACATCCTTTAAATTAAAGTGTATGCTAGATATCCTGCCAGAGGATGGAGATTGAATAAACGTAAGTGCTTTTTTGAAGCTAGCCCCCATTTGGCAAAGAAAAAGAGAATAGACATATCAGCAAGGCAAGTTTAACTTAGTACAAAAAGTGTGTTGCTATCAAGACCAATCAAACCAAGAAACTTCAAACTTAATTGAAGTGAGATATAATGGAATGAAGAATTAAACTGCTCGCAGAATGTGGAAGCCCTGCTCAGTTAACTTTTCTGTTACCACTGTATGGTGCTATTTAACGCAGCCTGGGAATGCTTTCTTCCCTCGTCTACTATGAAGCTACAGGTCAAAGAGTGTCAGCCTTCAACCTGGAGGACAAAAGTGGTGTGAAGTACATCTTTGTAGGTAAGAGAGGAGGAATGTAATTCTCCAACAATGTAAATATCAATACCACCTGGGCATACTAATTTTGCTGTTTGTCAGAGACCATTTTCTAGAGGCTGCCTTCTTCATAGCTTTTCCCTGTCTCCTGGCTACCTTGGAAGTTTGGACAGCAGTTTTAAAAGTCCTGATGTTATTCCCGGAAAATAAGAAACAGCTTCTTGTTTTCAATCCAGATCTCCGTTTCCTGTGTCTCTGTGTGACAACTTGTGAGAAGTTATAGGAAGCTGATAACTTCAGAGCCTGATTTGTTTTGATTGTTCCCCAAAGCCACTTTGGTATAATTTCAGGCTTTTTAGTCAAAGAGAGAGACAGAATCATAGCACCATATGAAAGTATTACGTTCATTAGATAAAACAGCTCATTCAGCCACCTTCTTGGCTGCAATCTGATAAATCATGCTTTCCCAATAAGGAATAATTAACACTTTTTCAGGTACAATCCTCTTATTGTCAAGATTGGGACAATTATAAAATCTGTACAGAGATCCAAACTGATTATTTATTCTGCTTACGATTTTTTTATTACATTCAAAATTCTAATTCAAGTTTAGTTGTAAACTTCAATTCTTTATGCTAAAAAAGACAGAAAAAAAGGCTTTTTACAGAAACTGTTAAGCCCCAAAAGGGGAGATTGTATCTGTTCCCTTGCAATAAACTGAAAATGTATGCTTATACCACTTTCATAACAATAAATTCTGTTACGTTTTATATGGGTGAGAGACTTCTCAGATATTGCTTGAAACCAATCATCCATAAATGTGTATCTCACTTGCCACTTCCCTTTCGGCAGTAGGACATTTAGATTGCTCTTCTTCACCTTGCAGCTTGAACACTAATAATTGTGAGGAGAGATATTGGTCACTGGGTATTTTATATACACACCCATCCTTTTTTTCTGTCCTTAAATACAGCTTCTGTTATTGCTGTCTGTGTTTAAACCTAGTTGAAATTCAGCTATAGCAGTACGTGCACTGCCAAATCTAGACTGTTAACCCACAGGGGACTTCATTAGTAGATATCTTTTTTTTTTTTTTTTCAGTTCAAAGATTGCACTTGAGAGTTTTCAAACTCTCTGGTTTACTAATTAGCTTACCTCCAAGGACTGTGTTTAATAGTGTACAAACCTTTTTTATTGATATGGGCATTTGCACACATCTCCATTCAACTTAGAGCATCACTATCCCCTGTTGCATTCAAGGACAAGTACTTTTAAACTTTGAATGTAATGGAAAGGCTTTCCCTGGTCTATCAGCTCTGCTTTTGCAGAACGCTTCTATTCTTCTTATGTACACAAGGATAAGTAATCCAGTTTTAAATAAATTAGTGTCATGTATTGAATGTTTTAAGAATGAGAGTTACTGTGGCAGTGCAAGGGATTTCCCATATGGTTTCATTTTTTTTCGAAGTCCATGTGCAAGTTAATTCTTTTAATTGGAATAATCAAATCAAGCCCTAACAGAATACTAATCACAAACCTTGACACAAGACCTTATTCACAAAATGTTATTCTGTGGAATGCGTAGTTTCCAGGCTGAGTAACTCTGCTGATCAGGTCTGCATAATCAATTCCGGTTTGTAGCAACCCTAATTGTATAGAAATGGAAAGATTTCTTTCATTCCATCAGGACTCATTATGCAGTGGTCCCAGACTGCCCCTCCATGACACTATTGCAGCTTTTCAGCGTCAGCTGCATAGGCTCTCTCTGGGTTTATGTTGCTAACCCTGTCACCTCACTCTGTTTTCCTGTTTAGTGATGGGACAGATTGCAATAGCTGAACAGTGCTGGAAGACAATTTTTGTAATTTTTGTGGGATACTCTGACAAGCTATGTTCCTCGAGAGGCGTGATCTTCCTGTAGATTAGTATTACGTGGTCAATAATGTTTGAAACTTCGAATCCTTTATTTCAGGTTTAAAAAAAAAGACAGAATCCTTGAGGACTGTGACCTTACAGTTGAAGTGTCAGATGTCGGTATGTAGAATTACACACACAATGAAGCAGTATATACATACTAATTGGAAGACAGCTTGTTGTATTGCTCTTTTACAAGGTTGTTTATTCTCATTTCTGTGACTGTGAATGCAAACCCAGTCCTTAGTGCATGTCTACAGGTTTCTGCTCCCCACTTCCAAATGACCTGAGTGATAGTGTTTTCATCATCTTTTTTTCTCAAAGTCTATTTCATATCTTACTCAGGAAGCACACTTGCATCCCCAAATTATCAGTCCCTCTACTGCATCCCAATATTAATCTTTTCACTGCCTGATTAATGTGTATTTAGATGGAACTATTAGACATATACCAATGCAAATGATATTAGCTAAAAAGACCACTTCTTCATGCATTGCTTTTCCTCTATAGAGATGCTGGTATATCCCTTCTGCTTTTCAGATGGGGTGAGCACTACTGATCTGATTTCAGTAAAATAGGCTATCATGTCTTGTTTGTCCATTTATTTTTCTCAGAAATTGCATCTGCAAGAGCTGGCATATTTAAATGCTTCAAATTTTGGATTCAGAGCAGTTGTTAAAATATCTTGATTAGCTTCCAGCATTAAGAGTAATTTTACTACCCTTGTCTCATTCTGTACTCGTCATCCCCATGTTTAATACTTTATATGTACGTGAACGTTTAAGTCCATCTTACTCCACACATCCTGAGCTGTTTGACCAGTCATGCGTTGGGGAGTCAAAAGTATGCTGTGTTGAATGGTCAGGGAGTCACCACGCATTCACCAGTGGTTCTTCTTCTGAGCTGAAGTAAACTTTTTCCCCTTTAGATTTTGTCTGGGGCTGTGAAATAGCAGTTATCAACAGTGATCGTACATGACAAAATTTGACAAGGTTCATTGTTTGATATGGATTGAAACCTGTTTGGATTTTCTATACCACGTGTACCAAATGCTTGAAGGATAAACAATGTTTTTTTAAAATACAGACATATATATAAAATATATATATAATAATAATAGGTATTATGCTCAGATTAATGATAGGTTACATATAGGTGGTCCTCTTGGAAAAAACAGAATATATAATAAGATCTGAAACTTGAAATTCAGATGTTGTAGTCACACTGCTTCTCAATACTTTTTTCTTCCACCTGTTATGCTAATACAATGTCCCAGTGATTTAAAGGAATTCAGTGGGGATGTGTGTGAAAAATTAACACAGCAGAGTGGGGCATTGGGTCTGTTATAATGAGCACAATATTCTGGGCAGTTTAATTTGTATTTCCTTTGCTCCTGCTTTGCATCACATATGAGGTTCTTAGGAAGCGTTTTGCATTGGCAGAGAAAATTGAGCCCATCAGAGAAATATAAACTAAAGAAGCTATCTTTGGAAAATGCAGAGGTGCTTTCTTCTGCTACCCATGGTTTGGGGCATCCTGATGCTGGGTTGAAGATTTGACAAATCTCGTTTCCAGAAATTGACCAGGAAATCTATACCCCTCTGAATACTTTTTCCTCTTTCCACATTATTTCTTTAGCTCCTTTTTTTTAGTTGTCTTCAATCTTTCTGTGAACTGCCCTTGGATCAAACAGATGGAACATTTTCCTCATCTTGAACAGCAACAAAAATACTTAATTTCACTAAAATCACTCATAAATTGATATTTCTTCCTCAAAACCAGACTAATATATCTGCTAGAATTTCTCACTGGAAAACTCCAGCCAGCCATATTCCTCTATAATTTTTGCAGTTTGTTTAATCTAATATAACTTTCAATTATTATAAAAGTTGGCGCCTCAGCAAATACATTCAGGTATTACAACAAAGATCTAAATAGAAGACGATGTGACATTTACCACAATTAAGTGCAACTTTAACAGATATAGAATCACAGAATGGTTTGGGTTGGAAGAGACTTTAAGGATCATCTAGGTCCCACCTCCCTGCCATGATCAGGAGCGCCTTCCACCACAATGCTAGCAGGTTGCTCAAAGCCTCATCCAACCTGGCCTTGAAATTCTCCAGAGATTGGGTATCCATAGCTTCTTTGGGCAACCTGCTCCAGTGCCTCACCACCCTCACAGTAAAAAAATTCTTTGTAGTATATAATCAAAATCTCCCCCTTTCATCTTAAAACTGTTACCTCTTGTCCTATCACTATACTCCCTGATAAAGACCAGCTCCCCAGCTTTCCTGTAGGCTCCCTTTAAGTACTAGAAGGCTGCTAAGGTTTCCTGGGAGCCTTCTCTTCTCTAGGCTAAACAAGTGTGACTGTCCAAGCCCATTCTTGTAGGGGAGGTGCTCCAGCCCTCTGATCATCTTTGTGGCCTTCCTCTAGACTCACTCTAACAGATTCAAGTCCTCCCTGTGCTGAGGACTCTAGAACTGAACACGATACTCCAGGTGAGGTCTCATGAGAGCAGAGTAGAGAAGCAGAATCACCTAGCTTTACCTCCTGGTTACATTTCTTTTGATGCAGCCCAGGATATGGTTGGCTTTCTGGGCTGCAAGTGGACATTGCTGGTTCGTGTTCAGCTTCTTATCCACAAGGAACCTCAGGTCCTTTGCTTCAGGGCTACTCTCAACCAATTTTCTGCCCAGACTGCACTTTTGCTTGGGATTGCCCAGGTGGAGGACCTTGCAGATGATCTTGTTGAACTTCATGAGGTCTGCAGAGACCCACCTCCTAAGCCTGTCCAGGTCCCTCTGGACAGCACCCTTTTCCTGCAGCGTGCATGCCACACAGCTTGGTGTCTGTGTCTGCTACAAAAATGTAAAATAGACATTTAGTTGTATCACTTTTATTTCTACTCCATCAATGGACAAGAGGAAGATTGAACTCAATGGTCCAGAATTTTTTAGGATTTTGTTTAAAACCTTAATTTTCAATTGTAGGGCAAATTCTAGGTAATCCTCTTTGTTGCTGGATTTGGTTGATTGAAAGAGGGGAGACTAAGATTAGCATAAAAGAATTATTTTAAGCAAGCAGGAAGAAAAATTGTGTTCCAGAATCTGTCCCTACTGCATGTGTGGCAATCATTCTTGAATATCCAGAAGAGTGATTCAGCTAACGGAATCTCTTTAGCATGTGAAAGTACCTTATTTTATCTTTTTCCTCATAACATTGTAAAGAAGAAAAGTGCATTAAGAATTTATGAATATTGAGCATTCAGTAGACAATCCATCACTGTAATTTTATTTGTTGTTTGGAGAAGCTTGGCTTTATTGAGCTGAGTTTTACTTATGTATGCCCCTGTATTCTTGTTTTAAATGATGGTTTTTATCTTGAAATATTTATTGAATCATGGCCAATTGCATGACACACCATTCAGGTTTGGTAATAATAGGAACTGGAATGTAAGGCCCAGTGGCTTGAGAATCACTGCTTTTGTCACTGAGTCTATGCATGAAAACAAGTGTTTCTTATGTGTTTTTTTCCTTCTTCTTTTTTCAGGGTATAAATGGTATAAGCAAATTCATTTGTCATTGTTCTACAATGTTTGTATTGTTCTGCAATATTTTAAAATTTCCCTTAAAGTGTTCTGTATCTGTATTACTATATGAGCAGATTTTAAAACTGGTTTTCATTTATGAGTGTAGAACAGACTTTGCAATTAATTTTCCACTGAATTTGTAAATAAAGTTTCACTACGCAGAAATTATAGAAAGAAAATACAGGCGACAGTATTAATTACTTAAAGAACTTAAACAAATATTTGAGTGAAATGTTTTATATTATTTGACATTAATTGTATTAGGCTTGGATAAATCACTGCTTACTGAGGAATTATTTTCTTTGCATTTGTTCTTATTTGTGGATTTACTTTCATTAAGTGGTTCAGCTGCCTTCTAATTTAATCTCTGCTGAAATAGAACTGAAAGGCAGCATTTTAGAGGATTCCTGATTAGATATTTCAAACAATATTAACTACCAGTTTAATCCATTTCTGGTAGCTGAATTGTGCAAACTCATCATGCTTTATATGAGTATATTAATTACTAGAAGGCATTCCCTAAAGTAGTTTGGATAAACAATCTTCAGAATGGGCATAATTTGAGAAGAGTTTTTCAGCTGCAACTCAAACTTCTTCCTGTGTGCCTACACTTGATAGAACATGACAGCCTGTGGGATTAACAAACATTTGTCATGAATTTGTATTTGGAGAAAAAAAAAAGTGATTCAGAAAAGTACCATCTGAAAAAGTTCTTTTGATTTGTGAAAATAGTAATGGAAAGTACTAGCCACGGAAATACTTTTATGTAGAAAAGTGTCCCTGGACAGCTCTCCTATTTGAACTAAATGAAAAATCAACAACTGTAGCAAAGGTTGAGAAGTTTCTCCTACTTCTGCTAGGACCAATCTCCTTTCAGATAAAAATGTACAGTTTTTGTGCCAAACATGCAGTCCTGACGTATTTATAGTATAGTCTGTCCAAAAATCCTTTCTGATACAATCTGCTGGGATTCCACATTGCTATGTACAGGAAAACAGATTGTTTTCACCTGGTTTAACTACCTACTTGCCAAATCTTCTCATTGGAGGCAATAGGGCTTTTCTCAATGCGATGCTACCACAAATGTGTTGAAAACTAATTTTGTATTCCATGTCCTGGAAGATGATAAGCTTCTTCCTAGATGTCCTGGGCCACCCAAGTTAAACTCATTGTATGATCCTGTAAATTACTAATGTACCTGAAGGGTACTTCCAGGGAGCAAGTACTGTAAAATCTGAAACCAAGTCCAAACTTGTTATATAAAATGTCAAGTCCTACGTTCTGAATGCCACTGTGCTGTGAGGTTGACAGGCCATTGCCTAGGAACTGAATGTGCCAGTTAGACAGTCTTTTTTTGTTGTCATTTACACCTGCTCCCCATGTTTTCCCAGCATCTGTGAAAGGCAAAACAAATGCAAAATTGTGTTTTTAGTTATTTTTTTAGGCATTACAGTCTATGCCTTAATCGTCATTGAATTACTCAGTCATAGTTTTGTGTATTCTGTGTATTCCTCTGTGTCACTTTGTACATTAAGTTTGCACGATTAGCCCTGGCTGTGCTTCTTGGGAAAGTGTTTCTTTTTGTGTTTCTGTCACTTAGAAAGCCCTGAGTAATTCTTACAATCAATGAGAGTGGTCAGCTGATAACTTCCTTTTCTTTCCTGGTAAATACATTCAAAAAGCTTTGATCAAGTGTAAGAAGGCATGTTGTGCCAAGGCTTGACTGCGGGTACAGATGAGAGGCATCCTGCAGCAAAAAAGGCATTTTCAGTATTGTGCAGGCTGCTCATCTAAACCCATTATTGCACGCCACGTGCACCCCAGAGCAACCCTGTGACTGACTTGTGGGTAGACTCCATGCCATCTGAACAGATGGGCATGAGTGTAAGCTGACAAGGGAGCCCATATGTTCCTCAATTGTGAATGCTGAGGAGGGGTTTCTTAGCCAAAAATGTGCAGATCACTGTCCAAGTCTTACGTGATTGTCATGAAGAAGAGACGGCGCTGCCAAATGGAGCTTACTTCTTGGAGATGACTTTTGCAACAGTGCACGTGCAGAACTGTGGAGTGAGCTTCTGGACAGCCTTTTATCCTGGCTGAACATTGGATGCCCTCAGACTTCAATCTTGCTTAGAGAACGTTGTGGGTTTTCTACAACACTTTCAAGTCTAGCCTTTGCATATGAACAGTCAGGAAAGTGCATACATTTGTTCTTCACCCATCATTTTTTACTCTAGAGGTTGTGACTGTTAGGGTACAAAGTTAGGCCAAGAAATATCTCAAGGTTTGCATTCTGTCACATGATTCTCAAGTGATCAGAACAAAACACAGATTAAAATAACCAGTCCAAGTATCTGGTATAATTCATCAACTCAATGTAGATGTTCAAGTACTTGAAGACAGTTGATATTCATAACAACTCTAATACGATTAGGGATGACAAATTTTACCATGCTTGACTGTATAATCAGTAATCAAAAGAAAAAGAAGTAGAAAAAAAGTCTTTACAAATTATATCATATCCATTTTTTTTAAATATTTCCATGGGGAGATAGATTAATCTGTAAAATGCTGTAGAAGTGATGATAGAAAAGTGACTAATAAGGAGTAAGAATTTTGAGAAAAATATTCTCACCTTTTTTGAGAAAAAATATGGTTCAGTTAAATAGCAAACAATACTCTTCTTTCGAAGTTGCATGAACTGAAATAATTTATGCTCATCTAAAAAAATGTTTATTTAACTGCACATGATTCTGCCTGCTGCCATAGTAACTTATGACAATAAGCTAAAACTACATGGGATTGTATTTCTATTTTGGTAACTCCAGTATTTTCAGTCTAATTAACAATCGTGGTGCTCTTACTATCCAATGTTTCTATTGTTCAACTGCAAAAAGAAAAAAGATGTGAAATGAAACCAATATAACAGGATTTGTTACAGAATGTAAAACTACTCTGAGAAAAATGTAAATATATTGGACATGACAGCAAATATCCTGCAAGTTTACTGTCAACAGAAGGTAGGCTTATATGTCTCTTTGTCAATATACTTAGGAAAAAAACCCACTTCCCTTGTGAGGTATAAACCCTTCACCTTGGGAGAAGAAGGTGACAATTTGAGTTACATTTGAGTGACTTGGCAATTAGTCATCAGTGGCAGAAATCTCTGATACATTTGCATACAAACATCATGTAAGAGCACTGGTACGGTGCATCACATTTCTTTGAAAAATCACATTTTGATTTCATGATTGGACAAGTACCATCTGGCGTCTCAGCAATGCCAGCAGGGTCCCATGTAAATCAGCACATTCCCAAGTTCTTTGATTGGAGCTATAGTAAAGTGAATGGTAATCTCCCAGGCTGAATGCCTGCATTTGAAAAAGCATTTCTTTCCCTGATTTGTAGTTTATGATTAAAAGTGTGTACCAGGAGCTAACTGACGTTCTGAAGGCTTTGCAAAGATGCCTGAGCTTGCTCAGCTCTGACACTGACGTGTGAGTAATTGCTTGCTAGCAGCATGAGCATTTCCAGGCTGCTGACACTGTGAGGTTGACAACTGACAAGTTTCAGTCCCGTGCCATAAGAACCTACAATGAAATGCAAAGCAGACAGCAAAGATTGCAACTTAAAAAAAAAGGCAAAAAAAGCACTGGCAAATCTTTACTCTGTTCTGCTGGAGCACCGTTATTTTAGTTTAAGAAAGATGATTATGGGCAAGAGGGAGATTGCTGCTAAAATAAGCGCAGGCGTACCTACAAAGTACAGCTTTCTTAAAGCTTTGCTTGGTGAATACTTCTGTAGTACAAGGGAGTTGGAGGATT
This sequence comes from Cuculus canorus, assembly GCF_017976375.1. Lineage (NCBI taxonomy): Eukaryota > Metazoa > Chordata > Aves > Cuculiformes > Cuculidae > Cuculus > Cuculus canorus. Next base: position 36,731,697 of record NC_071403.1, read on the forward strand.
TTATTTTGTCTCTCTTTACAGCCTTATTAGAAATACAGCACCTTTATGAGCAATTTATTGTAATAACTTGCTAATAGTTAATGTAGATATTAGACTTCAGACATTCTTCATTCACTTTCCTGTAGTATATTGTGGAAGAAAGGTAGGAAGGAATAAGTGTTTTCTGAGGGGGTTTATCATCCTTTTTGCCAAATACGAGACTTATTCTCATTTCACTGAACCAGGTGGTTCAGGCAATCTGTCCCAGAAAAACACCTTAGCAGGTACTCCTCTACCGCAGTATAGTAAACACATTTCAGCTTGCTTTGTTTTAATATTAAAACAGTAAACCTGTAATCTCTTTCTCTTTGGAGGATCCATCTCATCTATTTTTAGAACTCCCCACTGAGAGTCAATGTTCTCTTCTGATTCCCCAGCCTGCATTGTACCAATTTACAGTGTAGACTGAACTGAATTTCTTTGGGAGACCATTAATGCATTTCCTACATCACTCAGAGTTATTGCAGTGTTATGTTTCTTCCCCTAAGAAGACTATTACTCCCATGATTCTTGGCCCAGAGAGAAAGAAATAGCTAGCTAATTTTCTACCTCTTTTTTTTTTCTTTTTACTTTTGAATTTTAGACAAACTTCCATTTTTTTAGCTGGAAATTGGGTCTTTCCTTTAAAAAAACTAGTAAAATTTAATTATAACAATTAATTTGCACTATGAAGCCATTATTTTTTTTAAGTTGCAAGCAACAGATTAATTCAAATTACTTGAAATAATTCAAATCAGTTGATTAATTTCAAATTAGTCATTCAAAAAAAGGAATTGTAATATTTTAAGATCCTCACTGAATCTGGAAATCTTTCAGAATGGGTGTTAAGAGATACTTTTAGCCTGTTGTTTTACCAGAAAGGTAGATAAAACAATGTATTTTCTAATGCTGGGGAGTGACCATGAGAAATTAATTGTGTGTTGACTCATTAAAAACATTATGGATATTCTCACTATACTAGTGTGACTGAGTTGTTGCAGGGCTCAGTAAACCATACATGACAAAGACATTTGCAATTATAGTTCCAGGTTAAATAATATATATTTTAAATCTTGCTGCTCTGTAAGTTTTGTATGTTGTAGAAATTGTTTCCTCTCAGTGAAGAACATGTCGTCTGGATATCTCACCTGTTTGAATTGTGCATTTTGCTACATGAACACTAGTGCCCTTGCTTAGGCGTAGTGGTTGTGTGATTATCTGTGACCACAACTTTGAGAAGAAAAGGCTCCCTCTACCTCATCAGATTCAGCCGAGGATTGTCAAACTGCTCTAGACTGTCCTACTTAACGGCATGGTTTTGCAATCTTTTTCATCACTGATGAAGAATGTTACTGGAGTCCCTGCTACTCCTTACTTCTCATTCCTACCTGTGTGCTACCCCTGGCTTGTGCTGGTGCTGATTTTTTTAACAGCTGGCATCTAAATGACGTTACCAACCAGAGCTGCCTCCCTTCACCAAAGCCAAGAGTTATGGGATGAATCCTGGCAAGCATTAATCTTATTGTGTAAGGAGAGAGCCAGATGTGCCAGCTCTCTTCTGTGCTCAGAACAGCTGGATGTAAGTCTTGAGCTGATTTCTAGAACTTGTTTCAGAGTTAAGAATTGGTAAAGAGTTGCGCTAATGTTTCTGCAGTGTGGCTAGGCCATGAGATGCCCTGGACGTGCAGATGTTTGTATCATCTACTGGTGTGAACATCTCCCCAAATATCAACGGATTTAAAGCTCAGCTTCCCTTACTCCCATGTGATGTGATTGAAAAGCTAAACATGTAACTATTTTTTAAATACATAAAATGCAAGTCAGCTAAGAGAAAGCAGAACAAGAAGAAACAGACTTTATATAGAGATCTCTGCCTGCTTTCTCTTTGCAGATAACTCTGCTTCTACACTGGGCTTCAACTATATCAGCAGCTTTGCATTGCAGCACCACTACTCAGTCTCTGTATGTAGGGTAGCCTGCCTGGCTGCTCCCAGCTCCTCCTTACTGTCCAGATTTTCACATGGTGTGTTTTTTCTCCCATGCCACCTCCCACGCTTCTGGAACCTGTCTCAGTAGCTGCCCTAGGGGAGGAAGGTCAGCCCCCTCCTCCTAACGGACCTGTGCTAACTCTTCAAGAAGAAATACCATGTGTAACAGGACTAGCAAAGCTCAGCACGTGCCACGCTGATACTGTCTATGACATGTCAAAGAAGTGTTCTTCTGGATGCAAATATGTTAATGGTAATGGCTGCTGCCTGATAATGCAACTTGTAGCTTTGCTTAGCTTTTCTTCTGCCTTGCAGGCTCTAGTATAGGTTGTTATTTCACTTCCTATAGCTCAATTTTCTCTTTCTTCTTTAACTCACTCATTTCTGTTATCCTTGTTCTTCTTTTTTCTTATAAAGAAGATAGCAAACTCACAGATTTATTTTCACATGTTATGCAATAGATAAAAGCCCTATTTATTTGGATTTTTTCCTCATTTCAGAATAGTTCTTTGTGCTTCTCTATATAATACATAAAAGCAGTTGAAGTAAAGTTCATTGCAGCTTTAGAATGATTGCAATATATTGAAGGTGACTTGTGTTGGACTATTTGTAAGGTCATTAATCCAAAGGTCTAGTTTAACTGTTGTATTTCATAGTTAGTGGTTTTTGAACATGTCTAAGCTATTATGGTAAGGTTTCCCTTGATTCATATCACAACAGTCAGTTTTTCATAACATCTTGCTACCTAATTATGCTAGCATCTTGCAAATTCGAAGATTTAGGAATAAATGTATCTACAATAACTGTTATTTCTCTCTATCTAATCTCATACATTACAGAACTGAGACATTTTCATGAATTCCCATCTGAGACAAGCTGATGATGTATCACAGAAAGGTGTTATTACCAAATGAAGTTAGGGCTTCCAAAATTTATGGTTGTTTTGAAGGGTGAAATCAATACAAGTCCCTGAGTTTTTAGGCGTTGGCTATGAGGGAATGTGCAGAGCTATTATACTTTTTAAAAGCAAGATTTCAGAGTGCATAAAAGGTGCCATTTACCTGTAAAGCTCAGTATTATTTCATTCAAATTCCAAAATAGTAAGTTTAAATAGGTACAACTGAGATGTGAAACTATTTGGATCATGATAATTACAATGGGAACAGTGATACAGCTTGCAGAGCAATCTAAATCCAAATATAAAGGTGAAATTGCAGTTCGGAAGAGGGTTCCTAAAAAGACTGTAGGGGTCATAGACTGTGAAAGAAATCACAATGAGCTTCTCTATTATGATGCAGCAGAGGTGGACAGACGTGCGAAGTTGTATAGCAAAAGCAGTGGGGTGACTTGACTATCATACACAGTCCTCTTGAGTATCAACATGAATTGATTTAACTGAAATTTAGCATTCTGGAAGTTGTGTGTGCTGTCCATCTGGGTAGCCTAGATTGCTGCTGTAGTCCACAGACAAAGAGTTATATCCAAACCATCATTATTGGATCTTGAAAGAGATATCTAAGAGGTAAGGATGAATTGCTCTCTGGAGTTGCCTTCTGTCTTCTCTGGACTGTGTAAGGACCTTGAAGACTTGCTTAGGCTATATGCCCAGCTTGTAAAGAGCTAAAATGAAAAGAGATGAATTAACATTTAAAGAAGCAAGCTGAAATATTGAGAACACAGAATAAATCAACATAAACAGTATGAGGGCTGAGGATAATGTCAGAATGAAAGACAGAAAGAATGTAATATGATTTGTTTCATCCAAAAGATGATTAACATGTAATGTGATCAATATGGATAAGTGTTTTCATGGGAAGAAGTTACTGAGTACTACAGAGCTCTTTAATCTAGCAAGGAGCTGTGTAACCAACAGCTGGAAGCCAAAAGTGGACACATTCCAGCTGTAAATAAATTGTGAATCATTAAAAGTAAAGAAGTTTAAACTGTGAAATATGATCTTGGGAATTGTTGGATTGTCTATCCATTTTACCTGCAGTATAAATTACTTGGTGTATATAGTTTATAATAGCAGTAGCTTAGATTAGGCCTTACACGCTTTCAATTTAATGACTAATCACGCCTCCTTCTTTGTCTTTTTTCTGTTTGATATTACATTTAGCAGAACTCTTTATTGTGTTGTTCTTTGGCTACTGTGATTTATTCTTGGTTTAGCTATTCAAACTAGTTGTGATGCGGGATTCCATTAGTGTCCATATCCTTTCTTTTTATTCCTATAGAAGATATATGAACTCATAAGAGTGTGCTTCCTGTTCCCTGTCAGCTAATACTGATATACTTGCGTTATAAAAACCTTCAGTTCTTAATTTTAGGAGCAATACAAATAAACTTTTCAAAGGCAGAACGACCTTGTCATAGGCTTGTGAGATAGAAAACTCCACTGAGTCTAAGAAAGCCAGTTAAGCAATCTCAAATTAAGTATAAGTGTAGCATATGGCTTTGTTTTCTCTGTATCAATCTGGATGCCAACTCAGATCCCGTGAAGGTCAAAAGAGCTCTGCTGTATTTGGAACTTAGGTTTGTGTGATAGTCAAATAAGTAAACATTACTATTCTTGTTAGGGGCTCCCTGAATGTCATTACAAATAGATAAAAATGTATTATGTCCTCAACCCTAACATACCATTTGAGCTAATAGTTTCTTTAGGAAGACAGCATAGAGGCCATTTATTACTGTCTCCTGTCTTCACTGCCTTACAAATCTCTTTCATTCTGCTGGCTACTATTGATGTCCTGACCATCCAGGAAGTATAGCCCCATTACTGAACTCCTCCTAGTTAGGTCTAAAATGTCAGTCTCTGGGGTTTTGCTGTACTGTAGGTACTTGTTAACTTGTACTTTATATGAAGGCTTTATAATGTAAATTATAGAGGCTTGTAATGTACTGTTTCACTTACTTTTAGTAGTTTTTCCCCATACTTCACATCCCAATGGAATAGTGTTCCACTGATTGTTTTTCTGCTAAATTTCCAGTGTGAGTACTGTATCAACTTGAACATTCTGGCTCTACCATCATATTCCTTAGTTTATCTGCGTAGAAGCATATGTAACTTTGATGTAGGGGTTCTTTTTTGTTTGTTTATTGTTTGTTTTGTTTTGTTTTTAGTGATCTAACTATTCACCAAAATTTCCTGTTCAAGTTTTCCCAGTTTTTATCTTACTCTTTTCTTAGGTATATAGAGCTTTTGTGACTGTCTGAGAAGATGCTTCACTCCATACTACATGCTCTTTTACAATGCCCTGTTTGAAAAGTCCTTCTAATCTTTCACGTTTCAGTCTAGCTAAGGCCCTTTCCTTGTGGAAATCTTTAATTGAAGGTGTTTCCTCAGGTCCTAAAGAATCTAACCTCTCTTTACAAAGTTTCCATATATAGATATTGTACCTCTGGCCGTGCACGAGATAACAATCTTGCAGTTGGTTCTGCCGTCAGGGACTGCCAGTCTTCAATTTCCTCTCTGGTGGTCTGAATCTTGTCCTGCTATCCCTCCTTGTTTTTCCCTGTGCTATCCATATGGGCTACTTTGTAATTCTGGTGAACTACTGGTAGTGGTTTTTGCATGTCTATTCACACTCCCAGGGGCATCAAACCACTATTGCATCTGGTAAGTAAATAACCGCTTGGTTCACTTTGGTGCTGCTAAACCACATACCACTGCAGTGAAAATCCCCTTTTGCATCTGAAGCTTTGCTCGCAGACTCTTTCCTTTAGCTTTTTATAGGAATGGTCAGATCTGTCTTTCAGCCAGAGCATTTAAATAATCAACTAATTGTACGGTTAAGTCCCTTTCAATTCTTCCCCTCTTTGAATAATGGATTATGTTTTATCCTGAGCAGCCCTTCCAGTTTCTCCACTACACGCTGAGTCTCACAGTATTTGCTTGCATGTACTTTATCAAATTTTAGTGCCTTAATTTTCTTTTATGTGTATAGTTGAGGCGCTTGTGTCTCTCCTCTCCTCACTTTATGCCTTCCTTTTCTGATTACATCATGTTGACTACTTTGCCTTGCTGAACCTATCACTTCCTTCAGTGTGCGTCTTTTTCTCATCTTTTTCCCCTCCTTCTTCTGCTCCTAATTAGGCACTAATTAATCCATAGTGTTTTCGTATTTGTTACACTTTCTTCTTTTAGTGTGTTGACAGAAGGCATGGATTTCAAAGCTCTATCTTAAAAGTTCTTTTGCCCAGTTTATTTACTCTAAATCAGTTTATTTAATCTAAATCACATCTCCAGTTCATTTACTCTAAATCTGAACTCGATCCGGGCATGTAAATTAGTTAGACAGGTATTGTGGTTGATGAGGAAATCCCTATGTCAAGAGACTGTTTCCCATTAATTCCTCCCAAAGATCACATATCTGAAATCTTCCTCAGATGCAAATAACATATTCTATTAACTAATCTATTAATCCTCACTTTCTTGTTGATCCCGTGCCTTCTCCCCATTGAGGACCACGATAATCATATAGATTATCTTCCTTTGAGCCTAATTTCTAGTGGGTAGAGCTACTCTGGATTTTGTTTCAACAGCAATCTGAGAGGATCATTTGTTGCAATGTGAATGGCAACTACGGGAGTTCTTTTCTGTGCTTTTGTTACTCCCGCTTCCTATCAGTATTGGTTCTTGCCTCAGGCATGTATCTGATACTTTTTGCTCATGGCAGACACCATACACCTTCCTTCGCTGCAGCAGTTCAGGTGACACATTTATCAATCTTTACAATAAAGCTCATAGTGCCCACATTTACTTAGTTCTGGTGTAAATCTCGGGCCTTCTCTCTGCTGTCAGAAGATCATTCTGATTTCCTTCAGAGCCTAGCATCCTCCTTCTTTGGTTATGGTACCTCATCATCTCAGTCTTCCTTCTGCCCTTCTCCTTTTCACTTCTGTGTTCCCTTATTGCTCTCGTCTCAGTTTCTCCTTCTCAGGCGTGCAGTGTGGATTTGACTCCTAAAGGGATACACAGTCTCACTTTGTACTCTCCTTAGACTCAAAGTTGAAAGGTAGATGGGCAAAATTTGTCCTGACTCTCACACAAACATACTTAGTTCTTTGTTTTTATCACTTACTGCTGGTGTTTTTCCTGAAGTCAGTCTTTTCTCCTTGTTGAAACTTGGTGGTTCTCAGCCTGCGGAAGTGATCAAAACAAGGAAGCGTTTGCTTGGGAGATCTGTTTCCTAGTCCCGCTTTGGTGACCACAAGCACTACTGAGTAACAGGGAGCAAGATGCATTTATCTAAACCATATGATCAAGTAGCTGCTCCTTCCTCATCAAGGAGTTAAATCTATGCACTGATGCTGCCTGAATCATTTATGGAAGAGAACTGCAGTCCCTTTGAGGATGCAACTGAATGAGTAGCAGTTAATCTGCAAGATTGAGATCATCTCTGAGAGGGAGAATGGCGCAGAAGCCATTGAGAAAATGCACATATTTTGTGAAATTTCTTCTCAGGATATATCCTTTTGGAATTTGCAATCTAGTACTGGTGTGCATAGGCTATAATTGCAATCTCTCTCAATTTGATATTTTCTAGGAGTTGTTTTCCTACTGTTATTGCTCACTCACAAAATGGCAATAAAAAAGAAGGAATTAAGGTTGAAAGGACAATCACTAAAAAATCCAGGAGTGCCAGAAGAAAAGTTACAAGCCTGGGTCATCCTATTTAAGACTTCACACTGTGTAGCAATCTTTACCTCTATGACTTTTTCTCCTCCACACCCTGAACATTGTATTTTCAGTGCACAGGTGCAGCGTACTGACTTAAATGATCTTTTCTGCTGTCACTGATAAATAGCCTTATTCACTGATTGCCAGCAGTTTCCAGAGAGGAGTCATGATCTCAGGGGAAGCTGTGCCAGGATAAGGTGGATTATAAGCCCGACCCTTCCCACTGTTATGGAACATGGACTTCACAGCCTAACAGAGAGGAGCAACTAGATATGGGGTCATAGCCAAAAGAGAGGAGTGAGGTGCTTGTACTTTGCAATATTCAAATACAATTTTGAGGGCAGAGAGAGAGGCACAACGTGGAGATTTGACATCGTGCTGTGCTTCATCAGCTTGAAGACAGGCCTGGAAATATTGATCTGTTGAGCAGGACTGTGTTATGGTCCCTACTGGTCAGTCTCCAGAGGGTTGCTGCTGCTTCATGTCCTCCCCAGCCTCAGACAGACATGGAAACAGACAGAGCTGAATAGGCAGCAGGATCTCCTCTGTACCAGCAGAAGATACAGCTGCAAGATTCCTAAGTCTGGCACTCGTACCTAAGGGGCCTCTAGTTGGAACCAACAACCATCATCTTAACTGTGGGGATGGACTGCTGTTTTATCACAGAGTGCTAAGCACAAAGTCTGATCAGCATTAAAGCCCAAACTCTTGAATCCTCTGTAAAGTCAAGTTTTACTTATTACAACAAGAAACGTAATAAATGATTAGGAGTGATTAACAGCAACTTAACAATTAACAGCTTTCAAGGCAATGCATCTTATCAATACTACAAAAGAATAAGTATAGTAATTACGAAAGATAATCACCAATTGTCCTATTATCATCATCCAATGCAGGAGTCACTTGAGGAGCCATTTTTGCAGTGAAGATTTGGATAACCTGTCCTGGACAATTGGGGGTCATACTCAATGTGTCCACTCATAGGTGGAGTTTCCAACGATCACTGCGAAAGGTCCAGCTTTTATATGGTTGAATGAACAATTTAGATCATTCTGAAAATGTGGCATCTCTCATCTCAGCTGATCACTGCCCCCCTGTTTGAAGTCCTTTGGGACAAGGAGAAGCACCAGTTACTCTAGTTTATATGTGAATATATCCCAGAATATAGTTTAATTTGTTCTTTTAAATCACATCACCAGAATGAATGACTAAATAAAAGTGTGCTGTTCACAGGCATGGATTGCGGCTTGCTGGATATCTCTAGCACTTCTTTTGCAAGTAAACAGCATGGAAGATCATCAGAAAAAAAAAAAAAGGCCAAGCCACAGATATGGGATGAGCCATTTAGACACAACGACAAACACATAAACACCTACTGATGAACAACCAACTTCTTACTCATTAGAAAAAACACCAGTGCTGTTTAAAGGCTAGAAATTCAAATACATTCACATATAAATATGTCAAATCTACAGGACAGTCTATTTACAATGACGATTTACTATTTACAATCTCCTGTCCAAATATATTTGAGTTTTCTGATTTCCTTAGACTTGCTGTAGTTATAAGAATCTTTTTATGCTTCCTGGGAATGGACAGACTCTTCATCATGGTTTTAAAAGAGACAAAAAAGTATTCAGTCCCCTTGACCTCTATTGCAATTGCTAACTAAACTACAACTTACTGAAATGATGTTTTCTGGAATGTGTTTTGCAGTTTCACAGGATCATAGAATCACAGAATGGTTTGGATTGGAAGAGATCTTAAAGATCATCTAGTTCCAACCCCCCTTGCCATGAGCAGGGACAGCTCACACTAGATCAGGTTGCTCAAGACCCCATCCAACCTGGCCTTGAACCTCTCCAGGGATGGGGAATCCACAACTCCCCTGGGCAACCCGTTCAAGCGCCTCACCATCCTCACAGTCTTGTCCTATCACTATATTCTCTGATAAAAAGCGCCCCCCCCGCCCCCAGCTTTCCTCTAGGCCCTCTTTAAGTACTGGAAGGCTCCTATAAGGTCTACTTAGAGCCTTCTCTTCTTTAGGCTAAACAAGTGCAACTCTCCCAGATTGTCCTTGTGTGGGAGGTTCTCCAGTCCTCTGATCATCTTTGTGGCCCTCCTCTGGACTCACTCTAGCAGATCCTTGTCCTTCCTGTGCTGGGGACTCCAGAACTGAAAACAATACTCCAGATCAGGTCTCATGAGAGCAGAGTAGAGGGAAAGAATCACCTCTCTTGACCTCATGGTCACAATTCTTTTGATGCAGCCTAGCATATGGTTGGCTCTCTGGGCTGCAAGCGGACATTGCTGGTTCATGTTCAGCTTCTTATCCTCCAGGAACCTCAGGTCCTCTGCTTCAGGGCTACTCTCAATCTGTTTTCTGCCCAACCTGTATTTGTGCTTGGGATTGCCCCAACTCAGGTGCAAGACCTTGCAGTTGGCCTTGTTAACAAGATTTGCACAGACCCACCTCCTAAGCCTGTCCAGGTCCCTCTGGATGGTATCCTTTCCCTCCAGCACGTTGACTGTGCCACACAACTTGGTGTTATTGGCAAACTTGCTGAGGGTGCCCTCAATCCCACTATGTCTGCAACAAAGATGTGGAACAGCACCAGTCCCAATACTGACCCCTGAGGAATGCCACTCATCACCATTCTCTTCTTGGACACTGAGTTGTTGACCACAGCTCTTTCAGTGCGATCATCCAGCTAATTCCTCATCCACCATGTGGTCCAACCAGCAAATCCATGTCCCTCCAGTTTAAAGACATGAATGTTGTGCAGGACAGTGTTGAATGCTTTCCAGAAGTCCAGGTGGCTGATGTTGGTTACTCTTCCCTTGTCCAGCAATGCTGTAGCTTTGTCACTGAAGGCCACCAAATTTGTTAGGCACGATTTGCCTTTAGTGGAGCCATGTTGGCTGTTATCAATGACCTCCTTATTTTCCATGTGCCTCAGCAGAATTTCCAGAAGGATCTGCTTCATGATCTTCCTGGGTACAGAGGTCCAGTAGTTCCCCAGGTCTTCTTTTTTTAAAAATGGCAGTTACGTTTCCCCTTTTCCAGCCAGTGGGAACTTAACTGTACTGCTACAACTTCTCAAATATGATGGATAATTGCTTAGAAATTTCATCCACCGGTTCCTTCAGGACGTGTGGCTGCATCTCATCAGGTCTAATGGACTTGTGCACATCAAGATTCCTCAGATGGTCTTGAACCTGATTCTCTCCTACAGTGAGTATTTTTTTGATCTCCCAGTCCCTGCCATTGCCTTCTTGGGCAATGCAGCTTGAGCCCTTGCAGAGGAAGAGTGAGGCAAAACCATGGTTGAATATCTCGGCATTCTCCATATCCCAGGTAACCAGGCATTCTGTTTCCTTCCAGAGGGGGCCCACATTCTCTCAAGTCTTCCTTTTATCAGTGACATATCTAAAAAGCTTTTCATGTTGCCCTTGACCTCCTTGGCCAGATTTAATTCTATCAGGGCTTTAGCTTTCCTAATGTGATCCCTGGCTGCTCAAACAATTTTTCTGTATCGCTCCTAGGCTACCTGCCCTTGCTTCCAGCCTCTGCAGGCTTCCTTTTTTTGTTCTTAAGAGTTTTCCAGGAGTTCCTTGTTCATCCATGCAGGCCTCCTGGTGTTTTTACCTGAATTCCTCTTTGTTGGGAATCATCAGTCCTGAACATGGAGGAGGTAATCCTTGAATATTAACCAGCTTTTTTGTACCCTTTTCCCTGTAGGACTTTATTGATGGTACCCTACCAAGCAGATCCCTGAAGAAGCCAACATCTGCTCTGCAGAGGTCCATGGTAGTGAGTTTGCTGTGCACCTTCCTTGATGCCCTAACGATGCTGAACTTCAACTTTTCATGGTCACTGTAGACAAGGCTTCCCTTGAGATTCACATTCCCCACAAGCCCTTCCTTGTTGGTTAGAAGAAGATTTAGCCTTGCACCTCTCCTTGTTGGTTCTCCTGTGACTTAAAGAAGGAAGTTATCATTAATAGGTTTCCTCTACAGGTTTTCACATCTCACCATTTTCAGATTCCTTTCTGAAACAGCTGGCTCGGGAGATGAGCAGGAAAATACAGGGTCTTTTTTCTTCCCTCTACTTCCCTCTTCTTCCCTTTCTTCTTCAACAGACCTCTACCTTACAGCTCTACACTAAGCTGTTGTCAGCTAGATAACGCTGTGGAAGCTAAATGAAACTGTCTTTAGTGCCTTCTTTCCAGGAGGACAAAATGTATGCAAAAATTGAACAAATGCTTCAGAGGCAGTTGCACCTAGGCAGTTAACTCTCCAGGATTAAATTCAATGGTAGCTTTGCATCCCTATTGGAGGGGAAGATAGGGTAAGTCTTCTGCAAAAATTCCCCCCTTTGTATTTCATTTTTTTATTATGTTTAAGTAAAGTGGGGCTTTAGTGACTTTAGTCATACATTTTTCCACTCCTGATCGGTATCAAAGTCTCTCTCTTCACATTTAAAGATATAGTCAATAAAATCTAGAGGGCTTACCCAACTGGGGGTAGTCCCACTGGAGGTGGGTATCCTTTGGGATGGAGGTGTGTTTTAGTATTATAATAACATTATAATAAGCAAAGTTCAGCTAGAGGATATGTTTGTATCGTAGTTGCTGAGACACTAGTTGCAATTAATCTACTTTGATAGTAGCTGGGCAGCTGTCTTCACAGTTCCATGCCCATCCTGGTAACAGAGACTGTCTGTACTTAGCATGAGCAGTGCCCTGTTCTCCATTCCAGGGATGCAGGACATTCTGCTTTGTCAGAGCTGGCCTCTTCCATGGCAACCACATTCCTTTCCTGGAAGCAGCAACTGCATTTTCACACTAAAACTGCTTTAATATTAAAACTTGGGGAACTATAGGGAAACTTGGGGTTCTCATTCCCCCTATTTTCTGTTATTTCCTCACATCCACAAAAATTGTCCTTGGCCTTCTGAGTTAAAGAAGTTTATTGCTGTTTTGATGTCAGTTAAATATTTGCTTTGGGTGTGATTAGGGTAAGGTCGCATTGGTAGATGAATGCTGTGAGGTCAAGTATGAAAAAATGTGTATGCATAAGAAAGCTAAAGCATATTGATTTCCCAAAATGAAATAGTGAAGATTTTAGGGCAGATTTTTTGATTAATATTATTTGGGAGGAATATGTCTTTGCATTTTCGAATTTACTGGAATTTTCTTGACTTTTTCCAAAGTAAGTTTCTGTAAGACACTTTAACTTTTGGGTAGAGTGTAGACTTTTTAATGTGTTTTTTTTTTCCTTTCTTCTTATTATTGTGGTGTCACTATCTGAGGATTTACCAGCTCTTTGGAAGGATACAATTATTTTCCTGGTTTTGTCATCAGCTGGTCTTTTATTATGAATAACGATGGAAAGATTTTTCTATATTTCTGGAAAATCTTGATGAAAAATGCTATTGTGTTGATGGAACTAATTAAAGGACTGTATGCATTTTTAAAGTTATGTGCACATACTATAAGTTTTGTCAGATAGTTATATAATAGTCTTTTTATGACATTTTCTGTCTGTTGGTATTTTAACTTTGCATCTCAAGATTGCCACACAGTTGGCAAAGCAGTTTCCCTTTTTTGTCCTTCTAATGCAGAAGGTAATCACTGTAATATGCTTAGGTCCCAGTCAGTCTGATTGACCTTAATAAATTCTCCAGTTGCTGTTGATTCCTCCATTGTCTCATTGATACTTTGAAATTCATTGTCCACTATTCTATTTCTTTTGAAAGAATAGCTCTTATCCACAGTTTTTGCCAGCTATCTCAAACCCTCTGGGAGGCTTTGTCTGCTGAAGCAGCGTCACTTTTCTGCCAACATGTTTTTAGATGAATGGGAAACAATTTTTGTAGTTGTTGTTTTGTATTTTTCTTACTTCATAGTCAACTTCATCGCTCTGTTGCTGAAGGCTAGCTCTGATATAGACTCAAAGGAACAATAAGGAACATATACTGCTCACAAGAAAGGAAGGCGCTACAAAATTGACATCTCACCTTAGTCACATCCACATGCTGGAGCTGAATCATGCTGTCTTTTTCTGCCACTGTTATAGGTCTCTGCTGTAAAAAAAAGCACACAGAGAATAAACCCACTTTTGTTGGACAGTTTTAGAATTTGCTGCATGATCTGATACTTTCTTATCAAAGACGTCTCTCTAATAGCATCAACTTGCATGGTGCTAAGTAGAGCTAAACTAATTATGAGACCACTTTCATCCTGGGAGACTCCCAGAGAATGCTGGTAGCTGAGTGTTGATAGCCTGATGAGTTCTGGTGTTGATATACAAAGTTGGAAGAAGAAGCCAAACAAGTGTGCATATGTAATTATCAATAGTCTTCTGTCAAATTCTGAGAGCAGTTTTGCAATTGAATGCAAAAGACTGTTTCTGCTTCCTGTTAGCCTTCTGTATGTTCTGTCATGAGAGTAATGTGAAAGTATACACAGATGGGTATGGATTTTTGATTTATTTATTGTGAACATAAACCTAGCTTGTGTTTGTCACTTTATTATCTTTGTGGAATAGAAAGGGATGCCAAGTAAAGACAAAATTAATCCTCGTACAAGTGTTATTCAGCCTGATTATTGTCTTAGTGCATCGACAGCCCAGTTGCACATCGAAGGAAAGACTTTAGGAACAATTTGGAGGAGATTAAAGAAGTTTGAGTTTCTTGAATGATTCAGTAAATTCTTGCCAAGAGGGAAAAGCTTAATAGGAAAAAGAAGTAAGTTTGAAAAGGGAACTGTCCAATAGGCTGATTGGAGTTAATTTTTTGAAAATGAATATGAGATAATTATTAGGTTTGAACAAAGCTGTGAAGAGACTGTAGAGAGAGAGCAAATACCTGATGTACAATGAGTAGATTGGCAGAGCTGAGGAAGTGACTCAGAGATATATGAGAATCGGAAGAAATAATCACCAAGTATGATCACTAACTAGGTATAGGATAAAAGCTACAGGAAAAAGTCTGCAATATTTGAACTTTAGTGGGAGCCTGGAGATGGAAGGGCTGCCTTTTTGTAGTTAAATATATTATGGACAGAAAAGCTGCAACACATAGCAGTGATATCAACATCAGGACTAAAGAGGTTCACTTTGAAGATGATGCTCCATTTATACCCAGTGTAAGATAGAGTAGGATGGCAATACCCATGCTGTTGGGAGATAATGTAGCGATGAAGGTTTACATTAAAATGTTGATTAATCTTTTATATCTATGTTAAGCCTGATATGAAATTAGTTATTACATCAGATAAACAAGATTATATTTATAATTATGGAAGCTAGGTCTACAGAATTAAAGCAGAACTTTCAACAGTCTCCAGGAGGATGACAGGTACATTTGTGATTGTAGATGAGATAAGTCGTATCTAAGATAAAAGGAAAATGGAAGAGAACCCTCAAAATCTGGAAAAGAAAGATATGAGATCTTCTAAGGAAATAATGAACATGTAGGGCATAGGGACATAAAGATGCATGAATAAATTATTTCTGGGGTCTCTGGAAGAATAAAAATCCCAACATAACTTCTCATGACTTAAAAAAGAAAAGTTTTCATTTTTGCTGGTGAAGTAGGCTTACTTTTTGTACTTTATTCTGTTTGTTTCTTTCCAAAAGACTGTTTTCCTTGGATAAATTTTTGATAGTTAAAAAAATAAAATATATTTACAAATTGAATTGGTTCCATGAAAGATTGACTGTTTAATTCTGAAACCATTTTAATACATAATGTTGACCCTTTCCAGAAGATATCAGCCAAAAGCCCCACAAACTTACAGAAAGGTGGCAAGGGTGCAGTGGTGGGTTTGAAACGTCTTTTCACAAAGTGAAATATTTTCACTGCCAAGCTCCCTGCATTATCTTGGGGTCTAACAACTAACTTCTATTAAAAACCCCAAACAAAGGAACAACTAAATCTCAGAAAAGCCTTTTATTTCTATGGCAGCTTATTTTAATCCATTTTAATCTAAAAGATGCTTCTGACCAACTTGATACACAGTGATAAATCTGCAGGCTCCAGAGTGCTGGGAGCTAAGTATCCTAGGTATTAATAGGATAGGATGTTTCATTTATATGGTTTTGTACACTAAATATTATCTTCTTTATGCTTCTGCTGTAAAAAATATGGTGAGGAAGACACTGAGAAGAGAAAGTTTTGGAGTACAAACTAATGACTGCATGTGAAAAATGTATCTGCTTATATCAGCATAATATATATATGTTGGAAGAAAATCAGCTGTATACAAATTCCTGGACTGTTTCCATTTTCTTATTTAAACTGGCTTGTGACTTTGTTTTTATTTGTAATGTTCATGGAAGAATGTAAATGTTGCAGTATTACAGGATCCAGTGGCAGTAACTGCTACAGTGATTGTGCCAACACACTTTTTATCCATGTTTCCTCACACTTTACAAAGAATGTGTTATTTCTGCTTTGTAGGTGAAGGAGTCGAACGGTAGAGAGGTTAAAGGTAGAGAGTAAGAAAGGCAGAGAGCTCTGAAATCTCAGAATGAGTCAGAGGCAGAGATTGAAGCAAAGTGTAGGTTTGCTTTTTTCTTCTTTATCCCCTTCATTCTTGCTCTCAAATTTCTAATCCTTTGGTAAATAACTGACGAGGTGGCTGTTTTTCTGGTTCGGACAGCTGGCTGGCATACCTTATTAGCTCTCCCACAAGTCCTGTTTTAATGTAACTTTTATTGACATATTTCTGTAGGAGAGATTAAAAACTCATGGGCAAAATAATTAATGGACACAAAAAGTGCACATCTCCATAGAAAGGAATAGCATTGGAAGTGTTCACCCCCTCTCTTGTGAATGTAGATCCTATACAACTTTGTTTAACCTGTAGAAAACTACTGTTATTAGCTTGTTTCAACCTCATTCTCTGTACAGCCACTGGTTTAAGAATCTTTAAAATGAGTTAATCCAATAGGTTTGGCTAAGACAAGAATGGTAAATCTCTGTTGAGTTGTGCTAAAACTCCTTTGATTTTCTGGCAATGTCCCTGCTCTTAAATGGAAAAGAGTATATAGATCTGGGCACAAGACTTTACAGTAAAATTGATAGATGTCCTCTTGCTGCTTTTGGCCCTGGCGGAGCATGGCTAGCCAGACCAGCTCCAGAGCAGAGCTCTCACTCAGCATTTCCAAAGCTGCTATACATTTGGAAACTGCAAGTTTAATAATACTGATGTTAACAGTCTGGGCTTCTTGTCCTCTGGGCCAGGGCCTGAGTCCTGGCACTGGTTGATTTTCTAGTATCAATGTAGGCATATGTTGCATTACCATCAGGACAACCAGAGCTCAACAAGGATGCAAACAAGGGACCTAGCCTGGAAAGAGTCTGCAGGAAAACAGAAAGCCACCATCTTTGAGAAATATGAATTTTGGTTACATAAGAAATTATTGATAGTACCTAAAAAAAAAAAAAAGGTAGTGAATTTCAAACACTAAACTGTCAGTAGGAAGCACTGATTGCTCTAAAAATTGTCAGTGGGTTAACCCAAGCTTTAAAGAAAGTGAAAGGCAAAACCCCCTTTATCAAGAAAAGGTGCATGTAGTAACTCACAACTCTTGATGGAAAGTATGTTATCAATGTTATTTGTTTATGTATTGTCTTTCACAAGAACTGCAGCAGGCCAAACACCGGGGGCTGATTTTCTTGTTAATACATACAGTGACTTCAACAGAAGATTCAGAAAGGGAGTGTGCTCAGAATCATCACGATTCACAAATATTTCAAAACTGCTGCCTTTGCAGTGTTCACAGTAAAAAAGGAAACAAATGAATTTAAAATTACATGAGATGCAGAAACTAAATTTGAAAATAAAGGGATTATGCATGATGCAGAAAGATAAAGAATGTTGCTTTTGAGGCAGGAGCTGGAGAGAATCAGTTTTTCATCCTAGCTGTGAGATGGTTTACAGGCTGGTTCCTGAGAACTGGTTTCTAGAGGAGCTGGTCAGATAATAGTGAAAATTCATGGGCATTATTGTAAGTCAGGCTTTTTTTTCAATTTGTGTTCAGAATTTCTCAATAATAAACACAAACACTTATTTAGGATCACAGAATCATAGAATGACTTGAGTTAGAAGGGACCTACAAGGATCATTGAGTCCAATTCCTATCCCTGCATAGGACAACCCCAGAATTTACATCATGTGTCTGAGGGCATTGCCCAAACACTTCCTGAATATTTTCAGGTTTGGTGCTGTTACTGCTTCCCTAAGGAGCCTGTTCCAGTGCTCCACTACCCTCTGAGTGAAGAATCTAATATCCAACCTAAACTTCTCCTAGTACTTCTTCCTGTCATTCCCTTGGGTACTGCATTTGTTGCTAGAGAGATCAGTGGCTGCTCCTCCTCCTTCCCATCAGTTCTCTGTCAGTCTCCTCTTCTCCAGGCTGAACAGACCAAGTAACTTTAGCCACTCCTCAGACAGCTTGCCCTCTAAACCCCTTCACCAGCTTTGTGGCTCTCCTCTGGACACTCTCCAGTAGCTTGATATCCTTTTTATACTGTAGAGCCCAAAATTGCACACAGTGCTCAAGGTGGGGCTGTGCCAGTATCTAATCAAGTGGGACAATCACCTCCCTCAACTGGATAGCAATGCCAAGCTTGATTATAATTATATTATATTGATAAATTATACCAAAACTACATGGTATGCAGTTAGGTACCAAACATTGTATATTCATGTTCTAGGATAAAACCTGGGATGTAAAGGTCCATTTACTTTGTTATCATCTTTTTTTAATTCATTTCCTTCAAGCCTGAAAGAATCAGTAACCTTGGAATTCATACTTAAAACATCACCAAATGATATAATTACTAACAAACTCTTCTTCCTGTTTTGGGCCAAATGATGTGAATCAACATAGCACCACTGAACTGAGGTTTCTGCATAAGCTGCTGATAACAAATAAGTGGCTAATAAGGAACAGAGGCTTCAGAAGGGACTTCTAGGGACATTAAACTCTAGCCCTCTCAATTACAGGCACTTTCATAGTAGAAATTTGTTCCAGGGAGCTCCTCAAAATGTTTACTCTGCACATCTCGCTTCACTAAATGACTCTCTCTTCTCAATTTGGAAATCTGGCATTCATAGTAAAATGCTCAGTGTCTGGGAGAGATGTCAAAGGGAGAAATCAAGGCCATTGTAGGCATTGTAGGGGGCTATGATATCAAGAGATCTGAAAGGTGAAATTTCCATCTGTTCACAGAAAGCAGGTCATACCTTTCAATGGCTCTCCCCCTTTTTTTCCTAGAAGGAATGTATTTGATCACATTTCCAAAGAAATATTAAGGTCAATATTAAGGTCTGGACCTTTTTAACTCCTTCCCTTCCCACCCATCCTCTAAAGACGTCTCTTCCCCAAAAGAGAAATCATCAGATCTTGAAAGTTAGCAATGACACCTTCACTTTTATTTTTTTTCAGAAGTAGCAGCCACTATTGTTCCTGTTACATCAACGTCCATCTTGCTGCATTACTGTAATATTATTTTCACTACTATCACTTATCCTTTTAATCAAGATGAAACTACAGCACTGATAGCTGACTTTCTTTAAAGCAAAGGAAATGCTCAAAACAAGTTAGTGAGATGTTTTAATCACTACAGCTGAAACTTCTGAAGGAGAATTTGCTTCATGCCTTGGAATAAACATGCCTACACTTCAATCCTGTCAGATAATTTTGTAAGTTTTTTCCCCATCTGTGTATATTTGCAAAATCAGTGGCTCTTGTTTTTCTTTTCTCGATGATGACAGAACAAATCTAAAACATATCCTTTCAGAGTAGACTCACCTCTCTATAGTCCTTCAGAAAGGTTATATTTAGTGTATTTTCTTGCTTTTTACTCATTTCCACACTGAAGTGAAGGATTTACCTTTCCCACTGAACACTTGTTATCTCCAGATGTCTTATTTAAATCTGGCTTTCTAATTGGATGTATAAATAGTCCCTGGTTATCCTAAGATTATCAGTGATTCACTAATGTTGGAACACGTTTTAATCAACCTCAGCAGTGCAGCATCTAAAATAAATACATGAAATCAAATGAAAGAACGGATTATTGACCAGTTGCACATTGATCGTTCAAGGCTGAATCAAATGGAAATCATCTATCACTTCAGTTTGATGAGGTTTCCCGTATCTTTAGATGACAGTGAAAAAAATAACGCGAAGAGCTAAAAACGTCCCTCAGAAATGCCGCGTATTGTGTTGTGAGAATTAACCTGGGGCTTAATTTGGTAATACTTGAGTAATAGCAGTTGTCTAGATTTTGTAGTTTGCATCATGATTTCTTTTGAAGGCAATGTGAATTGCTACTCACAGTAGTGAAAGAGTTGTTCTTGTACACCTTATGTGCAAATATCTACAAATATCTCTATCCTGGAAAAAGGTGATGAAGAAGAAAGAGGATCGTATAATTTAATTTAATCTAATTTGCTGCCGTTACTGGACAAATCTAATGAGATCCATCAGAAAGTCTTTTCCCTCTCTGGTTTCTCTGCAAGAGCTTTCCAAAGCCCTGTTGCTTTGATGTTTAGAAAACTTCCTCCCGCCTCTAGTTGAAGTTTATTCATGGTCACTTCATAATCATTGTCCACATTGTCTCTACACTTGAATAGTTCCTTTTCTTTCCCTTCTGTTTACTTTTGGATGTATTAACAGGGAGCTTTAATATCCACTTTAAACCTTCATTTCTATGGGTGTATAAGCTAGCCTTCTTTTAGTCTTCCTTACTAAATTCAGCCCTCCACTTCCTTGATTTTATAGATACTTTCCTGTATCTGTTCCAAATTGTATCAATTTTCATTGCCTCTAGGAAGTGATGGCTGTACACAGTATAAGGAGTAGGGTTTTATTGGGGCCTTATAAAGGAGGTTGATACTTCAAAACATTTCTGCTGCTGCATTATCTTCTCCTGTCTAATTAATGTCCTCTTGTAAAATATGAATGCATTGGTTGATGTTACTTTTCAAAAAGTTGTGAGCCCAAATACTTACAATATATGTGTGTGTCTGTGGTCATTAAAGGGGCAGGCAAGAAGGCTTTAAATAATCTTTTATTAAAAAAGGTCGTGTGCTCCTCTTTAGTAATTTGCTTTCATGGGTACAAGAATGTGTTTAACAACAGGAATTTATCCTGTATACCCAGAAAATTCTGTGAGTAAAATTCAGATTCTGGCTTTTTGTCATTACAGATCCTGTTGTTTTATAATAAGAGGAGCATCCTGGGTTGCTGAGTTCTGGACTACTAGCTTTTATTCAATATATGGCAGTGAAAGAAAGGAAGCAAAACCTCTTGAATTTTCCAAATTGAAGTGGCACCTCTATCAGTAGAAAGAAGTATATACCCAAATAAATGAATACCATTAGCATATGATGACAGTGGTGACAGCGCCTAGATCTGTTTTGGCATGAGACTTAAAGTAAAGGAAGCTGCAAAAATGTTCAAGCTAATGGATAATTCTGGTTCAAACAAACTCAGCAGGTAAGCACTTTTTGGGTTTGTTTAATGACTTTCTGAGGTTTGTAGAAACCATTTTCCTTGTATCTGGAGTGAGGACATCAGGTGATGCTCCTGGTTATTGTTATCATGGTATCTCCTTTTCTGTCTTATAAAAATGTTTTCTTTGTATAGGAAAGAGTAGCCTGTAACTCACCTCTCTGGCAGGCTGCCCACACCACTGACCTGCAGGAAGCAGTTAAAATACATGTCGGAAGGCTTTAATTCTTCTGCCCCTAAATAAGAGAACTCTTTGGCTAAAGCTAAGGCTTTCTCTCCAAAGAGGGTTTCCTGGGCAGTTCAACAGAACCCAGTTCCAGCAACTTTCAGAGCATGAAAGTAAGGAGTAAAAAATAGCTTTTCCCAGCTGAATGAAATCCTTGCAAAGCTCTGGGTCAGGAAAGCATGCATAAGTTGCCCATGTTTTACAACAGTGACATTACCTTTATGCCAGATACTGCCCTTCTCTTGGAGATCTGATTCTGTGTTGACAGCAAACCTTTGAGATGTATTTTTAGTCTGTAGCCTGCCGGACACTGATTTATTGTCTGACACTGTAAGAAGTCCTGGCATCATTGCTGCTACCTGGAGCCTTGCTGAACCTCATTTAAACAACTCCTTGATCTCTTTTCTTGAGGCTTCCTCTTGCATCTGTCTTTCCAGAGCAGGCTCTCCTTCCTCTAGGCAGCACAAGCAGTAAGCAATCCCTGTTTGTAGCTGCTTTTTGTGCTCTCACCCCATTATGTGCTGTCCTCCAGCAGCAGACAGAAACATAAGCTCTTCCACCTGCCTCTCAGCTCACCAGCCTCCTGGCTCTAAAGTGGAGCTGCTACTTTGCCAATGATTAACTGATTTAGATGTTTTCTGTTTTCACTGTAGATCTGTTGAATGCTGAACAGAAACCAAAATTTTATAACCTTTCTTTCCTTTCTACCCTCAAAATGGCTGGGCTGAAATATTATAAGTGACTTTCTATGGTGCGGTAACTGCAGCAGTGGACATGGGTAAACTGATGGATGTGATCTATCTAGACTTCTGTAAAGCCTTTGACACGGTCCTCCACAACATCCTTCTCTCTAAATTGGAGAGATATGGATTTGATGGGTGGACGGTACAGTGGATAAGAAACTGGTTGGATGGTCGTATTCAAAGAGTAGTGGTCAATGGCTCAAAGTCCAGATGGAGATCCGTGATGAGTGGTGTCCCGCAGGGGTCTGTACTGGCACCAGTGCTGTTTAACATCTTTATCAACGATATTGATAGTGAGATTGAGTGCACCCTCAGCACCAGGCTGAGTGGTGTAGTTACCACACCGGAAGGCTGGGATGTCATCCAGAGGGACCTAGACAGAGTGGAGAAGTGGGCCTCTGAGAACCTCATGAGGTTCAACAAGGCCATGTGTAAGGTCCTGGACCTGAGTCGGGGCAATCCCTGTTTCCAGTACACAATGGGGGATGATGTGATTGAGGGCAGCCCAGCAGAGAAGGACTTGGGGGTGCTGGTCAATGAGAAGCTCAACATGAGCCTGCAATGTGCACTTGCAGCCCAAAAGGCCAAGCATATCCTGGGCTGCATCAAAAGAAGCGTGGCCAGCAGGGCGAAGGAGGTGATTCTGTCCCTCTATTCCTCTCTTGTGAGACCTCATCTGGAATACTGTGTCCAGTTCTAGAATCCTCAATGAAAGAAAGACATGGAGCTGTTGGAACGAGTCCAGAGGAGGGTTACAAAGATGGTCAGAGGGCTGGAGCACCTTCCCTACGAGGACAGGCTGAGAGAGTTGGGCCTGTTCAGCCTGGAGAAGGCTCAGAAGCCTTATAGCGACCTTCCAGTACTTGAAAGGGGTACAGGAAGGCTGGAGAGGGGCTATTCGTAAAGGCTTGTGGTGGTAGGACAAGGGGGATCGGATATAAACTGAAGGGGGGCCGATTTAGACTGGACATTAGGAAGAATTTCTTCACGACGAGAGTAGTGAGACACTAGAACAGGTTGCCCAGGGAAGTTGTGGCTGCCCCATCCCTGGAGATGTTCAAGGCCAGGTTGGATGGGACCTTGGGCAGCCTGATTTAGTGGGAGGTGTCCCTGTCCATGGCAGGGAGATTGGAACTAGATGATCTTTAAGATCCCTTCCAACCCAAACTATTCTATGATTCTCTGATTCTATGATTATAAAGACCCTATATGATTGGCTAAGAGTCAAATGTCTGCTCTGAATCTTTTTTGAGGTTCCAAAGGCAATTCTGACATTAAGCAAAAGTTAACCAACTCTTATGGCAGTTCACATTTCAAAACCTGCTGCTTACATTCCCCTTAGTAGTTCATAACTTCAAACAAGAATTAGTGTATTTTTAGGCTCCCGGCACCACTGGATAAGATCTTGTCAGGTGGGAGATTTACCAGGGTAAATAATTTTTATAAGTAACCTGAGGCCTTATGTTGACCTGGCTGCTTTTCAGTGCTTCTTTGCTGAGGGGTTTTATTCTTTCTATTATTGGAATCCGTTTCTGAGAAATGAAAAATCAAACAAAAATCAAACGGTGCCCTGAGATAACATGATGAGAGGAGAAAGGGGAGTGAATTCATGCTGCCAAACTTCAGAAATGGAAATGCGGTGCTGGAGTTAGGTTCATCACACCAGGTTCCCTGTGCAGTTCATGTAGAGTAGAGGTGCTAGTCAGTCTCTGAATACAGTGATATTGAAGATTAGACTCCCTAGTCTGCCACCTAAAATTAGCATGACCCCTTTGCACTCCTTCCCCTCTCATCAGGCAGATAATTGTTTCCAGAGGCAGGGGGTGAGCCTTCAGAGCAAAGCTGGTTAGTTTCACTTGAGAGAGGGTGACCACAATAGGAATCAAGTTTTAAGCTGTAGATGGATCACAGTAGGACCAGAGGAGTTATTTTACCAAAAACTGCAACATATGCTGTTTAGTAGGCTGGACAACTCAAGGGTAAAGATTAGAAATGTCACTGTAGATAGATGACACCTCTTTATACATGGACAAAAAATACAACAATAGCAAGATACACAACTGTGAAGTATGTACGTATGATGCAAGCAAAACTTATGTAGTGTTTCTTGTTCTATTAATTTGCAATTTAGTTTATGCATTCAATTGTACGAGGCATGAGTTACACCTTTTTAGAAGTTTCTCTGGGTCACTTATAATGCTTAAGGATTGAATTGTTTTTGTGGTTTGAACATCAACCTTGGAATTAGGTGCCCAGATTCCTTTGATATTTGAGATGCATGCAGTGCATCCTTAGCCAAGATTTCGATGTTTTGAATAGACACTTATGCTTGTATGAAATAGGTGTAGCAGACAAATTTACAATGACTGTTAGCACTTATTTTGCTCTGATGAAGATGACTAACCTGAGGTGTGAGGTAGCATGGAAAAATCAAAGAAGGAGCATGCTATGAGTAGAGTCAGATATTTGTTACATGGGTGGTGAGGCATGAACACGCTGATCATCTTCTATAACTGCAATTCTAGTGTCTGGAAGACTTTCAGGGTTCGTTCTTTCTTTGTGCACTGACTGGCAGGTTGCATTTCAGGTGAGTAAGCAGCCATGCTCGTTCAGGAACCACTCTGAAATATTTACTTTGCTGTTTTTAGGATTACTATAACTCAATGTAGTTTCCACGATGGTTCAAAATTTGTTGCTGAGCTGGAAGTAGCCAAATGTGTTTCTTTCTTAAGAACAGTAGAATTTAAGGTCCTATTAACAAAGCTGAGTCTATGTCTCAGAAGTGTACAATGGAGAAAAATAATTTATCCTGAAACTCTAATGAGACTTCTGTATTTCCATTGTCACCCACAAAGTACTTATTTTTCATTATGTACGAATGTGATAAAGTTGTCACCTAAAACCATGAAAACTAAGAAAAATGTGGTATTTTGCAATTCAGTAGTCACTGAGTATATATCTGACATGTAATGAGGAATAAGGAGTTCCTCTAGAGAACTCAACGTTTCAGCATATGTTTTTTATTTTTTACTGTCCCTTCATATTGCAGCTTTTGAAACACTAGTTTCTACTGCTGTTTGTCTGGATTTATTCCGCAGTTCCCATGGTGTACAAGGCACCTGTCTGGCTCAATTTAGTTGAAGAAAGGAGTGTAAAATACTTAGATTTGTACTCTGGCAGCTGTCATAAGAGAAAGAAAACAAATGTTATTTTTATTAGTAGGCAGCTTGCTCTTCCAGTGCAGTGGTTCATGCTTTCTGGTGTGGCTGCTGGCTGTTGTCAGCTCTCCTAGCAGTGATTCAGGATCTCTTAGTAACAGAGCAGGGGCAGGCTGGAGATTTCTGTTGGCGGGTTCATCAGAGCCGAAAGGTTATATTTGGCTAAGGCCAAACCACTTTGAAATATCAGAAATGCAAAAGGATGAAAGGAACTGAGCAGTACCTTTTGAATTAATCAAAACTCAGAAGCAAAGATGGGAGATATATGCATGCTGTGTGTAATGTCACAGTCAAAAGCTTGCACGAAGTGTAAGCCTGGGCAAAGTTTAACCTACTATGTTGTCAAAGCAGTATTTTCTTCTAGTTGATAAACAAACAAACAAAATATTTGCTTCTTAAAATACTATGACTTTATTACTATATTGCATGTGGAAATCTACGACAATATTTAAGAAAAAATTAGCTCTGGGTAGAATGATTTGGAACTGAAGAACTAATCTTAATTTGGACTCCATAAATCTCCAGTGAGAATTTGTCTAGTGGGTCTTGGCTCCTCTTAGAGGAGGCAGCAGAACTGCCAGATTTCAGCAGTTTGGGAAAAAATGGAGAGAAATGCTTTCCATTTAAATACTGATTATGTGAATGAAAGAGATATAAAGGCTTTTAAAGCTACTAAAATGTTATACTATGCAGCATAGTATCAAAAGAAAAAAAACACTGGGAAATAAACCTGGGGAAAATGAAGGTCCACAGGGCACTATTTCTTTCCAAACTCAAGCAATGCTTACAAAACCAGAAGTTCTGATAGTAGGAAGAGTCTGAAGGATATGTATAAGTTTGGCTGCTTGTGCCTGTATACTTAACAAGAATTGGAAAGACTTTCCTTGTAGCTGAGTACTTGTTGGTGTGGAACAACTGTAAGCACAGGTGTTTCAGCAGTTTCAGTGGACTGAGCATAATCCAGCATGTGTCAGCTTTGAAATTCTGTTTGGCTTCATGGTCCACTACTTTGGGTGTTAGCAATAAGGTCCAGAATCTAGAAATGCAGTATTTGATGATGGAATTACTTTTGCATTTAAGAACAGCATTTAAACTTTAGTATTTTCTGTAAGATAGAGTATACCTGCTTCAGATTTACAGTTAATCATTTATGAATTAGGACTGAGTTGTGTAAGTATTTTCTAGTAAGCTTTATTGATTTTAAGTATAAATAACATTGATTGCTTTAAGCAGAGTTCTGTGACTTCTCTAAAGTTTTGTTTTCTTAAGCTGGCAAACAGATACGTGAAAAGTTACTGTATGAATGCAGTTTGCCTTCCTTATACTATCGACTGCTGTTATGCTTAATCAAGTTAAAGTTTCAGTAAGAGGACCATAAAATGATTAGAACTTCTCAATGCTAATGTCTACTATGTTCAGAAAGAAGATTTCACATCCTGAAGTTTATGAATGAGATGAAAAAAAGAAACCTCAAATGCCAAAGACACCTCTGCAGACAGTATCAGCCTTAACAGTGGCTTCCTATTTTAGTTTATTATGTAGCTATATAGAAATGTAATGTCTTCTAGTGTTGCCTCAGTAGTAATTCAGGTATTGTAATAAGTGTAAATGGTGCTGTAGGCAGATTCTTTGCAACCTTCAGCACATATGTGACAAGAGAGATCATTGGAAAGAAATAGAATGACTTTATTATTGAAGTACGTGTTAGTACCATGATCTTAAGCCAAAGATGAATCCTACGATTTCCATAACCTTGCTTTTAAGAATTCAAAAGGGGATTATAGTAATATTTACCCAACCTTAGGTCTTTCAAAAATAAGGCTAATATTTATTGGAAGATGAGTAGGGCATCTTATCTGTAGTGAATTATTTTTACCGTAGGTTTGTCATCTTTGTTTTTTATTTTTGCTTCCTTCTTTCTGCATTTATAAAGCAAAGCATAAAGGGAGCAAAATAATTTTTTAAAAGACTTAGTTTGTGTTTTGAGAGTTTCTAGACTGCAATCAGGAGTAGGTGAAAACAGCACAGCAAAGAAGGAAAATCTGTGGGGTGTTTGTGTACAGCTTTTATTTATATCCCTGGAGAAAGCTGATTAACATGCTTACCATAAAAAAAAAGGCAAATAGGTTGGATGTTATCTTAAAGGCTATCAGGGATCTTCTAAATGAACTAATATTTTAAATCTTCTCCGTCAAACTTTTAGCTAGTCTCCCACCCATAAATCCCAGCCTAAGAATGTTTTAAGATGTCTTGCCTTGATTAGGCCAAAATGTCTGCACTGTCTGAAACCGGAGCCAACAGCTTCAGGGGTGTAATGGCACAGAGAAATATGCTTTTAATTATGCAGGCCTAGGACCATTTTACTGTGCTCATTAACAAAGTTACTTAAATAATGCTTGAGAAATGGTCTATGTAAAATAAGGAATGAACACCCATGCATCATGCTTAAGTTTTTATACGACATGTCCAAAATCCATGCAATATCACGGAAGGTCTTAATGATCTCTAATGTTATCACTATGACATTTCTACTACCTTACTGCTAATTTCTTTGCATTGTCCACAAATAATGACCAGCTTGTAGTTTTTCAGTCATTATTTCAGTTTTTCTTATTGTGATCTATCCTTTATCACTGAATAATTGTCTGTTTACACTAATTACATTTTTATTATCCTAGTCTAACATAACTTTATGTTTATGAGCTTCCCTGCTGTCTGCTGGAAGCTCTTTGCTGCTTGCATTCAACAGCCATAATGTCCCACAATATGAAGGTGGATATGTAAACGGTACACAAATTTATTTATTTTTACTAGATTTTAATGTGATATTTATCCTTCAGAGTTTATTCAGTGAAACAGAGCTAGATACTGTAGATGGGTGAAAAAAATGTGTTAAAACTCTGAAGTGGCTGGTATAATATTGATTCACATTTTTTGTACTGGAAAAGAATCTTAAGTTCCTTTCCTTATTTCCTATGAGTTGATATGAAGATTTACTTGACTGATATCATAACCTTCAATACACGCTGCTGCTAAACTTGCATTCTATCCTTAAAAGTTCTGTAATTTCCTCGGCTCTGTTATGAATGATTCATGGAACATACTGTTAAAGTTATCATTGATAGCATCAGGTGGTCCTTCCAGAACAAAAGATGATCTTATTTCTGTTAAAAATATATGGAAATAATAAGAAGACAATATTTGCACCAAATGCAACCCA
Organism: Cuculus canorus; assembly: GCF_017976375.1. NCBI lineage: Eukaryota > Metazoa > Chordata > Aves > Cuculiformes > Cuculidae > Cuculus > Cuculus canorus. Next base: position 36,760,329 of record NC_071403.1, read on the forward strand.
AATTGTGTTCTTTATGCATTAAGTGTATTTATGTGTAGAATATATTGAAATAGTTGTCTGTATAGAAAAGAAATGATAATATGTTATAAGCTATGGGCTTTTGTCTATATGATGTCTAGAAGGCAATGTGTCTTACGGATAGTTAATATGCATCAGCTAACATTTTTTATAACACCTTTACGGGGAATCTGGAAGGGTGCTACCGTGAAGTAACTACAGACTCAGAAAAAGATGTAATTTCAGTATTACAGAGATATTTATTACACTCCTCAATTACAAGTGGGCTTTCTGGAGCCTTCAAAGCAAATAAATTAATCAGTGAACAGAATATTAAAATAGGAGAATGCTGAATTTAATTTTTAAGTCTGCTTTAGAAGATGAAAATATCTTCAAGTACGACTGTAGGCTGTGCTTGGAGCTTGCATAATTTACACATGATGCTGTAATGAGAATACAAACGGCAGAAAAAAAGGTTCTTTATATACTATGGAAGTTACAAAACTAAATACTGAAATACTTAGATGAACACTCTTCTGGAAAAGAGGAAAAAAGTTACTGAAAACTTAGTACGTCTGCCCCAAAACCACTTCCCAAGTGCAAGATCAGTACAATACACTGAGAGGGTTTCTCTTTCTGAAGCTGGTGAACATGGAACATTGCCTAGTTTCCCAGAAACAAAACTTCTCTGTCTTTGTATGTATATATGGATATATATACACATACAAAGTATATATACACATGTGTGTATATATGTATGTATATATATATGTATATATATATATGTATGTATATGTATATTTGTGTGTGTATATGGATATACCTTTATACACATGTGTCTCTACACATGCATGTCTGCTATTTTCTTTAAAATATTTAAACCCATGGGCTAATGTCATTCACATTTGCCATGGAAGCACCAAAGACTTCATTATCCCTGCAGGTTCTGTGACAGTAGGTGACTAAGAAGAAGCGAAATATTATGTATGTTCTAAGAGAGGTCAAACCTCCTTAAAAGCCTCTTAGATTTTTAAGAAGGAGATCACATGGGATTTTCTAAGCTAGAATTTTGTGCAGCTAGTAGGAACGCTACTTCAGCACAGTGATTTTGTCTTTATTTATGCTTTTAGTTTTATCTTTTAGTGTACAGAATACCATCTTAAAACTTTGTAGAAATGGAGATCCATGTTCAGTGGTCATCCGTCAAAGCCATACACATCACATATGTAGGCAAATGTGAATAACATGGACAAATCCACCACCCCTTCATCAGGGACTGCTCACTTGTATTCCTTCAGACTAGCTCTGACTTTTAAGGCTTATCCTTAATGGTTCATTTCTTAGATTTCATATCCATTTCTAGCAGAGCTGTTATAAGATATGTAATTCTAATGCAAATATTATCCAAATTTCCCATATAATTTTCACTAACTTTCTTTGTGTATAGCTTATTTCAGATCCTTTTTCAGATATTGTCTATTGCCAACTGTCAGATAATGAAATTCATTATGCTAGTTCAGAGCTTTTGCCTCTAATCTAACTTCGGACGACTCTTTTCAAAAAGTTTGTGGCATGGGATCTTGTCAATGTAGTGAATTTGGAAACCTCCGTGAGGCTGTGAATTAAATTATGGATGCTGCTGTCACAGTTTAATTTTTTTCAAATTCAGCTTAAGGAACATATAACTGAAAACAATATCTGCAGTTTGGAATAGCAGTTTGAGGGCTTCTTAGCATGTCTAGTAATAAAACAGACCACTGCAAAGAATAAACTACATATCTACCAGTATAAAGTCTGAAAGACCCTATTGTTTCATCCTGTGTCCTCTGACTTGCAAAGCACTTAGAACAAAAAGCCCACCTTTGCCTTTTACTCAGAAATCTTCTCCTTGTGAGACCCTTCCATTCACAACCTTCACTTTCATTTCCCAGTTAGTTACTAATTTTTCCTGCTATGGTCCTTAGCTATGTGAATGAACTCTGCAACTATTATTGCATAACTCGCATTTTTCTTTCTCCTTTTATTTTTTCTTCTTTTTTTTTTTGTTTTGTTTTGTTTCCTTACTACAGATATAACAAGCCAAAACTTCTTATTCCTGAGATTTTTGCCTGTGCAAATAAATCTATTTTTAATTCATCATTTGGTGTTGCTGCACTTTAATTTAGTCCAAGGGGAACAGAACCCACAAAATTTACAGGGCTGCCCAGGTTCTCCCCCACCAACTTCTAGGCAGTCCATTTTGGGTCACAACAATATTAGAAAAAAAATTTGCTCTCCAGGGCTATAGACATATTTTGTGTTTATTACAGCGTTTGAGATGTTAGCACCAACTACTCACAACACAGAGATAAACAGATCCAGTCATATACTGTTTTATAACCTGTCCTCTTTCTCACTAAGCACTTACAATGGACGAGGTGCTGCAACTGTAGGGAATTTTTGATTACTTCTGAATATAGGCAGATTTGAAAATATGCTGGTATGACATAAAATATGCCGGTTCTTGACTGTGAAATGCATTTAGTTGGGCTCTTTGTTCCTACCTCCTATGAAGGGTTGAATTTTGTCCCTTTTTCCTGATGTTTACACCTTAGCGGTTCTTTGTTCAAATTAAGCCTCAGTTCATATATATTTTTCTTGTTATCCTTATTACATGAATATTCACGCTAGTGATTATATCACCCTAAATAGACATGAATCTTCTTACTGATTTTGCTACGTAAATGTTAGTATACACTATTAGGAAAAAAACTGATACTTTCAATGTAATCTGACAGCAGTGAGAAATATCCATTGTGTTTTTCTACTAATGTATTTATGAGGAGGGAGAATGGGAAAGCAACTTCCTTAATTCAATTTTTAAGCCTTAAAAAAAAATTTTGGTTTCTTTCTCTAGTTTCTTGTCGCTTTCATTCCAGAGAACCTTGCTGCATGTCTATGGCTTGGAAAAGACTTTTAGGACTGGGTTTAATTTTTTTTTTTATTAAGTTTTTTGTTTTCTTTCAGGAAATGTGACCTGCTGTAGTTAATCCAGTCATAATCTATACAGTTGTGCTGGCTGAGAGCTGTTCAGGAGAAATAAAAGAAAAACCCAGCATTATCCAGAAATACAGAAAAATCCAAGAGAGCAGAGATGAGATTGTGGCAAGAAAGCAGAACTCTTTTTGTAACTGTCACTGTGAATAATGGACTAGTAAATAGCATGACACCTGCAGGAAGGAGTTGATGATGTTTGCTTTTGGAGAGGTGGCCGCTCTTCTTGCTGTAACAAATTATACACCAGTATATCCTTTCTGGGTTATAGATGCAGACGTATTGATTAATACATGAACATTCGAGTTAAAGGATGTTCTCTAGATCACTAATTTTAGCCAAATATAGGAAAGAATTGACAGCCTTAATTTGACTGAGGTTCATCTTCATGTGCTGCTGCTGTCAACAATAACTAGCACCAAAAGCTGTTTTGAAAAGCATAAGAACTTCTTGTAGCCAGGATAAGATAACTTGTAGCATTGCTCATCATTGGTTTAGGCTTTTTATATGGATTCACTTAAGCCTGGGAAAATTAGGCTTCACATTCTCTGGAAAAACAAAGGTGTTTTTCAACATTTCTTACTACTTGGGCTACTCTAGTTGTCCATATGAATATTCAAGTGTTTCTTGAATCTATCTAAATTTGATGACCGTAAATTCTTGTGTAAATGCTAGATTGTGAAAAAGCCTTAAATTGGTTTTGAATCAGATAATATTTATTTTAAAGGATGTCCTATGTTACTGAAAGAGAAACTGCTAAACTGTCTTCCCCATACTTCTCACTGTGGCTATTTCAGCCAAGTTAGAAGATGCAATAACATTATTGTGAAGCCTTACAATTCATGTTGTCTCTTCATAAGTCCTTTATACTGTCCTGAGCCCACACAAGTTACACTGCATTTGAGTGGTCTGTAAAAGTGCAAGAGTTCTATTGAATAGAGGATAAGATGCAGAATTCAGTTAGAAGTTTTGCAGTTGCCAAAGTATTGCTTGCTTTCCACCCCTGTCTTTTCCTCCCTGTTTCTTTGACTTCATTCAGGAATGATTCAGGACTATTTAAATAATAAGCTCTATAAAAAGAACAAGGGAATAATAATAATAATAAAAAAGTAGATAGAGAAGAAGAGAACAGGAAAATCAAAAAGTCCATGGATGGGAAAGGTTGAAACAGAAACAGAAGAAAAGAGGTAGGTACAGAAAAGACAATTGTGGCCTTAACTATTGCAGAACAAATGATCTCTTTCCACTCCTAGAAGGAGAAAAAGAAGCAAAGATGATAAAAGACTTTTTCTTCAACTCTTTCTTTCTCCTGTTTGCTTTTTAAAAACCAGAAGTATATGAGTAAATTTTAAATAAAAAAGTATTGAGGAAGGTGTGTATGTTGCATATTATTTATTTTTTTTGTAAAATAAAGCAACTGACACTAAGAACATGATAAGACTTATTTTAGCTGCTAGATATACATAAACTGCATCATCTAATTGAATTATTACTTGATCTTTCACAATTTCAAAATCCAAATTAATTGTTGATTGTTTGTATTCTATACTTAAATAGTTTCTTTTATGCTAGGTCTATGAATAACAGAAATTGTACTGCAAATTTAGATAACAATGGAGCTAAATGGCTCCGAGTACTTCAATTGTTTGAAATCAGTCCTGGCTTTGTTTTGAATTTAGTAAAAATATCTATCTAGCAGTGCTCCCATTCCTGTAGAGACTATGAGGGGTTTGAATCCTCATCTCTATGAGAATTTTCCAAGTGTCATGTTACAGACTGTGCAGAACTGAAGAAGTAGATGCATTTACTTCGTATTAGCGCTGTTTTACTTCAAATCAGATACCTAAATATTCATTCAGCTGATTAGACACACTACATTTGGCCCACCTTGTACAGAAGTGAGAGATCTCAGATGAATTCACCATTGCAGTTGCTGCTCCGGTTCACATCCTAAGCACTGTCTTGGAACACATTGATGGATGGGCAGTTCTTGATGTTGTCTGTTGATGCTTCATAATATGCTTCATATTCATGGAGCAGGGACTAGGAACAGGAGTGCACTGCATTGCTACAGCCCCTAGACTGTAATGTCATTCCTTTCTGTGGCTCAGTGAATACTTAAGTACTGTTTACAAAGGTGGAACGTACTTAGCAGGGGACATTGGGAACTGCCCTTCCCCATGTTTGTTGACATGGATTAAATCCTTTTGGGGAAGGGAAGAAATACAAACCAGATTTTCAGCAGAACAAGATGAGTGCTTAAACCAAGTGCTCTCATTTTCATCACCAGTTCACATCTTTTGCAGACAGTACCCGTGTCCTCCCTATTTCCATTTGTTTCTTTTGGTATAGATACCTCAAACTGTAAACAGTCAAGTTCTGCTCTACATTATCTCTACCCACTTGCCATTTAGTGTACTAAATTAAAAAACAATGAAGCATTTGCTGAGCTGTGATTAACTGTGCTAATCTTGGCCAAGTATTTGCTACTGATGGTGTGGTTATTACAATTATTTGCTATAGTTGTTTGGGGAAAAATTATGGATGACCTAAAGCTCCTATCTACTGTTTTTCTACAAGTGCATGAGTGTGCTCAGAAATGTTGTAATGGAGAAGCTAATTTGTAAGGAAGTGGGTTTTGAATTTACGTGCAATTTTTGCAGAAGCAAATAGAGGTCAAGTGAACTGGAAGCTGTGATTAAAATGAGATAAAAGGAGGGAGCTGGCAAGAAATGTTTATTTATTTATGTAAATTGCGGTTCTGCTATTTTGTACAGTACCTGGATCTGCTTATTATTTCCTGAGGCAGAAGTTAAGTTGGCTTTTTTTCCCTTCTGTTCTCAATCCCATCTTTTCCCTCTCATCTTTGTATTTTGCTTATAAACTTTTATATACTCATAGCTTGAAAGGCTTTTATATAATTCTTTTTACCTGTTGTGAAATAGGTTTCTATGGGCTTATTTGAAAAGCCAGTTCCTTCTGTTACAATAGTATAGCAATAATCTGCTTTAGGTGGAATTTAAGGTATTCAAATACTCTTGTAATTTTTTATACCAAACTTTATAGCCAGATTATAGCAGAATTTCAGCTGATGCCTTTGTATTAGCTGTTGAACTTGTTTCAGTGAGCTGTAGTTTGTTTATCTCTGCATTACAGCCTTTATTTAATAAACTCATTATTTTGTAGCTTTATCCTTGTGATAGTCCTACGCTTCTCTTGAATTTCAGAGAGATTAACGACTGTTGTTTGTCTGAGGCAATTTGTGCAGGATGTCATGTTGTCACAGTTGTCACAAAAGCATTACTAAAGTTTAAGTCCATTCATACCATTGGTATTATATATGATCTAAACAATAGGCTTAGGTTCTACTTCTGCTAGTTTGTAGGAGTAATTGAGGCCTTTCACTCCATTGCAGCTGTTTTTTGCATTGTAGCTGTATTTTGGCCAGATCGGTAGGTAGTGGCGCAGTACAGTCATCTGAAAACAAGTCTGTCTTCCCATTATCTGCTGAAGTGTTTATCTGTCTAACATATTTTTTGTTCATGAAGACGTTTCTAGAAAATTTCACCTGAGGTATATAGCTAAAAAAAAAAACACATATGAATGGTAATGACGGATTCAGGAATGAATTTGAAAAGCCTTAAAAACCAGTATTCATCTATCACTGGAATTTTTATTTAGCAACTACTGATTTCCACTAGGTTTTGACTTTGCAAATTATATTCTGCTACCAGATCTAATTTCTCATATCTCTTTGTGTGGAACACGTCAATATATGCATTACTACAAAAGGCTCTTAGTCTCAGTTCCAGTGAGTTCAAAGGTGGCTTTGTTTCAGTACATTGTAGATGCCAGCGTGTGTTTTTTGTAGGATAAATAGGCTGTGTAACACAGCAAAGCTAATGTTGTGGAAAGTTAACGTCTTAAATTTCTTGTCATTTGTGATGCTTGCCACATTGTTTATAACATTCCATTAAGGTTCTTTAATTTATCCCCTTGATGCCATTGATGGCCCTCACTTGCCATGTCAAGCCTCTGAAAACCATTCAGGTCAGGGCCCATATCTTTCCATTTTCCCTAGAAAACATTCACATGCTTTTGGGAATTGTAATAACAGTAGTCTTAAATTTTATACCTACTATGTATAAGGTTAAGTATAGCATCAGTAGCAGATCCACCATCTGTTTCATCAAGGTCTAGTTCCTTTCATAGGTAGCTACTACTCATTCCATGTCACAGACTTCTGCTATTCTATGTTATTTTATTCTACACGAGCTTTTCACTATCTTTATTGTCTTAGAGGCTGAGTACCTAGCATCTGTTATTTTCATTCTTCCTTCCACTATTTTTGCATGGGGTGAATAGCATGTGAGGTATGGTGCTCTTCCTGGATAAAGTTTTCATATATATATATACACATACAAACACACACTTATAAATACACAGATATATACATACAGAAATTGTTTCGTTCATTTTTCCTTCCTTGTTTGTGATAGTGCTAACAATTTATTTTTGAAAGTGCTGAGGTATCACCCCCCTCAAAGCTTGATAACAGTAGGAGAAAGAAGACAGAAAAAGTCTAAAAGGAGAATGGGGTGGAGCATTTTGCTGCCCATCAAAACTTTTGCTCTATTCTAAATCTCTTCTTTATATACAACTGCATTTTTTTTTTTGTTTTGAAAAATGAGATTCAAGCTGTTTTATCCCCTAAAGTACATTCAACAATGAGGACGATGCATGAATCAGAGCTCTGAGAATTTTAGCAATGCTGTTTGAAGGTCACCCTTGTCTTCCTTTTTTGTAGTGTTGCAACAGTTAAGATGGAGACAGTATTGATGTGACTGAGTGAACTGAGTCACCAGATTTATTGTCCTTCGCTACTTCAAAGTCTTTATGATACTTAAGAGTTTGAGACCTTAAACCTTGCAGAGGATGCTGCAAAATGATTGTGCTGCTACTGCTGGTGAGAGATCTTTGTGGTTCCACATACTTGGTGCGTGCCTCTGTTTCTCTGCTTTTAGGACCACCCTTCTCTTCAGTGTTGAACAGGAGCCAAAAATGGCTGTTGTAGAGCAGGTGGGTTTTAGGTTTTTTTGCATTCTGTTTGCAGTTCTTATTTCTCCAGGAAAATCTTGTATTGATCGAAAGGTTTATATCTGCTTCTGTTGGATACCTTTGAGAGGATATGATTCAGCTAGCGTGTAGTCAAGAAAGGGTTGCTGTGAGGTAGTCAGCCATGAATATGAATATGAACATGAATATGAATATGAACATGAGGCTTTTGAATTGACAGTTGTCAACATGAAGGGCACTAAATAAGTTTGATTCCCTTTGTTCACATCTTTCTTCTCCCTGGGGTATGCCTGGCCATCACAGTGCTATTTATTGCTCTCACTCCTTTTGGCTATGCTAGATAAACCAGCAAGAACAGCAGCTGGGGAAGATTTATATTTCAAAATGGGGAGAATGATACGTGACTAGGGATAGTAGGGCAGAAATCAAATATGACAGTAAGTGCACAAAGTACTTGAAGCTGGGGCTGCATGACAGCAATCTCCTGTGGACAAGTAAATGTTTATCAAAGTTGTAGTAGTAGTAATCTTCATGCTTTAACATGCAGAAGGCCTTTTTCCTATGACTGAGCTGCTGCTTTAATACACGTTATAAGAAGTAGGAGGGCAAGCAGGAAAGGTTTGTCCATATAATAGTTTTCAGTTAGACCTAGAATTAGGCTATCTTTAAGTCCATGAAGGCTATAATTATGATTTTTAAAACAGATTAATTTTGTATTTTGCTTTCTTTGGGATGTTTTGGATTGACATTTTTCCTCCGTTTCCTCCACTGTGTTTTATACAGATCTACACATTCTGAGACAATGATGCAGATAGCCACTCTGAGACCCAGCAATGTGTACATTGGTGATATATGTTATCATGGTAAATCATTGGTTCTTACAATAGGTTGCAATTTTCTGCAGTGGAAATTAAGAATTAAACCATGCCATTTCTCTTCTGAGAACCAGACTGGGTTATCAGTGCCAAGTGCTGAATCAAGCCAACTAGCCAAGTGTTAGCAAATTATCCTTGGAAGATATTTATCCTATCACTTTGTCAAGCCTGACAGAGAAGTAATTTATTTAGCCATGAGTATGATAGCAACTTCTATTTAATTTCTTTCCTGTGCAATCAGTCCTCTTAGAACCTGAATTTTCTGGTGGTGTTCTGTCAAATGTGCAAAAGTATCACTAACTTTTGATTGGATTCCACTGATCTGAGGTCAAAAAGTACCTATTACATTTCACTGTAGCATGTTTCTCACTTTATTCATTCATAGTTTTTAGTATTCCAGAAACCTTTGGGATATTAAATGCACTGCCACTGTTTTGGCAGTTTTTGTTTCAAATGCCATAGGTGTAGTATGATTTTATTTGTGGTTACTTCCTGTGAATCATTTTATAGGGTGATTAAAAATATATTTTTCTGTCCCAAATATACAGTCAGGTGAATGTGGTGTGCCTGCAAAGCCCAGCAATGAACTGATAAAATTACTACAGGTTTTGTTCTACCGTATTTCAGTAATGGTATTGAGTGACAGGTGGTATACAATTTTACAGATGTAACTGCCTTAGCATGTGCTTGCTCAAGTAAAATGTGATGTAGCAGAGCAGGGAATACTGACCTCCTCTGTAATATATTTAGCATTCAGAATAACACAGGCCACATCCATAAATGGATATTATTTGATAATTTTTTTTAATGACCATCTAGTTAAGTATGGGCACCTGCTTAAATTAATTTTAAAAGCCATATGTGAGGCTTTTGTAATCAGTTTCAGTTAAACCTATTCCTTGCTAGCAAATCCATGGCTTTCTGGTCTCTTTGATGGCCATGTCAGAATTACTCCTTCCAAGAAAGTGGGGCCTATTCTTGTTATGAAATTTGTTGATGGCATTACTTCACGGAATGCTGACTACTTACAAATCACACAGCAATGTAAGTTTGTAGTAAGAGTGCTCCATAAACTCAACTTTTCGTCCTTCCTTGCTTATTGTTTTGAGAGGTCTTCAGTGGGTCAGAGAGGCCAGTGTTCTCCTTCACTGCTGTTTCAATAAGACGTTATTATAAGATCTGAACAATAAATCTGCTTTACTTGCTGATTGTTGCCTAGAATATTTTCAGTAAAATTGATGCAACAATTGCTTTATGTGCTGTATATTAAAAGCCTGAGAAAAATAAATAAGCTCTTCTGCATCAGGGACATTGTCTTTTGCTTAGCTTTTTAAAGCTTTTCAGAGCTTTCTCACCCCTAAAGCTATCTGTCAGTAAACAGATGCTTGGATATAGCTGAATTCATTATGATAATAAAGGATGTCAGGTTCTACTTGTTTAGCTATTGTGAACTTAAAAATAAACACTCAATATCAGTTGATTATGAAGTGAAATCTTAGTAAAAGATACTCTTTCTTTCGTTTCCTGTCAAATATTTGCTAGTTTCCTTTGGGATGCTTGCTTACATTTTTTTTCTTTGTTAGCAAAAGGGCATTCAGACTTTAGGAGCCAACTCCACAAAGATACTAAGTAACCCCTTGCCATTTATTTTCAAGCTGAAAATTTATTTTTAAGCTGAGAACCTAAATAAATGTGAGGATCTTGTACTCTGTAACTGAATGGGGTATGAGAGATGGATAAAATGGAACAGGCTACGCTGGAGGGAGAAATTCTGACAAGAAAGCTTGAGGGAAGCGGTAGTGATAGATTCCCTCTAGATTAAATGAGACAGTTGATAATGTAGTCATTTCCTATGAGGTTAACTGACAGATTATGTTTTTCTGGATCCTGCTCTGAGTAAAAAGTGAAAGGTAGTTCTGGTTGCTGACATTTGCATGGTTCTAAACAAATTCTGTTATCTGGAGAGGTCCTCTGTTGCCTGTAGTAGAGGCTGTGTATCTGTGGTCGTATGAAAACATATGCACATGAGCAGTTTGGTTTTGTGGAAAATTTTAGATTTAGTTTATCAGTTTTAGTAATGTGAATACTCTGACATTTTTACTAGGTATAGATTTGATTGGCAAGGGAAAGAGTGGCTGGTAACAAAGGGTAATGTTTGGGGATCTGCAAGAGGCTGTAAATTTAACCTTGGGATTCTGGTGGTCACCTGGCTTAGAGCTGCAGATTGTTCCTGACTTAGTGCCATGGTTTCAGGGAGCTGGATACAACCTGCAGTTACAGTGAGCTGTTAGCAGAGTGGAAATGAAGCTTTTATGTGAAAAGCTAACCCATTCAGCTGGTTACTGTGTTTTCCAAGACCTACTTGCCATTTTCCCAGGTCATTTGTTGAGCCGGAAGAAAAGAAGGAAAAATAAGTAGCTTCCAAAAGTTTACACATAACTACATTTAAATTTCTCATGGAAAGAAATTCGAGTATGCCTCTAGGTGGGAATTTTCAGCTGTAGCTTGTGCTTCATTTAGAAGAAGCCCTAGACAACCTGATAGACCCATTCCTTGCTACTCTTCGTGATTGCCAGTGCTCCAGCACACCAAAAGTATATGTTGATGAGAACTCTTCATTCCAGGAGCCTACTATGAAAGCAGATTTTGCCTGAACTCTGGAATGGACACAAGCACAGTGTACTTTATTCTGAATGTAGGTGCCGATTTAAAAATAGGGGTTGCTGAAAAGTGGCACTCCAAGTCCTTCAGCAACTAATTTATAGGGTGTTTTCTTGCCTCCTTTCCTTTCGGATGCAAAAAGAGGTGGCTGTCTTAGTTCAAAATTTAAGTTTTTGTTTCTTGGTCTGTGATTATATTTTCTGCAGCAGTAGCTAGCAGAACCTAAGCAATGTGTCTCAGTGTCCCCTAATACACTCCCACAAAGAATGCAGTGCCATCATAGCAGCACCTTCATTGAGGCTAGCTGGCTAAATGGTATTTCTGTTAAATTATACTAGCATTGACTGCGAGATTGACTATTCCTGGGGAAGAATAATTCCATGCCCCAGTATATGCAGGGAGACCCCAGATGGAAAGCAACTTGGCAGAAAAGGTCTTGGGGGTTCTGGTGGGGAACTTGGTGATCATGTTGGACAAAAGGTTGAACGTGAGCTAGTAGTGTGCTCTTGCAGCAAAGAAGGTGAAATACACCCTTGGCTACACTAAACAAAGTACTGCCAGCGAGCCTAGGAAGGTAATTCTTCCCCTCTACTCAGCACTGGTGAGGCCACGTCTGGAATGATGAATGCACTTCTGAGCTTCCCAGTACAAAAGAGACTTGGACATACTAGGGAGTTCAACAAAACACTGCAAGTATGATGAAGGGACAGGGACACCTTATGTATGAGGGAAAGCTAAGTGAGCTGGGGCTGTTCAGCCCAGAGAAGATGAGGCTCAGGGGGATCTTATCACTGTATATAAAAAGCTGAAGTGAGACAGCAAAGATGATGGAGCCAGGCTCTTCACAGTGGTGCTCAATGACAGGACGAGAAGCAGTGAGCATACGCTGAAAACAGGAGATGCCCTCTGAATGCTAGGAATCTTTTTTTCCTGTAAGAGTGACTGAACACTGTAATAGGTAGCCCAGGGGTGTTGTGAAGTCTCCATCGTTAGGGATATTAAAAAAACTGTCTAGACATGGGTGGCCCTACTTGAGAAGGGAGGTTGGACCAGATGACTTCCAGAGGTCTGTTCCAACCTCAGCCATTCTGGGATTCATGTCTTCAGAAGAGCTGACCTTTGTGTGCCATCTTATCTTCCATTCAGACTGTATAGTGCCAGAAGCCTCCCTGTTTCAGTTAATATCAAATGTGCATAGTAGCTATTTTTAGTTGTCAGCTCAGCTACTGCCTAGAGGCTGCAGCTGCTAAAATTGAACAGAAGTGTTAATTTTGCTTCAAGGTTTTGTCGGTAACAGCTGGTATTTTTATAGGTTTTTGTATAGATTTATTATTAAGAAACATTTTGCCACTGAAATTTTTATTTTTTGAGAATGACAAACTATTTTGCCAAACTTCATAGGATACTCAGTAGGATAATATTTTCGTAGAATCACAGAATCACTAGGTTGGAAGGGACCCACTGGGTTATCGAGTCCAACCTTTCCTAACACTCCCTAAACCATGCCCCTCAGCACCTCATCCACCCGTCCCTTAAACACCTCCAGGGAAGGCGACTCAACCTTGAGCCTGTTGAGCCTGTTCCAGTGCCCAATGAACCTTTCTGTGGAAACTTTTTTCCTCATGCCAAGACTGAACACCCCCTGGTGGTGCTTGAGGCCATTCCCCATTGTCCTGTCCCCTGACACTTGGAAGAAGAGGCCAGCTCCCTCCTTTCCACAACCTCCTTTCAGGTAGTTGTAGAAAGCAATAAGGTCTCCCCTCAGCCTCCTCTTCTCCAGGATAAACAACCCCAGCTCTCTCATCCGCTCCTCATAAGACTTGTTCTCCAGCTCTTCTCTGGACACGCTCCAGAGCCTCAACATCCTTCTTGTGGTGAGGGGCCCAGAACTGAATACAGTACTCAAGGTGCGGTCTCACCAGTTCCGAGTACAGAGGGAGAATAACCTCCCTGGACCTGCTGGCTGCGCCGTTTCTGATACAAGCCAAGACGCTATTGGCCTTCTTGGCCACCTGGGCACACTGCTGGCTCATGTTCAGTCGGCTGTCAAACAACACCCACCACCAGGTCCTTCTCCTCCAGGCAGCTTTCTAGCCACTTCTAGTCTGTAGCACTGCATAGGGTTGTTGTGCCCCAAGTGCAGGACCCACCATTTGGCCTTGTTAAACCTCATGCCATTGGTCTCAGCCCAGCTGTCCAGCCTGTTCAGATCCCATTGCAGAGCCTTCCTACCCTCCAGCAGATCCACGCTTCCACCCAGCTTAGTGTCATCCGCAAACTTGCTGAGGGTGCACTCAATGCCTTCATCCAGGTCATTGATAAAGACATTGAACAGGGCTGGACCCAGTACTGAGCCCTGAGGAACCTCACTTGTAACTGGCCTCCAGCTGGAGTTAACTCCATTTACCACCACTCTCTGGGCCCGGCCATCCAACCAGTTTTCAACTCAGTCCAGAAGCTGACAGTTTTGGAAGCAGAATGCTGTGAGAAACTGTGTCAAAGGCTTTACTGAAACCCAAGAAGACTACATCCACAGCCTTTCCCCCATCCAGTAGGTGAGTCACTTTGTCATAGAAGGCAATCAGGTTAGTTTGTCAAGACCTGCCTTTCATGAACCCATGTTGACTGGGCCTGATCACCTGGTTCTCTTGCATGTGCTTCATGATAGCACTCAAGATCACCTGTTCCACGACTTTCCCTGGCACTGAGGTCAGACTGACAGGCCTTTCTTTCTTTTTCTTTTATATTTATTGGTAGGTTAATATTTAAATAAATAAATAGTTAGCTGTATCAGCCAATGGCAAAACAGAAGTCCAAAGTATATGAATGATTATCTTGGTACTGAGAGCCGAAGAATATTATGCCTCTGGTCAGGAATATACCCAAAGGTCCACCTGAGTTCAGGTGAGTTCTGATAAATGAAATAAAGGAAAGAATTTTCTTTGCTTGTTTGCATGAAAAAAATTGTACTTTCTAAATCGAGTCTTCCTATATATGCTGTAGGGAAAGTTCTCAAAACATTTTTCATCCTGGACATAAATACATGTCTCGGTGTTTTGAACAAGTAGTACTTTTCATTTAATGTACAAATCAGCATGTGCCAACTTGCTGTTCTTCTTTCCTGCTGATTTTGCCAGCAATAAGAATTGTTTTGTAGAAACCTGCCTGGGATAATTTTGGCATCTACTCTTTACTTTATAACATGAGCTCAATTTGTTGTTCGCACTGGGACCACCAACTGATGATCCATTCATTTGTGCTTGTTAATTTTTATTGCAGTATTCTTTTACTCTTCCATAGATTAAGATGTTATATAAATGTCTATAAAACTGTTAGAAGAGTGGACTCAAGGCTTGTCTGCTTTGTAGGCAAAATAAAGTTGTGGGAAAGCATAAAATCAATAGATTTGAAATTTTTACTTAAGGAGGTAAGGATGACCAATCCCTCTATTATTTCTTCTCTCTTTACACCAGGCTATTGCTACCTTACAGTACTCTGTTGCAAAGTATGGGTTCATACAGGGGTGGACGCCTCCTGGGACTCCCTTCTACCGTCCTTCGAGTTCAACACTTAAACTTGACAACACCTAGGCAAAGATTACAGCAAAGGCTATTGTTTTCATTACAAGGCAACTACCGGTTTGTCTTGTGCCCAAAGCTGTTGGTGCTTATCAGCAGTTGTTTCTCTAGGTGGTTGGTGATGGTAGTGTAGGAGGAAAGAAGCAGAACTGCTATGAATTACTCCCCCACTCCTAACCTTAACAAAGTCATAAAGCTGCAAACAAATGGACCACTTACTGCTAATGCTATTAGATTAAACTGAAAAGGGAGAGGGTAGCATCAGTATTGCCAGCTGGAAGTGCTCAAGAGCTGTCCAAAACCATGATTTTTGTTTTATTTTTTTAAAAACTTTTAAGATAGGAGCCCCTAAAATTTTCTTTAAGAGATTTTTCTGTGATGGTGGGAGCTAAAAAAAAAAAGATAGATCCTTGAGTTAGGGTTTTAGCAAGACACATAAAATATTGGCACACTTTTTCAGAGCTGAAGCAATCACTTAGAATTAGACAGGCACATTGCCACTGTCTTTTCATGGTTAGGAACACAGCCTTTAAGCTGCAGTTTTATTGCCAGAGGATATCAGGAAATATAGTTTTGGGTTTGGAGTGTGGTGTTTCCCATTGTGACAGGGAGTGACCTGATGTTTCTTGTCAGTCACAGCTTAAGTGAAAATCTATGTTGTACCCTGAGTTTTCCGTGTGCAAGCATGCTTATTGACTCTTGTTTGTGTTTAAATCTGTAATTCACGTGAGACTTCTCATTCATCCATCTGTTGTCAGTTTAGCCTACTGAAGCAGTCAAGCAACTCTTCTCATTGAGGTTTTAAAATCAGAGGGACTTTAGCAAACATTGCTTAACAGAAACAATAAGATAAACCCTTTGAACTGTGAAGCTTTCATAGGGACAGTAACATTGGCTTTGCTTTTAAAGCTTTCTGCCTGCCCTCCCCATGATGGGCACAAGACTTGAGGTAAGGAGATATAATATCCCCCTCACCCTCAAGATCATGCAGGTTTATCTCATCCTCTCTTTCCTTCTGGTTTAACTGTATTTTCTGCCTCCTGCCTGCAGAAGCACTGATGACCCATGGAGAGTCTGAGTTATCTTTACTTAGTCCACATGAAGCTGTGCTAATAGACATAGCAGACTCTGTTTCTCAGTTAGAGAGGGAAAAGGACTCCTACGTTCATGACATCATGTCTCCAGAAAGGCAAGACGAATGGAAGACTGGAAATGCTGGTCATTCACTCAATCTGAACTGTGTCAGCACTGGGAATAGGGTGCAAGCTCTGTTTTGGAAGAAGCGGAGACTATCAGGTGGAGCAAAAGATATAATAGTGAAGGCAAAGGGATATTTGTGTCTGAAATGGAGGAAGGAAGAGGCAGGAGGTTTGCTGTAGTTATTAGCCCTTTTTTCTCTGCAGTGGAATAACATTTCTTTTTTTAACATGTTGCCTTCAATGTTGTTGAATACCAACTGTTCTGCAGGCCTAGAGAAGCTGTCCATCAATGATTCCATGCACCCTCCTGGCGTGCTCATACTAGATTGCTGTAGGCTGGATCTCTGCTTCCCAAAAGGTTTGACAGCTCTACTGGGCTTAAAAGAAAGCCAAAGGCATGTGGCAAAGGACTAATACTATGAGATAATTGCTGGTGTGTGGCTTGGGGCTTACAGCATACAAGCTAAGATGAAATAAAGATAAAATATAGGCAGGATCTGAGCTGTGCAAAAGATGCTGAGGAACTCGAGTTTATTGCAGGGAGTGAGAGGTTAGCATAGATCACATAAAAGATGAGGAGTGACAACATGTCAGGAAGGCCTGAAGGACAAAGATTGAGAATCAGCTAAGGAATAGTGATTAATAGCTGTAGAGGTAGATGATTTCACAGCTGTATTTTCTTAATAGCAAAATGGAAAATAAAAAATTGAGAAGTGGATGGCTTGGCTAAGATGCCACAACAAACTATCTTCAGAAGCAAGGTCATGTCCACAGAGTGAAGATCCAGGAGTTAAAACAGAGGTCTCATTTCAATCTGGATATTGAACCATTAGGTAAATGGCTCAAAATTATACCTGGAATGTGAGATTTCAGTCCAGTGCTTGGGATGTCTCCTCTCATGAACATCTGTCAGCATTCAAAGCATGCCAATTGGAATAGTTATCCTCTTTGTGTTATTTTGTTTGGCTGGAAAGCAGAAGAAAGATTGAGGAAGCAGAATAAATTTTTTAACACATATAGGAAAAATTCGACTTGATCATTCATCCAAAAGAAGTAGCTCTTTTGATAAGCAAAAACTTCAATTATTTTCCTGAATTACACCAAGGAAACACTGGCAAAGAGCTTTTATATACCATATTCATGACAATTTTATGCAAACTTAATTCTTATGCTTGAATACGGTTATTTTGCTGTCCCCAAAATAATTGGGGATTTTGTCCAGTCTCCTGAATAAGAGGCCAAGAGAGTGAAATTCCTAGAACTGGAAGAGTACAGACTTTTAAAATTTTCTTTTAATTCTGAATAAGCCGGAAACCCCTCAAATCTGCAACCCAACAACGTTCTATTGACTGTTCTGTGAGCTGAAATCCACTCTGTTTTATGTAGCCTTTTGGTAACAACCTTTAGTTGTCTTTTCACTTTTCTTTCTGAGACTAAGGCTTACAAACATCAATTGCTGCAAAGCTCGTGGAAGAGTGCTTTTGGTAAACAAGCTTTAAAGGCTGCACAAGAGAAGATATGAGACTTCTGCTGACAAGAGAGGTATCTCTAGGGAGCCAAATAGTATAATGGTGCCAGTGTGTGTGATGATAGAGGGATTTTTCATATGGCTTTTTCTACATGTGATTACATATTACATTTATTTCTCCTATATAACATTAGTGATCTTACTGTCCTGGTTTTGGAAAATCAATTGCAGTCAAATAACCAGAGACCAGATTAAGAATTTGAATTTTAGGGGTGGTGAGGATGGGAGATGATAAATCCCTAGTGCAGGGTGAGAGTGCTACTCTTCCTATTTTGTTTCTTCTAGACCTAGATAGAAGGCCAGGTCAATGATATTTTATCTCCATGAAATATTTTCTTAAAAATGGCAGTGTTGAAAGGAATGTTTTTTCTTAATTTTTCTAGTGTCACCAAGGTTAAGGTGGTTACCAGTCATTTTGTAGTTAATTTAACCTGAAAGACTGTTAAAAATAAAATTTGTTTATATCATTTGTGTTGCATTGTTTGTCTGATTGGAATATACACATACATAAGCTATTACTACTGATTATTATCATTATTATTACTACTACAGGTTGTTTTGAGCCCAACTTCGAATTGACAGGCCATATGGTCAGATGATCTCCAGTGAAAAATCAAAAGAAGGAGGTGGAAATAACCATCAAGGAATGAAAGAACAGGCGAAACATAACTTGGCTTAGAAGAAGCTTTAGACTTGCAATTTAAGGCAGCACAATGAGCTCTGTAATCATTGTTTCCAGATATGTAAATGGCAGAATAGGTATTTATTCAAATTGTTTTCACTGGTAAAATAGTGCTTTCTTCTGCAAACATGATTCTAAACCATTAAAATCCGGGCCAGATTTCATAGTTCAGTGACAGACATAAAGAAAGAAAAGTATGCAAGGAGAGCCAAAGAAAATTGAATTAGTTAATAATGACTTTCACATAAACTTGGTGAAAGCACAATTTTTTTTTCCCTTTTGCTTCTGCAGTTATAATAAGCTGATTTTACATTGAAAATGCCAATGGAAAAAAAAATATTGCTCAACAGTAAACTTCCGTCTGTTTATGTTCTGGTTTGATCTAAGGCATAATCAGTTCTCTAACTTCAGTTAAGCCTTGTCTGAGTAACTTCATTTTCTGAAAGTTAACTGTATGTTTTTAAGACAGTGTTTCTCTCTAGAACTGATAACATGCGGCATTTGTATGCAGAAATGTCAGTGCTTGTACTTATTCCTGTAGAAACCAAGGCCATCCTCGAGCTGATGGAGTGCCGTAAGTCAAAGAGGTGAAAAAGGGTCACACCTGCTGGGAGGGGGGGACAGAACAGGTGACCCCAAACAGACCAACACAGTATTTCATCCCATATACGTCATACTCAGTACAAAACTGAGAGATCACAAGGGTTTCTCTCTCTTCTTTGATGACCTTGTGTGTTTTCCCCTGTCTGTTTGCCCCCGATCCTGGATCTGTTCATTCCTGAATCCAGTGCCTGAGTCCAGCTCTCTTCTGCCACTGACGCCCCACCTTGCCTGCCCTGCAAATTCTCTGGTGATGTACAGTTGTGAAGGGGTGGGTGAACAATTTTGTATATTTATTTATATTTTATTATTCTCTTATTAATAGGATTTTCTTCATTATTATTATTGTTTTATTAAAGTTGTTTTAGTTTTTTTACCAACCAGTAAGTCTTTTCGTCACATTTCTCTTTCTCCCTTTCCCTGGGGGGAAGGAAACTGGGAGCCAAACTGCTCAGTTTTAGCTGCTGAAATTGGCTAGGCCAGTGCTAAACGGTGACAGTTTACTAGGTATAATTGGCTGGAAAAAACTACATCCAAAAATTTGATTAATCATCAAGAGCTGATCTATCTTTTATGTAAATACTTGACAAGAATTTAACTGTGAATCTCTGCTGAGAAATATGACACAACTGAGCTTCTTTAGAGTTCTGTGATGCACAGCTATCATCTCGGACATTATGTGAAGGGCTGGTCATGGCCTCAAAATAATCCAAGTGAACAGATTTAAAGAATATAAAATTATTTTATTTAAGTTCTATTCTATAAAGGGAATTTTGAAAGCAAGCGTCTAAACTTTGGTTGTTGAGTCACTATGCATCTTGTAATGAAACATCATTTTGCACTAGCAATAGACTGAAGGGAAATATGAATACAAAAAAAGAATTTTGGACAGAGAATCAGCTGAGAAATTAAACACCTCTGTCCACTCGTTCTTATCCATAGATCTTTTCGCAAAAAATGGCCCAGTTTCCAGATGTGATAGAGATTTTATGGAGGTCCTGAAATGTTTCAGTGCATATTCCTTTTCTTGTTTTTATAGCCCTTGAATTTTTGGGAGCTGGCCAACACTGGAGTGCCAAGATACCTTGAGAGATGTTGCTGTTGAGAAGTTTCCAGCTGGAATCAGAAGTGTTTGGTGTCTTGAAATACAGGCAGTTCTTGTACTGAATCTACTCCCACTTGCAGACTTCAGAGTTCTGAACCTCATTTATTCCAACCTACACCAGAAGTAGGGACACTGAATTCAGTGGGTGTGACATAAAGTCAAATCATTGTAAGTGAGACTTAAGTACACCCTTCAGATAATGAGATAAAATTTTGTAAAGATTATTTGGAATTCAGCGCGCTTGCCTAAACTGAAAATGAATGCAAAACTTTTTGAAGTTATTCTGTTACCTAAAGAGCTCTGTGTCATGAGAGAGACAAAAGCTGGCAGAAGTACAAATATTATCCACAATAATTTTAAAAATAACTTAGGGAAAATACATTCTTTGATTTTTGAGCTGTCATTTCTGACTGGAAAAGTACAAAGTCACTGAGACAAATTAATCTAATTTGTTCTTGGTTTTGATGTTGTGAATAGATTTTATAGCAGTTTCCAGAGCTAAGTATGGACCCTGACCACTCTTAGGAAATACTGTGTGGTTTTGCATTAGCAAAACACCACAAAAATTACAGCAACTGCAGTGTATCCATGAACTCGTAGGTGTTGTTACCTCCTGTACATGCACTGGACACTGGGTAGTCTAGACATTAAGGATGATGTATAGCTCGCCTAATCTTAGCTGCCTGTCAAAGCTGTCTTGGAAAACTCTAATAGTCAGTGAAAAGAGTGGCTCTTTCACATGGTGATTCATCCCGGGCTACGTTCAGATGAGGCAGATCAGCTTTGGCTTCCAGTAAAACTAACCATGCGATAAGAAAATTCTTCTTACAAGGGAAGTTTTGACCACAAAAAGAAAGAATAGAAATAGACACAATGGAGACTTTTAGTAATGCTACTGAATTTCTATTAGTGGGTCCTCAGACCCATTCAGAGCAGGTTATGAAAAGACTTAAAACTATTAAAGAACCAACATATGATCTGTCATAACTCTAAAAAAGTGACAAACATGATCTCAAAGACAATGTTTTACTGTTGGAGAATAAATGTGTTGAGGCAGGTATGAATGAGACTGGAAAGGACAATAATGTTTTCTTATACCAAGGCTCCAGTTAGGCTACAGTTATAGTCTTTTGCAGTTTACTGGTTTTACTAATGCAGCAAAAATTACAACAAATTACAACCACAAAAAAAGTGGTGGTACTGCCACTAGTATAATTTCTTTGTAGATTATTTATCTAAATACCTAGAAAATTATATATTTGGCAGAAATCTAAAATTAACACTGCACATAGGAAAAAGTAAAAATTATTCAGCTTTACAGAAATTATGTTTCTCACCCTTGAAAATTCTCATATTATTAGTGTTTTTTAGCTAACTGATGAATTATTTAGACTGCCTCTGCACAATAATTATCTTCTAGACTTTTCCTTCTGCCTTCACATCAAGAAGCAGAATACGCTCAGAATACAGGAACTAACTATATATGTGACTTGGAATTCTAAATCCAAGGGTTTTTTCTTTCTTTTCATGTCTTAGTGTTTCTGATTTTCAGGAGTGTTTTCAGGTTATAGCAAACACTGTCTGCTTTTTATGTGATCTCGCAGAAGGATTTTCTATTGTAAGAGGTGGATTTTGTCAGAATCTATATAAAAATCTTGCAGGTGAGAGGAGTGAATGGCTTCTCCCACCAGAGTGCCAAATGCAAAAGGACTATCTAGACTTCCAAAATCTTGGATTTCTCAGTGTTAGAAGATTTCCCAGCTCTCCTTAATATTTTAATTGGTGATTTTTTTTATTATATTTTAGTAAGTTTGTAAACTGGTGCTGCCTGTTTTTAACTTTTAATTTCCCATCACAGTATGTACAGAACAACTGCATACTTTGGTAATTATATTTGATTTAGTGAATATGACAGCATGTGTTACACTGGTTTCATTGAAGTTATATAGTCAAAGTTCAACCAAAATTTTGCCAAAACAAAGCAGTGAAATTACTACAAACACTATATTTTTTCTCTAAACAAAATATATCAATCTGATTTACTAAAAGATGGAGTAGATGGAAATAAAAACTCTTTAAATTGTAGGTTTTATAGGATTGAAATTTCCCATTCTAACAAGCTCTTCCTCCAAAGCATGATACTTCAGAATTGCTTCGTTCTTCCTCTGTGACTTTCTATCATCACACCTACTCATATGTTTTGTGAGGATAGGAGTCTTCACGTTTCCCTTTGAAGCTTTTTTTTTGGGAGTAAATAACACATGAGGCAGAAAGGTACGAGGGAAAAGGGACAGACACTGTCTGAAATTTTGACAGTGCAGCAACTGGACTTGCTTTTGCGTTGCATGTTACGCAAAGAAGAGGCAGCATATTGACAAAATATAGGAGGAAGTATTTGTAATGTTTTTGGGTGTTGGCAGTACAGTTTCTCCCAGCTGGAAGACACACAAGACCTAGCAAGTAGTGCACAATGCATGCTCACAGCTGGCCAGAGCCCTGTTAATACTCCCAATTATGTAAAATTCTGCTGAGAAAGAATATCTGATATTTTTAGGACAGATACACAGAAGAATCTGAAACTTAACAAATAAAGTAACAGGTCATTTAGGAAACATGAAGCTGTGTTGCCTTTTAGTTTGATTACTAGTATATATTGCCCCTAGGTATTAGCCAGACATTTCCTGGAGTATTCTTCCTTGCTAGGGCAGTCTTCTCTGCACCAGTGTGGCTATTTGAATTAGTAAGAAAATAGTCAATGTTGATAGCAGTAGCATTAGTCTGGCTATGGAGAACAAGACATTGAAGGTGCTGTTTCCAGAAATGTTTTGTCACCCGCAGAATGGACTCAGAGAGTATCTGACTTGGTTACACAACAATATTTAGAAGAATATTCACTGATATTGGTGGAGAATAACTTTTTTTGTGTTGATAGCATGTAATCTTTGGCAAAGAAGATGTCTGAACACTATGGTCTATATTTTAAAAGATATTCCCCATATGACCCTCTCCACCAAGAAAATGTCATGGTCCATAGAAGATTTCAAGAGTGTAACACTAATGAAAACATAAGAGATGCATCAGGAAATTTAAAAAAGAAAATTGTAAAAGCTATTCTTTGATCATGTTATATTGTTATATTATTTACTTTGTACATATTTATTACCAAACAGAAGAGAACACATGATTATTGATGCATAAGTACTTACTTCCATCCAATCAAAAAGTGAAGAAAAAAACCCAAAAGGCAAGTTTTGCTTCAATTCATACATGACTCCTTCTATAAAACTTTTTTTTTTGATGATTAGCAACCTTACATGACCAACAGTATCCTCTTTCTTAATTGCAAAAATTACGTAGGAATGACATTAGGGTTCAAGGATGACTGAAACAATTTGGTTTTGTGTCCCCTCCATTTGAGGTCAGGGCTGTTTGAGGTACCTGAGAGCATGCTCTTTTGGGAATCTGATGCAGATACAGAAGTAAGTTCAAGTGGATGAACCTGTTGTGGGTAGTTCTAGACTGGGCTCTATCCAAGAGAGTATTAGGACGTGATTTGTTCTAGTGATGTTGCACTGGTGAAAGTATTCCCTCATTACCAACAGCATGTCCCTTTGATGATTTGAATATTTCTATCTTTCACTCTAATGTACTGATCTAATCTTATCTATTTGAGCACTGAGTCTGAGCTATCACAAATTGACAAAGTTCTTTTTATCATTCCTATCTGTCATGGTCTTTTAGCTATTTTTAATTCATGTGATGTTATCACTATCCAAGTACATATGAATAAACTTCTCAAAATATTGAAATAGATCAAAGTTTCACTAGATTCCAAACATATTGTTTCTTGTATGATTTCTCCAGTAACTGATTTTGTACATCCTAAGGCAGTAATTTTCATCTGCAAAAACTGTTCTCTGAGCCTATACTCATTTTACTTATTTTTTTAACCTATACAAATTTAATGGTTCTTTTCAATGAAGTGTCACTACATGATTTCAGGATGGATAACATTTCCACTTAGGTCCTTTTGGAGGTAAGAATTTTAAATGAGTGCCCAGGTGCAGTAGCTGAACAACTGTATGAAAATGTAGCGCTTGTTGGCTGCTCACTGAGCCCCTTTCATCACTTTAACAAGTTTCGATGTTCCATATTGCCATTTAGGAATTCCTAAGTCAGTGATTATATTTCTCAGTACTGTTTTGGTGTTCTGTGCATGGTCCTGCTTCTCCAAGGTCATTCTGAACAGCTCATCTAAATACTGGATTTATTGCTAGGAGAGTGTAAAAAAAAAAAAGTTCCATTTTTACAAGTTTTTCATGTTTTAACTTTATGTCACTGTCATTTTTTTCTGCTGTCTGCAAGTGGATCATGAGGGTGTTGTAAATTTTTCATACTGAATTGCAATATATGTATTTACACGCAACTCTGACAGATCCGTACAAGCACTCAATGCAAGTAAAGGTGTCCTTTGTTCAAGGTCCTATTTTTTTGTGCTTCGTGGGTTTGTTCTATTTCTGAAAGTGCAATGAAGGAGGAATGATCTTCCATCATTCTTTCTTCTGTTTACTAAGTACAATGACTGATAGAAACCTATGCTGAACCTCTGATGTGTCAAAAGTCTATGTCTTATAATGCCTCTCATAGGGAGTTATATTCATGAGCTGCATCTTAAGCCCAGCTGCTCTTATTTCTTCTGCATGTCACAGATGCATCTTTCCAAATGAGTAAAATTAATTCATTCCAATAACTACTGCTGTACCACTACTTCTGTCACTACTTATGGTGGCCCTAGGTGGAAGTAGCAAAAATTGCTATAAAAGCTTCACTGTATAAATAAACTTTTATACATGGGCATACTTTCAGTAAGAATGCATATATTCAGCTTTGTGCAGCAGTGATCCTAATACTCTAGTTTTGCAGAAGTATGTAATTTAAAAAGTTTCTTACTCTAATTCTTTTGTAGCTTTGCTGTTACATAGACATTAACCTGCTCACCTGAAAGAGGAGTTATCTGATTTCTTGACTGAAAAGGAAAATTAAGTTATAACAGTTTGGATTGTTTACTCAAATTGCTTTTCTGTGATAACAAAGTAGAATATTGAAATGTAATAATAATGCAAGCATAGTACTATGACTGTAAACATTGATATAAGGATGAAAAAACAGATATGTGTATCTAAGATAAAGCATATCCTAATGTTAATTGATATGGAGAGGAGACGACTATGAAACTAGATGACAAGTAAATAAAATACAGATGGGAAGGAAGTTTCTTTAAAACAATCTCCCAGCTAATGTCTGTTGTTACAGGTGGGACTGATTTGAACAGATCAAGCCTTAGTACAAGAGAAAAGCACTTCATTTAAGAAAACAAGGAGAAGTTACCACGCACAACCTCAACTGTGATGCTCAGATCTCGCTGTGCATGCAGCCCAGTTTTCATTGATCCTTCTGAGCTGTGTGGTTCAGCAGTTTCTCAAAACACATCTCATCACTCTGGGAGGCATTATATGAGTAAATACTGACTTACCGCTAAAGCTGGGATGTGCTTCTATTTTGCTTGCTCCTTTACATCCATAAATAGCTATCTGTTTTTCATTTTCTCTCTAAGCATAATTTGTTTTTCTGGGTGTGTTTAAGTTTTTAATAACTGGAGGTGGAAAAACACATTGGAATTGTTGCACATGAAAATACACTTGCTACTTTACATAAATCACATCAAGGCATAAGCCTTAAAGACATATGCCATATGCCTTCAGGACGTCACCTGAAGGTTGAAGTGTCAGAGGTACATTCTAGTGAATATTAAGGACTCGTGACACACTGCTTCTGAGAGGCCGATTAATGGGAAAGAAGAAAGCAATGGCTTCTACCAATAAAGTGAACTTCCTCTTGATTTTTGTAATCCCAGAGTTTTCTATTATTTGGTAATAGTAATACAAGTTAATCGAATTTATCTTAATCCAAACTGAAGGATGATAAGCATATGATGGATGAGAAATCTCTAAAAAGTCTGTTCCAGGTTTCATTACCTGACAGAATGGAAACTAGAATTTTTCTGATGTCTTAATAACAGTTTACATCTTATTATACTATAAATTAAAGCATTCTTTTTCCTCTGTTACTTCCCTCAGACTTACAGGTTTCAAATTTCTCCTGGCCTGCTTTTTTACTTGACTGAAAATAAGCCAATTACATCTAACCTTACCGCATATTACAGGCTAGTCATAGCTCAGAGCATAGCAGTTCTTATTCTCTACATCTGTTCCAGTCTGAGTTCTTTGTATCTAAGTATGCGTGGTGAAAGCTGTATTTTAAATTAGGCATCACATCGTGATGCACACGTGACATGTATATTTACCTAGTTCAACAAGAAACAGCTTGACTGAAACACCTTTTAATTGCATTTTTCACAGCTGCTTCTCTTTGCTGGTTATTGGTCTTGCTGGGATTAGCTAAAGTTCTTATGTTTCTCTCCTCCTTCAGTTCTAGCTGATGCACCTACAAATTCTCACAGGAATTCTTATTATTTCTTCAATTCAGGACCTTGTATTCTATCTTACCATTACATTTCTGTTTCTTTTTGATTCAATGGCATCAAGGTTCTTCCCAGGTGTTATTCCAGCTATCTCTTGAGTGGATCATCCTGCTGGCTTTGTGATTTTGGCCAGTTTCTTAATTTGGTCACAGTTTTTATGTCAAAAATTCTATGAAAACAATGAAATAAACCAAATTCTGAAATACTGAGCAAAATTATTCAAAGAGCAAGTTTTGTGAAACCTGCTTTTTCAAGGCATGCCATGTAATGTCCCCTTCATTCCTTTCCATTCATTTGTCTCTTTTCCCACCTGCTATTCTGTCTGTGTTCCCACCTTCTGCATCACTATCATTTCTGAAAATGGGCAAACCATTCTATCCTATAGCAAAGTAGCTGAACTTCTTTCTGGTTCATTTTCTGGAAAAGTACAATACTTCTGAACCAGATGTTAAGACCTACATTTCAGATTTGTAACTTCAGCCTCCATTTCAATAAAAGAATATAATTTCTTAACTTGATGGGTTACATTTACAACAGTAGCCAGATCTTTCATTTTTATTTAATGCAGAAAAGTTCAGTTGGTTAGTAAAAATTAATGTCTTTCCACTTTCATTCTATGACTAAATTCTGTCCTGAACTTGTCTTAGCTATTTCTGAAGTTTCCATGCTGAACAATTTTGTTCCTCTTTGCTTAATGTTTTGTTAAATGATATATCTCAGCAGGCAGCTCCTGAGCTGAAGTGGTTTTATTCTACAGTCTACTGGGTTATACAGACCCTGTTAGTCAGAATGAAATCAGTATCATTCTCAGTCTTGCCAAGCAAGTTCTGTATCCCCTTAGCTGGGTTTTCTCTTTTCTGGACATTACAGACCAAACAATGTATTAAATGCACAATTTGTAACAAGCCCTTGAACGTGCCAGTTCAGCCAGCAAATACGTTTTTTGGAGGCTACTCTGCTCTTTTCTCTTGATTATGGTTTAGCTTGAAAATGAAAGATAGATGTAAAATATAAGCTAGATGTTACAGTTATATTTTACCATGTTGTCAGATTATTTTAGTTTTTTTTAAGAGAAGTTTATTTGATGATAACAAGCCATTTATACGTATTTTGAGCTACCTCTATGCTTTCTGAGTTAACAATTTATTGAAACTTCTTTAAAATTTATGATATTTCTTAATATCAATAATAATTTTTTTTTGTAGGATTAACACTATTCTTTATCTTACTAGTTTCTATATAGTTCAGCATTTTCTTTTTCTTTTCGTTCAATTTCTTTGAAGGAAATATAGCACTTTAATTTTCTTGTTTGAAGCCATATGGCATCTGCTATGTGGGTAGCTACCTAAGGTAGAACAGTCAGAAGAAGCCTCTGTTACCTACCCTACAACTCTAGTACAGTCAGTCAAAACTCAGTTTTCTAAAGAAAGTTGGCATTGTCTGTACCTGTGTTGTTCTTTCTCTTCCTTTTTGTGCTGAATGTTGAGTGACAGAGATGGCAGAGCCCTTCTCTGCCTTCAGACTGAACAGGCAATGGAGCTGGCTGGCTGCAGAGGGAGAAGTTTAACAGGATCTTGCTGCATCCTGCGTGCAATATGACTGAAGATTGATAAAATACTCTGTGTTAAATGATAGCTCAAAACAAAGGAATAAATAGAGCAGCCTTATTTTTTCGCTGTTTTAGAGCTGGGTCATTACTAGTAGTTTCAATTAATTAATTTTTTGAGTTCATTAAAAGGCTATTACTTAATAACATTCATATTTAATTAAATTTGCTTTGAAAACCATAGTCAGTGACTCATTTTCCCATAAATGTATCTGAGTCTTGGATGTTGACAATAAATAACAAAACCTCACCAAGCCTTACCACGGGAGCAAAGAAACCAGAAGAGTAAGAGTTTAATTCCAGTTTACTGTTAATATAAATCAGAGGCTGCTTCCATAATTTAGAATTGAAATACCAGTTTAATTTAGAACACCATGAATCCGACATAGCAGAAACAGCGCTATCTGCAAAGTCAAACTTTGATACATCTGGTATGTTTGAATGAAAAACAATAAAAATCTAGTCTTTGAGAGCAGTCAATCCTGTTGCTTCTGAATCATAAAACCTCATGAGTATTTCAAATGTGCAGGACAGGGAATTTCTATTCCATATGAAAATATTATTAATACTCAGAAAAAATGAATAATTCAGAGCTGTTAATTTATACAGGTTATTTTCTTCTTTCTCTCTGCCTTTTCCTGGGGGATAATCATGTGTAGATGAAAAAAGGCGAAGTATTTTTTACATTTGCATATGTTCTGCTAGGTGTTTATTAGATGAGTGAAGATCAAGGATGTTGGTTTTGCAGGCAGAGGGTAAAGTTAGCTTGGCTTTCATTGGTTCTTAGGTATTCTGAGAACATTTTCAGCAGTTTTGGATCAACTCCAAAAATGTTCTGTCCTTTTTTTCATGGGGCAACAGGCAGCATTCTTGGTTGTAGTGGTTTTGTAAGGAAATTCAGGGTGAGGGTTTTTTTTTTGGTTAGTTGTTTTTTTCTTTTCTTTTTTTTTTTTTTTACTGAGACTTCAGGTCCTTATAGTAAGTTTCAACCTCGGCTGTAGTTTTGTAGGTTCTGTTCTGTGTTTTCATCCAAGACTGCGTTGTAGTCCTTCTAAATATATCCAAGGGACATAAAGTCAGGTTATTCAAAGGAAAACATAATGAAATGTCCTAGCCAAAATTAATTACTTCTGTGTGGATATTAAGTGTAATGGAAAGTTCCCATCAGTGAGGAGTCAAGAATTCTTAATTAAGTTGTGTTAAGAATGGACTAGTCATGATTATACTTTATCAAATAGATGACAACATGCTTTTTGCAAACTATATGCTTTCCTCTACCTCACAGTGTAATCTTAATTTTGATCTGATTAATTTTCAAGCAGCTGTTCTTCATCCATGAGCCCATCTTCATCAAAAAGTAGATTAATTTAGTGAGGGTGATATAGCTGTATTTTGTGAAGAGTAAACAGAACTATGTATCATTAACAAACTTATTCAAATTTGAGTCTGTAGTGTCTCATCAGTTCTCTAAATAGTCAAAGATGAATGATCTCTGTGAACCTTTGTGCATGAGGTGTCCAAAATTTGAATTTCTTACTTTCTTTCATTAGGTGTTCTTGCTTTGGAAAAAATGAGTTTGAGTTCTCTCCTCATGAGAACAAGTGGTTATTCAAGCAGCCACAAACAATATAGGTGTATTCAGGCTATGAAAACTAGTGGAGTATAATCCTGTAAAAAATATGAAGTACCTTCTTAGCTGGCACACTCTCTTTCATGAGGGAAATGTTCAATGGTACAGAGAACAATTTAAGAATGAGCATTAACCTTCTGTCTGTGGGATAGTCAACAGCATGGCTAATGTGTTTGTAGTTCTGGGTGTGGTCTGTACAGCATCAAAATTACTGATAATGGCTACCTGAACTTTAAAATAACTTCTCTGAAATTACTGAGGAATAGAAAGTATAGTAGTTAGCCAAGACAGATTAATCTCAACAGGGATTCATCAGAGCCTATATACTTCCTCTTGCAAGAAGAAATAAAGATTTCTTCAGTGAGTGAGAAGGGTCAATGAAAAGAACTAAATAACAACAAAAACAACAGCAACAATAATAATAATATTTTCTGTAACTTTCTTATATGCTCTCTTTATAATATTTTTGTTAAAAGTAATAATTACTTGATTTGAAACTCCCGAGTGTTTTGTCAGAATTGGACTGATAAACATCATTAAACATTTCTTCTCAGAGGTTGGTAGAACCTTGCAATACAAGGACTTTGAGTCCCTTGGAAGGAGTAGTAGTTTAAGAAGATGTAAAAGATAAGTAAAAGACAGAATGTCACATAGTTTCCCTTTCCCTTTCTTTGCCACAACTTATTTGCCTGAGACATCTTTGTATGAAAAATTAGGTTGCTGCAAGTTTTATTGGCTGTCTGCATAGTTTATTTTTCTTAGCAAGCTTACTTGAAATATTGAAAAAGAGAAATAAGAAATATTTTCATGTTTTTCCCTTCCTTAGGGCTTTAGGCTTATATGTTATATGCAACCAGAAAGGGAATAATCAGATGTTGTGATAGCTAGGGTTCTCGGTGGAGGAAGGGTCCAAAATTTGCGTAGGAGTTTTCCTACAGCTCTGAGAATCTTGTCTGTCAGGTTAGAACCAATGCATAAGCTCAGTTTCCTGCTGGGAAAATTTCTTAACAAAGGAGATATATTTCTGAAAACAAGAAATTTTTGTTTTGACAAATTCTGGTGAATACCCATTTTATTGAGAAGTTCTCCCCCAGACAGTTGTCTACAGTCTATTGACTGCAGAGATGTGCTGTAAAAAGTGCAGGTTGAGGCTTGTCTGCTTTAATTAATTATCTCTGGGACTGATTTTTTCCTAGGAGCTTGGGGAGTATACAGTCCATTATTTGAAGAATATCTCACTAAGAAATAATATGCCACGTGCACCAAGAACACTTATTTAATTATCTCTCATGTGGTCTCCCAGCATTGGCAAAATGAAGCTGAATGACTGCACATGGCCTGAACTGGGACATGTGTGGTCAAGTTCTTGTCTGAACACAAATGAACTGAGCCCAAGACAAGAGGCTGACAAACTACCTTAGAATTTTCTGATTGGAAGAACAGGAATTATTGTAGTCATTAGTGATAAGACTCAAACTCATCCTAGACTGAGGCTAGTATTTTACAAAGTCCACATGCAAGTTGTGAATCTGATGGTCATCCTTCATATTGCTTTTAAATTGAGTAATATGAAGAAGACAAAGTTAAATTTTTAAGTTTCTACCTTACCTTTCTATCAGTCTCCAAAGGTGTCATGGGATGGAAATTTTAAACTGAAGAGCACCGCCGGCATATGAAGAATTTGTGGATGTAATAGGAGGATAACTAGCTTGTGAACTGTTTCCAATATACTACCTTTTATGTTGGTAGGAATGGTTGTTTAACCCACAATGTGATCCATAAATAGCCAGGAGCCAATTAAGCAATTTGTTTCATTCTTTTTAGACATTTGTACATCAGAGAGGCCAAAATAGAAAGTGACCATGACTTGTGTGCTGTATCATGATTTTTTAAAAAAAAAAAATATTTTCAAAGATTCCTTATTTCTGAATGGGTCTTCTGCCACTAAAGTAAGGAGGAGTTTGAACTTCTGCTCTCAAGCAGCTTTTCCTCCATTTTTGCAGGTTTCCATCTCTAATAAGAGAGGAGAAACTTGGAGAAACTTTCAGAAATATATTCAGCAGTATTTCTAGGAATTGTTTGGGTAGGAGAGAGAAATAGTTCATCAGCATAATGCTGAAAGCTGTTATGAAGAGAAACAGACAGACCTAGACATGGTTTAGTGTTAATGGAAAGAAAAAAAAGTAGAAGTAAAAGCAATAGTAAAATTGTCAACAGGAAAAAACAAATATTGAAAGTCAGGCCTAAGGTTTATAAAAAACAGCCAAAAAAAAAAATAAGAAAGCTATTCTAAACCAGAAAGCCGCTGCTTGATTATTTTTTTTTTTCAGCTACAGTGTTACCAGTAAAACATATACACTGAATTTTCTTTCTTCTTCCCTTCCTACAAAAGCATAAACAAATGTAGGCATAGGACATTTTCAATGTGTTTTAGAGAGACCTCCACTTAATATGAAAGGTCAACTTTGATAGAAGAGGCTTTGGAGAAAAGAATGCAACCCACATCTCCACAAACAATCTTACAAACTAAAATCTAAGGATAATATAAAAAACCTGTGTAAATTATTGAAGCACTATCGAGTGCTGGTGGAAAAACCTCCCCCAGGACCACAAGAAATGTAACTCAAAATTCCCCTGGCTTATATCGGGGGGACTAACTGGTCTGGAAAGATTCTGGTTTCAGATTCAAGGCACTAAGGAGATCACTAAGCACAGCTGTACACAGAGTCTCCCTGTTTTAGAGCACACCGATTTGAAAGACCTTCATCATTCTGCTCACAATTACATCTGCAGCATAAAGCAGAGGTCACTTCTTACTAGTTAGACCAGTTCAGAGTTCAAAAATCTCTTTCAAAGAAATAAATAAATCTTGTGATCCCTTTTTGACAAATAGTTAGACTCCACAATGCCATTGACCTCAAACTCAAACAAGCTTAATTTCATCACCTTTGTTCTTTCATTGTTCAATTTCTATTGTGTATTACAAAAGTGAAAAAAGAAATGCCTGACAGCTGTCACTCATCCTAAGCCTAGTAGAGTAATCAAAAGCTGTTGGTGGCACAAGAAAAGTATTTCTGTAGTAGACAACAGAAATATAACTACATTCTTGTAAAATAATTTCTGTCATTTAGAAGCATTATTAAAAAAATGAGACTTCAAGAATGGATTATTTGGGCTCTTACCAGAGTTATAGGAATAGGAATGACAGTTGCCTCCTAAATGTACAGAGATGTGAAATGCAACAAGATACTTTCTAATCAGAACTACTATACCAGTAGGTCTTAAAATGTACTAATGTTACAGAAAATCAGTGTGAAAACTCATTGTTGTAAAAGAGACACTCTGAGACCTGCTGATGAGTTTTCCTCGCTTGACAGGATCATTTGTATCCATACAATACTGCTGTCCTGAGTTTGTAAGGCAAGCACTATTTTCAGAGCCTTGTTTCACTTCAGCAATCTAACAGTATCAGCAACTACATTATAGTCTCTAGCAACGATGCACTTCATGTCGTTTCGCTGGGTTTGAGCCGTTGAAGTCCAGCAAGTTTGGCTGATGGATTGTAAAAGAGAAATGGGAAGCTAGAAGAAGACAGGTCATTTCAATGAAGATTCTCTGTAGAACAGTGATAACGGCTAAGGAATCTTGTAAAGCTTTGGACATTAGTTTCCGGTATTTGGTCTTTTCGTGTTTGTGAAGCACATATCTACCCTATATAAATAACTAAGTCCTGGTAGAGACTGTGTGGTAGAGATTTTGCTTGCTTTCCACAGGCACAGTCTTGGCAACTCAAATATACGTAAAATGCAAGCAGGTGCAGTGGCTTGAAAGCAACTTTCAAGCTGAAATGTAAAGTTTGGCAGAATAGTCTCAATACTACTGCTATTCAGTGGTGTCCACATTGTTTTCTTCTCTCTAATCGAGCCAAGGGTGCAGGTTTTTCTGCTTTTTGCTGATGGTAACTGGGATAAGTCAAGGCTACATCAGCAAAGCTACAGGCTGCTGCACATGCTGCTCCTGTGTGCTACCTGTTTGGGCATCACCATACTGAGTGATGTCCAATACCAGTTCAATAAGATGGGCCTACAGTTGTGAGAAAAGTTAGGCTCATTCCATAAAATACTGGCAGCGTTTCAGTGCTCTGGAGTCCCTGACAGGGGACCCACTGACTGAAAGGCCAGGCAGGGTGTTAATTACTTTATAGCCAAGCTATCTTAAAAGAACTCAAAAAAGTGAGAGAGAGAGAAAAAGAGAAATCTATATGGCAGAAGCCTGTTTCTGTTAGTGTGAACCTAATTTCCATATGCCTTTTAATTGTTCAGCTTTTAAAGAGAGGGTAAATCAAGATAATTAGGTTATTCATAAATCCTTCTGATTTTGGTTTTATTCATGTGTACCTTCTCTTTCACTCTAGACTTTAACTTGTTCTTTAACTTGTAAAGCTTTTAAATTTGAGGCTTCTTATTGAGTTGACTTTCTACAAGATCCTAAACAAAATAAAATCTTGGGCTCTAGGTAATTAGATTTTGCTTTGGATACTGGAGTATTTGAGTGTTCTGTACTGTGAGTTACAGCTATGTATGTTATAAATCATTGAATAATCTTTACAGAAAGTTTTAAGTTTTGTAATAAATGAATAAGTTGATAGTTATATACAGTTCAGTTATCATCATAAACATCTGGACTGAAGATTATAGATTATCATGCCTAAAATTACCCTTTCATTCTGCCTTAATCAGAAGCCTCTTTGGTAAATACAAATGAAGATATATATTTATGGAAGTTTTTTTTTGCATGGGCACACCTGGAGTATTATACTGAAATATCCAAGTGAATGTGCTATATTCTCTTTGTACTGGATTTATGCATCTGTGGCTCATGTGAAGGGATGGAATTTTGAGATGAAATGTCCCCATCTCTCAGGTTCATAAGTGAGCCAGATTGTTTATCTATCTGTCTGTCTATCTATCAATCTGTCTATTTTTCTGTCTAGATATACAGTAACTCAGAAAATTATCATATTATTAGGTCATAGAATTTTCATTTTTCCTAACACATTCCATTAGCAGTGTCATATTTGTTCCACATATTAAGTCTGATAAAATGCGTTCAAGGGGATTTCTTTTGATTACTTCACAGAAGTGTGATTACTCCTCTTCATTACAGGAATATTTAGGAGAATCTCAAAACATTTATAGACAGAACATACAAATACTTAATTCTTATTTCTTTTGTAGCACCTTCAGATGTGTTATTTCAACAGACTACAAGCAGATCAAAGAGATTAATTTACATTGTCAGACATTCTGATCTTTATGACTTAGTGGAATTGAGGAGTAAAGTGTCTTTAGGCATATTAGCTATGCTGTTTCCTTTTATTGTAAGGAAACTGATAACCAAATGCATGCACGCTGAGTTGACTCTGTGGTCCCTGCTAGATTGACACATTGAAATGCTCTAGGGTAGATGAGACATCTGCATAGGACTGGCAGATATGACCTGGGTTTTTTGTCCTTCTGAAACAGAAACCAGAGTCCAGATCAGACCAGGCAACTTGGCATTAGGTGACAGCTGGCATTAGGTACCTACAAGGTAGCACTCAGAGGTTCAAGTATCTAAACACAGGTGTCTACGCATAAGCAAGATGCACAGACTCCTACTATAGTCAATTGAGTGCTTCTCTATAGAGTAATGGCTACTCCCCAACTTCACAGAACCCAGTCTATGTTGGGCTCTTCAGTTATTCTGTCCCAGGTGCAGTACCTTGCACTTGCTTGCCCACTAAAAGTTCCTTGTCTTACACTGGTTTGAAACAGGGAAGATTTTAGAACCTCAGAAAGTTGTGTGGGAAGGCAAATGACTGTCCTTCCTGCCTTCCTTCCCACCTACCTTCACCTCTATGATTGTGGAAGTCTCATTTTCCATTTTCCTGAAGCTTGAACAGTACTGAACTTATAGCACTTTGACAATCATAAGTTAAAAAAAAAACAAGCTAAAAACCTACTATTCTCCCAAGCCTTTGCACATACTCTAAGTTTCTTTGTAGTATATTTCAGTTCTTTCTGGAGAGGAGTTGTGTAATCTCCATATTGTGCTTCTCAGCTTTCTGTAGGAGCTCACATTTTGGTAAACTGTAGTATAAGGCTGTGATTTTCCTCTTTGTGATTAGTATTTATTATAGAAAAGGAAAAATGTGGATTTTTTTACCAGTTGTCTGAGGATTTTGTTATATTCCACTTTGGTGGGGTCATAATGCTCCATATGAAGGGGCATCACAGGAATGAGCCTAGTTTTCCAATATACTTAAGCAAAGAGAGTGCATAAATTCCTTGTAATTATGGAAACTTCCTCTATGCTGATTGGGAACATGGTGAGAATAATGCAGCCTTTTAAGTACGATCTTTTTGCACCGACCTTGAGTGACAGAGCATTTTTTACAGTTATGGGAACAAAATTTATCTGCAACCTTTCCTGAAAAAAAATAAATTAAAATATTCCAAAAAAATTATTCTGCCAGAGGCCTTCTTTGGTGATATCAGATTGCAACAAAGTGTAACTCTGAAGAGCTTTAATTATTTTTTCAGTATACACCCATCAAACTCTGCATAGGCTTGAAAGCCAGAGAAGTTTTTCTTTTCTTCTGGCCTCAGGCCTTGATGTTGCTCTCTCTTCCCAGAGCAGACACCAGAGTGGGGTATAACAAAGGACAGACAATGTCATATTTCAGTGTAATCTGAGAGAACTCAATAAGATAAGATTTGTAATCAGTGAATATTTATTAATGTTGTTTTCATTTTTCACTGCAGGAGTCAAGCTGAAGTATAGATACAAGACTCACATTTAGAAGGGCACCAATTTAATTCATCTTGCTGCGTTCATTTTTTTGATATGCAAGCTGATGTTATTTATAAAAAGAGACATTTAAAAGTGAGACAGAAATTAAAACATATAAATTGATGAAATGGTTATTCTTCACATTTACTGGTGAAACTGCTTTTCCTATGCACACATCCTTGACCTGCTCCTTTCTTTTCCACTTGTTGTTTATGAGGAAAAGGGTAAAAGTTGTAATAGGAAATCAATCATAGATTTCTTTTTTTTAAAAAAACAGCTTTAAAAAGCAAAATCAAGGTGTTATGTGTTGAACCGGAGAATAAAGAACTGACAAAGCACTCTTATTAATGCAGGAGAGTGATGGTGAAAGGTAATCAGAAGGAAAAAAAAGGGGATAATTTCTAATCCTTGTCATACACTATTTAAATCCAAATTACCTTAAAGAAAAATTGTTCTCGTGATTTCTGCAAGGAATAGTCAGATCAAACTGTAACTACCTAAAAAGAAGAATCTAAAAATCTGTCTTTGCATGTCTGTGTGTGCATGAGAGAGACATCTTACATTTAATGTAGATTCTTTGCATTTGAATAATCCCCCAAAATACTTCTTGCAATGTGTTAAACATTCCAGCATCATTATTAAGAATCATTATCTTCATTTTGCACGAGGAAAAATGGAAAGACATTGAGAATGCATCTCTTGGTGTCTGCACAAAACTGTATCAAGCCATGAGTATGATTTTAAACAGACTTTTCCTTCTCTATGTTTTTGAATGTTAATAAAATCTTTCTTCAATATGATTTTTGGGAGAGCGCAGTTAAAATGGACATTTCAATGTCTTCTCAAAAATGTATTTGTGCCAACACAAAATATATATCTCATAAACACTCCAAAACTGGACTCTGGGAATACGCCAACAATTTCAATCTTACTTACTCATGCAGAGAACTTTTGTGTAGTAAGATCCTGTTGGCATAAAAATAATGGTTTATAATATTTCTCTGTTTATGACAGTGAAAACAATGACAAATTTTATGTAGTGTGTGTCTAGTGGTCATCCTCTAATACAATTCTGGTACAGCAAAGATGAAAAAAGTGAAGAACAAAAAGCTTCTCTTAATTTATCAACATGATATTTTTTTGTATGTCATTTAGTTTCACTGTCTACTTTGTAAGTTCCTGAGTTGGTCTTCAGAATACATGGTGTTCAGAAATATGGAAAAAAGGAATTCCATTTTCTTTTAAAAAAAATTTTAGATTACTAACAATAATTAACATTTTTGGACTCACAAGCTGTAGCAAATGAAAACCGCTGCTGAGTATCAAAGAAATTATCCCATTGTTTCCTGTTATGTCTGTCTGGGTTTTTTTTAATAGATCATCTATTGTCATTTGATGATTCTTAGAAGATGTTAAAAAAATACTTTCTTTTACCTTTAAAATGAAATAATTTTGCTGTGGCCCTGAATTTAAATAGAACTAGTACCACACTTCATATTACAGAGGAACTGTCTGAGTAGTGAGTAGTTTGTATAAATAAAATTGGCTGTTTGGGATGATGAAGAGGAAGAAGTTTCTACAGTTTGCAGATTATTTTTTAAATATGTAAAAAATTGGATATCTGAAATGTTATAATTTTCCCAAGATGCTTAGTATGATATTTGATTTCATTTAGTCATTGTTTTATGACATGCAAAACCATGTAAGGTTTGGTCTGTCTGTGTTATCCTCTGTCTGCCTTGGTCCTGACACAGGGGACTGCAAAAATAGAATTATTATTTTTATTATCTGCTGAAAATATACTTTTGCCCTGCACCCATATTTCCTTTTTGTGTCATTATCTCCTCTTTTTAACTCAGTACTTGCACCCAGTGAAGTATGAAAAAGTATTTATAGTGTGAACATGAAATTTCGGATACTACCTACTAACAACCCAGGTATGAAATCAGGAAATCTATCATTTTGTGCATTGCTCTTGAAAAAGTACGACAAAATTTAAATTACTTTTTTTCTTTTTTTCTTAAAGGTTTTATTTTAAAATTATTCTTCAAAATATTTGGTGAAACTGATTATATTTCTAATCTTTTTCTGACTGTCCTTGACAAAGAAATGGAACTAATTCTACTGATATCTTCATGTTTGTAGTTGATTTCATACATTTGTTTTTTCTTTAACATATGTCTATGTGATTACACCATCAACTGAAAACGTTCTCCCAATATGACCTCTAGTGAACAGACAGTTTCACACTCTTAACGATCAGATACTCTTGAGTCTATTATGAAGTCACCTTTGCTGCCTTATCAAATGTTCCAGCATGACCCTATTTTTAAAAAACAGTTCACAGGTCTTCAAGCAGCAATTTCC
Organism: Cuculus canorus; assembly: GCF_017976375.1. NCBI lineage: Eukaryota > Metazoa > Chordata > Aves > Cuculiformes > Cuculidae > Cuculus > Cuculus canorus. Next base: position 36,799,641 of record NC_071403.1, read on the forward strand.
CACTGGGAGGGAAGCAAAGTCAGGCAAAAATCAAGGAAAGCTTTCAAAGGCATGGGCAGCAGGTTTGACTCTAGATCACAAATTGTATTTCCACAAGGGCTACTGGGGCTATGTCTATGTAAGCTGGTAAAGCACAACACTAAGGGTGCAACTAAAGACCAAAACTCTTGGTATTACAGACATGACATCCAGCCTACATGTATGGCAGAGGTATCACTTCACAAAAGCTGTAGTCTGGTCCCATGGATCTGTTTGTTTAAGGCTGGTGAGGACCTATATCTTCTGGTTTCATCCAAAGGGGGACCAGTTTGTGCAAGACCAATTCCAGTAAGAAATTAAGCATGACAGGAGATCAGGAGGTTTGCTTTAAAAGTGTCAACACAGTCTGAAATAACAATGTACCTTAATAGAGATAAGGGTCTGCTCTGCATTGTGTCTTTTGGAGTGAAACTCATGGTATCTTTCTGGTAGTGATCCTTGCCATCTGCTCTCGCTGTAGTGGAAGACCTTGGAGTGCAGATCAGCTGCCTGGAAATGAAGAATTTAGCCACTGATTTCTCATCCCATTTCTCGGTATTCTGATCCATGTCAAAAGTGCAAGCAGAAGAGTTACATATGCTTTTCAATTTCTGTCTTCAGAACCATAACAACAAAAAACTTACTCAGAAACTAATGCATGAATTTAACCTACTGCCACTCTGTCCCTCTTCTCCTTATGTCATTGCTTCTTGTCCTTTCACTGTCTGTCTTTGCTTTCTCAACGCCTACCTTTTATCAGACCACCTGCTCTGCTGTTGGCTCATTTCGCCTTAGTCCTTTACTACTTCTCCCAAGTGAATTGCTGTTGAGAATTTTAGCATTTCTTGCTACATTTACTGTAGTCCTGTATCTTATTACAGCTTTCTAAAATATCACATAATGTTCTCACTTAGAGGTATTCGCATTTTATCAGGCAGAAGATAAATTTAGCCAGTGGTAGTTACCAGAAACAGGTTCCTTAAAGATGGAAAGTGTATTGAGCATTTTCTAATTCCTCTGGAACCTGTAAATTAGTAGTTATTTTGTAAAGCCTTCAACTAAAAGACTGTTTCAGTCAAAGTTGTGACAAAAACACATACTTTGAATCCTTGGGCATATACATTTTGTAGTCTGCTGGGTTGTATTTCTTGAAGTTTTCACCCTAGGTAAGTTGCTTGCATAAGTTTTTTTTTTTAGCTGACTTTAAAAAGCATAGATTTCATCTTACATCATTTGCATTGTGTCAACTTTTAATACATATCCCATTCCTATAAATTACTGACTGCTGGAGTTTATATTAATGAACTCTCATTAGTTGTTTCCCTTGCATTTTGTTTCCTGTGTAACTTTGGAGATGATTGCTAAAATAAATTACTTGTACAGGCAGTGTCTTTAAGTGCTTTTTTGTTTCTTTCCTGCTGTGGTGACAAGTGCCTCATTCAATTGTTTCAAAATGAATGCCTTAAGTGGCTTTTCTCCTTTTTGAGTGTCCTTCTAAGCTACAAACTTCACTGAAGCTAAAACTTTGATTTGTAGTATCATTTCTGTTCATTATAATTTACTGCAGTTAAGTTCTTTTTTTTTTTCTGAAGAAGTTTCCCAGTAAGAAATTGCTTCAGTTACATGGTCCTGGAGCAAGTTACAAATGCAGCTTCTAATAATTTCATTGAAATAAATGCCAGGTCCACCAAAGAGCACACAAAATCCTTTTATCACTTATTTTTGGGATAAAACGTGGACTAGTCTGTATCATGAGAAGTGCTATCTCTGCTGTTATAAGAATGACTTTGCTCTCTCAAACCAAGGGCTATATTGGAAAAGCATTATTGCCATTTTACTTTAAAAAAAATCCTGCCATTTCAAACTGTATTGTGGAACACAAGCAACAATAAATCAGAGCCAAAAAGTCTGTAATAAGTATATTTTCCTCTCTGGACACATCATATTTACACCACATCTTGCCAAATGCAACATATTGCATTTTTGAGTATGCATGTTTTAAATAGTTATGTATAGTGAATAATTTTTTGTAGTAAGAAATAAAAATTACTCATCTTTTAGCACAGAACAGTTATAAAACCATTGTTCAAATTAATTATATATTCCAGATATTAAATTAAAATCTCTGCAATGACTTTTTACAACTTATCAAAACATTTTTGGTGTAGATGATTAAATCTGACAGTTTTATGAGATCTGAGTGGTGGCAGATGAAAAACTTGAAAGGAAGATTCTATTTCTGTGATCAGAGTCCTTCCGCTGAAGAGCATGAACAGATCTTTGCTGGTCTGTGTTTTCTAAACAAATGCAGTTATGAGGGTGTTTAGTTAAGTTGCCTTTGATAAAGTACTAATAGTTCTTTTCACGTAGTTTTCATATTTCCCCTTGCTATTTTAATTAAAAAGATGCATATTGTGCCAAAAAATTGTTGCTTTTTCTGACTCACCATTTAACCTTTAACTTATGTTGAAGTCATGATTTCGGTGACTTTCTGATAAGAATTCAAGGGGAAGAGATTTTCATATTGCTGTAGAATAATTAAGAAAAGGATGGGTAATGATGAAAATAAGGCTACCACTGATTTTCATTTATTAAAAACAAAAGATTTGCTGTGACTTTTGGTATTTTGTGTATGAGTAGTTAAATGTGTTGACAATGACAATATTATGATCAGCAGCAATGTAGCAACACAAAAAGGCCAGTGAACTTTTTATGTTCTAGTTTCTCAAGTATGATGCTAAGGTTTCTCTTCACTCAAATGCCTTTCTTTTTATTTTGTTGTTGTTGTTCACTATTGTTGTTGCTTATATTGCTTAGACTGGGTTTGTCAAATTTAGTTTTGGTTAAACACTTCTGTATTCACTTCAAAATAATTTTCCTATTCCATTATAGTTTCATTTTGGAGCCCATTTCTGCATGCTCATCCATTGGAACTGTTCTGTGACTGACTCCATTGATTTCATGTACACATAAGAGGCTAACTAACAGACTAGGCTGCAATACCATCTCTTTTAATTTGTATTAATAATCATATTTCACATCTTCATTTGATAGTTTAGCAAATAATAATTAAAAAAAAAGTAGATAATAGTTATACAAAACCCAGGAAAATACAAGGATTTTGTGACCAAGAAAAGCTCCCTGGTGACACATTGCATTGTTAAAACTATTTTTGCTCTTTTCATCATGGTTATTTAATACCTTTATTAATACCAGGATAAAACATCACCCCATTAAGATTTCAAATTTCAAATATCAATGGAAACTAAAAATCACAGGCAGTATAAATGACTTTAAGCTCAACTGATCTATTTTTTTAAGCTTGCATCTGTATTAAATTTTTTGTATTAAATTTTCTCATTACAATTGAAATTTTTTTAATGTGACATATTGAATTTTAATGAATATAATTAGAAGTAATAAAATGTTATTCGAAAGCTGTTTATTAAATAGAATTTGTTTCCATAGAAACAGGGAGCAAAATATTCAGTTTATTCAGGTTTTACAGCAGATAAATATTATTCTGCTGTCTATATTTAATATTCCTACATCTAAGTTGCACAAGAATATCAGGAAGAATCAATAGGCAACTGAATATAGGTTATTTCCTTTGCTCTTTACATGGAGTTTTAGTTGAGTTCATTGTAAAAAAAGGAAACAAAGCAAAACAATCCAGAGTAAATCTGTTTGTGCACTAAGAAGAGCCACAGATGTTTTCTTGGTATTGATCTTCAGCAATAATGATTTTTAAGAAGTGAAGAAGTGCATATGTGGATTTTGTGTGAAGGCCAAGGAAAAATAAAAGCAAAATGAAACCCGACAAAACAAAATGTGGAAGAAATAGGAGGCTGAAGAGCTGAATCAAGACTGCCAGCAGCCAGCACAGCTTTCATCTTGTGCAAGAACTGTAGGCTTGTGTTTGCAAAACCTCATGATTTATTTAGAATTTTAATTAAAGAAGTTGTTTGAACAGCAACCTAGCAGTACCTAGCATCTGCCAACTGTGGCTAATGATTTTTACAACCTCATCTGCAAACACTCCATTAAAGAATCAAACCCTGACATGTGACACAACTGAAGCAAATGTGTGAGGAAAAAGAATCCTTCCCTGAAGGTATCAATAGTATAAAAAACAGAATAATGGTTAAAAAAAAGACACTAGTACAAAGTATTGTAGCTTCAGGGATCAATCTCAAGTCCTTAGGAAGAAGGATGGTTACATACTTATGAGCATGTGAAACATTTTAGCCTCTGGATGCTCTCGACAGCATTTTCAGAATTTGCATTTTTTCCTGTTTTCCAAAGGAGGGAGGAGGAGGAAGACACTTTAATGTTTGAAAGCATAAGACCTTTGCATTTTTCTTTGATCATACTTGTCATGTGGTCTCTCTATTTGTACGTTTTTTAAAACTAATGCTTTGCATTTACTTGGGATTTCACTGTGCAAGGTACAACTTTATGGCAACTACTGGATATGGAAGCAGGTCATGGTCAAAAGTGGTTATTGATGGGGAATATAAAGGGACAAAAGGGATCAATGGCTGCAGCTTTTCTTCTATGCTTTAGCAGACTACCCTCATCCTGGTTTCCAATAAGTCAAATATCGTAGCAAACTGGATCCAATCAAGATTCTATTCAAAGTACTCCTTTTGACATTTAGTCTAACAACCAGTAAGTTCTATCTTTTCCTGGGGTTGTGGGGTAAGAAGAGAGGTAAATGCTGCAGCTAAACTATTTCAGATCTGTTGTACTCTTCTTATATTGTTATTGGAGGTGGGAGAGAAGCCCTTTCCCTGCCAGTGCAGGGTGCTTTTACTGTGTAAAAACACAATAACACCTGAATCCTAAGTTTGACTCCTCTTCCATATCAGTCTGTGCATATAGAAAAGCATCATATGTGAATGCACAGGAACATCAAAATGACAGTAGGTGTTTACAACATCAGCTGAACACCTTCTGATAGTCAACCCTGTGGAAAACAAACAGAAAGCCCCCAAAGGTCAGATATTGTGTACTTCAGAGTTTAAGAAGGCTTGAAAAAGTTGACTAGAATAATAGAGAACTTCATTTGACACAGAACATTTTAATGGGCAGGTTCCTGTGATAGCTGAGTTGTTGTAAAGCTTGACAGGCATTTTGTGCAATGTATCACAAGTTAAAAAATATCCCCCCACTGGTACCTGAAGTCATTCTATAGCTTGGTGTATTTAATGACTGTATTAAACTTGTGGGTTATAAGAGACTGTGTAAAGAGTACTGATGCAAACAACAGAAGCATGCTGAGTTTTCCATCCCCTGTTCCTTTCCATCAGTGGGAAAGTTTCTGATCACTGAAAATGAATCTATAAAAAACGAACTTGCTTTCTTTTGGAAAGCAAACAGTCTCCTTAGGGAATTGGGGCTCTTTTCCTGGCAGATTTCGTTATTATTCCAATCCCAAGAACAGTGGCTTTTTCATTGTTCTGAAAGAAAATATACCTGTATAATAAGTATTCTTGCAGTTAATACAGTCCCGTCACACCAGGCATCTTTGTTAGTTAGCACACACTGGGTTTCACTCTATTGTCTGGCTGGCAGGCTTCAGCTGCTTTTTGTAATACTGCAAGCACATATCAGCCTTTTTGCAGCTGAACTGAAAATCCTTAAGCTTTCTTTTGACTGCCAACCATTCCCTATGCATTAAAATTCTCCTAAATACTATAATTAAGTGTATTTTTTCCTGTTCTATGTCTTCTCAGTATGTTACCTTTAAATCACATGAGTATCACTGAAGTCATTTGCTGAGAACTAGTGGGATTTTAGAAATGTCTTCTAAGGAGACGCTTCAGTAAATGCTTCATACAGAAAATTCAGTTGAACTTGCGTGAGATCCTAAAAGACTTAAAATATTCAGTACTGATTTACAGAAAAAACACTGGACTTACGTTGCTTCATGTAACACTACTGGCAAATTTCAGACAGGCAGTGGAAAAAGTAATTTGGACTCATCTCAGAAAAAGCGATATCTGCTCTTATTGCCCATCTTGCAATTTGTTAATGCTTCAGTTGGGAAGCTGACCTCAAACACACTCAGACTGAGTAGCTTTATGAGGCACTGAAGTGGAAGAAGCAGTCAGAGGTTCAAGTGCATCTGTAGGCTCAAACCCAAAATCTAAGATACTCATATTTTAAATTAGTCATTTTACTGTATAATTAGAAGCTGAAGATATTTTTTTTGAGTTTTAAGTATCTGCAGTTAATATGTAATTTAATGGGGATTTCAGGTATCCCTAGTTATCCCCAGCTACAGTTGCAGCAGCTCTGAAAAAAGCAGTTGTCAAAACATATATTTCAATAATTAACTTTAGACCACTAAATGTAATTTTTGTGTTTCTTTGGTTTATTTTTTCCTTATATGAACCATATCATATGTACCACAGGAGATCAGTTGCATTCAAATCCTGCTTTCTTATCTGTCTGGATCCTGCACAGCCTGATTACTCTCTGCTTAAGTGTTTCGAGTGGCCAGAGTTATTCATGTCATCATTGTGAAAACAGTGCAGATGCAGAAAATATGCTTGATTTTTTTCTTCTTGCTGAATTAACTTTGTTTGATTTGTTTTCCAGGCATGGATTGATGTATTAAAACCAATTAGTTTTTCATATTCTTAGATTTATTGGAGGGAACAAAGAATCTGTATCTATTGCAAGAACATATTTGAAATTGAATTATCGAGGGACAATATAAATCTGGTTTTAGAGCAGTTTTTCACACTACTGCATGTTTTTTTTTAAAAAAACCTTAAAAGTATCATTGTCTTGTTGGTCATAATTAGATAGATAGATGTCTGAAATCAGCCAGTTTGTGGGAAAGATAATCACAGTGATTTTTGTGGAATTTTACTTTGATTTTTAAAAAATGAAATCTAAAAATATTGAAAATCAGATTTGTGTTTGCCTTTCATATTGGTAGGTAGTCCCTTGCCTTTTTCTAAAGACTAGAAAGAGCCAAGCACCCTGGTCTTTCTCTTGGCATGTAGCAAAACCATTGAGTCTTTGCAGAACAGTAGAGTACTTTCAATAGTTCCAATTTTACTGTAGGCTTATGAGACTAATATTGGCAAAGCTGTGTGTATATGTGTTACCTCACAGCATCATTCCAGAAAAAATGAATATGCTGTATAGCTGCACAAGGAGTTTTAGCCCAAAACTTTTCTTTTGCTCTGTATCTTTTTCAAAAATCAAATTTATACCGTGTCAACATTCTATTATTTACAGGTGAATTACTTGGCTTGTGGATAAAATATACTCAGTGTCCAAGCAAGAAGGACCTATTCTTAGACATAGAGTGGTGCTGTTATTTCTTCCCCTGCCATATGACTTGATGCAGTTGATTGGAAGGAAGATAAATAATTTCTTTCAAGTCTAAATAAAGGACAATGTGTTTACCAAATGCAATGATGGTGTAAGTTTATGCTTTTGTCTGATTTATGGCATTTCCTAAATGCCCTCTGCTCCCTTGTTCTTTTGCGTGATAAAAAGTGCATATAGAGAACCCACATGGCTTTTTGATCATGGAGGAGTATCTTGAACCTAGGATTACTGCAGTTCAGCAATTTTCATTGTTTGACAGATACAGGAGCAGTGGGCAGCACCAAAGATATCTCCAAGAAATGATGAAACTGCTCTGGTGGGTTTCTTCTCAACTTTTAAAATTTCTTCTATTGATGTCAATATCACAAGTGACAATGATGTCTGAACTTGATGAGACGGAAGTTGTATCGGCATTGAGGCTGCCTATGTTATTTTGTTCACAACGAACTGGTGGATTACTCTCTCATTTGTGCTGCTGGCATATATTTTGCAGGAGCTAGGGGGGCAGAATTGCACTGTAGCACGTTGATTGGCATTTAACAACAATAATTGCTACTTAGAACCTTCTGTCTATCTGCATCTCTAAAATGGTAGTATGTTTTAAACCTTATAAAGCACAAATGTGAAATTATTAGACTAGTAAGAAAGAATATCTTGAACTTATTGGTTTTGCATTTTTACTGACTTTTTACTGTTTAACCTTCCAAAAGTGTGTAATAGAGGCTTGAGTTGTCTGTTTGACAAAAAGTTCTGAACAGATTGGATGAAATAAGTTAGTCAGCATTTAATACCTGGAATCTTGTGGTGACCTGATTTAATATTACAAGTATTTATGTTATTGCTAATTGATCTGTTTGTTTTTATTTTTTAATCGGAATAATAATATCTACACAAAGTTGTACTATGTCCCAGGTACATCAGAGAGCTGTGTATCACCCATGAGGCAAAGTTAAACTGGGAGCTTTATAAGAAGATGATTCTTTCATATTGTTTCCAGTACTTATTGGAGACCCTACACTTGGCTACCTTAAGCAGGGGTTGCTTTCATGTTTATTTCGTAGCATACAAGTGTGCATGGTAAATTATCCTTTGTTTTCCAAAACTTATGTGTGGCTATGACCCAATGTTACCAAACAGTATGATGCACAACAATTACATATCTGTAATCTAGGGGACTATTTCTACATTTTTAGAAGCTGGAAGGTATTTTATTTGGATTCCTTTATTGAAGCTTTTTACTTCTATTTGTCTTTGTCTTCCAAAGTCCGTCTACTGTAAGAAACCCCTCATTTGATCCATATTTTCCATAAATAATATACTTGAAAATTTCAAGTAATAGGGTACAACTTTTTTTTTTTCCTGCAACTCAGCATGTTGCAACTGTATGCTGTTTCAGACATGACCAGATTCTTCTTGTAGACACATTCAAAAGTATCTCTCTCTTTCTCTGTTTTGAAAATGGTTAGTTATTATTTTCTGTTCCTATAGATGTATTTGGTTTATGGCTTATTATATTTAATACTGTTTTCCTTTGTGCAAATCTTACTGCAAATTATCATTGATGGAGGCATTCGAGCTACAGAACCCCAGAGGAAAAAACAGAGCAAAATGCTAGGAAGACAACTTTTATTAGAAATCACCTCCTGTTTTGTTCAGTATCTTGAACTTTAGGTTGTGCTTCAAAGCTTAAATCTTTCCCCAGGCGTTTTTTTGTTTTTTTGTTTTTTTTTTTTTCAGAAAAAGATGGGTAAAAAGCATTCTAACCGATTCAGAAGAGAGTTGGGTGTTGCTAGGCTTTGGTTGGTGGCTGTGTTTGCATCATCTTATACTGGTGTGACTGAACCTCTAAAACATTCTCCACTGATGCCTAAGGCACCCAGTTTCTTTAGCGAGTTTGTAAAAAAGATGGTTTGATTCTGCTGTTGACAATTAGCGAGAGGAAACTTGCACAGGGATAATAATTAATATATATTAATCAATTATGTAGGTCCAAATAAAAACATGGGCAAACTAACATTTCTGGTTTCCTAGGCTTGGCCGAAGTATGAAGAAATCTTTACCAGTCTGCTTTCCTTGCAGCTGACTACACTGCTGGTGTTGACTCACTGTAACCTTCCCATGAACCTTCCATGTATGTTCTCACCTGCACTGTTCTGCAACTGAAAATATGGGATAAGCATCCAAAGACTAAGGAGGTACAAGAGGGAAATTGAAATCTGAAGAAGAGCCCTAGAATGTTTTTTTGTTTTCCTTTTTGTTTTTCCTTTCTTTTTTTAGGCATGGGTAGGTGCAGATTGTGTGCTCAGATGAATAGAGGCATGCACAGAAGCTAAACCCTGTACTCCAACTCCTGTCATGTTAATTGGTGAATGTATTATCTAGCCCCTTGATTCAGTGACACTGAGTGGAATAAAATGACAGTGCTACTGTGCAGGGCACATTTTCTCCAATTTGCGGCTAATCATTTTGGTAAAGTATGTGTTAAATAATCTCCATAAATGCCTGAAATACAGCTTAATGGATACCCACTCATATGCTTGAACATAAATGATTACAAAGATTCCATATTACTACAGACAATTAACTTATACTTATTTAAGATTTACTTTTTCATGGCCAGCAGAGATACATCCCTCCTGGGTTGTGACCAGATGTTTAAACATGAAGACTTTAATTTTAGCTTTTATAGCAAGTGTATGCCTCAGTGGTTATGGATTTGACTCTTTCAAGCAAGCAGTTCAAATCCTGCATGCAATTTGATGGTCAGCTTAAGGAAAAAGAAATGCTCTGCAAATGAGTAAAAACCAGTCTACATCTCCTATCAGTGGATCCTCTGGAGCCAGATACATAACTAATGGAATCAGCTGCTGGCCTTTTCACCCGTGGGGAGCACGTTTTCTCTTAATAAAATAACTGTAATACCACAGTCTGACGTAGTTTGGGAAGAAGTGAATTTTGGACTCACTGAAGCACAAGTCTTTCAGGCAGAGCGTTTGGGTAGGAGTGAATGAGCCCAGCATTAGAGCTGGTAACAGAGAGGCAAGATGCCTAGAATCTATTTGCAGCTCTGTCATTGATTCCCAGCAGGAGCACAGATGCATTCAAGTGCTTGAAATTCATTCTTTTTTTTTCAGTATCCATCTCCAGCAAGCTCTGTTTAATAAACATGCATTTCTGCAATGCCTCTGCTCCTAGTTTGATGTGCTTGGGAATCTACCAGATTTAAAGATACAGTTCCCAAGGCTGCCTCTTCTTTCCCTGCCAAAACTTAACAAGCAACATGTGATCTCAAATACTTACAAAAACCCTGTTTTCCAGATATAGCAACTTTTTTTTTCTTTAATCCATGCAAGGTTTTGCATCATTGCTTGGACTTTTTCAAGTGTTGAGCTCTACCCATTATTTCTGCAGAGACTAAGTTGGAGTGAGACCATACTTGTGTTATTGATTTTGAGCCTCAAACACTATATTGAGACAACAAATTTCACATAATTTCACAGGAAAGGAAGGACATGCGTACTCGACATTTCAGAATCGCTGTTATCTCTGCCTAGAAAAGTAGGGCCTTGAAGATGGGATTTTAAAGTCCTAAATACAAGTCACAGCAAGAAAATGCCCTGTCTTCTAAAGCAGAGACTTGTCATTTTTTTCCACCAAAAGTCCTGTTTTGACTTATGACTATGATTTTGTGCATGAAAAAGCCATAACCTTGCAGTTCACCCTTATAATTTCCAAGGGGCGGGTGTGTTTAATTAATACTTGCCAAAGCAAAGATGTATCTTCAATTTAACGGTAAATTCAGTACCTTTTGTGCCTCCCTGGAAGCTAAGCTGTGTTCTTCTTGAAACATGTCTGTTTGGGCAACGACCTAATGAGACAATAGGCCAATCTCTGCAATATAGTCACTGCAGCTGACAAGCACTGGGTTCCTCCACATACCTTTATTGCCACAAGTTGAAGACAATTAATTAAAAAAATCCAAACAGCTGTTCCCAGTCCCGTCTCTTCAATTCCTGGGCAAGATGCAAATATAGCAAAGAATATACAATCTCAAATGTTTATAGCCATAACTTTGCAGAGTCTAGAATTATTTTTTTTTTAATACCTATTTCAGACTCTTTGTGTTGTTACAATTCTCCAGTCTCTCTGAATGTGTTTAATATTGGGGCACATTATTCTAGTCCTTAGCTATTTACATGATAAATCATGTTATATTGAATTAATATTTCATTGGGGTCATCCTGTAATTTAAAAGAGCAGCTGACAGAAATGCTTGAAAGGCTGAGGATGGAGCATTTATGCTTCCTGCGAGAAAGAAAGAAACAGAAGTGATTTGGGGAGTCAGCAATTCTAGGAAAGCCATTTGACTTCTGGCAGCACAAACCCTGTGTTATCGCTGTGCTCTGCTTGGACCAGACTACCTTACTGAACAGATACTAAGCTCTGGCAGCTCAGCCTCCAATGCTGCAGATATAGATTTTGAAATGTCATATTTTAAATGATAGCAATATATCAGCTGAAAACCATTTTCCTTTAACCCTCTAAAGGACATTCTTGCATGTTTTCAAGCAGCATGCAGGTGTTTCACAATTTCCTAACCCAATAATATACATGGAAACATGCCATCTTAACCAACCTATAATTATTCTTCCTGACTCATCTAAAGCTCTCCTCCAGCACTCCCAAGACCATACCTGGGAATGGACAGGCTTGCTGGACTGCACTTTTGTGCTTGCTTTTGTACTGAAGGAGGATGTATTGAGGAGCTGTAATGCGGAAGCGACTTGTTTTCACTCAGTTTTAAGCTGGCTCTGAAGTTTGTTCCACTGTCCTGTCAGGTCAGTGCATTAGTGTCTGTCAAACTCTTCTCAGTTTTATTTTTTTTCAGCTACCCAGGGCTAAGAAGGGCTGATGGGGTTTCCAGTAGCTCTGGCTTCTGGAATACAAAGAGGTGAAATGTTTTGTACTCAGACATCCCAGCAAATCCCCTTACTTGGCAGTGTGGGAAACGTGCACACTGTAAGCATCAGGTCTTTGTCTTTGCCAGGAACAAGCTGCTGGTGTTGCAACCGCTTGCAAAGAGAGTGCTGGGGATCCTCATCTCATCTTGCAAGAGCTGACACCAGTAGAGCCATCCTTGCAGTCTGTTTGTGCAGCAAATGTGTGGATGCAGGCTCAGGTGAGGCCAATGGTTGCCTTCTGGGGTACGTGTTAAGTGAAACCTCGACTGTGGGAGGCCTCCTGGCAGCCATCAGGCTGCTCAGCTGTTAAGGAGCTCCAACAGAGCGTGGAAAGGAGGTGAATAACACTGCAGTCAGCCCCCCAGGAGAGTGCTCTTTCTAAGCTGCTTGGATCTGATGAGCAGTGCAATATGTTGTGTTATATATAGAAGTATTATGCATACTCCCTCTCTCTTTTGAAGCAAATCAATGTCAGATTAACTTCTATAAAAGAAATAGCTATGTTAGAAATAAAAGGTGAGGCAGCTAGATAAATTGTATTGTATTCTTTAAGAGGTAATATGTTTATAGTACTTTCTCATAAAAGCAGGAAGCTCTTATAAGTGAACAAAAATGGGAAGATGCTTTGAGAGCCTGAAGTAACCTCAGGTAAAATGAGTGCTAGAAACAGCAAGTCATTCAGGTCTGTGCACAGCACGGTGTGTTGTCTGTTGTACACAAGCAAGCTAAGATTCTCAAAGTTGTGAGCAAAACTAAATCTGTTGCCTTCTGGTTGGCATTTAGTTAGCTAACCATAGAAGGTCACGCTTGCTCTTCCTGCGCAAGGCTGAGAGTGGGAACAGTAATTTCGATGGTCTCCTTTCCTCTGATCTCTGGAGCAGCTTCTGTCCTGCACATCCCCTGCAGGGGTGCAGTCCTGGTTTCCAGCCCCATGATCTGGCTGGAAACAAGCCACTCTCTCCGCATAAGTCCTTCTACTCTGGGTTTTCCGCTGCCAGAAGCAGCAGGATACTCCAATGTGACCCTCCCCATGTAGCCTCCCTATATACCTGACAGGTAAGGCCATTACTAGGGTTCAGGTACTTAATTTACCTTAATGAGATGGCTTTTGGGTGCCCAGCCCTGTTCTGAAGTTTTCTAATCATATAGGTCAAAGGTTGAGTGTTGTGTATGTACTGATCCATTGATCTACATGGGATGTGATTTTAAGAAGCATCCTTCCCTTCCCCGTCTCCCAAATCTTCTTCCTCTCTCCCCAAGGAAAAAATGACTCTTAAAGAGCAAGTAGGCTCCAAAGGTTTTCTCAGCATCTGCCAGAAGAAAGTTTGATTCAAAGAAACGTGTAAGCCAAATGAGACCTGGCATAATTCAGAGTTGGACAACAAAGCAAACCCAACCACAGATCAGGTCATGTTCTCTTGCACTTTTTGTCTTGCTGGCTGAGGAAATGCATTTCAAGTTGGCTTTCATCTCCTTGGGATTGCTGTTCCCTACTTATGGATAGCTGGGGATTTGTTCTCTGAAGGAAAATTTAGCAACTTTGTGCTCTGTGCATGGATATGCTGACTTCTGACCTAGAATTTATCAAAGAAGCAAAGCAATAAGGGTAGTGGAAGAGCTGTTAGAGTTGCTGCACTCAGTAATGAGGAGAAGCTCTCTGCAGTGATGCTGGATGGAATTGCTAAGGCAAATTAAAGTAGCTGAGAGGGGGAAAAGCCAGTCAATGTCACTTTTCCCCCTCCTCTAAAGCATTACCTTTTCAACAGGTCACAAATATAACTGTTTACTATAGACATTCCTAGGCATCATGGACAACACGTAAAACAAAGGGCATGATATCTCAAAATATTTTCTGTATTTATCATCTTTTCTCACAGAGATTAAGCCCTGCTCTGCACAGCACCTTACTGACCTTGGATATACTTGATTAGCTTCTGTTTTGGGGTGTTTTTTTTGCCTCTTTCCTCTCGGGCAACTGATAACCAGAACATAAAAGCATCAAATACATTTGACAGCAATTTTTAAGCCGTTGTGCTCATTTTGCCTGAGGACTGATATTTGACTTGTGACTTAAATCTTTGAATGCCTTTGAATAAGTGACTACTTATATTTTAATGAACTACAGATATAAGAAACAAACGTTTTTCATGGCACTGTGGCATATTCTGCTATGGAGGGTTACTTTCTGTTGAGGCAAAAGCAATTTAATGTAGTGGATTCAGATCAGTAAAAATAAATATTTTCTTTATGTGATGTCGAAATAAGAACCTACTGAAATTAAAAAAGAAATCAGTCTCTTTGATATATAACAAAGGCTTATAAGCCTTGGCAGTAAATACTACACTATTTTAAAATATTGTCGTTTAGGATTTACCTTTTTTTTTTAACTTACATGGTGTTTGGAAAAGACTTGTCCAAGGTGGACTGTTCTATACACCTGCTTAAAATAGAAGAGTCTCAAACCTCTTTTGGAGGCTTTTGACCAATAGAATGTTGAAGTAGACTCAGATGACATGCAGTCCTAATTTTACTCCTTTGGTAGAAAAATAAATAGAAACTGACTTAATGAGCTTACCCAAATAAAGAAACGTCACTGAAAGAAACAGAAAGGAGGAGGAAAAGGATGGGGTGGGGAGGAATAAGCAGGCAAAACCTGAAGAAGCCCATCGCAAAAGCTAAATCCATGGCATCCAGGAGGAGAAGATTCTAATATAGAAGGTATCTGTATGCTAAGCTGCACTTAGAGATGATGCAGGCGCTGAGTACATGTCTGAAAACCTTTAAATATGTGTTTTTTTCAGGTTCTGAACCAAGCTGTATGATCATCACATGATGGCCAACCCCAAATCCAGTTGTAAATCTTTTTAAACTCAAAGGAAGCATGGCAGGTTGGTGCCATTGTAAATTTAGAAGTGGTCAGATTGTTATTTATGCCATGAAAATCCTTAAACCATTGACAGTGCTGAGACATACTTGAAGAGAAAAGACATTCTGCTTTATAAAGAATACCTAAAATTGCTGAGCTACTTTTAAAATGGTGATTTAATTTCATCTGGCATGTAAAAGCCTCAACTGCCTGGTAAAATTAAATAGCTGTGAGCTATGCGGTAGTTTCTTTTCATGAATTCATAGGCAATTAAATGTGACGTGTTTTGAGGAGCTTACGCTATCTCTGATGTACATAGTTTGGTTATCCCTTATCATTGCTAGCAACAATATTAACAGATACAATTAATATTTATAACGAATGTCTGGCCCCTTTTTATAGGCAGTCCAAATTTTGTCTTAGTGGCCATTTGTTCCAGTAGACTGCATAAGTACATGTGAATTCTAAAGAAATATTTCCTTTGCTTGGTTCTGGAATTCCTTCATTTTAGATGCAGTCTGATGGTTTTTCTTTGGTATTTTAAAACACAGGAGGAGGAGTCTGTTTCCCTGTGATTTTCCTGAAAGTATTTCTGTTTGGTTTCCTACATGATTTTGAATATCCTAATAAACTTGCTGTGAATATCTAGGTATCCCCATAGATAATGTGTTTTTTTTAAATCTAGAAAATGTGGCAATAAATTTGGTGACATTTAGAAATAATTTCCTTCTTATGTCTGTTTTGATTTCCAATTGGGCTGAAAACATACTATGCTTTTTATAGGAGAGCAAAGCATAGTGTCATTGCAATGTTTTATTTGGAGTATCTTTCATTCCCTTTAATCCACTGAAATGTCTTGTTGCTTGTTTAAACACTCAGGAGTGATAGCTTCATTGAACTACCCCATTCATCAACAGCTCAATTCACGCCTACCAGTGCCTGGTGTTGAGAATCTGTTGCCAAAATCTGTCAGACAAAAAGATATTCTTCTTTCCCCAGTGACAGATGGTTCTCCTGAACAAAGATCTTTCTGCCTGTAAAATACTGTCTCTCTCTTTTTTTTCTTTTTTTTTTTTTTTTTTGGATGTCACAGACTTACGTTAGATAGCCACAGTTCTATCAACCCAGTGTTGTTCCACCAGGCTGGGTCAGCGGGTGAAAAAAAAGATTTGAACCACTACTTTGCAATACTGGGTCAGCAGCTGAAAGCCCAGTCCCTGCATGGTACTGTCACGTTGGGTTCTATATCATGATGTCTATCTCTTAAACGGACTACTCCTGCTCAGGTTCCGTGCCATGCTAATGCAGTCATTCTCATAACTGAGCTGGTTTGTCTCTGGCTCCTGTGCCACATGGTCTACCCTGTTCATCTGGGTGCAGCAGAAAATGAACATGCCTCTAGTCTGTTCTTCTGTACCTCAGACTGCTGAGGAAATGAACTCTCAGCAAAATCTTTTACTTATCTCTTTTTAATATGTTCCATTTAATAAACTATCAATCCTTCTGACCATTTTTAAGTACGTTAACATTAAGAATGTTCTCAAAGACATTCAGATGCTTGTATTCTCTGCAGTAAAAAGCAAATTCATTGCCGTCACTAAAAGAATATCACTGAAAGCATAAATCTAAATAGACATTCTAAAATTTGCATAAATGGAAGGGAAGATGGCTAAGTTTTCATTTGAGATCACTTTCTATAGGGAAGGATTGCTTTGTTCTACAAATGTTTCTTTAAAGCAAGAAACTCTTCTCCTTCCCCAGAACCTCTTTAGATTTTGTCTTTTTAAGAAGAAAATTATAAATTACACTTTCCCTTCTTATGATATATACAAAACATTACAGGGCAGTACAATGCTAAAACAGAGCTGTCAACTCTTTTATTCTTGCAATGCATTCAACTAGTTCAATAGAGCTTATTGCAGCCAGATTTTGTTGGAAAATGGGTTAACATTATGCAGTATTGTATACTGAAGCCATCAGATCCATGCAAATTCCGAAACCATGTTGTGTGAAGCATCCTGTTTGCCTGGGTAACCAGAGGAAATAAATGTATAAATTAAATCTTTATCCATATCTAAACATTGTTTTTAAATGATGCAGAGCAGTATGAAACCTACCAACCAGCCTAAATAACAAACCATGAAACAAATGAAGACTGTTTGCTGGAACCCTCCTAGATAAGTTGTAGTGCATTTGTCCTGTTACACTGCTATCTTTCCTTAGTGCTTACTTATTTTTGATTTAAATTTTAAATTACTATTTTAAAATGTTACCTTAATCAACAAGGTGCCTCCAGACACCCAGAATAAGAATGAAGCCATTCTCTTTATAAGTATCTTTTCCTGGAACTACTTGCATGATGAATTATATTTTCCTATTGTCCCACTGAAAGAAGATTGAAATTTATCTCCGTATTGGACTTAACTGTAGTAAATCAGGTTAGTTAAAACTCCCAACCTGATGATGACATCTTCAGCTCTGATATGCAGTAGGTGAAGAGTGTATGTGAAGCAGTTATACTTGTCTATGAAGCAGAAAACTTGAAACCTACTCTGCAAAATATTTTTGAAGATAGATTACTTGAAAAGTTAATATCTGTCCTCATGTTTAGTCCCACTGATGCTAGTGATGGATGGACTTGAAAAGGTAGAGTCTTTACAGGTAAACATTTTGCATTAGCTTCACTGATAATGCGGAACAGGAGACTGTATGAGCTGCGTGACCAGCTATAGAAGTTTTGAGCTATTTTCTGAACTGTGTGCTCCAGTGAAACAAATGGGAAGTACACATCATAGTCTGGTGGATCTCTGATACCCTTGTGTTCAGTCATGGCCACAATCAAAATATTTTTTTCCATCTAGAAAAAAAGAGAGTTGTTAGGCAGTATTTTAAATGATGACAGGATCCTTGCCTCCGAACTTTTGATATCTTTGGGAGTTCAATTTTATTTTGATAACATTTTGAAGAGAGTACTCAAAATGTCATTTGAATGAATTTCACTGTCATCTTTTTGAGGCTGACAATACAGGCCATCTTTTAAAACTTGTGTTTTGTTCTAAGATGAGAAAGTTAAAAATGCAGGTTTTACAGTTGGCTTGTAAAGCATGAGAAGGCTGCCTAACTTCACATGTGCTTTTCCTAGGACCTGATTATCCACTAAACCTCCTAATGAAAGAAAGGATTTTTCATTCCTGTAAGATATATAGAGGAAAGTGAAATAGTTGATAAAAGGTCTTCTGTCTGCCAATTTTAAATTGCCTCAAACCTGTCCTGCTTGTGCTGTTGCAATGCACCAAATCTAAACTTCAGGTTCTTTGAATCCAGACAATTCTTTCAAATACCTGCTTTATGGAAAAGGAAGTGTAGCTTAATATTAATTATTAATAGATTAAATGCAAATAGAAGAACTATAAAGTTCTAGTTCTGCTGTACAGTACGTGATGTAGGACTGACACAGAAAGGATGTAGGAGAAAAAACATAAAGTCAAGGAAAGAGATAAGCATGTAAGACATGGGAAGACTGAAAAAATGAAAATTTATGTGTTCTCTAAAAGAAAGATCTCAAGGGACACAAAAATTGTAAAGTATCTTCAAAGCCTGTTTCAGAAACAGCATGACCAACAGGTCCAGGGAGGATATTTGCTCCCTGTACTCGCCACCGGTGAGACCGCATCTCGAATACTGTGTTCAGTTCTGGGCCCCTCACCACAGGAAGGATGTTGAGGCTCTGGAGCGTGTCCAGAAAAGAACAATGAAGCTGGTGAAGGGGCTGGAGAACAAGTCTTATGAGGAGTAGCTGAAGAAACGGGTTGTTTAGCCTTGAGAAGAGGTGGCTGAGCGGAGACCTTATTGCTCTCTATGACTACCTGAAAGGAGGTTGTGGAGAGGAGGGTGCTGGCCCCTTCTCCTGGGTGTCAGGGGACAGGACAAGGGGGAATGGCTTAAAGCTCCACCAGGAGGAGGTTCAGACTGGACATCAGGAAAAAAATTTTCAGAGAAAGGGTCATCGGGCACTGGCAGAGGCTGCCCAGGGAGGAGATGGAGTCACCATCCCTGGAGGTATTTAAAGGATGGGTGGATGAGGCGCTCAGGGACATGGTTTAGTGGCAGATAGGAATGGTTGGACACGATGATCCAAGAGGTCTTTTCCAGTCTGGTGATTCTGTGATTTTGTGAAAGCAGCAACCTTAGAGGAAGTCACTATCTACAGTTCATTGAACATAGACCAATGGAATTAAGGAAGGTATTTCAAAGTAGACAATAACGAATAAAATTCTGTTGCTGCATGGATTCCTAAAGGAATTAGTCACAACCAGACTTATCCAGAATCAGTGAAATGTTAACAGTAAGATTAATTCTTGTAATCAATATTTAAATGTTATTTATTTACAACCCAATAAAAGCCCAGACTTCACTAGAATAATTATTTTATATTAAATACTAATTGATGACTAGCACATGGCAATTGAAAACTAATTACTATGGTGTTGGTATGGAGTCTTTTATTTCCCTGTCTCCGCAAATGGATTTTTAATAATTTGTTATTAACTAACATAGATAAATATTTTATTGAAGAAAAATGAAACTGATATTTGAGGACTATCACTTAATCTTTGCTTTCATTATTTCAAACAGGGTTCTTTTAGATACCTGTTGTTTTTCTTCCCCTCCTTCTTCCCATCTTTATGCCTGAGGATAGTAATAACGATGAAGTGAGAGTAGAAAGTCATAAGAATCATTTCATTCTTTGGCAGGTGGTAAAACCTTTTCTCCTTCCTAAGCTGCACAGAATGTGCCTGTGATTAGATAACAAATTCAATAAAACAAAGCATATTGATTGCCAAAGGGAGGATTTTTTTTTTTTTCCAAACTAATGGTGCTAGGCGCTGTAGGAGGCTGTTCGAAGTAAAGCTACTCCAGACAGCTGTCATCTGCAAGAATGATTCAGGTGTCAGGGATAACATAGTTACAGAAAAAAAAAAAAAAAGAGGATTTTATTATTGCAGATAAAAGCCTGCAGAGCAATTCTGGTGGGGTACAACTGTTCTAGGTGTTACTGTACATTAGGTATTTCTGATAATATGTGGATATTAGATCAGCTTTGCTGTTTTACAGCATTTTGTACCTGAGGATCTCAAAGAACTGTGTCACTGGCAAATATTTAAATTAAGCAGGTTATTTGTGAATACCATCTGATGCAAAACCTACATAGAAAATTGTTGTCATGCTTTGTGAAACTATCTTTCAAAACTAATTTGTTCTTATTTGTAGTAGAGCATTAAAGCAAAATTTTGAAATAATTTAATAAGCATTGAAATGGGATGTTAAAAACTGTGAATGCTTTTCCCATAAGGTAGAAATTATTAAAGTAATATCTGCACATTGTTATATTGGTGTTAATATTACAAACATTGCAGTATTTCCACTGTATCTAACCAAAACACTTCAGTTTATCCATATTATGGAAAGAACCAAACAGAAAAGATGTGTTTTGACACTTCTCCCCCAAACTATAATCAAATTGGACACATTCTCATGAAATGTTTTCGTTACCAAGCGACTGCAGTTTTTCTGACAGGGCACTGGTGTCTGTCCCACCAGCACTATTTTACTCTGCTTAGAGCTGCTGTCTGTTTTAACTGAGGCCCAGAGTACATACTTTCTAGATCACTCCGGTGTTGGTGATTTGCCCTGCGTTAAATGCTGGAGCTCCTGGTTTTGCAGGACTTGTTCTCATCATGGGAGAGGGGATTTGGGTATGTTCGTCTCTGATAGCTGCATTAGCCCAGCACACACTGCAAATGCAAGTGTCTCAGCATTCAGCTTTGTTCATAAGGTGAAGAACACCTGGTCATACTCTTTTAAAAAACAGGACTAGATTTGAGGTGCCATAAACTTGCTTCTGATTATTCTGCTAAGGTGATGACTTGCCATCTAGAAATTTGGGAAACAACATGCTATTTCATAACAGATCATTCTATCCAAGCAGTTTTGTTTGGAATTTGAAAAAAAATGTGTTTCTCGGTCTTCCTGCTGCTTTAGGAAATATTTCGATTATTGTTTTTTTTCTTGCTGGGGAAAAAGTAACTAACCCATGACAGCACAGTATCTGGCTTATCAACCCCCTCTTACGAATGAAACAACAGGTCTAGTTAAATGATTTTTACATGCACTTAGGAGCTTTCTGCAGAGACTCCAATTCTCAAATGTAATGCATCATAGTGTGAGAATTCAAAGACTGATCCTGCTTTAAAGATCTAGCCATTGGTTTTGTTGCAAATAGGGTCAATGTTGGTATTGATTTAAAGCAGTTGCTAAAATAATGGCTGTTCAGTTGTCTGTATTCAACCAGCTTGAAATGCCTGTCCAGTTCTCAGTATAAACACTAGAACTCACAATCAAATAATTCTCACAATCTGTTGTCACAATCTCATAATCTTGTGGATGTTATGTGGTGATTCTCAAGTATTCATGACCAGGTGAAATTTCTGTATTATTGTAGGTTGGAGTACTACTTGGTACAACAGGAAAACAAGGTTTCAGAAACCTATTAGAAATTTGTCAAGGACCAGAATGAGTATGGTCATCTACTCAGTTGCAGAACAGTTAGAATCCAGTAAACACTATTGTTATGTGGCATTAAGGGAATGAGAAAGAAATACAACTTGATGTAACAGGGAGAGTAGGTTCATAGAATACTTTGCCAGCACCTTGCCATATAACAGTTAAGTAAAGGAGGTGTCCCTGACACTTTTTAACCGCATAACTGCTTTGTGTCAAAGTTCATGAGAGAAAATCACATCTAAGCTCTGCATTCAGAGAATAAATCTGTCAGAATCCAAGAAGTTTCAGGTTGCCTGAGTCTAGCAGTGAAATATAAGTGATGGAGAAGATTTTTTTTCAGAGTTAGTAATCAAATTAGTCTTTCTACCTTGTCATAAACTGAGGAACCTTGAGCTTAAACACTCCCTCTGACTAAAGCTATGCTTATCCAATTGAGGAGCAGAAACAATATGATTTATATTGTTTCCAACCTCAAATAAGTCTGATGGAAAAGTGAAATGAAAACTGTTGGATGAGAGTGAAAATTAGTCTATGAAAATGTGCTAAGTAGGTATGAATAATTTGAATTGACTGAATAAACAAATCAAATTAAATTGTATAAAATGTTGAAAAGATCTATTTCCCTATAGATGATATTTTGCAAGTAGAAGTCTAACCCTGCTAAGCACGTTATTCACTGCAGGGTATATGTTGAATTATAAATGCAAAAAGGAGTTATTGTGGCCAGATAGTTTGATTATAAGTACAAACTGCGATAAATAGATTTTATTCAGGCTAGAGAGAACTGCTGGAAAAACATCAAAACTCGACCTGCACAGGACAGAAAATGCAAGACAATTGCATGGTGCTGTAGTGACTAGGTGCACTCAAGCTGTGAAGTTGTGATCTACTGAAGTAGGTATAAATTGATGCTACTTTTAAAAGACACAATCTTGAATTCCTGTTCCTCATTTCCATCCCAACAGTGTCTCCTTGTGCTTCCACAAGCACATGTCATCAAGTGATAACCTGCTCAGACAGCTGAGTTACATTAAAGCAAAAGAGAAGAAGAAAAGTTAGTTTTCAGCTGACTTGGGCCTCTGGTTCTGTTCACTATGTAGTCTATAAATAATTAGTTTCTGTGTAAGAGAGATGATTGGAGAAGAGGAATAAATTCTATAAATAGGAAGAAAAATAAATTGTATTTTTCTTCTCTTTCCTCATTGTTGTAATAAAATTGAGTCCCTCAGTTCATTACAGGTAACTGTAGGCTTGCTCAGTTCATGAGGAGGACCAGGAAATTTAGTTGCTTATTTTTGGATGAGGGATTGAGAGATATTTTGGTCCAGATTACAGGTATTAGCCGCCTTCCTTACAGTTCCCAATATTGCTTCTGGGTGACATAAAAATGTTTTAAATATTTGTCATTCTGAACCTTGTGGTGTCAAGGAACATCGTGTGTCGGAGCTGTTGGGTCTGCACACTTGCCACTTCCTCAGCTAAGACCAGCTCAGCTTTCAGAGAACAGGTCAGAAGTATGCAAGCAAACATTTCCTATGGAAGGAAAGGGTGTGGTTTAAACTCCTATGTTAGTCCTCACAGAGACCATTTTAATAATAATAAAACCCAAACATTAATGATCTTTCCTGGCTGAGAAGGGCTTTGTATTAATGAAGAGGGAGCATAACATGACTTCTGACAAGTTCCCAGTCACCACTAACACTGTGCTAGAGTTTGAAGGCATTTCTCAGGAAGAAACTCATAATTTTTTACATTTATGGAGTGTCACTAAACATAGTACCTCGCTACCACCAAGAAATTCTATAGTCACTGTAGTATTTTGAGGGACTTCTGACACTAAGCAAAGTGATAAAAAATGCAAAATGCACACACCAGCCTCAGAGTAATTTTTTGACTAATTCTTTATTTTTCATATTTCCAGTATTTGCTGTGTCAGGTTTAGTTGTTTCATCTGACACTTATCTTCAGCAGACATAGCAACTCTATAGGTCATCTTCATGACATCATGGATGTGTCAATAGTAACAAGCAGTATGAATCTACCTAAAGTTTGGTTTTTGTCTGTCCTGATAAATTTTCTTGAATGTGCCTACCTGTTCCTTGAAGATGTTCTACTTCAGTGCAAAACTGAATTTTGTTACTTATATTGTCCAGTGCATCAGCAAGCAATTGACAACAGCAATGAAATATTTTCTCCCTGAAAACAAAAGCTTTGGATAATATCAGTAGTTGGTTACTAATGCCAGAACTTCTTTCCCTTATGCATTCTCCCGATGTTCCTTCAGTCCACCATTAGTTAGCCTTTGTCTTCTTTGAAGTTGTATGACTATATGCTACTCATAAAGAAAGTTTAATTTCTGGTGCATGCTTCA
This sequence comes from Cuculus canorus, assembly GCF_017976375.1. Taxonomy (NCBI): domain Eukaryota; kingdom Metazoa; phylum Chordata; class Aves; order Cuculiformes; family Cuculidae; genus Cuculus; species Cuculus canorus. The sequence continues at coordinate 36,823,774 of NC_071403.1, forward strand.
GTGGTCTTGTAGTTGCCAGTGATTAAGAATGCTGGCAATCTTGCATTTTTAATCCATGATAGCTGCATAGGCTAAAACTACTTCAGGGACTCAGAATTTAAATAATCTTTTATTAGTTTTAGTGTGGTCATTATGATTATGATTATGGTTATGGCTTTGATCAACATTTGCCTTTGTCAAAAGTTCTGTTTTCCTGGTAGAGTGATTTTGAAGCATACTCCTGGGGACACTGTATGGAGACAGATGAATGAATCTATGAGAGCAGGCTTTTAGTTCATTCATGTCCTTGCTTGTGTTTCACTTATCCCTAAGTTATTGAAACATCTCTATTATTGAGGTGTTTTTTAAAAAAAGGCCTGTGGTTTAGAAAAATCCCAGTGTCATAGATATAAAAAAGTTGTTGCTGTAACTCTATTTTGCTCTGTTGAATCATTGCAAACAACCTTAGATGATACTTTCACCAAGGATCATCCCTTTGTGCTTTCCCATGCAAATGGAGACAGAAACACATTGCAAAGTTTAAGCCACCAGTGCTGCATCACTGTTATAAGACAATTTGGAAGGAAAGTAAGTCTGGGGAGAGTATCAGAGCAATAACTTTAAATGTTAGGTGCAATGAACACTAGATGTGATTGCTGAAACCTGTTCCCTGCTTTTGGAAGGAGAGAGTTTAACTCCTGTCCTGTAACTTCAACAAACAAGGGTCTTAGTATGCATCTTTAACTGTTTTTAACCAAATCTTTACCTTCACTTCAGAGGGGCAGGTGTGGTCTTATGAAGGTGACACAGAAGAAAGCAAAGAGGTGAGCAAAATTTCCTGTGCAAGTTAATCAATCAAGTACCTGATGAGGTACCTTTGAGATTATGTATGGCATAAAATTTAGGTCATAGATGAGCTATTTTATCCATGGACATTCTAATTCAAGGGTTCTAACACGAAAAAAGAATTTTACTTTCACTTATTGATGCTAGCATGGCCCAATTCTGAGAGGCTTTAATGCATTTAGAGGTTTCAATTTTAATTAACTTGTGAAAAAGATTTGTAACAATGGACTTTTGATTTTAGGAAAGCAAAACCCAGATGGACTAAAAACTTAGATAGTAAATATAAAGAAGAAGATGATACACTTCTGATAAAAGAGCATATGATTTCTGATAATTACATTACAGGCAAAGAAATGTTTTTTATGTATTGATTTGTTCAGTGTGCTTTGACTAGGTAGAGAGAGGCAATAAGATATTCTGAAACAATTTACTTATGTCTCGAGTTAAAACAGACCCAGAGATCAATAGTGAAATGCCCTAAAATGAAACAAACCAAAACACACTACATATCCATCTTGATAATTTGGGTTGATTGGTGCCTATGCTATATAGCTTGTGAGAGCTGCTCTTTATCCTGCAGTCTGTTACGTACATGTGATTTATCCAGTTGTGAATGTCACAGTGAGTTGCATGAATTGTTGGAACATCTCTGCAACATTCAGCTCTTTCATGGGGACAAGGAAATACATGGAAGGAGCAGTGACATTGCCAAGACTACTGTCCTGCTAGCAGGAGTTGGAAATCCTTTAAGGCCCTTGTTGCTTCGTGTTACCTTGTATTTTCACAAGAATCATCTTTTGCTTTGCTAAAGCTTCCCTGTCTGCACTCTAGCATAAATGGAGAGTGTCGTAGCCTCTGAGAAAGAGAGTTGTACATATATTTTCTCTGCATCGGTAAGGCAGGATGTGCTGGTGGGCACCAAATAAACGGAGCTTTCTTTTTATACGTAAGAGCCAAAGTTAAGTACTTATGTAGTAGATGCTAATTGGGCCACCTTTACCATTCTGCTACAGATAGCTGTGTGCAATAAAGGGCTGTTCCCAGCAACTGTGTTTTTGGGGAGCTGGAAGCACAATCCCTCTATGATGTTATAATTCGCAGATGTTTTCTGGTGGCTAGTGCTAAAAAGACAAGAACTCTATAAAACGGGATTGAACACAAAAACATTCATACTGAAATTTGACCTGTCTGGAAAGTTCAGTCCTGCAATAGATTTAAAAAAAAAAAACAGTGTGCACAGTCTCACTGCTCAGCCTTATGTCCTCCATAGACACAAAGTCCTTGCCCAAACCAGAATGTGCAGAAATATTGTCAACCTGCCTTCCATTACACACTGATGAACCTGGAGCAAGTTTAATAGTTCCGTTTATAGAATTAAAATCACCAGGGCTATATCTGTTCCACAGAAGAGTAGAGAGAGACTACTGAAAATCCTGTGGCAATAGTATAACCATATTAAAGCATATGCAACAATCTCTCAGCATCTTCATCCTCTGAAGTTTAAGAATTCCTTCTATGAATTCATATGCAAAATTAAGAGCAAATGATAGAAATCACCCCTCCAATCATAAAGGAGTATTTCATCATGAACAAAGAGGACCTTCACAATCAATTTCTCATTGTATTCAGGGAGCTTTATAAGAGAGCACACTTAGTAAGAGAAAAATCCTTCAAAAGCATGAGGAATTCTAAGTGCTTCCTTGATAGATAAGGAGTAGTCATTTGTGGCTCATTTTTATATGCTATTTCTATTGCAACAGTAACATTAAGACCTCCAGAACATTGAAAAATTCATGAAGTTAAGATTTTTCTGAAGTTGTTAATGAAATTGTAGTTGCATAATTCAGATGTTGGTATATTACAAGCTTTTTATTACAAGATGAACCTGAAATGAGATTCTCAGGTGCCTCATAAAATGAAATACTGTTAGTCCGCAATTCTTTTCAGTAATTTATAATACTGGGATTTACTTTCACTTAGTTGCATTTACATTCCAAAATTTGACTCTTGATACTCAACTTGCCTGTTACGTTCTACTTAAACCTATAAGAATCATAAAAAAAAAATATAGGTTCCAAGGGATGTTTGGATGTCATTTATTTCAAACTCCTTCTCTAAGCAAGGCTAATTTAAAAGTTTACATGAAGCTGTTAAGGTCTTTGTCCATCTGAATTTTGAAAATCTGTAGAGATGGAAATCTATTCCAGGCCTTAACCACTCTCCTTGAAGAGAAAGTTTTGCTCACAGCAAGACTGAGTTTACCGTACTGTCTGTCATGCCCTTTTGTCATGCACTTTTGAGATGAGTCTAGCTTCATCTTTATAGTTTCCCTCTACATTGTAAAAAAGGTATTCTCTTAGTTTTCTCTTCTCCAGAGTAATCAAACCCAGCTGTCAGCCTCCCTTCATGCATTGTGGTGTCTGCCCTTGAGCACTTTAGTGTCCTCAGCTGGGTTCTGTCTTACTCCCAGTCAGAGGTCTTGGCAGTGCACAAAAATATTGACCTTGAAGACTGACTACTTGTAAAATATGTCTTTTGATGTCAGTCAGATTCTTTTAAATGACTCCTTTTGCTGCTTTTGTTGTCTGATGGCATCTATTCCCTTACTTGATGATATGTATAAGACAACTTTCTTCTCTATTACTGCATGAGTTGCTGAACAGAGGAAAACTACAAAGTGAAATGTACAGCATAGTGGAGAGAAGCAGAGAAAAATGACATTTTTCAAATAGAAAATAGAAAGCAATAGAAATTGCTTTGTTTTGTAATTGTGAAAAATGTTATTCTTTCTCTTGAGTACCTATAGATTGCATTATTGCCCCACTCCTGGAAACATTGAAGGTCCGGTTGGATGAGACTGTGAGCAACCTTATCTAACTGAAGATGTCCCTACTCACTGCAAGAGGTTTCGACTAGATGATCTCTAAGGGTCCCTTCCAGCCCAGACCATTCTATGATCGTAGGTTTCTGTGTAAATCTTGAACTTGTTCTCATATTCTTTACTTAATTAAATAATCCCATATCAGTTCCATGCTTTGGCTATTTATGTTGTTTATTTGAACAACCATGGTAGGCAGACTTGCAGTGCTCAAAGGCTGTTTGGCTACTTCTAAGTATATGAAGCAGATAAGTGATGGCTTAAACTTTACTTTGAGACACTTCTACTTTTTCTCCACAGAGAAACTCATATGGCATTTTCGTCGCATGCCATTTAAGTTTTACCTACTTTTACCCAGAAAGTCTTTCTAGAACTACTCAGAACCTTTCTTATTGTGCCCTTTTGCTTCTCAAATATTGTCCTTCTATTACCGTTGTGTCCTTCTATTACCCCCAAATCAGTATGTATAACCTTTAATGGCCTTTCTTACTGGGCAGATCATGTACTTTCTTCCAGTAGCAAGCGAAGGTCAGTGCCGGTGCCTATACACTATAGTGTCCACCTGTCACATTATTGGCCTAATGTGCAAGCAGTATTGTTCACTGGGGTGGGATGCTGACCCTTTCCTTCTTGGGCACCTGTTAACCTTCTGCAGTTCTGAGACTGGAACCGTGTCCTTCCTGTGGTACAAGATTTTCCTACCTTTTAACAGGAGGCTGCCAGAACTGAATTCCTGCTGGATCTGTAAAATTAATCTAGCCTATACTTCATCTCTTCAGGAAAAGAAAGCCACTGTGAACAGGTTAATAGCCTGTTATTTGCCCTGGTAAATTTCAATGAAACTGGCATTGCAGCCTGTGTGCTACAGTCCCACCGCACTGTAGGTGTTTCCTGTCCTTTAGTGAGATGTGTGAAATACAGCCCAAAAGGCAGAAGTGAAAACATTCTAAACTGTTTCCTGATTTTGAGAATGCTTGCTTGGATCTAACTGAGTTATGTTTACTTGGAAAGTGTCGTGTGAGAAACAGTGGAGAATAATTATTTTGCACGTTTATGTTAAACATTTCCAGGTGATGCAGAAGAGAAGATGTTTACCTTCTGCTGTGAGTAACTGAAGATGCCTGTTTTTCCAGCCCATCTGCTTAACCAATGATTTTCCAAGCAATAATCTCTTCCTTTAACCTTTATTTTAGGGTACAGGAAATTATTTGGATGTTGTTTAGCTGGACTTCAGTAAAACCTTTGACACTGTTTCCCGCAGCATTCTCCTGGAGAAACTAGGTGCTCATAACTTGGAAAGGCATACCCCTCGCTGAGTAAAAATCTGGCTGGATGGCTGGGCCCAAAGAGTTGTGGTGAATGGAGTTAAACCCAGTTGGTGGCCCATCAAAGGTGGTCCTGAAAGCTCAATATTTGGGCTCATTCTGTTTAATATGTTTATCAATGATCTGGAAGAGGGGATGGAGTGCACTCTCAGTAAGTTTGCAGACAACACCAGGTTGGACAGGAGTGTTGATCTGCTTGAGGGTAGGAAGGCTTTGTAGAGGGATTTGTACATGATCAATTGATGGTCTGATGCCGGCTGTATGAGGTTCAACAAGGCTAAACATTGAGTCTTGGGCTTGGGTCACAACCACTCCATACAGTGCTGCTTCCTTGGGGAAGAGTGGCTGGAAGGCTGTCAGGCAAAGAAGGACCTGGCGGTGTTGGTCAGTAGGTGGCTGAATATGAGCCAGCAGTGTGCCCAGGTAGTCAAGAAGGGCAATGGCATCCCAGTTTATATCATTAATAGTGTGACCAGCAAGACTACGGATGTAATTGTCCCCTCGTACTCCGCACTGGAGAAATGCCCACACCTTGAATACTGTCTTCAGTTTTGGGGCCCTCACTATAAGAAAGACATTGAGGTGCTGGAGTGTGTTAAAAGAAGGACAAGAAAGCTGCTGAAGGGTCTAAAGAGCAAGTTATTACTCTCAGTTGCAACACAAGCCTTGGACTCTTTGAAGAGATCCGTTTAGCTAAAAATGCTGTTTTCATCTTACTCATGTTGTGCACATTCTGCAGACTTTTCCATGATGATGTAAAGTAACATTCTTTCATCTGTTTCTAAATGCCAGAAAGGTCATTTCTTTCATAGTATTTTGGTGTCTCAACGGTGTGCATGTAGTTTGTCCATAGTCCACACTCCATATATTCTCGATGGGACCATGTAATTTCTTCTGGGTGGCACAATTTTAACTGTGTCCTGGGTTAAATCTGGTATGGTTGGGTTTGTGTTTTTTTTTTTTTTTTACCTACTCACCCTTATTATTTAGGTCTTGTTACAAATTTAATTGCTCTAAACAATACCACAATTTGCTGTTCAGTCTTTTATAATTATAAGGGTTAATCTTTCCTTCTTAAAAAAAAGTACTTTCATATTTATGTGGAGCTCCATGCTCAACAAATAGCTATATTTTACTGATGTATGTTGGTAAAACTTCTGATTACCCTAGAAAGAGTTAATGATGTCCAAAAAAAATAAAATTAAAAGGTTATTCACATAAAGTAAATAAAGCAGATCTCAATGCCACCCTCCTACTACACCACAAAGTGCTGCTTAGCAGCACTTCTTTTCTTGTAGATATTGTCTGGTATTTCAGCTAGATGTTTTGACAAGGTCTAGACAAATTCCTTTTGTCTATGTATCGCCACACACTCAATTCTCCATCTGCAGTTAACACTGGCTGTAGCAGGTCAAGCAGACCAGGTCCCTGGGAGCACTGGCTTTCCAGGGAGTTTCTGTTGAAACACGTGGAATAAAAATTGTATGAAACTTCCTATTCTGAATGTGATTCTAGTATCCCACCCAGCTCTGATACAGTTCTTAGATATCTTGTTTGGTTTCAGAGCATGAGAACATGACCTAGAATAGCGCGGGATGTTCAAATTGCAAAACTACAAGAGATTTCAAGGTACGTTTTCAGGAGGAAGGGAGAGTTTCCAGTCCATTCACTGATGGCAGTAATAAAATTAGTAAAACTTTTCTGACTTGTACAAATCTGTAATTATATAAATCTGACAGTATAAAGGGATGTAATACGCCCTCCTCCACCTGTTGTTTTACCACTTTACCTGAATGATTTAAAATACTCATAGTATGAAAGAGTCTTACTCATGGAAAGCAACTCGCATGAAAGAGCAAAATATTGGCAATCACAGCTGGCATGTGGATCCAGAAAGATAATCCTGTCCTGCAAGATGTACAATGCACACCAGGCAAATGTTCAATAAGCACTACTTACCTACAGCTCACAATTTCTTAGCAAGCAAATGCTATTCAGACCCCTCTGTGAGTTTGATAAATGATTTATTTGCATGTCAAGGTGTAGGAGAGGCAGGAGTTGACACATCAATATGTAAATAAAACGTTTGTCAGACATCTCCAGAAATTCTGGGTAGTACTGATCAGCAGAAGAGCAGTCTGGCAGCAGATAAATCCAAGTTATCAACATTATTAGCACCACAATCCAAACTGGACTGCTGCTGCTGCTTTTTATGCAGTTCCAAAGGATTTTATATATGTGTAGGAGAGCCTTAATTTTGTTTAAGGAGCTTTGGTGTTTGAAACTTGTATTTGTTTTTCCATCTGACACTCTGCAATATTGTTACAAATTGGAGTAGTGATAGTAGAAGGTAGCTTATTCTTCTTCACACATTCATTTTGTCCTTGCAAGATATTTCTAGAAAGAAAAACTTTTGAAGAGACTTAGGACGTGCCCTGCAGAGCAGCTTTCAGTGGAACAGAACAGTGTGTTTACAAGCTGCAGTTACAATCTGGTAATCTTTAAACCATGCAGGATATAGCAGAAAATAGAAAATACACAAATACAATTACTGCTATGTTTAATTTTCCTTATTAACCTTTCTAGAACAGGGTTATTAACAATAGTTGTGTTTTGCAAAGTTGCCCAGTCCTGTTTCAAATAAGATTCCTAAAACCTGTGATGGATGTCTGTCTACACACCGACATATTCACACAATCTTACACATGATCCAAGTCCTTTGTCACTCTCCACTTTCCTGAGTAGATGAATGTGTCAGGCTAAAAAAAGATTCACGTAGTGTTAAACTTAAACGTTTGGAATACATTGCACTTCTTAAGTGCAGTGCAAAGCTCAAAGTACCTATATTTTACAGAGCACGACACAAGCTTTTATGAACAGATCCATCTGGAGCCAAGACAATTACCTGTAAATTCTGAATTTCCCAGTCTGTGAATGTATGCAAGAAGATATAAACAAGTACCCTTACTATGCCTCTTAAATTAAAGATCTTTTCTTTTGTGAGTGTTATTACTCTTTCTCTGGGTTAGTGCTATAAGGATTGCAAATGTGGGCAGAGCCACAAAGGTCCTCTGCCTAATTTCTGTGAGGAAGTGTGTTTTGGGCAATCTCTGTTTTGGGCTTGTTACATCAAACTCTTACATACAATAAAGATTTGTATTATGTTAGTCTGATCAGTTAGATGTAAGTACTGAGGAAACAGACTCTGCAGCTGCACCTCTTTCCATACAGTGTAGATACATATAAGGTCTGGCCAGAGGTGTGGGAAGGATACTCCATCTGGGCAGGACAATGGAGCATTGGTAAGGGCTGTGAAGCCTACTTTTGGCCTGTTTGTAGGGAAGGGGTAGGGTGAGGGCTTCTTTTCACCCTTATTGTTTCAGAATATAAACAGAAAAGTTTTGGAACAGTAAATTATTATTACTATTATTATTATTGTCTAACCAAAAGGAAAACAAGTCAAAAAAGGGTATTTCATATCAGCATACTAAGCATATTTGAAGGTTTTTTTGTCTCCATATAGAAGAATTTCAAAAGCAGATGGTTATTTTAAAAAGAGACATCAAAATGCTTATATTTGAAAGTCTTTTCCTTCACCTGATGCTGTATACATTATTATTCTGTGGAGGCTTATCCTGTTTAATCTCTCATGCTCCTCTCTCTTAATCATAGAATGGTTTGGGTTGGAAGGGACCTTAAAGGTCACGTAGTTCCCACCCCCATGTCATGGGCAGGGACACCTCCCACTAGACCAGGCTACTCAAGTCCCCATGCCTTCTTGTTCTTTTCACTCTAAAACTGCATTTTCTGACAGGTTTTCTGTTTCCTGAAGAATGGCTACAGACCACAGAAGGGAAAAGTGCAGAAAGGTTGGGTTTTTTTTGTGGACAAAACAGTAGACTGTCAAGTATTCCATTCCTATTGGTTTCACACCGTTTCTATGCAACGGTAGGCCAGTTACCCAAAGTTTTCACAGCTGGTTGGTCACCAAGCTCTTCATCTTTTGTTATCCTACTCTCCACATCTGCTTTCTGACTTCCAGTAATGGTGACCTGCTGCCTCTGTCATCAGTGAGAACTCTCCCTTATATGTACAAAGCTGTCTAAGATTTTAATTACTTCATTAAGTCAGTCTCAAGCCTTTACAAACTAAGCATCCTGAGTTAACGACTTCTTTGAAACATTCATCTGAATCTCAGTCTTATGTACAAAAAAAAGTAGGCTTATGTATCTTGTTGTATGGGAAGAGAGATATGTATTTTACAGGACACTTAAAGGTCCCTTCTGGCCTAAACCATTCTATGATTCTATAAATACAATAGAAATGAACAGTGGTAAAGAAATGAGGTCCACATTCTCAAAAATCTGAATCTAAATCATGAGACTGTTTCTACACTTCAGGTCTTGCTCGAAGTCTAGGCCAACTCCACTGCTTCTCTGAACCTTCAGTGAGAAGGGCAAAGAGGCATCTGGCCTGGAAGAAAACACCTTGTGGCCTGGCCAGATGCCCAGATGTCAGTTTATTAATCAGAAAGCCAGCACAGTGAGTCACAGGATGCAGTCTGGGCTTAGCCAGAAAGAAATCAGATTTTTACTCCCACTATGCAGCCTAGACCAACATGCAGCCTAGACTGGTTTGCAGCCTAGACTGGGACTCCTAGAATCATATATAAGTGCAAGTGTTACTTTCCTGAAAGTTTGTGGGCTGGAAAGATTTATCTTTCTGCAAAAGAGTGAGAACTCATCTACGTATGTCTGGGAGGACTTCTAGGAACATAAACCACCATAGCAATCTCCAGGGTTGAGAACCCAAGAAGCCAGAGCTGTGTGAAGTATGTCCCTGCTCCTGCTCTGCCAGGGTGGAGGAGCCTGCATTGCTGAATGTCCAGGGCTTATGGAGATGGCTGGTGGTATCAACACTGCTCATAAAACCTCACTGTGTCTGTCAGGGTGTTTGCTGACACTTGTGTGACCTAAGTGCCTGCATGATACCTTAGTGACGACTTCTATTTCAACACTATAGATTAAAAAGTACTGAAATCAGTATAGGACAGTAGTACAGCCTTGCTTTTTATTTAGTGTGAGAGAAATGGGCCCTTCTAATGTGAGGTCTAGCTGGCCCCTTTTTGACCCTTATCTTAGGTGTGGTATATTGGCCCAAAGAGGAACAAATGCCTAATGCTGTCTGACCTTATTTTAAGATTCTGATCTAAGATTACTTGCTGAGGCCATTAGAGAAAAACCCAGAAAGAAATCACTACTTTTTTATATTTGCATGTTGGACAGTAAGTAGTGAAAGGAGCTATAAGATAAATGAGAGAGGAGAGAGAGATAAACATCTTCCTACTTTTTTCTTTCTGTTCTTTCTCTAGTTAATCCTAGTTGTAGCAAGATAAATTGAGTTGGTTGCTTGTAACTACTAAAAACTGTATTTTTCTCCTTGAGATATTCAGCTATGTGTCACTTGTTCTTTCTTGTCTCTTGTCAAGGACAGTATTGGTTTGAGTAAGTGTGTAGAGATGTAATTTCTGACATTTTATGGACATCAAGACAAAGTATAAAATATTACTATGTGGAGTTATTGTTAAATTTAGCATAGATTGAGATTCCAGATTTTCATCAATAAAGACAACAGGGAATCGGCACCGAAAATTTTATTAAGACTATACAGTATGATAGCTTCCTTCCAAAACCAGCACAGACAAACAAAATTGACTGTATTATTTGAAACAGAAATTGCTTTGATCTTCCTCTTCATTGCTATATCTGTGTTAATGAATTGATTCTATAAACTTCACAAATGTTGTGCTGCTGGTTCTGAGATTTGGTGTTTGTCATATGTTGACATATAGACACGTATATGAAACTGGCATTACATCACTTGTAGCTAACTGTCACAGTGCTATATAGCTAAAATTTTGAATCTCAGATATAAATAGTCATTGTCTCTGGAGGCCTCATTGCACGTCAGACAGAACACTCAAAAGGGTAGAGAAAAAAGCAAAAGTAAAGATTAAATGTAGGGGAATTCCCTTTCACGATATAATATCTTGCTTTTTCAGGTGTTTTCCCCTCGCCTCAAACTTTTTTTAACTATTAGTTCCAAGCTACAGTTGATACATAACATGGCTGTAGTCAGTGCTGGGGAATGTGTTCAGTGCTGGAGACCATGGTTGCCTGGATGGTCTGAAGGTGCATTTTTCATTTCTGGATTCTAAGCCTTGACAGATGCCATCTGTCTAATCAGTCAATGCTCACATCACTTGTTCTTTCCTCCTCTCTCAGTGTCAGCCACTCTTGTTCTTGAAAACTATTTGAGCTCAGTGCAGTGAAGCCAGGGAGTAAGAAAAGAAACCCTCTAATACCTTCTAATATAAACATCTTTCATATTACTGTTTTAATTTCTTGAGTTTGACACTCAAAATCCTCAGAGATAAGCATAACTAGGAGCTAATAGAGGTTTTGTGTTTTGAGGTTCACTTACACAAATTTTAAAACCTGTTGAATAGCTTAGTGGGTAAACTCCAGTACTCTCACTTTCTGGATAAGAGATCTCATCATGAGGATATTACATGAAAGGTCATTAGCACTGTTCTTCTGTTGTTTTTTTTAAAATGTAAGTAACATCAGTTGTTATCTGTTGTATGTACTCAATGGCATCATTGCATGTCAATCCTGTTAACACAAACTCAGGTCCTTGAATTCCTTTTGAATTATACTGCTAATAACAAAGTATTATTTTGGATCTCCCTGTGTGATCAGACTGCCAATAACAAACCAATTTAGAGTTGCGTATGAAGGCCAAAAAAGTCTTACCATTGCCTAGCAAATATTTTCTGTGAAACTGTCATACAGTATTTTCTGTATCTTACAACTCTTTTAGAGCAAAATACTTAGGTTTTAGTGAAGATACTAAAACTTTCTCTCTTGCTCTTACTAGTGGTAGAGACATTGAGGTTAAATACTTAACACATACCTGCTTGAATCTGTTCCCCTCCATGGAAAGAAAACCCCTTAAAATTCTGGATAGGGAATGAGTCCTCCCATAGGAAAAAAAAAATCCCACAAATGATGTGGCAAAAAAAATAAGAAGTTCAGAAATATCAGCTGTTCAGAAGCAAGGGATATGGACTGCAGTTCAAAAGTCTCACTCCTAGGATCAAATAGTAAATTAAGTTCAGGCATATTACAGCCCAAGTTATACTGCAGACCCTGATTGAATGCCAAAGCTTAATCCATTCATATCAGTGGCATCTTGATCAAGAAGAGTTTAATGTAGGTTTCTGAGGTTAGGGTGAGGGTCAGGTGATAGAAAAAAATATTTTAAAGGATAATTCAATGGATAAAGAATCAAAAGACAGTGCTTGTCAGCCCTGCATGCCGCTATATGTTCACATTCTTCTGGACTTTGAAACCTTCCCTACAGAAAAGATATAAAACATGGTAAACTTCTGCCTTTGGCCATATCATTTTCATGCAATTCAAGTTTGAAGCAAGTAAAATAAATAGATCTTGGCAGTCACAGACTTTGATGGTAGTTCCCACGCAGAAAGTTCCCCTTGCTTTAGTGCAGAAAACTTTCTTGGAAAAAAAGAAAATTTTTCCTTTAGGGGAGACATGGCCTTAACAGCAGATACTAGAATAGTCACCCACAATAGCTGAATATCTTGAAGCTGATGTTCTGCTTCCTGTAAATTCAGACATCTGTCGTTCCTTTTATATCAAGGTTAATTCACACACCGACTTTCTGAGAAATAATTATTTCTCCATTTACTCAGACAGGTCAGCTCCATGGCTTTTAACTCACAGCTATCATTTGCAATCTGATGTGTGGTTTCCTCACTATTTCAGACCATTTTTTTTGTTGACCTTTAAGGCAACAAAATAATTAAGCACACCAGTGTTCTGTAACTGAATTCACTACATTAACAAGCTCATGGTATTAAAAGGCCACTAACCCATCCATTAGGTCTGATCATGCCCTTTTGGAATCAATAGGAAAAATCACAGTAATCTCAACTGGTTGTGCTCAGACACTGGAATTTACTTTTATTTGCAGAATCATAGAAAAGCAGAGGTTGAAAGGGACCTCTGGAGACGATCCAGCCCACACCCAATGCTCAGAGCACAGGATGCCCAGAACTATGTTCAGTGGGGTTTTGAATATCTCCAATGATAGAGACTCCATTGTGTCCCTGGGTGACCTATTCCAATGTTTAACTGCCTTCACAATAAAAAAAAGCTTTTTATTATTTTTCTGTCTTTTGATTTATGCCAGTTACCTTTGTCTTTCACTGGTCATAACTGATGAGAGTCTGAGTCAGTTTTCTCTACTTCCCACCATCTTGTATTTATGTATATGGATAAGATGCTCCTAAGCTTTTTCTTTTCCAGTCTAAACAGTCCCAACTCTCTCAGCCTCTCCTCGTATGAGAGATGCTCCATTCTCCTAATCATCCCTGAGGTCCCTTACTAGGCTTACTCCAGTATGGCCATGTTTCTCGTGCCAAGGGTCCAATAAATGGACCCTTCATCCAGGCGTGTCCTCACCTGTGTTGAACAGAGGAGAAGGAGTGTCTTTGCCAGGAAGGTACACTGCTGTCTTGTGGCTGCGTTGTTAACTACCAGGACCCCACGACCTTTCCTGCCATAATCAACAACGGATTTTGGCAACAGTTCTTAAATAATCATTTGGAAACAGAAAAATAAAAGATTTTACAAGTGTACTGCTTACTAACACAGTTTTTCTCCAGTTTGAAATATAAATATTAATTTCCTAGTTCTTAGAACTAGGAAATTAATAAAACATTTAAATTTAATGTTCAGCTTAGACTGTTATTTCAATGTGAATACAAATTGCCTGGTTTTTGGTTTAGAACTTATCCTACCTATTCTGTTTCCTGCATCTACTTCCATCCTGTAATTTAGTTTGATAGAATTTTTCTTGGGAAAAATTATACAACTAAAAGCATGTTTTTATAATGTAAAAGACAAGAGAAGTAATTGGCTTAAAATTACATAGACATAAACCATTGCCTGTCAAAATCAGATAATATAGATTGCTGCTTGTCAAGGGATGGAGGGAAATGCCTTCGTGGCTCCTCTACCTGATTAAGTTTCATAACACAATTGAGAAAGCTTTTCTACTCAAACTGAAATATACTTTTCAAACTTAATTACATATCAATACTAAATGACATCAATTAATAGCTAACAACCTGTAATGCATATTTAACAGAAATCCTAAACCCCTGTAATTTGCTAGAAAGGTAATTTGGCTCCTTAATTGAATTTTAATTGTTTCACACACATCTCTGATATACAGCTAATACTTGCATTGCATATAACTTGATGGTTTTTTCCTAACATGGTTTTATTTTGAATTTCTGCAAATATAGTTAATTGTTCTTGGAGATATTTGAAAGATTTCTTTTGTATCCTGGGTAGACACCTATAGCTACTGACACTGGCTTTTGCCTTAGTAGCATATACAAACCAGAAAATTATGGGATCAGTTCAATGAGTGTTTAAAAGCCATTTCTAAATAGCTCTCTAAATAGCTAAAAGTGAAGCAGAAATTCTCACAAGCCTCCCTTTGTTAACACTAGTCCAGTTAGAACTCCAAATAAAAGGAGGGAGAACAGTTTCAATGAAGCTGGTACAAAAATGTTTGATTTCAGAATTAAAGGTCCATTGTGTTCTAGATATTCTGAAAATGAATTCTTTTACTTAAACAAGAAACTTGGATTTTCTAACTCATTTATTAGTCAGTTTTTACACATTTCTCCTTTATACTCTTCAGGCTCTGATTGAATTCTCAAACCTAGTGGGACCATACTTCTTGTTGTATTGCAGTGCATTCCTCATTTCCTTTATTTGGAAAATTCAATGCAACCTTCCTAGTATTTTGAACTACTCAGAATTCCCAAGGACGTACATAAGCAGAGCAAGTGTTTGGAGGGGTATGGATTTGATCAAATCCAATGATTTCTTAGAAGGTAATATTTTCCTTCAAGGTACTGCTGACGAGTAAATGAACAAGATGCTTCTAAAACCTTTACACTTCTGTTTAGAAGTACTGGTGTCAGTGTACCATTTATAAGAGGCAAAACTCTTTTTTTGCAAAATTAATTTTATTAATTTTTCAGATGCAGATTCAAGAAGTCCAAGAAATTGCAAAATAGGTTTTAAATTTATTTTGCCACTGTTTTACAACCCCTCTTCATTAGTAATCCATCAAGATTTACCTGTCACAAAAGTAGGCTATGCATAAACTCCACATGTAATGCCCAACTTGCATTTAATCATACAGGTGAGCAAAACCCTGAGATCCTGAAAGGCTTTAGGTGTAAAACTTAATCTGTACCTTCTGTCAGTGGGATCAGTGCTTCAAAATGATTTGGGAGCAGAACTGCATCTTCGGAACTCCATCTTTTTGAGAAGAAAAGATGGTTGGCAGGAGTATTTTTTCCTGTTTGATAGAACCCGTGAAGTATCTTAGTGGATTGGGTAGCAAAATCATATCTAGATTCTGTATTTAATTTGGAGAGGGATTCTGTCTGTAATGCCTTCTCATTACAAAGTGTAATGGGGAAAATTATATTAAATGTAAATAGTGTTTTCTTTTTTTTTCATTTTCTGATGACATCTAATTTATAAAAGAATATTTTAATTGTATCATAAACCAATAAAAATATTTATAAGGCCTTTCTAGAAATTAATAGGCAATTGTTAAATTGTCGCAAGAAGGAAACTACCTGTGTTTGGATGTAAGGGAGCCTCATCCATGTCACCAGGATCTTTTCCTACTTCATTAAAGCTAATTAATTTGGCATGCAGGCTGGAAGCAAGCTGAGTAGTTTCTGAATTTCCCAAACAACAAATATGTGATACAGCACTGTATATGTATGGGTGGAGGTACCTAACATTCACATCACACCAAAACAAGCAACACTTCAGTTCACAGGGATCTTGACAAACTTAAAGACGGGGCCAACAGAAAACTCATGAAATCAAGCGAGAAGTTTAAAGATAAACCCTGTGTTGGGGACTGGCTGAGGACTGGCTGGCTGAGGAGAAGCATTGCTGGAAAAAGACATGACAATTATGGTGCATGCCAGGCTGAATATGAGCCAAAAGTGCACTCTCACTGCAAATAGTACAGACTACATATTAGGCTATGTTATGAACAGTTCTGCTTGGCACTAGTGAGACTGCGCCTGGAATATTGTCTAATTTGGGACCATATAAATTAAGAGGAAAATTAAGGAACTTAAGTGCATTGAAGGGCTGCTCAGGTCACCAATGGTCTAGAGCGCATAAGCTGGCAAGAGAGGATGAAGTAGTTGAGCTTGTTTAGTCTGGTGAAGTGCAGGCTAGAAGTGCCCAAATGTGGGGAGTTACGAAGACTGCAGAGCCTAACTCTCCTCCACAAAGGCAGGTGACATAATAAGGGGCAACAGTCACAAGACTGGGAAAGACTGAGATGCTGGAACAGATTTTCTAGAGAATTAATGGAATTTCTGTATTTGGAGGTTTTTAAGGATAAGCTAGGTGAAGCCCCAGCAGGCATTAATCCTGTTCTGCATGGCTGGTGGGTCAGGGAGATTAGCAGCCATTAGTTTTATCAACTTCTGACTATTAACATTTTCAATATGAAAATTATATGGTTTCAATGTGGAGGACTAAGAACAGACCTGTTTCTGAAGCCTCTGACTAGGCTTTTAAGTGATAGAAAGGAACAGCAAAAGGTTTGCTTAAACCCTCCCTAGGGCTGTACAGACTGAGGATACAAACTAGGCGTGTTCTGCTTCCTCTGAGAGTGTTTGAATACTGAACTGTTGGAGAATAAAGAAGAATATTGTCAATTGCTCCTCTAATACTTTCATACTGACCCTGAATATTTCCCCTTCATTTGAAAGGACTTGTGGAAACTGAAGTCAAACTTGTAAATAGTCTGAGACAACACAGGACACTTTTTCCTGAATTTTCCATCCTTGAAAATTCTTTATTCAGCTTTAATGGAAACCTGCAGAGGGTTAATTCGGCAATGGTTGACAGAAAAGCTGCAGTTGCATATCGCAAAAATATCGACTTTCGCAACATCTCGTATTGTCACACATTGGGATACACATTTCAAATTACGGAAAACGGTTTCTTTGAAATTTCAGTAAAGATGCCTTTGAGAATTTTACCATATTTCAAGATATGGTAGGTTTTGCCAATCAAAATTTTGCAAGCTTAGGATTGACAGACAGTGATGTAGCTCGAAGAAAATGTTAATTTGGAAAAAAAACCTAAGAATTGTAGAATGATTTGAGTTGGAAGGGACCTCAAAGATCACCCAATTTCAACCCCGCTGCCATGGACAGGGACACCTTCCACTACACCAGGATGCTCAAAGCCCCATCCAGCCTGATCTTGAACACTTCCAGGAATGAGGCATCCACAACTTCTCTGGGGAACCTGTTCCACTGCTTCACCACCCTCATAGTAAAGATTCTTTTCATTGTATTTAGTCTAAATCTACCTTCTTACTGTTTAAAGCCATTACTCTTCATACCATTACTACATAGTCTTGTAAATAATTCTCTGTTCTGGTTTCCTTCAGGCTCTCTTTAGGTACTGAAAATCTGCAGAAAGGTCTCCCCAGAGCCTTCTCTTCTCCAGGCTGAACAACCTCAACTCTCTCAGCCTATCTTCATAGAAGAGGTGTTTCATCTCCCTGATCATCTTCGAGACCCTCCTCTGCACCCGCTTCAACAGGTCCATGTTTTTCCCATGCTGAGGGCTCCAGAGCTGGTTTAAGTTGTTTTAATTAATTTTGAGTTTTTCCACAGAAGTTTGTATAACTCGTGACAAGTCTTTCTTGTACTGGACAAGATTTTTTTTTTCCAGATTAATAAGTTGCAGTTTTTCTTCCTTATGGTCTTTTTTTTCCCCCCAGATTCCTCTATATTCATGAAGTGTCAAGTTAGCTAATTTTATTTAACAATTTGAATAGACTGTTTCCTCTTGACATTATTCATATACTTAACTCATGAAGAAGAAAATAGTAGCAACTACAGCACCTGAAAGGCAATCACTTACGGGCGGTGTTACATGACCTTTCTGAAAAAGAATATAATAAGTCTATTACATTGAAACAATGAAGTGTGTGGGCCTAAAGCTCAAGAGAAATAAGTGCTACCTTTGTCACAGTCATCTAGGGCTCCCTGGAAACAATTAACAAGCAAGTAATGGATCCAGATAGAGAGAAGATAGCAGCCAGTACCGCAGCACAAATTCCTGAATTTCTGAATTCAATTTGAAAATGAAAGAATTCTTACAATGATTCACCATCTCATAGAAATATTCAGGATTTTTTGGACAAAATTTTTGCAGGAGTCTGACACTATTGAAACAGAAGTTCTTCATTCAAAATGTAGCCCAGGAGTAGAAAGAAATACAGAGAGTAGATGAAAGCAAACAAGGACAGACTGGTAGAGAGTGTCACAGGTGAGATGGAGTAAACCACAGTCTGTGGAGGATTTCGATTCTGGGGTACACTTAAGGACCAACAAGATGAGAGCTTTTACCTTACCCGATTGTTTCACATACTCACTTTCTCCTCACAGTGCTGTTTTCCCAAGGTCCTGACTTTGCTCTCCCACAGGGAGGTTGTTACTGCTTCAGGCAGTCATGCAGAAAGTCAGGTCAGTTCCCACTGATCAATTGCTCTCAGCTACCAGCTTTGGCATCACCAGCCGTGGTACCTACTCATCCCTAGCATCCATCTCCACACAACTCTTTGAGCTAGGATCTTCAGTCTCTGCTTTCCAGCCCACTTCTCTTTTCCGAGACCACTACTTTTTGGCATGAGCTCTTCTTTCTTGGCCTCCAAGCCTCCTATTTTCCCAGTCTAAATAGCTTATGTGCAGAAGCACAATGAGTAATATCAGCCTTCTAAGTGGTGGTTCTGCCTCATGTTTTCTTATTAGCTGGAGCATTCAGAATATGTCACTTTGTTCAGTCTGAGTATCAACAAAATTTACAGCCATCCCACACCAGCTGCATCTACCAAGTAGCAGCCTTCCACTTGATATTGGAAGTATTCAAAAGTTCAGTTTCAGACACTTACCCTAACAAACATAACCTGAGTAGCTGCTGCCTGTTAGCATTCAAGATGTTTTTCCACCCACAAGTGCATATTTGGGAAATCCATTTCCTAGTCTTGCCTTAAACCACCCTGATTCCTTATCCCTGGTGGTGGCTCCAATCTCTGGGATCTACCTGGATGATGGGAAAGCTGAAAACATTTTTGAGCATCTCAAGCTCGTTGTATACGAAATGAGAACAAAGGCACAAAATCTCGAATCACACTGCAAAATAGAGTTTTATTCTTTTTCTTTAATCTATGCAGAGATCTCTGAAAGATGACCTGACTTTCTGGAACATCCATCCATCCATCCATCCATCCATCCATCCATCCATCCATCACTAGGCATGCTAGTGTTTCCTTCTCCACTGTCAGTAGAACTACTCAGATGGAAGTGCAGAGAACAGTAGGTGTGAATTGATGGTCAGCCAAGGCAAGCTGCATAACGTTGGAGGACATTGAAGAGATACTGCAACTTGCTATGCTGTAATTGAGATGGACTGCCTGGATACATTTTAGACACGGAAAGAAATTGCAAAATGGCCCTATGGATTACATTGCTGTCAGCTTTTGACTGACAGCAAGCCACTCGTGTAACTGAAAAATAGCAAGAATGGATTCCACTGAAAAGTCAGATTATTTTATGCAATTTGTAGGCAATGCATGATCATGGAAAGGCCTTTGCTTAGTTATTGCTCCCACCTTGTCTAGTCACTATTATTTCAGATTATCTATGCAGAAATGTCCAGAAACCCTGACTGGAAAGTCGTAAATAGGTAGTCTCTGCCCCGGAGAGCTTGCAATACAAAAGGAAATGGAGGCAACTGTTAAATGCAGTGAGAGAATAGATAAGGAATGTGGGAGATAGTTAAGATAAGTTTATGCTGTGATATTAGAGAGCTGTGGCTGTCTATTCGTTTCAGCTAGTATACATATTTGTAAAATAACTCTCCTGGAGGAGTCTTTGCCTCTACAACAAAGTAAAAATAATGTGAGGTGAAAATCAGAATCCTATTATTTCAGGTGTGACACACAGATCCTCTTAACTGTGAGGATCTTCTCAAATGTGAGGCAGTCCTCTTAACTGTGCAGAGGGTGTAGATTTGTAAATTTTTCAAATTTCGAGAAATATTTCCAAATCTCGGTGATGGCCTCCGAGGTCACTGACAGCTTAAGTCTTCCTGGGGACTCACTGTTGTCAAGACACTTTGAAATTTATATATTTAATGTATTTAAAGTTTTTCTATTAATGGAAAAAAAGATATTTTTTTCCCACAAGCTTCTTTATTCATCTGGTAG
Organism: Cuculus canorus; assembly: GCF_017976375.1. Taxonomy (NCBI): domain Eukaryota; kingdom Metazoa; phylum Chordata; class Aves; order Cuculiformes; family Cuculidae; genus Cuculus; species Cuculus canorus. Next base: position 36,844,237 of record NC_071403.1, read on the forward strand.
AAAAAGCAAATAATTATAGCTTTGCAAGAGTGTTAGCTAGACTAAATCTGAAAGTATGTTCCTCAACTAATCTGCTCATACACAGTACAGAACTGTTTTCACGTATCATTTCCTTAGCAGATGAGGTGGAAAATTAATTTAGAAACAAAATAAAATAAAAATATGGAATTATTTTTTTTGTATTAATGTGAAAAAAAAGTAATGACATCATTGATGGTAAAATAAAGATTTCACAGTCTAGGTCATAGCCCCAGTCAACCTCCCTAGCTCAGGCAGCAAAAGAAAGGCAAAGGCAATTTAATGTTGATTTTAGATTATATTATTAAATTCTTCTAAGGCTATAATTAGAATCTGGCTAGTAACAGGTCTGGTTTATATCTGTCATGAAGACAAAGTCTGTAAGTAATGTAATTGCTCTAAGAGATTTATTTGTAATTTGATTACTTTTATACTAGGAAATATGACGCAAAATCATACATCTAGATAAGCAGGGACACCATGCTTGGAAAAACATGTGAGAACTGTTATAAATGAAACTGGGTTTTAATACAAGGAAAGGAACCACTGTGCAAAGCCTAAGATTCTGCTAAGGCACATTTTATTTGACTTCTTGTTTTAAAAAACCCTTGTATTTTGGCCTGGATCATAGATTTCTAAACAGTAATGTGTGCCACAAGTGGTTTCTAAGTCCCCTTTGAAGGACCAGACACTCAGACAGGAGCTGCCTCCACCAGCACTGTTACCTGCGGCTGCCACTGCTTAGGTTCAAGGGCCTGTAGGGCTTTATCTCTACTAGATCCTTTTTTGGTCATGGATTCTTGTATCAGATGGTAAGAATCTAATCATGGTTTAAATGAGTTATAGAAACTGCCTTAATGTCAAATGTGTTTTTCTTATCAAGTTTGTCTTCTCCAAGGAGTAATTGATGAAAGAAAGTGTGACTTTACTTTTCCTCTTAGACCATCAGTCTCTGTTATTCTCCTAAATTCCTTTCTCCCCTTGGAAATTCGAAAGATCTCGTCTGCTTTCCTCTTCTGACTTCTATGTGTTTGCAAAGGTCCGTGCTCTCTCTTGGTGTAATAGCACCAAAGTCTAAACTTGAAAAAAATTCTTGTGCAGAAAGATGTCACATTTTCAACTCCATACTGAGATCTTAATTAAACTGGAGAATAAGTAACTTCAAAATAAATTACTTTTTTGAAAGCCTCTCGTTATCCATACAAGTTTATCAGCACAGAAAGCTTTGGAAGAGCAAGTGAAAAATCCACAAAACCCATGAAGTAACAGTGCCGATTAAGTTTTGAAATGCAATATATCATATTTTTAATTAAAATCAAACATTGCTTACCTGAACTTTAAGTATCCAAAATACCTCATTGCGTAATGAAACTTCTGTCATACCATCATAGTGTGAATGTTTCTTTTCAACATGGGAGCCTGAAACAGGCCACTGAGTTTCTAAAGAAGAAGTTTAACAAATCAGGTAGGTAATTGGATCCTTCCCGAACTGAATTCCTAATTTTCTGGATCCATCGTGTTGCACCTCCTGGAACTGGTGCAACTCAATGCAGCTTGTGCATAGCTGATTTCAGAAACTGGAAGAGATGCAGGTTTTAGTCTTGACTCAAAAGCACACTCTAAAAATAAGCCTAAAGAAAATGGAAAATGCAAAGCTCAAAACAGCTGGAAGTTAGAAGAACAATCTATTAAAATCAATACATCTGGATGCAGTCTGTGACTCATTAAGTTCCTAGGTTGTTTATGGTTTGAAGCCAGCAGGGCACACCAAGGGAAATATCATTCTGTGCCTTTCCTGCTTTTTAAATGCTTTCCCTAAACATTTTCTATTTGTCATTGCTGCAGACAAGCTATTGGGGTGTCTGAATCGAATGGCTTCATCTATCATGGTTAAAATCAGCAATAAAAACCAGCCCAGGACAGTTCTTTGTGGCCAACTGGAGTGATATGACCTATGTCCATACCATTAACTCTTTTGCCCACCAAAGAGGATTGTCTTAATTAGACAGGCTGTTGAAAATTACTTCTGACTTGTACTAAACCTGATGCATGCCCAGGCTTTGTTTGAGAGTTTTATAGTTGACACAGAGGCCTTTCTAACAGTTCAGTTGGTAGCACGGCACTCCTCAGGCAGGAACTCCCATGCTGTTCATTGTGCTGTGTTAAAGGTAGCCAATCTGCCTCTATATATTCTGGGTTTTTTTGAAAAAAAAACCCTCCTCTGCTTCTGTTTCAGGTTTTATTTGTACAGGTCTGTGTTTGTGGACTAAGTGGTTCAGCAATATAGAAAGAACAGTGAGAGAGAATTTCGCCATAGTTCTTGAAGAAAAATACCCTGCACCACAATTCAGAGAACAGAATCTCTGTTTATCAGTTCTCCAGCTGTCCATATTTTTTTGGCCTTGGACAATGTGTGGAAATAACTCAAAAATGTTCTCACAAAAGCATTAAGGAGAGATATCCCAAGAATTTTCAGCCTTTACAGTTCACTGTGGGACATGTAATGTAGAAGCTGAACGTGTCTACCTGAGAACAATTCTGCCTTGACCAGTTAGAAAAGACAAAAATCACAACACAGAGCAAAGCAGGGTAACCAAACTTTCCATATTGTATCGACTCATTAGAGTATCCTCTTGCACAGTGTTTATACATTGACGTGCACAGAGCAGTTGGCCTGACCTCACTGTCATTTTCAGCTTCCAATATCAAGATTTCCTTCCACCTTTTTCCTGCTAAACCTGTGCTTCTTTTCATCTCCATTTCCTTTCAGTACCTTTGCATAAAATACTTCTATTACATCCGGTTTTGCAATAGAAGTTGGTTAAATCCCCAAAGGCACAGAATACCAGCAATCCCTGGTGACTCAAAGTTAGGTGGAAAATATTGCTGGTTTTGCTCTGCATTTAAAAAGAGAAGTTATTGTACAGAAGGACTGACATGATCAGGTGTCTTGTAACCTTTCAAAGAGAGATGGAAATCTCCATATATTAGATGTGACTTTGAGAAATGCAATTTCCTTTGCTAACTGATCTATTTCAGTAAAGATCAGGGAATGATTCAAAAGTCAATCACAGCAGGTGCAGCTTTAAAAATAATACAGATTGGTATATAAAAACATCAGTATATTCAGTCCTGTTGACCTTTAAAATGGCTATAGACATTCATTTTGAGTACTTGTAAAGGTGAAGTCTAAATAAACATATAAATTGGTGCCACACATGTATTCCATCATGCAGGAGTTTTGAGTCTTATATAAAACCTGAATCATTAGTTTTTCATGTTTTGAGATCATTGGCTGATGAATTATTTAGTCTTTAGCTCTTGCGAACACCTGATTATCTAAAGAAAAATAATGCAACGAATCTGGATTGCATCCTTCTTTAAAGGAGGAAAGACACTAGTTTAATCTTCCCTTGCATGCTCATGCAATTGAGGCAAAGGTAAACCACAATTAAATTGTCGATGAGAAGACACCTCTGAAAATACTGTACTCTCCTGTGGAACTTTTTGTGAGAGTGGATGGCTCTCGAGATTGAAATCTGTTGATTTGCACTTTTGAAGAGCAATAAAAGGTTTTTCAGATTAAGCTGAAAACTGTTTTTTGTTTAATATACAGGAGCTTGAAAAGCAGCTGTTCCATGTATTTTTCAAATTTTGTAAATAAAACTTCCTAACTATTCATTACATGATTTATATATGTTCAATAATGAACATTATTGAAACATTAAAGAGGTACCAAGCTCTGAAATGGAAAAGTACCTTGAAAAATAGTACAGCACTGTGTAAGAAAGGTTGTGATCCCCAGCAGTTTGGGGTGCAGCTTTGTGATTTGCCTTGTTCTGGATGCCCTTAATTTCCCACTTCTTTGGACTTGTATAATAAAGCTTTCTCTGTGTTATACAGTATTAAAGGGAAACTCTGTCAAAGCTTCTATATTCATCACTTGCCTGTTTTGAAGTGATAGTATATACGTTTCTGGTGCAAAAATCCAAGTTTTGGATAATCTTCAGAGGGAATTTAAAGAATGGATAGACTGTTTTTGATAAATACATAGTTCATGTCACCAAATAATGATTTAAAATACTGAGCTACTGTATTTTTGTCTGGTGAGACAAATTTATTTTTTTGTGGCTTTTTGTTTGTACAACCTTTGAGTTCTTTTTTTCTTTTTTTCCCTCACAGCTAGTTTAATTTTAGTTTATTATTTCTTCACAACTAATTCAACTGTGATGATATTCTGTATAACTGTTAATTTTTGGAATGCTGAGCTGAGCAGCCATTTATATGTACATTCAGACAGCTGAAGGGTGTTATCTAACCTCTTTGCCTGTTCTGTGTAATTCATAGTAATGATTTTTTTGGGAATTCAGAGAATTTTTTAACACCTACATCAATATTTTATGTTCCTTTCTCCTGAATTACCTGTAAATGTCAGTATCCCTGCTTGGGATATATAAGAGACTTTTATGGGATTTTTAAAACTAATGTCTATTGTTCTAAAGGTACATAACTGGACTTTAGGACCTGGAAATTCGATATGAGAGTCATCTCACCTGTCACAACTATCTGGGATTTAGATATCTAAACTAACAATCTTGGTTCTTTGCTTAGTGAATAAAATGTAGTAGAATTATTTAAAAAAGAATTCAACCCAATGGTTTCAGATACTTTTTAGGGTGGAATAAATTGCCCTTAAGATGTGTACTACGTTCCAAGTAAGTGTGTAGTTTACATGCCATATTTTTGACTAACTATCATTACCTTTTGTTTAAGTGGCATACCATACGTATTACCATTGCTTTTTTCCACTACAGTCTTTTGTATCACATACTGTTCTTCAGTGTATCATGCATTTCTTACTGTTTTTAATTTGATAGAAAACTCAGGAAAGAAATAGCATATCAAAAGATTTCATTTTGACAATAATTACACTGTTCAATCAAGCAAGTTTTTTAGTGTCTGATTTCTTAATGGAGATGCTAAATTCCAGTCATTTGTTCTGAATTATTTGAAGTGATCACCCTGAAATACTTTAATGAATGCAAAGTAAATACATAATAGTTGGATGCATTTATTCTAGGTAAGTTTTTTGATATCATTTTTTGTTCAGTAAAATTTAATCTTCACAAAGCATTGAATTTCTTTTAAATGTCAAGACAGATTCAGACAAGTTAAAATCAAATAAAAGTATGGCACCTATGTAAGTGTCACCTCCCTTCCTTCTGCCGTAATGTTAGCACCGCTTTTCATTTTTATGTGTGCAATTAGCAACTAATTATGGTACTATAGAAAATAATGCTAGTATTAAAAGAAAAGCCCTAAGGATTTTTAGAAGCAAAAAATATTATCCCCAGGTTGTAACTGAACTTCAAAAACTGTGCACATTTAATGCAAATGAACTTGAGAAGCCACCTCAGTCATCTCAGTGCATTTCAGAAAAATGGATTATTTCAAGGCACTGAGCTCGATGATATATTGAATAAGGAGCTGGCCATAAGGCAAAACCTTGTAGGATCATCCAATAAAAATCTAAGTGGGTGGCCTTGGGGATAAAGAAGTACATTCCTATCAGAACTGTAAATGTTTTATTAAGACCTTTCTGAGTCTTTCTGCTCCTATGCTACCTATATGGATAGAGAGGATATGCTTGCAGTGACCTCAATACATCAGGATGTGTTGTCTCTGGGTAATAACCCTCTATGGAGATTTTGTGCTACCCCCAAAGCTGGAGAGTCCGAAAAAAGTG